>NW_024545290.1:0-723847 GCF_900519145.1 Ustilago hordei
CTAACCCTAACCCTAACCCTAACCCTAACCCTAACCCTAACCCTAACCCTAACCCTAACCCTAACCCTAACCCTAACCCTAACCCTAACCCTAACCCTAACCCTAACCCTAACCCTAACCCTAACCCTAACCCTAACCTGCTATGGGCGCCTTCGGACGTCAGGTAGTGGTGATACAACACACACACTACGATGAGGAGCAACCTTGATAGATTGCTGCTATGCTGACTGCAACTAATGAGTACTTGTGTTTCTAAAGTATTGACTAGTTGTATGGTGAGTAGAGTGGATGAGGATCCACTCGACCTATTGATGAGAAAGCATGGTTATATACCTCTTCTCAGCATCGCCAGCGATGCTGCTCCTGCTCTCTCTCCAGAGAGTACCTTCTTCATCAAGTACTGCTCAGGGGCCTCTCCTGCTTGGCACCCCTGTGCCTCTTGAGCTGTGTCGACTCCTTCGACACTGCTCCTCCTCCTCATGACCTGGTGTCGACTCCTTCGACACTGCTCCTCCTCCTTTGATCATTGACAGTTCCTTTGGCTCTTGTCTCTCGAGCCCCTGAGTGGTAACCATCTGCATGCTCCTTGAGCTTGGTCCTCTTCGTGGCTGTGCCTGCTCCTTGAGCTTGGTCCTCCTCATGGCTGTGCCTGCTCCTTGAGCTTGGTCCTCCTCGTGGCTGTGCTTGGCCCTCCTTTGCATGTGAGTCCATAGGAGTCCATGGTCTCCATGGAGACTGCACTATGACCATGCTCTCTACTGGTGTCGACTAGGTCTTCGATACCTGTGCTCCTTCCATATGAACCCATGACCCTCCTGCTTCTTGAGCATCCAGGCCCATGACACTTGGCTTTCAGTGAAGGGGTTGATGCTGCTACTGTGACAGTGACAGCAAAGCTCAGTAAGAGACAGAGACTGGTCAGTTGGAGATCAATAGGAACAGGCAAAGGAAGAGGATAATAGCACATACCTGACTGCAGCAGCAGTGTTGATGCTGGCACCGATGGAGATGGAAGATGATTGAGACATTGTAGATTGTGGTTGGTGTTAGCGGCAAGAAGAGCTAGATGTTGCTGGTGTGGTATGGTGCTGAGAGATGTGAGCGTTGAGGAGACTTGCCATAGCTGTGAAAGAGGGCTGGTATATATGCTAATGCTGAGGAGCTCAGGTGTTGGCAATGACAAAGTCAAAGGATGCATGTGCAGACACACACACAATGATGATGGGGAACAACAACATTGGATTGCTGAGTGTGGGAATAGAGTACAGGCGGTGATGTGAAAGGTGATGTGCAACAAAGCAATGATGAGAACAAAGGGTTGAAGATTGACTAAGGATTGATGATGAGCAAAGGCCTGGAGGAAACAAGTGGCAATGGTGATGTGTGGTGATGGTGAGAAAAGCAGCAGTGGCAAGAACAAAGGGGTGAGAGCGTAAAGGACAAAGGTGTGAGAGTGTAAGAACAAAGGTTAATGATGTTGACAAAGGTGTGAGAGCATAAAGGACAAAGGCTGATGATGTTGACAAAGGTGTTGCAAGGCTGATTGGTAGTGAGGTGTGAGCGTGAGAGAGAAATGATGTCGACAAAGGTGCTGTAAGGCTGAGCGGTAGTGAGGTGTGAGTGTGAGAGAGAAATGATGTCGACAAAGGTGTTGTAAGGCAGAGTGGTAGTGAGGTGTGAGCATGAGAGAGAACAACAGCTGATGAAGACAAGTGGTGATTATGTTGTGCAGTGATGATGAGAAGTAGTGGCAGCAAGAACAAAGGGCTAAGAGTGCAAAGGAGGCTCATGATGTCGACAAAGGAGTTGTAAGGCTGAGTAGTTGTGGGGTGTAAGTGCAAGAGTTGTGCTGGAGCTCTGCATTGCTCTCGAGCTGTGCGCTGCTCAGATTGCATTGCTCCAGCAGAGTGTGCGTTGCTCCAGCTGTGAGTGCATTGCTCCAGCTGTGAGTGCGTTGCTCCAGCTGTGAGTGCGTTGCTCTCAAACAGTGTGTTGTTCTTGAGCAGTGCGTTGCTCTTGAGCTGTGTGTTGCTCTCGAACAGTGTGTTGCTCTCGAGCTGTGCGCTGCTCAGATTGCATTGCTCCAGCAGAGTGTGCGTTGCTCCAGCTGTGAGTGCGTTGCTCCAGCTGTGAGTGCGTTGCTCCAGCTGTGCGTTGCTCAATTTGCGCTGCTCCAGCGAAAATAAATTTGTTTGCGTTGCAGCACTTGAGCAGTGTAAATTTCGAGTGCGTTGGGGGTCAACGCAGTCGCGTGAATTTCGAATTTGGCGGAGCGCAATTGTGCGTTGCCCGCAAGCAAGACACACCGGCTAGGGCTAGGGGTAAATGACCCTGAACATTCTGAGTACTTGCTCAACGGCAAGGAGCATTGCAAGTACCTTCAAGAGCAAATTAGGGAAGCACAATGTCAAACTGTGGAACAGTACAATCGAAAGCACAAAGATATCGAATTCAAGGTTGGTGACATGGTTTATATCAACTGCAAGAACTGGAAAACAAGGCGACCCACACCAAAGCTGGACACCAGGTTCGCAGGACCTTATCCAGTACAAGAAAGGGTGGGCCAATGAGCCTATAGAATCACATTGCCAGCAAACCTCAGAGTTCATGATGTGTTCCATGTGTCTTTGCTCAAACCAGCAAGGAATAGTTCGATTCCTCAATGATCAACACAACCAATCGTACCATCACTACCAGATGAGGACCTTGACTTCGAAGTTGAAGCAATTGTCAACAAGTGTTCACACAATGGGATGACAGAATAAAAAGTGCTTTGGAGGGGGTATCCTGAGGAGGCTGCCTCTTGGGAACCATTGTCGAATCTCAACTGTCCTGACCTCATCTGGGAGTATGAGGTTTCAGCGGGGGGATGAAGCTAACGAGCATGAGGAAAAGGAGAAATCAGTAAGAAGAGAGTTAGAACTGATTTGAGCAGAAAATGCAAGAGTAGAGGTGCTATTACAGACTATGCGGAAATCTGTCACAGTACTAGTGGTATGGCAGATTTCAGGAAGAGGATCTGAAATACTACCCTCAACATACAAGGAGTGGCTCAAGAGCATGGTAATCAACAGCCAGGCTCATAAGTGACACTGCAGGAGTCAGGACACAGACTCATTCAGGAACAAGAGGCATCGATATTGCAGAATGTGACATGTCACTACATATCGACATAGGAGGAAGGAGGAGGGGGAGGAGCAAGAGACAAACAAATCACCAGCTCCTCCTCAGTGGGGGCCACCCACTCATTGATAAAGTCTGGAGGACCACCAGACTCCATTACAGACTCATGAGGCTGGTGCTCAGAGTATAGTCGATCGTGGCACTCAACATAAGTCTGAAGCGCCTGGAGAAGTGAACTTACTAGTTCTTGGCAATGAAGATGCCAAATGACGCACATCACGGTCACCCAGTCTTGAGTCATGACAGGGTCAATTGTTTGCTCCTGGGAACAAACTAGGCCAGGGCTGTCACCATCATGCATGGTTAGATGGGCTCACTCAGCCCGATGCGAGCCCCGCGGCTGCATGTCTGGGGTACAGTCACCAGGATATTCTATGCCCAGATGGGCAGGAATCATATGCTTGCAACGACCCAAGCCAGCCAAGTAGCAATGGGTGCAAGCATGTGGAATTCAGTGGCATTCACCAAAAGGGTTGGTGAAAGCCAAAGGGAAACAACTGAAATGAAAAAAGGAGGATTAGCACTAGCAGGTTGTGGAAGAAGCAGGGAAGGAGATACTTATGGAGTACCAAGGTTGAAGCATTGCTGGCACTGCCAACTAGGCCAGGGCATGCAACCCTCAGTGAGGTGCAGCATAACCAGCCTATGAAGGTGGCGCTCAGGCAAGGAACCAGCAGGGATGTCCCAATCCAAAGGGAAGTATCAGTCAGCAATCTGAGCCATGAGCTTGGCAACAAAGAATCTCTTGGACCATCTGGCGATTTCCCCATTTGTCGGGAGATGGCAGTCAGGAGGGGGAGGAGGAGGAGTTCGATGCCCCATCCAATGAGGAGGAGGTGTCAGGGGTTGAACCCCAGGACAGAAAACCAGAGTACCAGTGCAGGAGACCTCCAAGACCATGTCAATGATATTGTCAGCAGCAGGAGGAGGAGTAGGAGAGCAAGCTAACTCGGCCTCCCATGCCACTTGGTGCTCCGGAGTCGACATCTCTGGTGCAGGATGTCTCACATCCACCTCATACAAGTCAATCTCTGGGGAAGCTGGAGAATAGTCACTCCCCCCAAGTGCAGGAGGAGGGACCAGGAATGGGGAAGGAGGGGGGCTGGGGATGACCATGTCATCATCCATCCCCAAGAAAAGCAGCTCCAATGGTGAATGAGGAGCTACAGGGGAGGCCAGGGGATTAGCTACATGAGTTGGCACTGGCAAGGCAGGAGGCTCGGTTGCAGGAGCCAAGTCCTCATGAGGACACAGCTGAGCAATGATCTGATGATGGCGGGGAAGAGGAGGGGGCACACTTGTGGCTGCTGCCTGTGAACGAGTATGATAAGGAGAAGTCATATTAGGAAAGGGGTGACTCAATGATGGCAATGAACAGCACAAGAGAGATGGTATGGCATAGACAAGAAGCAAGGCTGGCCTCAACAGAGCTCGGCCCTTAAGAGGGGGGTAATGTCATTGGCTTGGCGGCACAGGAAGTGGGAAGACCCGACAGTTCATATGAAGGTAGCACAGGAATCGAAGGATCAGGTGGATTGGTAGATTTACAGAAGAATTCAGCGAAATCGGTAGTAGACCCAGTTCTATGACAGATCTCATTGGGATCTGCACGAACAAACTCGATAACACAGATCTTACCAGAATCTGCAGTAAGTATGATAGTATGGCAGATTTCATTGAGATCAGTGACAACAACATTCATATGACGATTTCACATGTGAGAGGGACCATGCTCGCAAGCGAGGAGGATCGAGTGCTGCCGAGACAGGGACCAAGCTCACGAAGCGTGCAGACGGTTACCGCTCAGGGGCTCAGGAGATATGCAGACAAGAGAACCATTGCTGGTTGAGAGAAGAGGAGCTGTGTGGCGGGCACCAGTGAACCAATCATGAGGAGGAGGAGCAGTGTCGATGGAGTTGATACAGCTCAGAAAAGACAGGAGCGACGAGGCATGGTGAGGGAGGAGTTTCAGTGGAGACTCCTTCACAGTACTTGGTGGCGAAGGTACTCTCTGGAGAGAGAGTCAGAGCAGTGTCGCTGGCGACACTGTGAAGAGGTATATAACCATACCTTCTTGTCACAAATGGTCGAGTGGAGGGACATCCACTCTACTCATCAAACAAACTAGTATTACTTCAAGCAATAAGTATCATTAGTTCACAGTCAGCATAGAAGTAGTCAACAGATTGCTCCTCATCAAAGTGCGTGTGTTGTATCACTGTTTCCTGATGTCCAAAGGCAGTTTGTAGCAACCAGCAGTCCAGATAACCATAGAACCGAAGGCAGACATCCACTGTGGCCTGGGGATCACTTCAAGCATTAGTCGACACACTGGACACTTGTGTCAGCATCAACAATCCATACTCACACCAGACCATTGGTGTCAATATCAAGCTCACTTAGAGTCATATTGTAGTTTGATCATGCCGAGTGTCATGGGCCTGGATGCTCAAGAAGCAGGAGGGTCACAGGTTCATATGGAAGGAGCACAGGTATCGAAGATCTAGTTGATACCAGTAGAGAGCATGGTTGTAGTGCAGTCTCCATGGAGACCATGGACTCCTATGGACTCACATGCAAAGGAGGACTGGGCCCATATGCAAGGAGGGCCGGGCACAGCCACGAAGAGGACCAAGCTCAAGGAGCATGCAGATGGTTACCACTCAGGGGCTCGAGAGACAAGAGCCAAAGGAACTGTCACTGATCAAAGGAGAAGGAGCAGTGTCGAAGGAGTCGACACCAGGTCATGAGGAGGAGGAGCAGTGTCGAAGGAGTCGACACAGCTCAAGAGGCACAGGGGTGCCAAGCAGGAGAGGCCCCTGAACAGCACTCGATGAAGAAGGTACTCTCTGGAGAGAGAGCAGGAGCAGCATCGCTGGTGATGCTGTGAAGAGGTATATAACCATGCTTTCTCATCATCATAGGTCGAGTGGATCCTCATCCACTCTACTCATCATATAACTAGTTATCACTTCAGCATAAGTATACATTAGTTTCAGTCAGCATAGCAGCAATCTATCAAGGTTGCTCCTCATTGTAGTGTGTGTGTTGTATCACCACTACCTGACGTCCGAAGGCACCCATAGCAGGTTAGTGGTCCGGATATAGATAGAACCGAAGGCAGTAGTCCACTGCAGTCTGGGGATCACTTCAAGCATCAAGTCAACACACTGGACACTTGTGTTGATGCCACCAACCACCGACACCACCAACCTCATTATCATCGACATTCACCAACCTTATCACCAACACCATCAACCTCATCATCATCAACACTCACACCAGACCTTGGTGTCAACATAACCTATGTATTGATATTGATCATGCCAAGCTACCCCTGAGCAGAGTGTCCACAGAGGTCAGCCGAAACCTATGATAGTATATACAACGAATGCCACCTGCTGTCACTGTGCAACTTGATAGTCACCGATACTGAGACAATAGCTGTCGCACAGTTTGATAGTCACCGAGTATCTCGACAGACTGACCTGGGTTTCAGGCACGAGACCCCTGACACCGAGCTACCTCTGGATGGAGTGTCCACAGCAGTTAGTCGAAATCTGTCATAACGATAATACAACTACAGATTCCAATGAGAAAGGTGACAGAGAAGGCTCTGTCACATATTTCACTAGGAATCGAAATACCATTAGCACTGTCACATAACTCGACAGAATCAGTGATAGTACTGATACTACTACTGATCTCAGGTTTCAGGCACATGACTGCTGACACCTAGCACCTTAGTTCATTGTCATACTTAGTGAGATCCTTCTGCAAAAGACTTGATTGACCATGACCATCTGTAACAGTGTGAAGCACATGCTAACATGATACTGATGAGCTTCAGTATTAATAACATACATGTTAAATCGAACCAAATGTCACATTTGCTGCAGATGTGTTTTTAGAAACACATGTTTTTTGGATCCTTAAAAGGGGTCGTCAAAATCGAGAAACACGTGTTTCTAAAAACACTCGAAAATTGATACCCCCTTCTCTATTTTCAAGAGCTGCAAAAAAATTCTCTTCAACTTCAACTACTCTCTCGTGCGAATACTAGCCACACGAGAATGCTCAATCGAAATCTTCTCGCGCGAAAACTAGCCGCACGAGAAAGTCTGATACCTATCTTTCAAATTTTTGCTTGTACGGTGCGCAAGTAAGATGAAAGCTCAGCTCGGATTCATCATCATCACCACCATCATCATCACTACCATCATCACTACCATCACCATAACCACCACCCACGACACGCTTTCTCTGGCCACAATCTTAGGTCTACTCAATATCGGCTAGCATTTAGTGTGCTTGGGCTTCACCATTCCATCATGTCGTCTTCACCACCCTCGCATTCGCCAAGCTCCAGTAGCAGCAATGCACCATTGCCAGGCCTCAAAGAACAATGGTCTCAGCTCAATGAATTACTTCCGCCATCTTCTGATGACAACCAGATCGTCTCAACATCATCACCTCTTCTTCTCGAAGTCTCTGCAATGTTGCATGATCGACTCAGCCATTTCGAACGTAACAAATGGCCTCTGGATCGCATCTACGAGTTTCTCGATTCTTTTTTCAAATCCCACCCTAATTTGCATCATCGCAGCCCCCAGTCAAAGCAGGTTGCCGATCCTACCACACCTGTCAAGCCCACTTCAGCGCTACCCCAACAAGCTCTCGAGAATACCCCTCGCACCTCCAAGGCAACAAGTCTTCTAGCTCAGCTCAGACGCATTGAAGATTGGGATTTTCTCATCGGCATACACAAAATGGCTTGCGATCTGTATAGTAGGGATAAATCTTGGTGTCCTGGCATGCTCATTTCAATGGTCGATCGCCTCATCAAACACCAGTCTAAATTTTGCGCAGTCATACCAGAGCTCAAAAACGTATTCAACGATGTTACCACCCCCATCGTTGACCAGCTTGCCACTGTCTACAACAACCTCACCTCGTGATTCCCCACTTTCAATAGCCCCGACCAGGCCCTTGCCGTGGTCATCGTTCACCTCGCACAATCGCATGTCAAGCGCTCCCGAGATCCAGAGGTGATCGGTACCAGCATTCATCTTGAAAACGGGTTTTATCGACCCTACTGTGGTGATGCACCCAATTGCTTCCTCACCTTTGTCTCTCACCTCAATGCTGTCTATGCCAAACTCGATCCAAATGAACCCAAGCCTTACTTTCGCGGCACCCCCATTGTTCAGTCGAGTGGTACAGGCAAGACACGCATGGTGTACAAATGTCAGCAACGAACCCCCCTCCTCTACGTCTGCTTTCGCAACAGAAGCGCCGAGAGCAACACCAAGGCTGGCTATCCACTCCCAGACCAAGGCGTCCGAACCTACTTTGCCAATGCACAGAGCAAATATTCCAGCAGGTGCGACCTTCAAGTGGCCTGCTTCCTTCGTGCCTGGTTCACCACGCTTGCCCAAGCATTGAGACCTTGGAAGACCGATGCCGAAAAGTATCAACATCTTTGCAATCTCAATCGATTCGAACCAGTCACCCGTGACGATGGTCTGCCCAAGCCTCTTGACCGCTATCCCCGCAACAACCACTTCAAGGCCATATCCGAGCTCGCAGAGAGCAATCTCCCAATTGTACTCAAGCTCGTAGAGGGGAAAGCTTCCAAATCCTTCCTAACACCCAGTTACGAAACGATCTTTGACATGGCTCTCCGGCAGCCTCTTATCGATCTCAACGAGCAGCTAATTGCCGTGTCGTGTCATCTGCACTCGGGTCAAGCCGAAGTGCCAGTGCCTCCAGTGCTGGTAGCCTTTGATGAATGCATTGAAATGATTATCACCGAGCCCAACGCGCCCAACAATCAGCTCAACAGCCTCCACCGTGCTTGGAACTACATTGGCATGCTCCAGGATGAATACAAGACTTTGTGTTTCTGGTTGGTACTCATGAGCACCAGCAGCAGTGCCGCTTATCTCGTCGAACACGTTGACGATCAGGCCTCGCTCCGTCAAAGGAACTTGGCGCCTTTGCATACGTTTGTCGGTGTCGATGTGCTCGCCGAGGAGCAACGTGCCCTCTCCTGTGCCTCGCAGGCGTCCTCGCATGACCACCTCATCCGATACGGACAGCCACTCTGGCCCGCACTCGAGAGCGGCAACTTCTGGGACAACATCCTTTTCAAGCTTCAAGGCAAAGAGGATTTCTCCGCAGACAACACGGCGCAGTGCTTCAGTGTCATGGCCTCGCGGCTTGCCCTGGGCCTTGTCCCAGTGCATGAAGGTGGTGGCGCCCTCTTTGGCGAGCAAAAGCTCTTCATGGACAAGACCGTGGACCGGCACATGCGTATGGTGAGCCACATATCTAACGATGCCACCATGTATGTCAATTCTCCGTCGGAACCTGTGCTGGCAATCGCTGCCTCGCTCATCATGTTGTGCACTGGCGCAAAAAATGTTGGGTCGAAGCCAGTCGACATGTATGGCTCCATCATGGGAAACTTCCAAGGCCGATGCCTTGTGGACTCGGCAATCGCCGGATTCAAGGGGATGTATGGAGAGCTAGCCTCGCGCATGGCCTTGGTTGTCGCCTGGGACGCAGCAAAGCGCAAAGAGCTGGACGCGCTCAAGCAACAGAAAACATCGGAGCATGTCAAGGTGCTGACCCACGCAGTGCCTCTCGAAACCATCCTTTCAGAGCTTGCTAACCTCGACAAGACCAACGCTAACCAATTGCGCCAACGCGTTGAAAGAGTGCAGCAGGACGGCTCGTCCACCCATCCGGCACTGCAACGACCACCGGCTGGAACATCGGCAGCAGCAGCATCAACAGTGGCGTGGACCAACTTTACGCATTTTGATGTGCTGCCCGAACATATCACCGAGATCTCTCCCGAATACCTGTGGTACTGTTGGAAGCGTGGAGTTGGACTGCAAATGGCACACTCGCAGCATGGCATCGATGGCATCCTCCCCGTCTTTATGGGCAACCTCGATCGGCCCTTTGTTACTCCCACTGGCATGCAGGATGATGCTGCCACCAGCATCGAGATGCACGCCGCATGCTACATGACCTACGTTGCATGGGAAGCCAAGAATCGCGACGAACCGCAGCCAGGAGCCGGATCAGGTAAGCCGGATGTAATGCTCAAGCTCGCTGGACCATCGATCATGCGTGCCTCGCATGCACCGCCGGGTGAAAAGCCACTCACCGAAAGGGCTCTGCTCTGCGTTCTGCTTGACCTGGGCACCTCAACACCATTTGCCAGCAAACCTAAAGGATTCCGCCCACGTGTGCAGACGATCAATGGCACTGAATGCCCTCGACTCTGCATCCGAGGTGTGACCAACAAGCACGCCTATCCTTGCCTCGACGTTTTGAAGATCCGAGCCATCTTTGAGCAAATCTTGACCACTCTTGCCATGATACCCACCTTCGAGAAGTTCAATGGGGTGTCCAATCCGATTTGGAACGATCGCGTCCAGCCTGCGCTGCCCTTGATCTCGGCGACTGGAGCGTCCAATCCACCACCATCAGCAGCAACAGATGATGATAATGGCACAGCTCAATGCAAAAAACAGTGTATGGATCTGGATTGACAATGCTGAGGAATGCACAAGCGAGGGTGGCAAAGTAGATAGCAAAATCATTATTCTAGGAGAAGACTAGTTCCAAAGCAATGCCAGGTATATATGCTTCTACTGATGGTCTGTATGTGCATATGTGGAATGAAGTGACACATGTATGTTGAAGGACACAATCCAGTGACAACACTAATGGGTGATGCAAAGATGACGAGATCGGAGATTGGGGATAACTGATCTTGTTAAGGATTGGGAACAACCAAGTCCTGCTCATTGTCAGGCTGGGTCATTAACTATAGAGACTCTCACACTTGGCATGTGCCACACTTTTGTATATATATTGAGCAGAGAGCACTAGGCTCTTGCCACATTCTCTTAGTCAATTTAGTATATGTTTCTGCTGTAACAAAGTAGTGACATTGTACTTAAACTATCCCTGATCACCAGTATCAGGACCATAAAACTTCTTTACTTGCAACAGGTTATGAGCCCAAACAGCCCTACCACATCCTTGAACACACCTTCAACAATGTCTAACTTAGACTACTTGACCTATGACAACTTCATCAATCCCATGCAGGATCTCCTACCACAACTGCCTATGATAGTACAGAACCAGTTCAACCAGATTATGATCAATGAAGTCTATGGTACACCAAGTGCTCCAAAGACTGGTCACTTACTGAAGTATGCAATGGATGACAATGATGAAGAACAGATTATCTCACCATTGTCTATCATGATTGAATGTGTTGGTACCCTCTACAAAGCAATGTACAACCTTGGTCCATTCACTAATTGAACCGAGTGTCATGGGCCTGGATGCTCAAGAAGCAGGAGGGTCATGGGTTCATATGGAAGGAGCACAGGTATCGAAGATCTAGTCGAGATCAGTAGAGAACATGGTCGTAGTGCAGTCTCCATGGAGACCATGGACTCCTATGGACTCACATGCAAAGGAGGGCCAAGCACAGCCATGAGGAGGACCAAGCTCAAGGAGCAGGCACAGCCACGAAGAGGACCAAGCTCAAGGAGCATGCAGATGGTTACCACTCAGGGGCTCGAGAGACAAGAGCCAAAGGAACTGTCACTGATCAAAGGAGGAGGAGCAGTGTCGAAGGAGTCGACACCAGGTCATGAGGAGGAGGAGCAGTGTTGAAGGAGTTGACATCAGGTCATGAGGAGGAGGAGCAGTGTCGAAGGAGTTGACATCAGGTCATGAGGAGGAGGAGCAGTGTCGAAGGAGTCGACACAGCTCAAGAGGCACAGGGGTGCCAAGCAGGAGAGGCCCCTGAGCAGTACTCAATGAAGAAGGTACTCTCTGGAGAGAGAGAGCAGGAGCAGCATCGCTGGCGATGCTGAGTAGAGGTATATAACCATGCTTTCTCATCATCATAGGTTGAGTGGATCCTCATCCACTCTACTCACCATAACTAGTTATCACTTCAGCATAAGTATATATTAGTTTCAGTCAGCATAGCAGCAATCCATCAAAGGTTGCTCCTCATTGTAGTGTGTGTGTTGTATCACCACTACCTGACGTCCGAAGGCACCCATAGCAGGTTAGCGGTCCGGATCAAGATAGAACCGAAGGCAGTAGTCCACTGCGGTCCGGGGATCACTTCAAGCATCAAGTCAACACACTGGACACTTGTGTTGATGCCACCAACCTTATCACCAACACCATCAACCTCATTATCATCGACATCACCAATCTCATCACCAACACCATCAACCTCATCATCATCAACACTCACACCAGACCTTGGTGTCATCATAACATTGATATTGATTGTGCCGAGCTACCCCTGAACGGAGTGTCCACAGAGGTCAGCCGAAACCTATGATAGTATATACAACGAATGCCACCTGTTGTCACTGCACAACTTGATAGTCACCAATACCCAGACAATAGCTGTCGCACAGTTTGATAGTCACCGAGTATCTCGACAGACCGACCTGGGTTTCAGGCACGAGACCCCTGACACAGGTCCTCATCATATCCCTCGCTTCCAGGTGCTATTTCGCCATATAAGATTTCCTTTGCATTACACACCCGTTGCAGACAGTCGATAAAGGTGGGCTCCCAGGTGTGCCAGTTGTTATCACTAAGTTTCTTAATGTGTGCAATGGCACTTGAGATGTCCTTGGGAATCTTCTCTGCCTCCCCTCTTGGAGCTTGATTGCTAATGCTGACAAGACCCATCGGCCATACAATTGCCTCCTCTGCTGTCAGCGCCGGGTTTGCCAACTGTAGTATCCTGACCACCTGCATAAGCCAACCCTCCTCCTGACCATTGCCTGCAGTCGCGGCTGCTTGATCATCATCTCTCTCCTCCCTTCCTGTCTGTCCTGCTCATGTCGATGGCGGCATTATGCTTATTGTCAGACTATTGATGTTGAATGTCATGGGTTCGAGCCCCATGTTGGGAGCCAGTTAAAGTTTTCATGTGATTGATGATGATGGTAGGGAGAGAGAGAGAACGAGGAGAGAGAAGGAGTCTATATATACAAAAGAAGAGTGGCAGAGAGCTGCATTGACTGTGGGACATAACAAAGCATTTGTCTTGAGTAGGTTGTGACACATGTGGTCTGTGCTCAGATGCTCAGGCCTTTTACTCGGCTGTAAGCACTACCTTCACTGTCTCTATGCTTTGTGTAGCTTTTATATACTTTAACTGTGATTGGGACACGAAACTCAGCTTGCATCCTATTGGACAAAAGGAAACACATATGAAGGTCGGTGACAATGTGGGCTTGGCAAAGGCTGCATATACATGCTTCAGTCACCAAGGCACCACGTGCTTCAACTGTACCCAATCTTCATGTAGATCTCCTCCGTGTCCCAATTCTTTCTATGTCATCACATGTTATCATATTGGATCATTCCCCTCAGCACATGTCACTCTTTGTGTCCTGCTGGATGGTTATCTTCAGCAGTACCTAGTTCTGTATGGTCTATTAGAATCGACATCTGCATTCACCACAATTTTGATGCACATTCTTTAACAAAGGGAGAGACTGAAGGACGAAGCATACGGCCTTGCTATGCCAGGCATTGCTTTCTACGAGCCCTGAGCCCTTTTGTTGTCAGTCGCATACTGACAAGTGCGCCATGGATCCGCACCTGTGCCTCGTCCCATGCATCTTGTTCACTCTGACTCTTCTGGTCGCGCACATATCTTGCCTGCATCTGGTCGAAATCAACCGTCTCAACTGAGTCAGCACCGCCAAAGAGCAATGCCACCTGCTCCTTGGCCGGACTGGGGAGCCAATTGAGCTGCGGAAATGTTGCGCTGTCTTGCCCCGCGATGTAGAGGTGGTGACGCAGCAGCTGACATGCTCGCTGGTCGGCTTGCGTTAGAGGTGTGTCCGTCTTTGGTTGCGGGTGCCGTCGCTGCGAGTACATGTGACCTTGCTGCTGATCGTGGCACCCTTTGAGGTCAAAGAAGAGCTCGAGGCATTCCTTTTGCTTGCCTTGGGCCATCGCCAAACGAGGCCCCACCTCACCATCCCTCACCGCCTTGCTCGGCCGCCTGATGCAATTCTTGACCTGAATGGCAATGTACGACAGCTTCGCCTTGTCGAACATCTCAGCATCGCCGGGCGCTTCGTTGGTGTTTGATTCATAGACAGGGATGAGCAAGTCCCAACCAGGTTGGTTTGAGATGCCTTGTGCCGCAGCCTGTCGGAACCAGAGCTGGACAAGCTCTTCTGCGTCCAAGACTTTCTGTGCAATCACCTGATCTTCCAACCAAACAATATGCTTGAAGTTGAGCCAGGCACGGTCAGCCCATCACCACAGTGCAGATGTCTCATCCATCGTGCCTGCTGCAGCAAAGGCAGAGTTGGGACTGATCGATTCAAATTCCAAGTCTGCGCTGGAGGATGCAACAGAGTCCTCCTCCATCGCATCGCTGACGTGGCTGTCGTCCTCGCCAGAGCCGACATGAGTCATTGACGGAGGGAACAAGGAGGCAGCATGATGTATTTGACCTCCGATGAGCGATTTGAGCCATCTATGGACTGGGACGAGGCCAAAGACAGCAGCATAGATGCTCGAGGTGCTGGGAGAGGGCAAAAGAGATTGCTTCAAAACGTCCAAGTAGATTTGCGAGGCAGTGACATCAATAGCCATGGTGCAGAGCACAGCAATGCCATGCTCGCCCTTGGCGCCGAGGTTGAAGCCAACAGACTCATTGGCATGGACAAGGGCCTGGATGACCTTTCCCCACTTGCGAAGTGTCTCCTTGGGTTCACAGCGAAAGAACCAGGCAACTGCGGCACTGAGAGGTGGCTCGCTTGGTGTGTTGGTGATGATGGAGTTGGAGGCAGTGTAGATATGGCCTATGAAGCGTAGATGCTGTCCAATCTGGTTCTGAATAAATTCATACCATGACTTGGGATTGGATCGACTGGAGACCTCGAGATAGATGTGCTGCGAGACCAATGCCAAGAGGTTTTGATTGATTTCGTTGTGATGCATCCAAGATGTATGGAGATCCCATTTCCACCCAGCAGGGTAGATGAGCTTGTCAATGATGGTGCACAGATATATTACCCCCTGCTCGCTGTGATAAAGCTTGTCATACCACAAGGGCCTACCTAGCATCAGAAGCAGCTGATTGAGCTTCCAGAGTGTAAAGGTGGGGACATCGGCAAAGAGCTTTTGGCATTGTTGCTTGGTAAAGTTGACATCGAGGGGCATGAGCGAGAAAGGTTGGGTGAGGCGATGCATGCTGCCATCGTGGGTGCGTCGCGAGCCTTTGCGAGTGGTGTCGCCAGCAAGCAGTGCCAGAACAGAGTTGGTGTCAATGAGAAGAATCCACATCAACATGGGCAAGGCATGGAACCAGACTTGATGTATGATCAGAAGGAGATCGGGCATGGAACTGCACTCATCCAATGCGATGAAGAAGAAAGGCTTCACTGTCTTTTCTGGTGCCAATTGCTCAAGTCAATCAAGATGCAGCTTGAGATACTCTTTTATCGCCATGACAAGCAGTTCAGGCTCTTTGAGACACCCTGCGAGCTGTATGCACATGTCTTGGTCCAGTTCAGTGGCAGACTTGCAAATGTATTCAAGCATGACACTGCGTAGCCTGCGAGTGCCGAAGAGCTGCGGTGGAGTTTGCATAGGTGCATACAGCTTGGCCTTGCTTTGTTTTGTTGGTTGCTCTGTGGGAGTGGAGGTGGTGGTAGTGGTGTCGGTGCTGCTAAGCAGATCCGAAAGATCTTGTACAAGACAGATGCGAGGACAGGTTTGAGGCTGTTCGAAGAGCTTGTGGGAAAGGAATCCGGAAGAGGGCAAGTAAATAGCCACAGCGAGTTGATAGACAATAGTCTGCCAGCATAGGCATGGATCGGAATCGCATCGGCGAGGGGTGCCAAAGCAATCGTGGGCATTTCGTTTGAGCTGCTCGAGGTAGAAGGCGATGGTTTTGCAATAGATAGCAAGCCAGGTGAGTATGCCTAGATGGGCTTGGTTGAAGTGCTCATGATCTTCTGGGGTTGTTGGAAACTCAGTGTTGAAGATACGATTCTTGCAACGCTGAAAGTACTCAAAGATGAGTGAGTCTTGGGGTGGAAAGGACTCTTGGTGTTGTTTGTCATCAGCTTGGGTCTTGTGGTGAAGGCAAATGAGCATATCAGGACTGATGGTGCTCAGTTGCACACACATCCGGGTCTTGCCAAAGCCGGATGACTGAAGAATGGGAAGCACTTTGCTATAGTACTTTCTCCAATCCAGGGCGGGCAACTCAGACTCAGGATACTCCTCTGCCTTGTCTTTGTTCGAGTGAATGGGTTCAGCCAAGGTGGCATGGTGGCCAGTGGTGGGAAAGAAGCCATTGTGAACGGTGATGTGGCCTTGGAGGAGCGAGAGACTGGGACCGTAGAAGTGTTGATTGAAGTAAGCACTAGGTGTAGTCATGATAGTTGTGGGCAAGGAAGAGGCGTGGCGAATGGGGTTGGATTGATGGGCGCAGCGCAGAAAGGTCTCGAGAAGGAGTTCGGGCATATCGAGATGCATCGGCTGATCGAGATGTCTGAAGAGCGTCTCGGCGCTCACTCGATTACGGATGACGGCGGGGTTTTGGGAGGTGTCCAAGACATCATGGACAAAGGCATTCAGAAGTAAGCTAACGTTCAGAATGAGCTCGTGGATGAGGTCATCATAGTAAGGGAGGTGGAAGAAGCCTTCGAGGTGCACCGAGCATGTCCAAAAGTCGATCTTCTTCTCCTCAAAGGCGACAGCAGCGTTGCTGAACCAGCTCTTTACACTGGCAGATGCGTTGGTTGTATACGAACTCAAGATGCGTCATAAATGCTGTTCTGGTGTCAACAGAGATGAAGGTGGTTGGGGAGATTGTGAACAAGACTCGCTGCTTGGCCCTGACGCTGGATCCAGAGCTTGAAAGGGTGATGGCAGTGGCATTGCAATCGCAGTCGGAATTGACCTAATCCTAATCCTAATCGAGTAACAGTAAGCCAAGTCGAGAGGTAATGGACGGTTGGATGACCAAAAGACAGCAATGCGAGAGAGAGAGATGATGATGATGATGGTATTGAAGCAAAAAGACTTGCACAGATGGCGCAGCAATTTACAGTTGACCTGCGTGCGGCCAACGTGATCAGATCGGTCCTCTGACCGGATCGGCTCTGCCTGATCTCCGATCAGATCGGCTTCGCGTCGTCATTTAGCGCCACACTGGATCGTAATCTTCAGCACTTTCGAGCTTCCCAAAAGCGCTTTCCTTCGTCCCCAACATGGGCAACAAGTTGAGTGAGATCTTCCCAATTGGCATACGGGTGGACAACGAGCCTATAGTATGAAACCCAGAACAAGCAGTAGAAGAGACTCGGTTAACTAATACAGTATCTAAACGCCAGATATCTTGTTGGGCTTGATACCTACCGTATGTATAGGCGACCAACCTGTGGGAGCGGAGCAAAGTCGACCGCGAATCGCGTATGCTGGAAGGAGCAATGTACTTGCAGGACGCAAGCATCAAGCAGCTGCTGCTCAGACAGCCCATTAGCCAGAGCAGCCGGCGACTTGACTGGAGCAAGCGGTCGGAAGCATACTTGAAGAAAAGGCGGAGATGGAACGGGACCAAGCTCAAGCGCTAACGAGTCTCTGTGGAGCAGAATGTACCCGCGGAGATCTTCAGCTTGTACAAGCGCTTGGGTAATGCGCTCTCCAAACCCCTTTGAGCCATGCCTCTTCCACGCCAAGTAGAATTTGAATGCGTCTGGCCTTCGACCGCATCCCAGCGTCTTGGTGGCATGGTCGAATCCGGCGGCGAGATTCGCTTTCGATACAGAATGAAAGAGATAAGGAGCCTCGACTTTGAGCTGCGAAGTCAGTCCCCTGTTCTGGAACAGAAGGAAGCTGCATTGATGGGGAATCCCAAGCAACTTGTGCGGATTGATCGTGATTGTTTGGGCACAATGGCTCTTGGCAAACAGAGCACGCATTGTCGGGCAAAAGATAGCAGGGCCACCCCAGGAGGCATCAATATGGAGCCAGAGACCATACTCTTTGCAGACTGATGAGATGGCCCTGATGTCATCGAAGGCTCCTAGTACCGTCGTTCCTGCGGTAGCGCACACGAAGAGAGGGGCATCACCGCCTTCCAGGGAGCTCTGCACCGCTTGTGCAAGGCAGTCGACTGACATCTTTCCACCCTCGTCACCAGCAACTTTGATCACAGAGCTGCTTCCCAATCCACAAGCTACCGCAGATTGCTCGATCCTGTCACGAGCAAATGTAAAACAAACAAACAAACGTCAGCCTATCGAGTACCAATATAGCCAGAGATCCTTTCGAAAATCCTTACGAATAATGGCAATGCTCGCTAGCAAAGACCAGAACCTTCTTGACGGATCTAGGTTCATGTCCAGTCCAACGCTCGCTAGGCGCACAAGAAGCAATTGAATCATGCCTCTGCAAGTCAGAGTACAGGCCTGCAACTCCCTCAGTCCTAAAAGACGGAAATCGCGAAACAAGACAAGTCTGGAGAGCGAGCGTATTGGAGGCGCTACCCCCTGGCATGGTCACGCCGTCGGAGAGGTCCTGTAGGACAGTACTTTTGGGGAGTAGTCAGACACCATTCGCTGCCATGCACTCAGTGAGCAATACAGTGAATCTAAGAGGCTGCATACTTACCGGATCCATGCCAAAGACTTTGGCCAGCTCTCGGACGCAAAAGGTCTCGACACGAGCAAAGTACGGGTTGGCCGACTCCACATGGCCGCTGGCATTCGAACATGCTACCACGATGTCGCCGGCGATTCCAACGGGGTCAGGTCTGCTGTACAGCTATTGAGACAATGATATACCAGGGATTAGCTGAAGAACCAGACGATGACCTGTGCGTCCGTGTAGCCTCTTACCTTTTCCCAGAAGCGACCCTGAAGTCATAGAAACATTTTTTTACATACCATGTAGATCAGTACCGTTGCTAAAGCTCTTGCCTGGTATGTCACCATTCAAACGCAATACTTACTGTCCATGGGTTGACGCTTCGTCGTAGCGCCTCCTCGACTTCCTGTAAGATTTCTGCAGGTAGCATACCGTGGAAGTAAGGTCAATCGATCCATCAAGGTTTTAATCATCCAATGTTCCGACTTACCTTGTCGAGAACAACCCTCTTCCTCCAATAAGAGCTTGATGGGTGCTGCTTGCGGATTTGGATGCGCTGGTGCTCCATGTTGTTCTCCTGCCTTTGCCCCTATTCAGATTTCAATCCATCAGATCAGAGTCATTCAGTTTTTCAACACCACAGATACAATCTTACTTACACTGAGTCAATGGTTCATATATTTGTCCGAGCAGCGTTTCGAGCTCCTTTGAAGAGAAGAGTGAGAAATCTTCACTTGGCATGCTGGCGAAGTGAATGCTCCGAACAGAAGAACGTCAGATGGTACTTTTGTGTGCTGTACGATAAGTGCATGAGCTTGACCCTGTAGATGGTTGGATGAAGTAGATATTTGGGAATGATGTTAGACGCCAAAGGATCAGCCCAAATCGAATATTCCCCTTGTGATCTTGGCAGCAATGACAATTGGCATCTGGCCAAGGACACAAAACACCACCCTGCGCAGGTAGGAGCTCGCGAATGATTACAGTGCGGCGAAGCGATTGAAACGGGTACGGCAGCCAGCTTGCACTAGCGGGGTCCGGGAAGCGAGAAAAGGAAGTCGCAAAGCTCGCAGCCCGCCTCTTCAGACTTGTGCAGACCATGACAGGGAATAGCAAGACAAGAACAGCCGGGGATTGGACAACGTCATTGGTACACGCCGGGCTCAAGAGGTCTTAAAACATGTCACAGACACACTCGGCAGATGTCAACTTTATCGGAAAGAGGAAACAAAGACGTGGATGCATTAGAAAGGTATGATGTAGCGACATTTGCTCGACCCAAGGACGGATGGCACTTCAGCGATGAGCATTGGCAAGAGTGCATTGCATCTTTGCTCGTGCTTCATCGTCAAGGTTAGTGATGATGAGAATGACCTTGTTGCGGTCCAAGAACCGATTAAAGGTGTTTTTGTCTTTATTGAGCTCTTGTTGATGCTCCTGCTCTTCTTTCTGCAGGAAACGGAGAACGCCAGGTTCACCTTCTTGACTGCGTAACTTGTCAATGGTCTCTTGGCGTCTGGTCTGCTTGCGAGCATACTTCTTAGCTGGAAGTCGATCTTGCCACACGTTGTAGTTCTCGACTTTCTCGGCCACTTTATCAACAAGAGAGTTGGCGGGCTCTTTGAACTGGGAGGGTCGAAGTGGAGCGTAATCCTGAGGAGAGATCCTCACATAGCCGGGACCATAGTCAAAGGGGTCATACTCGATGGGTCGCTTGTTGAGATTGAAAAGGCCGCCCTTGGCCTTCGGGTCGCTTTCCGGGAGGACGTTGGGGGAGCCCAGTGAGAATTGAAAGCTGCTGTGCATCTCAGCTGCCCACTCAAACTGTCGGTCTTGATCTTGTGGCAGAGGAAAGGATGGATAGACACTCGAGACCGGCACGATTTGAGCATGAAGACCACGTGGATGGAAGAGCCTCTCATTTGCGTGAGCGACGTATGCTTCACTCTTTGCGCGGCTCTTGACATACGCTGCTGTCGTAGTGAGCGCCTGTGTTCCAATTGTAGCTACAAGCAGCTCCCAAGAGCTGCATGCAATCGTTCCAACGTCGACGGCAAAGTTGAAGATTTTGATCTTGTTGTCGAAGCCAATCGCGACATTGAGTCTGTTGAGAAAGGTGATGAAAATTTGCTCCGAGATATCACTCTTTGATAGATCGGGGGCATAGAGGAGCTGGAATCCGCGTAGGCGGTCACCAAGCCTTCGTTGAGGTATGAAGACGGCCTTTTGCAGAGGAGGAGGGAGGACAGCAGGGGGGTCCGGAAAATAGTTGGGAAGCTTTTGAAAAGCTTGATATGCGTCGTTGCGCAGCTCTTCCTCATGTTGGTCGACGAGTGGATCATACTCCTGCGACGCCAAAGCAGGAGAGGAGGAGGGAGGCGTTGTCGACGACGACTGAATTGAGTCCAATCGACGCTTGTCGTCGCGTGTATCAGCCTTGTGCTTGTAGTGTTCCACGAGCGACTGCATGGCGCAATCGATATTAGAGTTGATCGTGTCTAGTGCAACGGCGGTGGAGATGATGGTGGTGAGTACAAGATGAGCAAAGATGTGAAAAGCGGTGTGTATGAGGATGTGAGTTCGGCTGGACGTCGTCCAAGGGTGAAACAGCGAGGCTGTCTGATCCGAAGAAGAGGAGGATAAGGCAAGCGAGACCAAGGGAAGTTAAGCCTAACCCTAGGGTTGCTGCAAACGCAACATGCAAAGTCCCTTGGAGGAAAGACACTTACTGGTGCAGAGCCGAGGTCACTAGAGTGTGTACACAGAAGCTGTGTTGGATGCACGGCCAACGCTCTTCCGGTAGCGACAAGACAGTCTTAAAAGTCCTGTCTAGACCCTTGACTTTCGGCAGACTGCAATCAAGAATTCCGCCGGCAAACTCTGGCCTTGCTGGACGTGAGAGCCTTCTGGCACTGTCGACCGGCACTCTGCATGCTGGGACTTTCGCTTCCCGCTTCCGCTTCATTTGCGAGGCTGAAGGAGCAGCATCAGCAGCAGCAGAAGACGTGTCCAAGCAACCCACACCGCGTAAGTGTAATACTTGCAATGCACCCGCCATCCTCAAAATGGCCATCGTAGAAAGGGTAGCCTGGTCTCATCTCTTAGTTGTGCTCTCTCAATAGACTAGTGTCGAGCGCTTGCAAAACCACTTGCATACCATCAAGAAGCTTCTATCAACCGCCATGTCGTTTTTACTTTGCTCCTGGCAGCTGCCTGAGGTTCACGTCATCTTGGGGGTGGCGATCTTGCTACTTGGCTTTGTCTATCGAGATCGACCCATTTTTGTCTCGCAATGCGACCATATCAAGGGACCACCTGGTCTACCGCTGTAAGTTCTAGAGAGCTGAGTCCTTGTCCAAGTGCATGGAAAGATGCTGATATCCTACCTCGCGCTTCCTTTTGCAGCATCGGAAACACGCTTCAGGTCTTGAAAGATGCTGCGAATCCGCTTCAAGCTATGCTTGCCAGATCAATGCAATATGGCCTGCGTGGGTTCCCTATCCTATGGCTCCAATGATTTGAGGAATATTGCAAGCGCTGACTGCTCTCTTCATTCTTCTTGCGTGCATAGCAAACACAATGACCGTAATCGGTATGGGGAGGGCCATCAATGTCACCAGACCCGATTGGATTCAGCATATTCAGAAAAGTAAGCAATCCCTTCGAGGCCTGTTGCCAGCAGACCGAGCGCTGACTATGAACCTTCTAATGTGGTTTGTGAGAAACAGCCAACTTTGCCAACTACGTCAAAGGTCCGAAGCTGCGTGCTTGCCTCCATGACCTTCTAGGAGACGGCATTTTCAACGCCGATGGAAACACCTGGAAAGCTCAGAGAAAGGTCGGATCCAATATCATGACGACTTCGAATCTCAAGAATCTCGTCTCGCACGTCCTCGATGCACAGTCGGAACGCTTTTGCGCTCTCCTACAACAAGCATCTGACAAAGCCGAACCTGTCGATCTTCAGAGCGCCTTTTTCGACTTCACTATTCACACTTTCCTCAACATTGCCTTTTCCACCGACCTTGACTCGGTTCAGTCGGCTGACTGTCCAGCAGACATGGAAGCATCAGCATCCCATCTTTCCTTTGCTGAGGCGTTTGATCTTGCGCAGCAGCTCAGTGTGCGCCGCATCAATCGTCCGTGGTGGAAGCTGAATCGTCATTGGAGCTCAGAAGAGAAGAAGCTTCAGGGCGCCATTCGCAAGATCGACAACTGTCTTTTCCCTCTTATTGAGCGGAGAAGCAGCGACGAGTCATCAAATACACGCCCAGACTTACTCGGCCTCTTTCTCGCCTACCGTGACGAGCAACAAGAGCCCCTCAGCCATCGACAGCTTCGAGACGCGCTTCTGAACTACCTCCTTGCTGGTCGAGACACTACGGCGGAAAGTCTTTCCTGGGCAACCTTTGAGCTGCTCCGACATCCTTCTGCCATCCGAAATCTGCGAGAAGAAATCAGCGTCAATGAGATCCTATTTGACACTCCACAAGGTATCGAGAGTATGCATTTCAACGACTTTCCAGCAGAGAGAAGCAGCACCTTCGAGTTTGGTCACACCAAGCAGCTCCACCAAGCCCGCGCTATCTACCACGAATCCTTGCGTCTTCATCCTTCGGTGCCCCGTTCATCTAAAGTGGCTCTGGATGATGACATTCTTCCCGGCGGTGTTTTCGTTCCGAAGGGCACCACTGTCATCTGGTCCGATTGGTTGCTTGCCAGGAGCAAGGACGTCTGGGGAGAAGATGCGTCAGAATGGAAACCTCACCGCTGGCTTGACAGCAAAGGCGTGTTTGTCAACCAGAGTCCATGGAAGTTTCATGCCTTCAATGTAAGTGCTGACAAGCGCTGTAGCTCGTATCCTTCGGTACTTCTAACCACTTGTTCAATCTTGTTTGACTTGAACAGGGTGGTCCACGGGCCTGTCTTGGGATCCAACTGGCGCAATTTCAGGGCATGTACATGCTGACCAGGATTTTTAGTCAATTCGATTTGCAACTCGAGTCAGATCTAGGCTGCCATCATGAGCCCGAGGTCGAGAATACGCTCACCTTACCTATGAAGAAGCCGTTGATGGTCAGAATCTACCCTCGCATCGACTAAAGCTTGCCTTCACGCACACGCACAAGGACAGTCCAAACAGACGTGTAATATTAAGGATTATCGTGCGAATGGATAGATGCGCAATTTTAAAAATGGTGAGCGAACGGGCACGTGACCAACGCTCACTTGAGTTAGGCAATTTAACATTCCTTTTTTCCTCAATTTCTCAGCCTCCTTTTCCAACAATTTTCACGCGTTGTCAAAGGCGATACCGTTGATTTCTTTGAACATTTTGGAGAAACCCTTTTTTGGTCCCAATTTCTTGTGCTTTTCTTTTTCTTGACCGACAAATGTCCTTCTGAGCTTGTTGTTTGCTTTGCTTTAAAGCAATTGAAGATTACAAAGTCCGGTACGCTGCCTTGAGCTACTAACAAGCTCTTGATCTCAGGCGTATGACTTCTCAAATGCTTATCATTTCTATCAATGGATGCTATGTATGTGAGCATATATATACTTGATCATCGCCTCCAATACATGCTGGACTGTGATGAGCCACTCCCCATATCACCCCTGAGTTGTCGCCTCCTGAATTACTCCTGAGTGTTGCTATGGCAACGCTTATACATCCCACATGCATGCCGTCTATATGCAGCTCCGCTTTATCGATGTCTCGCTTGTGCTCCGCGGACCCCGTGAATCCCGTTGGGATGCCGACGCATCTTCAACTAAAGCGTAGAAGGTCGACCCCACACATGCACACACGCAAAGAAAGCGACAAATAAAGAGCACTGCAACAAGATCTGAGACATCGAGATTCAGCAGGGAACAGGAGATAGGAGACAACAAGGTCCGAGTCGGCAGAAGGTTTGCCGTTGCTCTACTCGTAATGTGCTGTCAGTCCGGGAAACGTCGCTGTTCTCTTCAAGATCGCCGGTGCCGGGCTGTATGTCTTGACGAATTGGACAAGGCTGCCTGTTGCTTCCACCGATCGAGGCACCTCGTGGCCGAACGCGTACGTTGCAACGCGATGCTTTGGAGAATCTCCCCGAACTCTGTCCGCCATCTTAATTGAATGTGACTTGTATCGATCCATTTCGCCAACGCTGAAGAAGGCTGGAACGGTTGGTAGCCACTCTTTCTTCCTATCCTCGAATCGACAGCTCGCCAAGTCAGTGTTGCTGGGACTCCAGGCCGTACTGATGGGGCAAAGAGCAACAACGAAGCGTAACTTGTGCTTATTTGAGCGCCTCAGGGGGAGAGCGGCCTCTGACGAGCTAGGGCTAGTACTCAGACTGTCGGCGGTGGAGTCACCAGCACTCCAGCTGAACCCATCAGCCATACTAGAGCTGCCAGTGGTTACGGCAGAAGATGACACAGTCGACGCTGTCCAGCTCCTTTGCATTGCGCCGAGCTCAGGTCGAGCCGACAAGTCCACTTTGTACTCACCATCTGGCGTCCAACTGAGCGAGTCGACAGCGACGGGATCCACAGGCTGCCACTCCGGAGATCCAGCCACGACTCCGGGCAGCCAACCTTTGAGCTCGTCATGTTCCAATAGTGAAGCTATGATAAGGCCCAGTGTGGCACCTTGTGAGAAACCTACGATGGCGCTCACTTCGGTCAGGTCTTGCTGGCCATGGACGAAAGCAATGGCACGTTGAATCGTTTCCTTTGTCTCTTTCTGGTACCAGCCGAAGTATGGCCCTCCAAATGTTCGAACGACGTCTGCAGAATCACGAAAGTCATCAAGTCATCGAAAATACGTCAGCCTTTGGCGCTCTACGCTGTCAAGTCTGTACCAACATCATCCTGGATCTCTTACCCAGCTTTCCCATCCAAAGCGAGCATGGTGCTTGAGCGAACACAACCTTGTACCCAAGATCTCGAAGCGGCTTGACTAGTGTCCTGAGCTGCACTTCGAAAACCTGAGGTCTTGATCCCCAACCCTGAGAATACAACAACAGCGTCAGTTCTAATCAGCTCAATCGAGATGTGCGTGGCCGACAATGACTTACATGGAGAAAGAGAGCTATGGGCTGAGTCTCTTTCATTCTGTCTGTTGGTACGAGATATAGGTGAGTGTATCATTAGCCAGGACTATGGACAGCTTCACAAGCAAGTCGACGTTCTTATTTGCCTCCCTTGACCCATGGTATCTCCAGGCTCAGGAATGTGCGGAACGCTAGCGGACTACAGTCTGATCTGCCGGCTGCAGTACCTGCCTACTGCACACAAAGTGTTCAGGCTGGCAGATGCCACGAGCTTCCTGCGTCCAGCTGACGCTTCGCCCAACGCATCACTTTGTACACCAACGTCAAATCTTGCCCTGAAGCGACTTCGGCTCGCCTCGCCCTGGGGTCGCGTCCGAGCCTTGGACCAGCAAAGTAGCAGCAGGCTCAACTCACGAGACCGCAACCTATTGCAGAGGAATCGGACGAGCGTGAGCTGACTTTGACACGTTTGTCACATGGTGCGTCGGTTCCCGCTTCCTCGAACACGCTACGACGCTTCTGCACTTTATCTGCAGGAACTGCGATGCTTCCCTCTCGTGCTGACATCTTGGCTTGCAACAGATAACAACAGAGCCCTACTGAGGTATCAACAACCGATGAGCTAGGCTACTCGTTCCTTTTTCGTGCTCATGCAGTCTGTGCTCTCGTTTACTGGTCATTATGCAGCCACTAAGTCTTCATGTAACATTTCGAAAAGGAGTGCAGCTTAGAAAGCAACATATGTCAAGTTAGGTACAAGTTGAAGGAGACGAAACAAGCCATGTCTGCTTCCTATCAAAAGAGCGCAGCAGGCGATAAAATCGAAAAGCAGTGAAGGGCCAAAGGGTGGAAGGAAAGCCTTTACGGTTCTTGTACCAGCCGCCACAATTTTGTGCGAAGGGTGAATCAACTATGCCTTCGTGGATTGTGCGCGCCATCCGGTTCTCAGCTTCAATGCTGACGCATATACAGCTCTTAAGCGGCAGTTTGCCCAGCTCGGTGATACAACAGATGATCTCACCAGCCTGAAGCGTGACATAAAGTCGTGGAAGCGAAAAGAAATCTCTTCAGTCTTCATTCAAGGAGTTACGTAGAAAATGGGGTTCCAATACTTACCTGTAGCTCCGCGATGGTTGAAAGTGCGCCCTGACCCGGTCTGCTCGCAGGGCCAAAAAGGTGAAAGAGATTGGGGAATCCAGAGGTAGCGAGGCCAAAGTAGCGACCTCTTACCTCTGATGTTTGCCAAACATCAACGAGCTCTTCGCCAACATCGTTTGTAATCTGCAAAGGTCGAATCCAGCCATGATAGTTGTATCCCGTTGCAAGAATTACAGCATCTACTTGAACGCCGTTTCCCTGACTCGTGATCAGAGTGCGCTTGTCTAGGCTCGAGACACATTTCACCTGAGAGGGATGAAAGAAAACGTCCTTCTTTAGAAGAGCAGGATAGAAAGTGTCCGACACCATCACACGCCTGCAGCCGACACTCCATTCCGGAGAAAGCGATTCGACAAGCTTTGCGATGTCAATGTCGCCTTTGCCATCCTTACCCATGCAGATGGTGTCTTCGCTGGAGCCAGACTCCGACTCTGAGCATTTCTCGCTCGCAGCGTTCTCCAAGACAGAGTCGGTGTTTATCTGAGTTGTGAGCGCCGACAAAGCATAGGAGCGCATCATATCTTCCTTGCGCAAGAGCCAGTGAATAAAGATATCGTACTGCCAGGTCGAAGATAATCCAGGAGCAAATTGGCTTCAGCACATGCCACCTCTCGTCAGGCTTTGCCTACTTCTGTAGCACTTACATAGATAAGGAGGACCGCTCGATAGAGCCAAAGCAGCCAGGGCAGAAGCTCGAATGCTTTGCAAACGGTGGACGAAAAGCGTCCTCGGGGCAGCTTCAGGACCCATCCAGGCGATTTCTGAAAGACGTGGATCTCGGAAGGTCTTTGTGACTCTGGAAAAGTGGTGAGGGCGGGGACGATCTGAATTGAAGAAGAGCCCGTACCGACGACCGCCACTCTCTTGGAAGCAAGATCAAGATCACGTGGGTACTCGCTTGAGTGATAAACTGGACCGGCAAAGTGATCGACAATGTTGCTAGGCTTGATGGGATTGCGCTGACCACCTGCGCAGGAAATGCTGCCGTTGGCAAAGTTGACATTTAGAGACGAAAAGCTTCAGCGAAAGCACTGTAAAAGTTTGGACAAAGTAGCATCTCGGACTTACAGGACGTCAAAATCGTACTCCTTTGGCTCAGCTCCTACCGGTTCAGCTAGGTCGCGGACAGTAGTGTGCCAAACCATCTTCTTTGCGTCCCATTGTGCAGCTTTCACTTCTGTCCTATAACGCACAAAGCGATCTAGGTCGTGCTTCCGAGCTACGGCTTGCAAGTAGGTCAAATTTTCGTTTCCACTCGCGAACTTGGATTTGAAACCTGAGAGGAAGTCAGGGACGCATCAAAGCATTGAGAGAGCAGGAAAGTCAGAGGATCGCTCGCGAAAGTAGAAAGTTGCGCATCTTTGAGCTTTATGAGGGGAGAGCTTACCTGGATTCGGAGAGAACCAAAAACTGTAAAGATGACTGGGAGAATCGCATGCTACGCCCGGGTATCTATGAGTATACCATGTCCCGCCCAGCTGATCGTTCAGCTCGAACAATGTGACCTCGGAGCCAGGAAGAGCTTCTAGGAGCTTACAGGCCATGCAGATCCCGGACATACCGCCACCGATAATGCCAATTCGAAGGCCGGAAGGCTGCTTCCCAGATGGGTCGGAGCAAGCCTTATTGTCTAACATGGTGTATGGATTGCGGCACTCGGGATGGAGAGCTTTGGACGGTATCTGAGCTGTCTCTTTGGAGCTGTGTGATCCAACTATGCTAACGAGGAAGGTTTCGAAGGGATGAGGTAAGGTCCCGATCATAGCAAGAAAGAGTTATCGAGAAAAAAGAATGGTATCTGTCTCAAAGGAGTGGCAGTATTTGATTAAGGCCGCCCGTCATTCGCAAGGGCTAGCTACTGCTCTCGCTTTGCTGAGGCTCTTCAAGTAGGTCATATGTTTTTCGACTCGAAGGATGCGCCCTCGCCTCATCAACAAGACAGCCGGAAGGAGTCGAGGGTGCCGGCAGCCGAAGGCGACGTGCGGATTGGTAGAGTCCAAATGATTTTATTTTCTGTGGTCTTCGGCAGAGGGAAGCGATGTCCAACAGCGCGATCAGGTCGTTTTGCCAGTCAAATTTCAAACTACTTCACAAGTCCGGGATATCGCTGGAGGGTTGACTATAAGAGGATCAAGGAGGCGTCCGAGCGGAAGTTTGTCATGTAACTACTGATCAAACCCGCTCTTCTCTCCAGAATGTCTGCTATACATGATATTCCGACGGTTCTGGAGATTCAGCATGGCTCAAGGCAGAGCTGCGACCGCGCTGACAGATTATCAACGCTGATTTTAATTCATCCGGGGGCGGGTATGAGCGCATGTTATGCTCGACTCGGCTTCCATGCGGACCGTAGAGTCATTGCGATCAATCAAACATGGCTAGGTGGCCTCACTGGGGTCGTTACGGCCTCTGAAGCTTTGACTTTCCAGTCCGTCCGCGAGGCAGCCTCAGTGTATCTAGCTTACCTTGAAGACCAAGGTTGGATACGAGAAGAACTCAACTTGCAGCGCAAATACGGAAAACCAGCTGTGGCCTTCGGTGGATGGTCGTATGGCGGCTGTGTCGCACTAGAGGTAAGTCATGACCAACAAGCTTCAGATGAACACGCAGAACGCTCACTTCGGGATCACAACCTCGTACATTCTGTTCCTTAGATGGCGCACCAAGTGAGCGGCGGAAATTTGCCCTGGAGAAAGTCGCTTCTCAACGACTACACCGGAGTCCTTCTCTTCGATGCAGTTCACCCCGTCGGCGTCTACGATCTTCAAGATCAAACAATTTCGCATAAGCACAACAACACACAAGCGGACAAGAGCATCTTGTCATCAGCTCCAGCACAGATGCAAGACGAAGAGATGTTCGAGTATCTCCGTGCCTGCTACAAAGATGCGACACGTCTGCTGGCTGCGTACGATACCACTCACCTACGCATCAGAAGGCAGATCACTCTTGTCAAGGCAGGAAAATCTTCTCCAACAGATCGGTCGCTAAGCAACGGCGCTCGGATTCAGAGAATTAAGAATCAGCTTTGCGAGCACAATGGCTGGAAGAAGATTGCTCAAGAAGCGGTACAGAACACCAAGAGTCAGTGGCTGACCATCCCTTTGCCAAAGACTGCGCATGATGATCTCTTCACCACGCCACATCTTGCGTTCACACAGATGGCAATCGATCAGGTGGAAAGCCTCAGACGCATTTGATAGCTGAGCTCAACGAATCTTGGTCTTTGTCTTCGGTAAGTCCCGCTACTTCATTCAGGCATCTCAAGGAGCGGGATCCAAGATAGTCTGTACGTGAGCTGTGCACGTCTAGAATCGATACATACTGTATGCTATTGATTTACAATTCAACGGTGAGTTATCGCAGTTGAAGTTAGATACACTGCTCCAGAGGCCACTATCAGGCGCTCTTTACAGTCGAGTGTGTCTAAGTAAAAGGACTTATCATTTCGAGGGAAGAGAGGCTACAAAACAGAAGTAAATATACCTTCACGGCTGGCTTAAGCTCGCTCCTCGAGTTGCATTATGGACCATCTTTCATAACCGTTGCCTTGCCAACATACCCCCTGCATGTCTTGGTATTAGTCCACGAGCGTAGGCTGCATGTGCTCCCACGAGCTTTGCATCTATCTCATCCGTTGGCATTGGTATTATTCCAGCCTTCCGGTCCTGAATGCTTCGATCTAACATGTCTGCCTTTAGAAATACCGACGTATCTTCAACTATCGCACTTGATAACGCGTGGAAAATAGTTGGAGCTGAGAATTGAAGAAAAGGAATGTTAAATTGCCTAACTCGAGTGAGTCGCCTGCGAGCTCCCAGCCGTGGCCGGAAGGGGCATGGACGGTCGAGCGTCGCGTGTAAGCGAGGCGAAATGTGCGCGAGAACGAAATACAAAAGAAGCGATACAAGAAACTAATGTGCGGGAGAGCAGAATATATTGTGTGAGGGCGGGGTGGATGGTGAAAAACTCGACGAAGCGCAGCCTGGAGGCAAGCGCGGAGAAGAGAAGGTGATGAGGAGGAGGAGAGGAGAGCGAGCGGAGGGAAGAGCGAGCGGAGAAGAAATCAAAGCATTGCGACGAAACTGAAGTTCTGCGTATTGATCACGTGCCCCTTCGCTCACCATTGAAAAATGCGCATGTATCTATTCGCACGATAAATCCTGAAAATGGCAAAGTTACAAGCCGTAAGTCATGCGAGAGAACGATGTCGTGAATGCGCACACCTCTCGCAGCATGATGGCTTCGCAGGATCGAGGTTGAGCACCGAGTTTGTGTGGCTCCAACGTTGTCTCAGCCAAGGCCCGCAGAGCCATTACCAGATTGGAAAGCGCGGAAAGATTGTTCCATCCGGTGCAATGGGATTGCACTCTAGCGCAGGACTGAAGTAAGCTTTCTCGGAGCCTCCCGAGCCTTTCGATCTGATGCTCTTTTTTCTGATCAAGAGAGAGTAGTTGCAAGGCTCTAGAGACATCCACAGCGACACGAACTAGATCAAGGCGGACGTTGGCAGCGACTGCAAGCTTATGTGCATCGAGCTGCGTATCGCCCTCACAAGTCTGGCCTAGACAGAAAAGCTCGGGCGTTCCTTCCTCCGTTTCCGTGATGAGGAATTCAGCCTTGCTAAAATGTGGGTAATCAGACTGGCTGAATTCGATCTGGTCGATATCGCAGAGTGGTGAACACGTCTCGGACGAAGGCGCCATTCTTTGTGAGCCGAACTCTGCCGCAAGCTGCCGTGCAGCAAGCTCGACACAAATGAGCTTGATGGTTCGCCTATCTGTCGACGAAAGCAACTTGGCGCCGCTGTCAGCCTGGGAGGGGTCCGCTGGTGTCATCCGGCCGCAGAGCTTCTTGATGCATTGCGCAAGATTTTCTCGTCGCTCTTTCGCTCCTTGTTGAAAGAAAGGCGAGAAGCGCGTAAAGAGGATCATGGTCACGGCATCGTCGACCATTGCGGAGCTCAACGAGCTCGACTCGCTGCGTCGGACTTTTCGTTCCAGATGCAACACTGCGTCGTTGCAGACTGACCATCTTTCGCTATGGCTGCACTTGAAATCCTGGTCGCCTTCGACGGGGACGGCCTCCACCCCATCAGGACGGCCGTATGCCTCCCCAATGGCAAGCAATGTTAGCACGAGATGATCCGGCAAAGACCTGAAGCGACGCAACTCTCGCCTAGCCAGGATCTCGAGGGGTGGTAAAACGGGACAGAGACTAAAGACTGTTCGTGCCGCGTTGTATAATTCTTTCGAGTCGCAGCGGATCAGATGCGGGTTGACCCTGAACGACATTGACGAATCATGAGAGGAGGTGGAAGAGTACGTCGAAGAGGCGCAAGTGTTTCGCGCTGAGATAGATGACAACGGGGAAGTTGAAAAGGTAGCACAGGTAGAAGGCGTTTGCTCGCCATGTGCGGTGGTAGGGGTGAGAGGGGACTGGTGGTCAGCCCGAAGGCACTCGCCTGGTGTTGCGGCTTTTGCCACGTCGAGTGTGGCGGGACTTTCGAGGAAGTTCAAAAGACTGTTGCACCACATGTTGCGAAGGTCTTGCCAGATAGGAGACGACATAGCAGCAGTGCTAGCCAAGTCCAGGCTACTCGTCACATGGTTCTCGTCCCTCTCCTTTCGCTTCAACGAGCTGATCGAGGACTCGCACTGCGGAGAAGTATGAAGGTGTGAGGAGATGATTGGCAGCGCTTGTCCTTCACAGGATGTCTCGGCAGCGGCTTCAGGCAGAGAAGGTGGACTGACTTGAGTACCAAGATTTTGATTATCCGCTGTCAAGTTCCAGCTGGAAAGCACAGATGCGCTTGGCTGGCTGATTTCACTGTCCAAACCAATAGAGCTGAATGTACCATTCTGTAGAAAGTCGCCACCGAAACTGAAAGCGTCAATTTTACTACTGGAGTCAACCGTTGCTGCAGTAGAGGCGTTCTCATCTACGGACTTTGTGCCCATGAAGGGAAGAGTGAGCGATCGAACGCAAGTGGGTGGCTTACCCAAGTTGACTTGGGCGATTGGATGCGTAGATACGGTGCTTGGTGCCAAGGAGGACGTGGACGCATCCGGATTGAAGAATGCTGTCCAGCTGGAGCTCCCTTCAGAAAGCGAAAGGATCGAAGGCGCCTGACTGGTGCTTGCTATGGATGCGATAGAGCTCTTGTTGCTCGAGATTGAATGGGTGTCTGCAAAGTCCAGACTGGCAATACTTGCGTCATCCTGCTGCCCACGGTCCAGGTTCGAGGGTGACTGCGATCGGGTCTCCACGCTCCAATCTTGCATAGGCTCACTGGACTGACGAGAGAGTGGAGCGGGCATGCAAGAAATGATCTCGAGAAGGCTAGTCCAGGAGCAGTCCTTGTTGACGCTGGCTTGAAGTATGAGAGGCTCAATAGGGAGTGAGAGTCGCTGTGCTTCCTGAACGCATTTTCTCTTGGCATGCTGTTCGTCGACGTACACGGATCTGCATTTATCATAACAGGTATAGAGGTAAAAGCGATCAAGTGTCAGCTGGCTCTGAGGGAAAGATCTTGAACATGATCACCATTCATGTCGTGTGTGCAAGTCATCCTACTTACGTGCAGGCGAGGTTGCGTTCAAGGCAGTACTGGCAGGGGGGCAGAGATGCCTCAGACAGCGAATCCAAATTGCTGTCTTGTGAACGTACGCATTTGGATCTGCGTTCTCTGCATTGATCGCAAGCCGCGTTCTAGGATTGGCGCATTCCACGTGATGTGGGATGAATGGATGGTGCCAAGCACAAGGAACGGTGACAGGTGTCAGCGGGAGGGTCTCTAGCGAGCTTTCGGGCGGAAAGGTGAAGGGGACGGGGATAAGGGAATCGGTCCAAGCTGACAAGAGAAGCCGACGGGATGATGTGCTCGAGAAAGTCTTGGCACTGACCTCGTGGTTTGCAGCGACCCCGGGCAAATGTGCTTACCTGTCGACGTGAGGTTTTCTTTGTCCTGTACCGTTTTGAAGGTGGTAAAGATGACATGATGGTCTGTGGGCGTTCTTTCGGTCGAATGTAAGGTGGAGACGATGGTGATGGTGATGAGGATCGTCGTTCGTGGCGCAAGGTATGGTGGCAGAAATCGCTGGCGACAAGGGAGGCATCAAGGGCTGGAGACACCTTGCTTTGTGTATCTATCGAGTATCAGCCAAGCACGGCGACAATGGTCGAGTGTTTGTGTCTCGATCAAAGTTTAGCCAGGCACGGCACGAGCGGCCTAAGTCTATCTCTCTCCTTGTCTCAGGAACAGCTAATGCGAGAGTTACAAGACAGGGACCCTTCAGGGCAAAAGACGAGGCAGATCAAGCTTTAGAGGACGCAAATGGCACGGTGAAGCCAAGTGGATACGCACGTTGAGACCTGTCTGAAGCCGTCGTGCCGTGAGCGAAGAGGAACACGTTGACACAATCGCTGTTTCTCGGCACGGATAAGTGTTGACCCACATCTGAGTGTGATAGGAAGTCAGAGGTTCAGCAAGGACGATACGGAACTGGCCTCGTGAGTAGAGGCAAGGGTCAAATCCAGCGGAATGGAAGTTCAGAAGTTCCGAAGGTCAGGTTAACTGCCAGCGTCCGGAAGATGTGAGTGCGCCACAGACGATCAATGAGGTAGCGAGTCCAAACCGAGGTGAGAAGCATGAACTCGAACTAAAAGTAAAGCGTGGGTAACAATCATGGAGGAAGATGGGGGTTGAAGTGGCACCAAGTGAGACACGTTCTTCGCATGATAACAGAAAGCAATATCAAGCAAGGCGAGGAGGCTAAGCAACTTATCAATCAATGGACCACAAGCGAGTTTGCAACCGCAGGCAAGTTCGGCGGTGGCTGAAGCAATGCGTCTGAAAACGAAAGCCGACGACAGTACCGGCGGAAACTTGGAGATGATCGTAGGAGGCACTTGTTACTTCACAATTAGTACTTTACACTTGCCAGTAAGCGTGGCCAGATAGCTTGAGGGTTCGCTGTGGGGGACTGTGTTGCCTCAGTTGCGGACGAACACTTCGCAAAGTGGTCCGGAATTGCGGGGTCCAGGGCAAAGAGGGAAATGCTTGGATGACCACCACAGGCGTGCATGCGTTCGAGACTGCATCCATTTGGTGGCTTCCCCTCTCGGATCCGGGGAAAGGATGGATGTGGGCAAGCGATGCTGCCCAAAGTGACGAATGGTGCTAGGGCAAACTCGGATGCAGAAGTTGCGGAAGCGGGAAGAGAAGAAACGGCTCAGGATCATGTGAGGCCGTTAGAGCCGGCCAACGGTCCTGTTGCGGCCAGACGTGCTCCGCAGAATCAGACTGCTGTTGCTTTCCATCAGTGCAGATCATCGGCGATCATGAAACGGGCGGCAAAACACCTCGTCGTATCGGCATTTCTCACATATCAGCTCCGACTTGCGGGAAAAAGGTATATGTGCACAAGCGACTTCTGCATATTGTAGCCGAGTTCGTCCAGCCTTGCCCAATGCTGTACCCTCTGCTGTAGGCTATGGTATGCACAGGATGCAAGTATGAGACAGGCTTAGCTAAGTTCGGGTTGCGGCAACCAATCAACTCCGACTGTGCCAGCGACACTACGACTTTTCTCTGAGAAGGATGGGAACGTGATCGGCCTTACTGTACAGCAGTCTTCTGTGCATGGAAGCAAGTGGCAATGTAGAGGCAAACCTGGAGCACAGATCGATCAACGATGCGCTTTGGCCCTTTTCTCCCGATCAAGGTGCCGAACAAGGCGCCGTACCGACTGATCCGCCGGTTAAGCTTCCGCTTTCATCTGCGCTGCCTCTCTCTACAACAACTGGCACCTTGCCTCACCGCAAGGCAACAGTAGCAACCATTGCATCAATGCCGCATGTGTCTCTGGTCCATATAAGCTAGAAGCTGGTCAAGCTCCGTCTGATGTTCAGCTCATCCCTTTCGCGTTACCACTTTGTCTTAGTCTCGCTCCATCTCTTCCAGCATCCAGTTGGAGAAATCGAGAAAAGGATCGTAAAGATAGCGATATGAGCTGCGCTGCCAACGCTCCTGTCTCGGAGTGCAACATCAATTACGCTCTCCCCCCCACGGGAAAGGCCGTCGTGGATTGGGTCATTGGCGGCCTCTTTTGCTCCTTCTACACCGCCATTGCATACAACACCTTTCAGGCTTTCCGCCGAAAATCAACACTCCGGCTTCCATGGGTCAGCTTGCTCTTTTTCGCGGGCTTTCGATGCGCCGGCTTCTTGATGCGCGCCTGGGTCGATGATCATCCGGTGCAGCAAGATTCGTCGTTCAAACAAGCAAAGGATTGGGTCACCCTCCTTACCGCTTCCTACTCGATCATTGCAGCCGGCACCACGTTCTTCCTCATTTTCCTCGGTTCAGTGCTTGTCGCTTTTAGAAGGGCATCTAGAGCTGCACAGCTCCTCGGCGATCGCTCCTACGCTTGCACCTTCTCAAAAACCAGACACATCGAATCAGATCTCGGCTCAATCAATCCTCAAGATCTGGATGAGCGAGAGTTTAGCATTCGGCGATGGGAAGATCGAGCCATGATGGCATTCCGCATCTTTGTCGTCGCCGTTGCCGCTCTTAACATTGTTGGCGCTCTCCGTCAGTTCGACTACTACTGGCTCAACTACGATCAAGGTCTTGCTTTGAGAAAAGCTGGTGGCCTGATTCAGATCGTCACTGGTGCCCTGATCCTGCTCGTACTTCTTTTCATCTACTTCAAGTACAATTCCCCCAAGGCGACAAGGCCTGCTTTCCTCCTCTTCTCCCTGAATATCCTCCCGCTCTACTGCATCACACTCGTCTTCAACATCCTCCGTGTCTTCCAGCCTCTAGATGCCGAAATCAACCAGAGCCCGGATTTCACTTACTATCTCCAGGTTCTCCCTGATTGCCTAAACCTCTTCCTCCTCTTGATCTTTAATTACGATCGTCTCTTGGATTACAACGCAATCAACTCTCGATGAAGCTTCAGATTCCTTCCACGAGATTTCGGCCTACACAGACATCTCCTCAGTTCTTCTCCTGCATAAACTCACGAGCCATTAATGACCCTTGTTCATGTTCTTTTCTAGATACCAGCCATGAAATCTGATTCCGCGCATTCACTCTACGTCACGCTGTACTCAAAGACTGACTCCATCTAGTGTCTCTGAGGAGCCATGAGATGCTTTTCATTTCGCTCATTCCTCAGCTTCTTTTCAGGCTCACTTTCGAAAAGCGCGAAACGTCATATTATTGTAGTATTGTACTGTACTGTATGGTACTCCCTAGCGCTGCTGCGATCTATCTGCGGAGCCGAAGCTTAAAGTCGTCTGCTGCGGATTGGCCACAGCACCAAGTGGTACCATAGAAGAAGCCATACATTCCGCACAAACCGTCGAAGCCAGAATGAACCAGGGACTGGGTCCAGGTCGAAATGCTCCAAAGGCTGCGGCCGAGGGAGCGTAATGATCGCCGTGCTGCGGGAAGGGATGTCAGCTAATAGTTCCCGTACTGTAGCGTGCCGCATGTCTGCCATCAATTGGATCATGCATCGCATATCGTCGACAAATGCTGTCGCTTCTGTTGAACTGACGAAGCGATCGTCGAAGGCGGTTCGGAACAGCAGACGATCGTCGGACGGTGTCACCTGGAAGAAGATGCATGAGATCGTTGGCATATGCTCGCGGCCCAGCTTCATCGAGACTTGACCCTCTTGCGATGTCAGGCTCGGAAGATTCTGAAAGACCATATTGGCCTGCAGAGCACCTCTGACCTTGATAGCATCCATTTTCTTGCTCAACCTTGCAAGTGGATAGTGCTCTTTTCCTTTAGGTCGATTGATCGTCTTCGAGCATTCATCCAGAAGCTTGCTTACCCCTTCGTCAAGGTCAACGTCGAATAAGGCTAGAAGCACGTCCAGAGTGGGACCTCGAATGGCTTCCAGATCTTCCAGTCCATCAAAAAATCGGCTCGAAGTGACTATGTTGGCGTAAAGTAGTATATGTAATACTTGTCAGCGAATGGCAATTGGGCAAGTGTTCAAGGTGGACGGCTCACTTACTGTATGACGTGGCAACCTGAAATCGGGAACAACTCTTGGAGCTGATGTCATCCGGTCTACTGCGTCGCCCAAGAGCAAGAACGAAGGCGGCCATAGTAATAGTGAACAGACTCGATCCGAGTGTTCTGGCTAATTCCTTGGTTTTGATGTTGAGATGGGCATCAAATTGACGATTTACGACGGGATAGACTTGCGCTTGCGTTCTGTAGTCGATAGGCCAGCAGGAATGCTCAATCCCCTTGAGCTCCTCTGCCCACCATGAGTCGAGTTCGTCGAGGTTGCGACTTCGGGTGAATGCAATGTATTTCTTGAAGCTCGTTGGAGTTGTGCGATCCGGTGCTCGGCCATTCAAACGGCATAGCAGTGATTGTAGCGTAAGTCGCATTGACCAACCACAGGCTAGCGAATGAGGGAACGCGATAACCAGCTTTTGGGTCCGTTCCTTTGTGGCTTGGATGAGTGCGAGTCGGAAAGGAACTTTGCCAAACTCCTGATGACCTTGCTGTCGATCTTGATCCATGTATGTGTGAAAGTCTCGATCATGCTCCACATCGGCCCTCGGGTAGTAAGTGGTCAGATTCAAAGGGCAGTGACTGGTCTTGTATACGCACATCACTCCTTCGAATCTAGCATTGTAGGCAATGGCAGATCGGAAGTTGGGATATTGTTCCACTGTGGCCATCCAAGCCGCTCGTAGATCGTCTGCCTGAATGGCTGGGCCATTGCATTCCCACACAGCCTGGTTCCATTCAATGCTTTGTGGCCGAGGCGACTTGAATGCAAAGCCCATGCCGGCAGAAGTGCTCTGGTATGGAGTTGAGTAGAACATGTCTTCGATCCAATCTGGATGGATAGAATACCTCCACAGTACCCAGTCTCGGTCCTTCTCGCTAAGGTCTGCTTGTTTGACATCCACCTCCGGCTGGAGAACGCCTTCACAAGAGGAGGTGTCTGTAATGTCGCCGAACGAAACACGAGCAGCAACTTCGTAGATGGAACCCCTGCCTTCGAGTAAGTGTCGAACTTCAATCCTGGCACCCTTCTTACGTAGATCAGTCAGGATTCGGACGGCAGTCAATGAATCACCGCCGAGATCTTGCAGAGACTCGTGAACATTGATCCTCTGTGCATCAAGTTCGAGGGCCTTTCCGAAAGCTTCTGCTACGGCAAGCTGAGCTCGACCCTCCGGCGCTACGCTGACAGCAGTAGTTTCTCCTTGATGTTGATTGTGCTGCTTAGGATGCCTCGATGCATGGATGAGCTGGACTTTATCAGAGAGTATCATTTGATCTACCAGGACCTGGAGAGCTTTACGATCGAGCTTTCCGGAAACGGTGAGTGGGAGTGCAGACGAAGCAAAGATGACGGCGTTCGGAGTTGCAGCGTTGCCTAGCTTTGCCGAGACGCTTGTGATCAGCTTTTGCGCATCTATCTGGACCGGAAGTGCGCTCTCCTGACGTCCGTCCTGGCTGGGTTGTAGAACGGCAACGAGGCGTGAGGAGTTCTTGATGTTCTTTGTGCAGACAAAGGCACGGTCGACCATGTCATCAGCTTGCTCGAGTGTACCTTCGATCTCCTGCGCTTCAAGACGCACACCTCGATATTTAAGCTGACCGTCCATACGTCCAAAGAGCTCGAACCGTCCATCAGCATGAAGTCGAGCCAAGTCACCTGTCCTGTAGAATCGACCATGTATATTCAGCTCAGGTATCGAAGAGGCAAGATCAAGCTGGACAAAGGCAGCCTTTGTCTTGTCTGGCTGATTCAGGTAGCCGCGCGACACCTGGTCTCCAGCCAAACAGAGTTCGCCAACTGCCCCGATGGGAGCGATTTGACCAGTGACATCCAGAATTACACTTCGCACCGTGCCAATCGGACGCCCGAAAGGTGTCCAGCGTAGGTGTGCCTCTGATTTCGTCAATCGGGTCATCAGAGCCAGAATGGTGACCTCTGAGGGTGCGCCGCCGTTAAGCAGCGTTGGGACCAGGTCGAGTAGCCTGTTGCGCTGAGTGATAGGGATAGGCTCTCCTGTGAGAATGAGAGCTTCAAGGCTTGCATGGCTCTCACGGATGAAGTCTGCCACCGTGGGCGTCAAGATCGCATGCGTAATGCGCAAGGACCTGATGGTGGCGTCTACGTCTGTGACTGCCGCAAAACGATCTTGCATCACTAGCGTTGCGCCCGAGGTTAGTGCATAAATGAGATCGCCAACCGAGACGTCCCACACAGGTGCACTGAATTGAAGGAGCCTCGAGCCTTCACTCAACTTCCAGCCGTCTACTTTAGCCGAGGCAAACGCAGCAAGGTTTCGATGGGTGAGGATGACCGCTTTTGGAAGGCCTGTACTGCCCGAGGTGTAGATTGTATATGCTTTGCTATCAGGTGGAATTTTCCAACCTTGGAGGGCGAGAAGCTCCCTCAATGGCTCTTGAGAGCTGTGCAGCTTGCGACTGATGCACAAGAGATGGGGCTTCGCCTCATTTGCCATTGAGCTGAGAAGCTTTTCTGCACGCTGTCGATGCAGTGCATCGACAATCCAGACGGCAGGCTGCGTTTCTTTGAGAATATGAAGGATTCTATCGTCTGTGAGCTGGTCGACCAAAGGTGTTACACATCCTCCAGCCTTGAGTGTGGCGAGAATGGAAACGGGAAGCAGCTCGCTCTTGTCCAGCATCAATGCCACATGGATCTCGCTGTCAACATTGAGTCTTCGCAGCTGACAAGCGAGACGGTCACTCGAAGTGCCAAGCTGCTCGTAGGTGACCTCTAAAGTGTCTTGCGGGACATGAATGGCTACTGCGCGGCTGTGTCTCTGAGAAACACGCGAGATGAGCGTGTGAATCAGAGTTTGGGAAAGAGGCGAAGACTGGCAACTTTCTCGCAGCTGAACACTGCTGCTAAACGTCTTCAGTGCAAGAACCTTCTCGCCTGGCATCGTTGTCGATAGCTGGCTAATAGGCGTTCGCTCGTGAAGCTGCTTAAGTAAGAAAGCAAAGCGCCGGCCAATTTGGTGAGCATCCTTGGCAAGGATTGTATCAGGCGCGTACAGGACGTCGATTCCAAGGCGTCCCTCTGCATTTTGTGCAACATGAACGTGCAAGGAGGTGCTGGCAATGGGCAGACTAGCGGGTTGCAGAGGCGATGTGTTCTCGCCAGCAAAGTCGGTCGACAGTGAAGCCCCCCAAAGCTGCTGGCCGGTCAAGAGTGTCCTCAGAGACTCTAGAGGAATTTGAGCGCTTTTGGAAGGAACTTGGTTGAGTGCGTGGTCGGCCTTGCAGTGGCGAACGTACAGCTCGTCCTGATTCGGTGCTGGAGTACGAGAGAGGGAGGCAAAGCAGACGGTGGAGTCTCCTGTGTAAACGGATAGAAGCTTTGCAAAAGCAATCTCAAGGAGATCAGCGTTGCGCTCCGCTTCTGAAGACCGAAGAAACGTGGCATCGACCTCGAAGTCGACGACGAGGCCCTCTTTCTGGACGGTGCCTTCAAATGGCACCTGTCTGGCAAATCCGGAGAGATCCAAGACAGTTGAACACTCTTTGCTCCATTCTCTCACGGCTCTTTGTATTTCCAAGGGCGAAAGGCAGGCGATACCGGCTGCTTGCGAGGCTTTCTGAGGTTTATTGCCGTTGCGAGGCCTTGCTTCCGACCTTCCGGGATCGGAAATCTCGCTGAGGGCCTGACGAGATACGAGCATGGCTGAAGCTGTCTTGCGGTTTGAGTAAATTTTGTTAAGTGGGAAACCTGTAGACGGCCTAGGAGTAGATATAAGCTTAAGGGATCGCACGAACGTTGCTGTCTTGCTTTGTCCACGGTGAGGATGAAAGAAGAGAAGGGGTGTTGCGACTCCGGAAGACAGGTGCTTTGAGCTGAAAAAGGGTAGCCGTCGTTCAAAGCAGACATGCGTCTCAATAGCATGAAGATAATGCAGGCAGCATGGTCCATGCAGGAAGCGGGAAGCAGGGCTGAATACCACAACTCTTCAAAACACAACCGCCCCGTTGGTTCTGACCAAGGTTTACAGGCTGAAGCGTCTAGCGAGGAAGCCTCAGACGAAGCAAGTGAGCCTTCTTGGTAGCACAACGAGCTAGAATGGGGCATGATATTAGCTGACCGCATCCTAGAACGGGAGCAGATGGAGGCCGGAGGAGAGAACATCGAAGAAAGAAAGAGCGAGCTGTCACTTATCGCGCATAAGAACGAGTCGGTTGCCGCTTCCGAGGTGCGGTTGAACGTCAAGATTCTGAGAGGCCCTCAAGATCATTGGATTCCCCGCCATACGGTCCTGGACCTTTCAGCCGAGTTTGAAGGTTTCTTTCACTGAGCACAGCAAGTTACCTTGGGGTCCTCTCCTTCTCTCCGCCCACTTGCCGTCATGTGTGTGCCTCGCAAGATGCAAGTCTCCTCACAGGGCCATTCATTCTCGACTCGGGTACCATTACATGCCTGTCTGGCCTATCAACCTTTTACTCGAAACACTCCGCACACCGGCCGGTAGCGTCTTCCGATGCTCCGATTCAAGTGCGCTTTGCGCCCTCGCTCCACCATCAACAGGTGCATCTCCACTGGAGAGCTTGGCTGCGTCGAAAGCCATCGGATCACCAACACTTTGATACTCTGTGGTATGACAATCATAGCTCGTGAGCCCGCAGCCATTCGTGGTTCTCTGAGCCGGAACAGGCCAGTGCCTCGGGTCACCGCAGCCGCCGCTGTCGTTGCTTGCTCGACCTGACATAGGTGCTGCACTTGCTACGATGCAGCTGTGATGGCCTTGCCACTGTGGCCGGTCACAGAGAGAAGACTCTCAGGCAGTACCGAGCTGTTCTGCATGTAATCATCGACTGTAGCGGCAAACTGATAGTGTAGAGGAGCCGCTGGGGTCTGCATAGCTGCTGTTCACACCACCGTAAAGTCCCGCAAGGCTTTCCATCTTCCTTGCTAACGCTCATCTCTCTTGTTCAATCTCGCCCTTTCTATCTGCAAGTAAATTCTGATACCATGTCTTCCACCAGCCACTCTGATGCTCATATCACCGCTACTATCATGGACCCTTTCAATTACGATCACACCGTGCTCGACATTCTCGAACGACACTCCATGGAGATTCCAGACAAGAACTGCTTGCACTGGGTTGGAGCAAACGGCTTAGTCAATAACAGTCTCACCTTCCGTACCATTTGGGAGCGCTCGGAACGGATCGCTACCCATCTCATCCAAGACCACCATCTTGCATCTCAGGAGACTGTGCTGCTCGTCTTTCCTTTCGGTCTCGACTTTATAGTCGCCTTCCTTGGCGTTCAGCGAGCTGGTGGTGTTCCTGTCCTCGTTCCGCCTCTCAACCCAGCCCAGCTGGACAAAGATCTGGCTCACTTTAACAAACTCGCTCACATTTCTGACGCACGCATCGCTCTGACTCTTGGATCCTATTCCGCTGCGCTCAACCTTGCGTCGGGCTGGCGCAACATCAAAGCAACCTTCTGGCGCACCCAGTCGTCTCAGCGTTGGATTGACCTGACCTGGGTCAGCATCGACACGGTCCGCAGTCAGCCCGCCTCCGACTCAGTGCATACACCGCAGGTCGACCTTGATCATCTCGCTTTCCTTCAGTACACCTCGGGATCAACCGGTGATCCCAAAGGTGTCCAAGTGACGCACCGCAACTTGGTTGCCAACCTTCAAGCCATCTGTCAGACAGTTCCGTACACTCCCGACACCGTTGGCTGCACCTGGCTTCCCCACTTTCACGATTTCTGCCTCATTGGCTGCGTTCTCACCAGCTTCTATGCAGGCGGTACTGTCTACCTTCAAAGCCCCCTTGACTTTGTCAAAAACCCCAATTCCTGGACTAGAGCCATGTCAACTTTTAGAGCCACCCACACTGCTGCGCCCAACTTCGCTCTAGACCTTGCTGCTAGGAAGTACGATGGCGCTCCTCTCGATCTCTCCGCCCTCCGATGCGTTGTTCTTGGCGCAGAGCCGATTCGAAAGACTTCATTGCAGCGCTTTCACAGCTGTTTCGGTCCAAGTGGCTTCTCGCTCTCCGCCTACAAGCCTGCCTATGGGTTGGCCGAAGCCACTCTCGGCCTTTCCTTTTATCCACACCAAGCAAAGTCGATCGAAGACCTTGTTGGACTCGACGACGCCGTTCTATGCGGTCCTCCTTGCGTCGGCGTGACAATGCGCATCGTGGATCCAAACACTGGGGCAGATGTCACGGATGCAGGTCAGGAGGGCGAGATCTGGGTCGCATCACCTTCAGTGTCTTCTGCTTATCACAATCTGGATGAGGCTTCTCGGGAGACCTTTCACAACCACCTCAATGGCTATCCCCATCTTCGCTTTCTCCGCACAGGCGATATGGGAAAACTCTGGCAGGCCCCTGGCAAGGATGGCATCGTGTCCGGTGGCCAGCCTCAACTAATGGTCACAGGAAGACTCAAGGACATCTTCATTATCCACGGCCGCAACGTTTACCCGCAAGACATCGAAGAACTCGTCTGGACCACGTGGCCCGATGTCTTCAAGGCAGGCTCAGTAGCAGTCTTCGCAGCCAGCCATCACAAGGCTATCGAATCTGGCGATGGAAACAATTCGACTTCCGATCCCAGCGTCGTCCTTTGTGCAGAAGTCCGCAAAACGATCCTATCACGGTCAGAAAGGAACAAAACTCTTGCAAGCGTACTCCAACAAATTCCAGCCTTGATGCTCTCATCGATGGGCATCATGCTCGATCACATCGTCCTCACTGAACCTGGTCAGATCCCACGCACCACTTCCGGCAAGATTCGTCGGAAGCAAGCCAAGGCTCTGTACGAAGATGGCAAGATCAAGGTCGTCCTTGATGATTCAAACCCTAGATCGAGTTGGCTCAAGACCGTTGTGGATGCAATCTCAGGTATCCCGAATGTTCCCGTCGACTTGATGCAGAACATTGATTCGCTAGCCAACCGCTCGCTCACCGAGGTCGGATGCGACTCGCTCATGCTTTTCAAGATTGCCTCACACCTCTCAGAAGAATTCAACGTTGACATCCAAGTTTCTGATCTTGTCAATACACAATCCTTGGAGAACCTGGCGAGTCTCTTTATCGCTGCGAGAGGATCGAGATGCAGGCCAAGTAACAAGTACATTGGTGAGCCTCTAAATGACTTTGTTCCTACGCGGGATCAAAAGCGTCTTTATCTGGAGTCTGCTCAGTCAGTGCAGCACTCCCTTGCGTATCACATCTCGCATTCCATGCAGTTGGACTCTCCAACGAAGATCAGCGTCGATCAGCTTCGCAAAGCCATATACCACGTCGCAGCCACCAACGACAGTCTCAGAACCACCTTCACGGTGAATTCCAAGGGCGAGCCTATGGCCAAGGTGCTCCCAATCTCGAAGCTGCCCACTCAATTGGTTCGTGTACTGTTACAGCCTGAAGCCGACGACGAAGACGAAGACGAAGCCGAAGCAGAGTCGCACCAGGCCGCAATGTCGTACGTCCAACGGTGGGCTCGAGATAGCCTGGACCTTTCCAAAACGGCTTTTGAGACTGTTATCATCCCGATCTCCGATCGTCGTGTTCTCTTCGGCTTCAAGATCCACCATATTGTGTTCGATGGCTTCTCCGCTGCACTTCTAGCCCAGCGAATTGTAGCAGCCTATATGAACGAGACTGGTAGCGAGGTGTCCAACTGCAGCCCCTCGCCCCAGTTCTCATTATTGGCCAACGACTTAGACGGGAAGGATGTCGAGGATGAAGAACGAATTCCGGTCGATGCATTTTGGCGATCCGTCCACAGAGAGTCTCCAAAGGCATTTATTCGCCACCCACGTCGGCATACAGCGACTGAAAACCAAGACGGACTGGTTACCCTAAATCTTTCGGCTGCCACCAGCCGCGGTATTTACCAACTGGCTCGTGCTGCTGGCTGTAGCTCCTTCGTCTACCTTCTCACTGCGTTTATGCAGCTTCTTTCCGACTTTGAGATGCAGGACGACTTCCTCGTTGCCTCTCCCGTAACAAAGCGGAGTGATACCTGTGTAAGGTCTATGATTGGATTTCTTGTAAACACCATGTTGATCCGAGCACCAGCATTTGGTGACACAAGAGATCGACGTGCTTCTCTAAGTTTTGTGTCTAGACAGGTGCAGAGCTACATTTCAGACCCCGAGTTTGACTTTGCGGCCGTGCTGCGTCACATTCAGAATGCAACGTCCATGGACGTCGAAAAGGAGGTCGCACCAGCGGCGAATCCTCTATTCCTTTGGTTCAACATGCACGAATTTGCGCTCGAAGCTGAACTGCAAACCTCGGAGCTCACAGTGACCCGATCGAAACCACTTTGGAGTGGGGTGGCCAAGTTTCCGCTGGGTCTCGAATTATTCCCACAGGCCGACGGAAGCATCGAATGCGTTTGGGAGTATCAGGGAGGTGCGTATTTGGAAGAGGAGGTGAACCAATTGGCGAGCGCCTTTGGAGACATGCTGGAGCTTACCGCCAATCATGATGGTAGTGTTGGATCCTGGCTACATGCCAAGGACTCGACCTCCCTGCGAGCCCTCCAGATCGCCGGTCCTGATGTTAAAACTGGAGCAGACGACACTTGCGACCTTGTCAGCCTTTTCAGAACCTCAGTGCAACAGTTCAGCACCCGCGTAGCGATCGAAGACTCGGTAGATCATCGAACTTACACGTACAGCGATGTGGATCGTCGCACTGATCATCTCGCTTCGCTCATTCGGACGCTTCTCGCAGCGCAAGTCGATCAACAGTCAACACGTCATGTCATGCTCGCACTTGAACGGGGTCCTCACCTGACGATAGCGATTCTGGCGGTTATAAAAGCAGGCGCGGCCTACGTCCCTTTGGATCTCTCCAATCCTGCCGAAAGAAATCGCTACATCACCGCTCAAGTAGGCGCACAGTTGGTGTTAGTCGATCATCGTACTGAAAGCAGGTTCGTCGAAGAACTTCCCATCAGTCACCTCAACGCCGAGTCGGTCATTTCAAGCGATCCTCCAACATCAAGCATTGGACCTCTTCTTGACAAAATTGACGCCTCATTGGTCTGTTACGTGCTTTTCACATCTGGCTCGACCGGAGTGCCGAAGGGCTGTGTCATGACGCACGCTGCTGTGACCGCCAGCGTTCGTGGTCATTTGCTTGCGACGCAATGCCCCAAAGGAATTCGAACGTTGCAGTTCTCTCGGTACACGTTTGACCACTCGGTGCTGGAACTCTTCATGACTCTGCATCGCGGTGGCACACTGGTCACTGCTCCTCATGAAGAGCTTCTAAGCAACCTCTCAGGTATTGTGAGTGATTCAATGATCTCATTATGCGTACTGACTCCCACCGTTGCATCTGTGCTACCAGACCCGCAAGATCTGCCTTGGCTTCGAGTCCTCATTCTCAGCGGAGAACCCACCTCCCTTCAATTCCGCAAGAAATGGCTCGCGCCCAACATTAAGACGAAGCTTTTCAATCTCTACGGTACGACTGAAGGAGGCATTCATCAGTTCTGCTGTCGCATGACTGCCGAACAGCCCTTGACCTGTGTTGGTCACCCGCTTCCAGGCATGCGAGCCACGATCCTTGGCCGCGATCAGCAGCCATGCCCGCGTGGCGCGGTTGGACACATTTGGGTGGACGGTCCATATCTCGGACAGGGTTACCTCGACGATGCGGTCACGACTGGTCGATATTTCAAGCAGCTTGCTTATCACGGCGTCGAACGGCTCACACACGCACACGACACAGGTGACCTGGGCTATATCGATGCCGAAGGTAACGTTCAGCTCGTCGGGCGTCAAGACCACCAAGTCAAAGTGCGAGGTCAGCGCGTAGAGCTTGGCGAAGTCGAGGCGCAGATCAGTCAAGTTCTTGCTGAGCTACAAGTCGGCTCGACCAAGTCTGCAGTCGTCCTGCGATCCGTGCCAGACTTGCAAGAAGAAGTTCTGGTCGCCTTCGTGAAATCAGAGGACGAACAGGTGCCAGTTGGCACTGCTTGCCCTCGAGCGATGTTAAGCTTGAAAGAATTACTTCAGAAGAAGCTCCCTCGGTACATGATCCCGACCTTCTTTGTACCTATCGAGACGTTCCCTCTCACTTCGAGCGGAAAGCTCGATCGCAAGAGTCTTGCTTCTATGCCCTGGCAGTCAAAGGATCGCAGAGCCCTGCCTGCTGCCTCTTCCTCGTCATTGTCGGTTGTTAGCTCTGCAAACAGTGCTGAGCGGTACGGCACACTCGAGATCCTGCTGGACACAATCGGAGAGGTCACAGGCATCCACGCAACGCCAGACACGCGGCTCATGGAGCAAGGTATCACATCAATCACTGCTATGCGTATCTTGGCCGTCCTACGAACCCGTCACCGGCTGAATGCTAAGATTAATGACTTCTTCGAGCATCCCACTATCGCTACAATTGCAGCTAGCATCGAGGATCGTCAGAGCTACATAGCAGCATCATCGCTGGTGCATAGTTTCGTCTCAGAAGAACGCCCTCGTACAGCTCTGAGTGACCGATCTCCTACATCGACAGGTTCCTCTGCAAGGAGTGAAGCGACGCTTGATGCACCGCACACGATCTTTGGCCAAGCAACTTCTTTCAAGAAACAACCTGAAGGACGATACGATGCGTTTCCTCCAACTACGCTCCAGGAGAGCTATCTGATTGGTCGTCGCACCGGTGTGGACTTATCTCTTGCATCCAAGACCATGATAGAGGTTCTCCTGCCTGGTGATTTCAGCGTTGATCGAATTCGGGCAGCTTTCCGCGTCCTTGTGCAAAGACACGATGCTCTTCGTCTGATCTTTGACACTGTCAGCTTGCAGCAAAGGGTGTTGGCTTTCGAAGAGGTAGCTGACCAGATTCCGGTCTCAATCCACGACTTTACCAGCGAGAGCCTTTCCTTTTCGGAACGCGAGGATCTCTTACAGTCTTTCCGGGACGACGTGGAGTCTCTCGCCTTTGACCCAAGCTGCTGGCCGCTTTTCGACGTTAGCCTAGCTACCTTCCCCGCTCTCAAGATCGACGGCCGGAACACGCTTCACCTCTGGCTATCGCTCGACCTGCTTATCATCGACGCCAAGAGTGTACAGACACTTTGCGCGGAGCTTCGAGCACAGCTGAACTTCGAGTCAGAAGTTATCAGCATCGATGACCCGTTGAAATCCAGCGTTGCATCCACCACCTTCCGAGACTACGTTGTGTGGCATCAGAATGGCTCTTTCGACAGGGATGCATATGCGGATGCACAAGCATACTGGCAAGAAAAACTTTCCACCCTGCCGCTGGCTCCTGCGCTGCCAATGCGATCTGCGGGCAACCATGCGATCGACGGCGCTTCTGTGCACCACCTGGCGCACACCTTCTCCGGAACATTCTGGTCACGCTTTGTGTCGCGATGCAAGCAGCACAGCCTTCTTCCATCAGCCGTCCTCATGACGAACTTCATCGATGCTTTGCGTCTCTGGAGCGAAGAACCATATTTCACCGTGAATACCACCCTTTTCAACCGAGAATATGTAGAAGATGACATTGACAAGGTCATTGGCGATTTCACCGGGGGAATCTTGTTTCAGACCCCAGACGAGGCGGCCGTGGATGACAAGTCCTTCTCCAAGCGCTGCCGCCGCGTGCAGAAGCAGCTGCTTTCCGACATTTCTTACTCGCAGTACAGCAGCATTAGTGTGATTCGGGATCTACAGCGCTATCATCCAGGATCTCTGATGCCAATCGTCTTCACCTGCGTCTTGCCGCCGGGACAATCTGCAGGGATTCCTGGTCCGACCATTGCGGCCGATTCCCTCGAATTTGAGGTTATCAGTCGCAAGACGCAGACCTCGCAAGTCTGGCTCGATTTCCAAGTGTTCCCTAGCCTTGATGGCAACAACATTGAGCTGCATCTCGACTACATGGACGTCTTCGAGCCTCAAGTAGCGCAGGAACTTTTTGGAGTCTTTGCAAAAGCCCTCGAACGGACTATGGCGCCCGACACTGACTACGTCGCAACTCTGAAACCAGGCCAAACCACTTGGGATGAAGTTCATTCGTTCGCTCAACTGCCGTCGGCCCATCTTCAGCCTCGGCTCAAAGCTAATGAGACGTGCGACCCTGCTATCTGCGCGAACACACTCAGCTTACCAGATAGAAACAGCCTGTTGACCGATGGTTTCATTCGCTCAGCTGAATTCACGCCAGAAAGAACTGCAATCGAGGCGGTAGACGGGACCCTGACCTATGGCAAGCTCGCAAGATACGCTGCTCTTGGTGCTAGGGAAATTGACCAGCTGCAACGGGTGGCATCCAACACTACCACTGTCGAGCCCGACAATGTTGCTGTTCTCCTCGACAAGTCTTGCGGCCAGGTAGCTAGTGTGTTGGCTGTGTTGCTCTCTGGCAATGCATACGTGCCGATCGACACCGAAACTCCACCTCAGCGGGTCGCTGCCGTCGCCGCTGGAGCCGACATCACTCTTGTGATCACCTCAAGGACGGTGGATGCTGACAAAGTCGCTTGCTTTGATCGCGTCTTGTACGTCGAAGACTTCAATCCTGCGGCTTGCGAAGACGACATTGACATCTGTCTGTCAAGCCTACCTCTCGTTCGAAGACGAGGTGATCAGCTCGCCTACACCATCTTCACCAGTGGCTCCACGGGTAAGCCAAAAGGTGTACGCATCTCGCACCATGCTGCCCTAAACACCATCGCCAGCGTCATTAAACGCTTCGGCCTTCTCGCTGACGATTGCTGCTTCGGTCTATCGAAGCTGTCGTTCGATCTCTCTGTTTACGACATTTTCGGAACTTTGTCGTTGGGTGGCAAGCTCGCTCTCCCTCATCAAGATCAGCTCAAGGACCCAGCTCATTGGATCGAGGTGATGCACCACAGCAGCGTTACAGTGTGGAATAGCGTCCCAATGCTCTTGCAGATGCTGGTTGCGTACCAGGCAACAGATGAGAGGGCCGAGGGTGCGCATTCGGCTTTGCGAGTTGTGTTGCTGTCAGGAGATCGTATTCCAGTGGATCTCCTTCGCGGCTTGCTTGCTCGTGCAGAGCAAACGACTCAATTCTATGCGCTGGGCGGGGCAACCGAGGCATCGATCTGGTCCAATTACCACCCCATCTTTGCCGAAGAAGTCGCAACGGAATGTACACGCCCGATCCCGTACGGTGTGCCCTTAGCAAATCAGCAAATGTTTGTCTACAAATCCACACTTTTGGGCTCCTTGCAGGAGACGCCAGATTTTGTGGTTGGTGATCTGTACATTGCGGGCGACGGTCTCGCGCAAGGGTATACGGATGATGTTCAGACGCAAAAGACCTTCATTCATCACCCTGAAACAGGCCTCCGACTTTACCGTACTGGCGATGTAGCCAAGTATCTCCCCAATGGCTTGATCGAGTTTGTTGGTCGGAACGACTTCCTCGTCAAGGTTGGCGGCAACCGGGTTGAGCTGCAAGAGATTTCAACCGCGGCATCCTCTCTGCAAGGAATCAGTGGCATCTTCGTGGATGTTTATCGAGATCAATTGGTCGGCTTTGTGGTGCCAACAGACGAGACCGAAAACAAGGTCACGGGGATGGAAGCCTTTTCATTGCTTACTGATGAAGCCGACCGAAAGCTGCACAAGGTGGAGCATCAGCATGACCCCAGTCTTCCCCGCTCTGCCCGGTGCGTAGACGCCATCGACTCCATCACCATAGCTGCGCCCTCAGACTCGCAAACCAAAGTGGCTCGGACGCGGAAGAGCACATACTCCTTCTCCCCCCGCTCGGTGTCAACCGACGCTTTGCAGTGCTTGTTGATCACATCCCTCAGCCCATCCCACTGTGACAATGGATCTGAAGATGTGTCTCAAGCCCTTGCAAGCTTGCTCAGTGTCCTGCTTCCAGTCGAAAGTAACGGAAGTCGCAAGTACCGCTATCCGTCCGCAGGTGCCACGTACAGTGTCAATTGTCTTGTCAGCATTTTGAACCTTGCAGGACACTTTTCTGGAATCTACGCAGTCGATGTGCTAGGCTCTAAGCTCGTGCTGTTACAGGCACACGAGCCAGAGAAGGGCAGTGTTGATGCCGCCACAAGCATAGAGCTCTGCTTCTGGTCTGATCTTGCCAAGATCGCCCCTCTGTATGGCAACAAGAGTCTGGAGTTTGCTCAGCTCGAGGCTGGATACGCGATTGGCGCCATGAACCGCGAGCTTTCACGATCCTCTGCTCTGCACCTGGAAACTTGCGAGTTGGGCATAAAGGTAGAGCCTCTCTTGTCGAGCACGGAGATTTCCCTCACGAGTGCACGTCTTTCTCTGCCTCGGGGAGATTCGACCCATCGAGATGAAGACAAGTCTTCGCTGTTGGTATCCATGTTCCAACGGACCAATTCGGATCGATTCTGGCTGAAGGAAGTCTCCGAGAAACGCTACCGAGCGTCGATGCTCTCCTCTGATGAAAAAGGTGTCTTTGACGCTCAAAGCATCTTCTTCCACACCAACGCCCCATTACTTCACTCAGCTAGCGTCTTGATCACAATCGCGTGCAAAGACGGCGGATTACACGCTGCGATGACTGCACAGGGCCTTTTGGAAGAGGCTGCAGCGCACGGAATTGGCTTCACTGTCATCCCTTTCGTCAGCGAGCGCTTCAATGTTCTCTTCAAGCGGCGCGACATTGCATTGCCGCAGGTCATCCTGGTCGGTGGCCTCTTGCCCGACGCAGACGTAGACAAGACCACCGTTCAGGCAATTTTGCCTATCCACCGCCTAAACGAATATCTCTCTACTCGCCTGCCAACTTACATGCTACCGAAGAAGCTGTTCATCATCGATCGACTCCCTCTGACAGCCAACGGGAAAGTGGATCGCAAGTCGCTGCTGGCCCATGCAGAGCAGCAGATGGATTTCTCGGAGGAGGGGGCGGCTGTGATCTCAACAGAGATGGAAAAAGTCGTAGCTCAGATCTGGTCGACGGTGCTCCGCCTAGACAGGGGTACGCTCACCAAGACGTCATCCTTCGCAGAGCTTGGCGGACACAGTCTTTCTGCTATCAAGGTACAGGGCCTTCTCAAGGCAACACTTGCGATGCCCGATCTCCCGCTCAAGGTCATCTTCGCAAATCCGACCTTGAGTAGACTTGCTGATGCCTTGGAAGGGCTCGGTGGCAGAATCGATCCAAGTCGACCAAGCGACGCGAACGCGCGAGAGTATTTACACGAGCAAGACAATTCGAGCAAAGAGGACATTTGGGAGAAGGAACGCTTCGATCCCTTCACTTTGACGTCCATTCAACAAGCCTACTTCATTGGGCGGGACCCTCTTGTCGAGCTTGGTGGTGTCGCTACCCACGCTTATCAAGAATTTTCCATTCCTCCTTGGCTCACGCCTGAACTGCTCAGCGAGGTCATCTCTGCGCTTGTCTCGCATCACGATGCGCTCCGCATCATCTTCGAACAAGACCCGGTCTCGGGGCTTCTTCAGCAGCGCGTTCTGCCATACGAGGTCACGGGGCCATATCAGGTAGTTTCGATCGATGTTTCCGAAGAGGACGTCGAGGTGGGCCAGGAGATGGTGCAGCAAGTTCGTAGCGAGCTCTCCCACCAGGTGCTCGACCCTGGAGTCTGGCCACTATTCGATGTTCGCATTACTAAAACTTCGTGGGAGAATGTGCTTCACATCTCTTTGGATGCACTGATTGTGGACTTCTACTCTTCCGCGATCCTGGCAGCGGACACTCTTGCGCTGCTCCGGGCAGCTCGCCAGACTTCTCAGGTCGACGCAACACCGTCATTGCAGCTAGCGCCCCTCAAGACGACGTTCCGTCAGCTTGTTCTGTCACAACTGGAGGAACAAACACGCGACAGTGTTGGGATCGCTCGCTCACGGGCTTATTGGGAGAAGCGAGCTTTTGACTTCCCAAATGCTCCCGAACTACCACTTTCCAGGAGACCAGCGCAGGTTCAAGCCTCTATCTTTGAACGAGAAGAGGTCATCATTAGCAGAAGCAGATTCGCAGAGCTCGAGAGGCTGGCTCGCATGCACCACGTGATGCCAACGACCGTCATTGCTCATGCCTTTGCGGAGGCGCTCTCCAAGTACGCTGCGTCACCTCGCTTCATCGTCAACCTCACCGTCTTCCAGCGTCCCCTAGACGTTGTCGATGCTGATCGCGTTGTTGGTGATTTCACCTCGTCGCTTCTCCTCGAATACGACGGTAGACCAGTCAATGCTGATGCTCCAGAGTCAAAGGGCGGAGTTCGGCAAGCCCTCAGGCGGCTCAACACTCAGCTGGTTGAGGATCTGAGCCACGCTTCTTTCTCAGGTATCGACATGATCCGATACCTGCGTTCGAAAGAAGGTGCGGCACGCCAGGTGGCCTTCCCAGTGGTTATGACCTCCGTTTTGAATGACATCGGTGCATCCAGCGACATGACCGAGCTCATGACTATGCTTGGCGAACAAAAACACTCGATCTCGCAAACCCCTCAAGTATTCCTTGACTTCCAAGCCGTGAGGAGCTCTTCGGGCGAGCTGGTCCTTCGTTGGGACTACTTGGCGGAGCTCTTTCCCGCAGGCATGATTCGTAATATGCACAGATACTTCGCTGGTGTTGTCAGTGACCTCTGCAACGAGCAAGGATGGAGCGCCGATTTCGAGGCTGCGCGCCGCTTCCACCACCATGTCTCCGATGATTTGGACGCTCGAACGGCTCTGAATGCAACCTCGAACGAAAGTCTCTTAGGCCAAGATCAGCTTCTCCACACTGGCTTTCTGCGGTCAGCACTCTTGACGCCTGATGCAATGGCCCTTCATGATGCCGCCGAGGAGCTCAGTCTTAGCTACGTGGATCTAGCTCGTCACGTTCACCGCACTTGCGAGAAGATGGAAGCCTCTTGGAAAGCCAACAAGGACGCCAACGAAAGCGTAGCTGTAATCTTACCAAAGGGCTGGCGACAGGTAGCATCAGTCTTTGCTGTTCTGTGCTCAGGCATGGCCTATATTCCAATCGAAATCGATCTGCCTATTCAACGTATTACGTTGATCATGGAACAGGCCAGCTGCGCGAAGGCTATCATATCCGATCACGAGACAGAGATCAAGCTGAAGCTTCAAGATCATGGAGTGGATGTCGTCGTGCTGAACGACCTCAATCTCGCCCCACCTGGCAGCAAGCAGACCCTTGGTGCCTCCGACCTCGTCAAAAGTCTTTCTGCAAAGAATGTAGAGCCCTCGCATAAAGCTTACACCATCTTCACATCTGGAACCACCGGCGTGCCGAAGGGTGTCGTCATCTCTCACGGCGCTGCCATGAACACGATCGCTGATGTCATTGACAAGTGGTCGCTCACCAGTCACGATGTGACCTTCGGCATCTCTAAGCTCAACTTTGATTTGTCGGTGTTCGACATTTTTGGTCCTTTATCTATCGGTGGTGCCGTTGTCTTGCCGCCCGCTAACTGCAAGGATCCCGAGACATGGGCATCCCTCGTGGTTAAGCACAAGGTATCCATTTGGAACTCAGTTCCCATGATCGTTCAGATGCTCATCGAGGCACCGAATGAGCTGATTCAACAGGCCTGGAAGTCTCTAAAGCTGGTCATGCTATCCGGAGACTGGATTCCCATTTCGCTAGCTCGGAAGCTCCTGTCCCTACGTGAGGCAGCAAGTGACGCTCAGGCTGCTGCTCTTGTGAGCTTGGGCGGCGCAACCGAAGCCTCCATCTGGAGCATCTACCACATTATCGAACCGGAAGATGTCGGCCCTGACGCAAAATCCATTCCATATGGTCGACCACTGGCAAATCAGCGAATGCACATTGCCATTCTGGATGCAGATGGAAACTGGCTCGACGATGCCCCCACTTTTGCTACTGGCCAGCTCTTCATATCTGGTCAGGGTCTTGCCGATGGCTACACTGACCCGGTCAAGACGACCGGTGCCTTTATCAACCATCCGTTCACTGGCGAGAGATTGTACAAAACCGGAGACTTGGCGCGATACCTTGGCAATGGGGAGATTGAATTCATAGGCCGTAGCGATACCCAGGTCAAGATTCGAGGTCATCGAATCGAGCTCGATGAAATTCAGCACTATTTGGAGAGCGTCCCAGGTGTTGAGCGCGCCGCTGCCCTGGTCGAAAGCGACAGCATTGTCGGCGCCTTGGTAATGACCTTCCGAGGACAAGACGTACCGCGGGCACAACCTTGCCTTGCTCAGATCAACGAAATCCTGGCCCTACATCTGCCTAGATACATGCTCGTGGATCACGTCATCCATCTCGATGCCTTGCCGCTATCCGCAAACGGCAAAGTCGATGTCAAAGCTCTTTCGAAGGAAGCTCAGACACTGCTTGCCTCGAAGCTGATAGCCGCTCATTCGGATCGCCAGCTCCAGCTGCCTTCCACGATGACCGAGGTCGCTTTGGCTAAGATCTGGAACGAAATCCTGGCAATGGATGGAAACTCAGCCATTGGCACCGCATCGTGCTTTTTTGAGCTAGGCGGTCATTCCCTGCTTGCCATTCGTCTCAAAGGAGCGATCGAGCGCGAATTCGGAGTGATCGTAACGTTGAAGGAGCTGTTTAAACAGCCTTGTCGTCTGGGCGAGATCGCCCAGACGATTGATCAGCTCATCTTAAAGATGCCCGAATCTGGCAAAGCAGATGCAGACGCCAATTTCACTCTTGCCCATGCCTCTACTGAAGACTTGGATCCGTATGCACCTTTTCCGCTCACGCCCATTCAGGCCGCGTATCTCCTCGGAAGAGGCGATCAGCTCGACCTTGGAGGTGTCTCGGCTCACAGCTATGTCGAGTACCGCCTTCCGACCGCCTTCGTCGCCCTCCATGGCGCTTCTCTCATGTCGCGCGTCGTAGGCAGGATCGTCGACCAGCTGGTCGCTCGCCATGATGCTCTGCGTCTTGTCTTTGACATTGCGTCACAGACGCAGAGAGTCCTCCGCAACGACGATGTACCAGCCTATTCGGTTCGTAGTATCGATCTAAGGGAAGAAAGCGATGAAGAAGTCATTCAAGCGTCGATCCAACAGATCAGAGATGAGATGGAGGCACTCGTGTTGGATGCGGCAGCTTGGCCGCTGTTCGATATTGCGGTGACGCTGCTGCCCAAGGGTGACGCAGTCCTGCATGTCTCCTTAGACATGCTCATTATGGACTTTGCCTCTTCTGCGATCTTGGCACAAGAGTTTGTGGAGCTCGCTAGTTCGAGGATTGAGGACGTGGATACAAGGGCGACAGCTGCTAGGACGGTTACAAGCTCCACCTTCAAGTACCACGTTCTCGCGGAGCGCCACTTGCGAACAACGGAGCGTTTCCGGAAGATGGAGCAGTATTGGAAGGCACGAAGCGCCGACTTCCCTGCCGGACCTGACCTCTCGCGAATCACCTCAGCCGAAGCCACGGTGACGCCCACGTTCGGCAGACGGGAGGCCATCATCGCTCGCAGCGACTTCGAAAGACTCAGAAACACAGCATCTTCCTTCAAAGTGAGCCTTGGCTCCGTTCTTGCGAGCGCGTTCGCGAAGGTGCTCTTCCGCTTCGCGAGTCATACACACTTTGCTATCAACTTGACGCTCTTCTCGCGTCAGGCGGATGCCGCGCAGCACAGCACTGTTGGTGACTTTACGTCTTCTCTCTTACTCGAATTCGATGAACGATGCACACCGACCGACTTCTTGGCAGAGGTGCTTCAGACCGAAGAGCGTCTTGTCCAAGATGTCGAAAACTCTGCATTTGCCGGCGTCGAGTTCATCCGTCTGCTCAACGCTCAACGAAACGGGAAGACCATGTATCCTGTTGTGATGACAATGGTGCTTCACGAGACTGCTTTCAAACCGGAAGTGATCGAAATGTTTGGCGAGCCAATCTACGCCATAACGCAGACACCCCAGGTAGACCTCGACTTCCAATGTATTCGAGCTATCAACGGCGACTTGGTTCTGCGCTTCGACTTCCTCAAAGATATGTTCCCAGAATCGTACATAGAGGACATGCACGCAACCTTGCATGCCTTCGTTCAACGTCTCTGTGAGGCTGACATGACAGCTTGGACAGCAGAAGATGGTCAAATCCCAGTCCAGGTTCCTTCGGTTCAGGAGACATCCCGAACGGTATTCAATGACACTGCCCGTCTCTTCAATAGCAGCAATGTCATTGAATTGCTGCACCAAGGTTTCCTTCGTCATCTTCAGACGAGCTCGTCAGCTGAAGCAGTTGCGGACGCTGACGGCAAGCTGACCTATGGACAACTGGGCGTGATCGTCGCCGCACTACAGACCAGGCTAGCTCAGCACCAGTTCCGCACGCCTGTGCGAGTGGCAGTGATCTTGCCGAAGGGCAGATACCAAGTTGCTGGCTGTCTAGCGGTTCTGACACTTGGATTCGCTTACGTTCCCATCGAACACGATGCTCCTGCCTCTCGAATCCGTACCGTCATCGAAGAGGCAGAGTGTGCAGCTGCGATCATCGGCTTCGAATCCCCAGTCCTTGACGCATTGCCGGACACTTGTTCCGTTGTCTCTGTTCGAACCAAGACAGACGACTTGCAGTCCGTTTCCTCGGGCGAGGTGCAGGATGCCATCGCTCAGCTTCACCAGAGCTCGACCAAAGTACGGATCGCGCGAGATGACGAGGCGTACCTCATCTTCACAAGCGGATCGACAGGTAAACCTAAAGGAGTGGTGATTCAGCATGGAGCGGTGGCCAATACGATCAACGACCTCGTAGCTCGCTGGTCTTTGACCGACAAGGACACCTTCCTCGGCTTGGCAAAGCTCAGCTTCGACTTGTCGGTATTCGATATTTTCGCTGCCCTCACTGTAGGCGGTAAGCTCGTTCTGCCTCCTTCGCTGGACAGCGGCGATGTTCATGATCCACAGGAGTGGCTCTCGCTGATCGTCGAGCACAGGGTCAGCATTTGGAACTCGGTGCCGACGATGGCCCAAATGCTGCTTTCCACACGCGCGACACGCCTGCGGAAGAATCTAGCCTCATTGCGCATCATGCTCCTCTCTGGAGATCGGTTCCCAGTTGATCTCGCCAAGGGATTGCTCGAGGTTTGTCCATCCGAAATGGCCCTCTACTCTGGTGGAGGTGCTACTGAGGCTTCCGTCTGGAGTGTTCTGCATCAAGTTCAGGCGAACGACGTCCAGAAAGGAAATGGAAGCTCGCTTCTTATCCCGTATGGTCGGCCCATGAACAATCAGACCATGTACGTCCTCCAGGCCACTGGCAAGAAGGCCTCGTGGCGTCATGCACCTTCGCTTGTACCTGGCAAGCTGTTCATCGGTGGGGTTGGTCTCGCCAAAGGCTACACGGACGCGGAAAAGACGGAGGCTTCGTTCGTTGATCTTCCAGGTCTCGGCCGACTCTACGACACTGGAGACGTGGTTCGCTTCATGCCATCCGGCGAGCTCGAGTTCTTGGGCCGCCGCGACCTCCAAGTCAAGATCCGTGGCCATCGAATCGAGCTAGAAGAGATCACGCACCGGCTCAAGAGGGTACCTGGTGTCGACGATGGTGTCGTCAAAGTCATCAACGGACAGCTTGTAGGTTTTGCCGTACCTCGTAACGAGATGCCTCCGGTTGAAGCACTGGCTGGTTTCGAGCTCCTTTCAGATGACCTCGAGCGCCTAGCTCTCAAAGCTCATCTCGCAGAAGCTGCTGACACGATCTTGGAAGGTGCTGGGCAGAGATGGGAAGTCGGCGCAGCCCTCGTGGTCGAGCGCAATGAAAAGGCCGTCAGAATGGTTCAAGACCGTCGAAGCCACTACCACTTTGACTCTCAGCCCCCGAGCACATTAGAGGTGACCAAAGCCTACAATCGAGCCCTCCGACTGGCCTCCTCTGTGTTTGATCTCAACAATGAGGTTCTTCCTCCTGACCACAAGTTGTCCTTTGAGCAAGTCATGAAGACCATGTCAACCCTCATTGGCGATCGCAAAGAGTCAGGCTCTTACAAGTATCGCTACCCGTCGGCTGGTGCAACTTACTCTGTCCGAGTTTTGCTGGAGCTGCAGGGTGTGGAAGGTGCTGAAGACGGTGTCTACCTCTTGGATCAGAAGGCGGCAAAGATGTTGCCCATCTCAGGGAAGAAGCCGTCCGATGTTATCGGAACAACGAGCTTTGCCAGACTCATCTTCGTCAGCCACCTGCCCGCGATCGCTCCGCTGTACGGAGATGCCACGCCCCTGTTCACTCGACTCGAGATGGGCTACATGCTAGGAGCCATGTCCATCGCAGCTTGCGAGCACAACCTCTGCTTCCGTCTTCAGCAGAGTAGCTCTGACGGCTCGACCCATGACCACGGTCTCGATACCTTGCTTGAACTATCGCTGGAAGGCAGCCAGTACCTGGCGCTCGGCAGCGCCATCCTTTCGCCGCTGTCCTGTCCGCCATATCTCGCTGAACAAGGCTTCGAGGTCGAGATGTCTTTGGAAGTCGCAACACACGATGGAAATGCCGAGCATGCTTTCGACATAAAGGCGTCCGGCGGCGATCAGCCGTCGACTGTACAGGCGGTTAATGCCGATTGGGACCTCTCCAAACAGCCGCTGGTGTTCCATCACAACGCTACACTGCTTCAGGAAGCAAAAAGTATCGTTACCATCACAGCAGAAAGGGGTCCCGAAATGGCTGCTGCCTTCGCACAGCTTTTTGAAGAAGCTAGCATCTCCCCATCGGCCGACGGATCCGTCTCGCTGGGCTGGACTCAGAGCCCCTGGATCTGCGATGACTGGGCGTCCTCCTTCCAACATGCCTTCCGCCGGAAACCCGACATTATCTTGTTAGGAGGCAGGGTGGCCGCTATCGGCAAGACTGCTGCGGACCCTACTCCGCAGCCACTCGAAGTCGCTAATAATCACTTGTCACAGTCGCTACCTAGTTATATGCTGCTCTCCTCCCTCGTGCCGGTCTTTGGTGGTATTCCTCTTTCTGGGAACGGCAAAGTGGACCATGCGAAGCTGGCGGAGCTGGCAAATGCCCATGCCGCTTCTTCAGGATCAACGGACAGCTTCGAAGATGAGTACCCCTTGACTAAGCAAGAGCAACTGATCGCTGAGGCTTGGGCTGAAGCGCTGGACATTTCTGTGGCCACGATCGGAATCAACACAACATTCTTCCAGCTTGGCGGCAACTCGCTGTCTTCGATCAAGCTGCAGAACCTACTGCGCCAGCGTTTGCATATCGAGCTGGACCTCAAGACCATTTTCCGACAGCCAACAATCAAAGGTATCGATGCCGCCGTCACAAAGAGTCGTGCTGCTGGCGGCGCATCGGGAAACACCGAGAAAGGCATCTCGTCTTCCATCATGCTCACTCTGGAAGGTCCAGAGCGAGAGAATGATCCTTTCCCTCTCACGGCAATCCAAGAGGCCTATCTGCTCGGACGAAGCTCTGCATTTGCATTAGGAAACATCGCAACCCATGCGTACTTGGAGTTCGAGGCTCCCCCTGGCATGTCTTCCGCGCTTCTCACGACCCTGATCGGAGCGATTGTGCGCAAACACGATGCCATGCGACTTGTCTTCGATTTCGACACACAGACGCAGCGCGTGCTTCGAGAGGACGAGCTGCCGGACTGGAAGGTTGACGACTTTGATCTCACCAAGGAATCGCCCCAAGTAGTGCACTCGGTGCGCGAGTCGATCCGAGACGAGATGAGCCACCAAGTCATTTCACCCGATCGATGGCCTCTCTTCGACATCCGCCTATCCCGCGCATCGAGCTCGGAGTCCAGTTCGACAGCGGACCACATTTCTCCGGCTGTGCTGCATGTGTCTTTGGACATGCTGATCATGGACTTCTTCTCTTCTGCAATCCTTGCCAGTGATCTGGTAAATGCCGCTCGTCAGTTCAACGCTCAAGGACATGTGGAGCTCTCCCAGCCCCCAATCACGTTCCGCCAGTTCGTCGTAGCCGAGCATCACCGTCGGATGGACTCGGGTGCCAACGCAGACCGAAAGTACTGGTTGCAAAGAGAAGGTGCGTTCCCTCTCAGTGGACCCGACCTTCCCTTGGTGAAGCACTTGGGAAGCGTCGATAAGCCAAAGTTCTGCAAAATCGAAGCCATTCTGCCTCGTTTAGATTTGGCGTCTCTCGAAGCAAATGCGGCTGCAGCCGGCGTTACAACGTCAGCTGCCATCGCCACAGCTTTCGGCCGAGTGCTTGCACGATACTCGGAGACAACGAACAGATTCGCAATCAACCTGACCGTCTTCTCGCGACCTGCCGAATACGTCGGAATCGAACAGGTCATGGGCGACTTTACCACGTCCATCTTGCTCGATTACAATGATGACACGCGCTCCGCAGCGCACGCAAACAGGCGTTCCGACAACGCCGAAACTTTTGTTGGCCGAGCATCAAAAGTTAATCTTCAGTTGCTCGACGATATCAGTCATGCCAGCGGCTACTCTGGTATCGAATTTGCGCGCCATCTGCGCAGCAAGACAGGCCAAGACATCGTCTACCCAGTAGTGATGACCTGCGTCTTGAGCGACTTTGGAGCGTCTCATTCTCTGAGGGAGGTGAGAGACTTGCTAGGAGATGTTAGCTACTCAGTGTCGCAGACTTCGCAGGTATCGATCGATTTCCAGTGCGTTCGGAAGGCCAATGGCGATCTGTCCGTGCGTTGGGACTATCTGCAGGAGCTCTTCCACGAAGGCTTCATTGAAGAGGCCCACGCCGCCTTTGTGCACATGCTGAGACATCTCGCTTCTCATCGCGAAGCGTGGACCGCAGAGGTGTCACCCGAGATCAATCTGCTTTCGAACGAAAACGTCAAGAATCGATTGGATGCCAACAGCTGCCTGCAGATGACGCCTATCACAGAATCCAACCCCAAAATGGAATCTTTGCCTTCGCTAATTGTGGGAGACACCCTTCTTCACAGAGGCTTCCTCCGTCACATGAGAGCATCACCCGAGCGACGCTGCATCACTGACTCGTCGGAATCGATCTCGTATGGTCAACTTGGCCTGGCTGTCGCCCGAACTCTACCTCAGCTCCAGCAGGCAGGCGTTGTGACTGGAGATCGCGTTGCGGTATTGATGCCGAAAAGCTGGTACCAGGCAGCAGCTTGCTTGGCCACACTCTCTCTTGGTGCCAGTTACGTGCCGATCGAGGTCACACAGCCTCGAGTTCGAATCGAGACGATTCTCGCCGAAGCAGGCTGTCGCGCCGTGCTGACTGCTTCGGGGGCCACTACGGATCTCTCCTACGTGCGACTACCGATGATCAAAGTTCAGCCTAACTTTATCAATGCGACTGGAAGCGAGTCGACACATGACCTTGCCGACAGACTCATCCAGATGTCAGATTCCATCGATGCTAGCCAAGAGGCGTACGTGATCTTTACGTCAGGAAGCACAGGCAAGCCCAAGGGTGTTCGTATGAGCCACGCCGCTGCCATGAACACAATCAACGATCTGCTAGGTCGCTGGAGCTGCAACACCAAGGACGTCTTTTTCCAACTCGCCAATCTGAGCTTCGATCTTTCGGTCTTCGATCTGTTCGGCAGTCTTACAGCTGGAGCACACCTTGTGCTACCGTCCGGCCGGATTGATGCAGGCGAATGGGCTTACCTGGTACAGAAACACCGCGTCACTATCTGGAACTCGGTCCCAATGCACATCCAGATGGTGCTTGCTGCTATCGCCGACGGAGGCTCGGAGCACATTGAGTCCTTCGACACCTCAGTTCTCGAGAGCGTTCGAATCTGCCTCTTGTCTGGCGACAAGGTCCCTGTCGACACGGTGAGGACGCTGAGTACCCATCTTCGCGAGATAGATATCTACAGCGGTGGAGGTGCGACTGAGGCAGGTATCTGGTCCATCTTGTACCCCATCAGTCGAGAGCTGGCAGACGATGCTGCTTTCGTGCCGTACGGCAAGGCGATGCAAAACCAGTGCTGGTACGTGCTCAATTCGCGTCTTGAGCCGTGCCCAACTTTTGTCGCGGGCGAGCTGTTGATTGGTGGAGAGAGTCTGGCGCTTGGATACACAGACGCGGATCAGACAGAAGGGGCTTTCCTTGAGCTGGACGTCGATGGCTCTGGCAAGCAGAGACTGTATCGCACGGCCGATTTTGGACGCTTCTTGGCAAGCGGCGATATTCAGATTCTCGGAAGGAAGGACGACCAGATCAAGATTCGCGGACACCGCGTCGAGCTTGGAGAGATCGAGACGCGCATCCTCGAAGTCGAAGGAGTGCACGAAGCAGCGATTGTTCTGTCGACCGGAGCAACTCCAGCAGACGTTTCGCTGCATGCCTTTGTCACTCAGGCGCGTGAGTGGATCGGTGATGCAGCAGGTCAAGCCACGGCAGCGGGAGCTCTCTCTGAAACGGAGATCCGACATCATCTGGAGTGCACCTTGCCACGATACATGGTGCCCTCGAGCATTTCGATGGTGGAAAAGCTAGAGGTGTCCACAAATGGCAAGGTCGACCGAAAGTCTCTCGCATCCAAGGTGCAACAAGCTCACGAGCTTTATGCAGCTGAGCAGCAGGCGAATGTGACAAGCACCATTTGCATGCCTAGCAACGCTCTGGAGCGGTCAATCCAGGCCATTTGGGCGCAGGTACTGAAGGTCGAAGCGGAAACCATTGGATGTGATCAGGATTTTTTCTCGCTGGGTGGCAACTCGCTTTCGGCTGTGCGCGTCTTGACCTCGATCAAGCGCTCGTACGGAGTCAAGGTGGACGTCGCTACCATTTTGCAACATCCGACGGTACAGTCTGTTGCACTTCACCTTGTCAAGCTGGGTGTGGACGCTGATACAGACAAGGCTGCACCCGTCGAGTCTGGTGGATCGGTCTGGACGAGCCTCTTGTCTCGCTGATCGTAGAGTGTCACTTGCTTCGTCGGATAGGTAATGTCTTGAAGTCAATTCTCTTCCATGTTCTTCTGTTACACTCGTTTCGTGTCAATGTATTGTGATTTGATCATTAGCCAGAGTGTCTGAACGCACTCCTTGGTGGCACGTGCCTATTTCCCTGCGTCCAAAGGATCTGAGAAGCGCAGTCACACGGAACAATGTTGAGGCGTGCAAGTAGCCAACGATTCAGCTCGGCATTCTTTCAACCTGAGATGGTACAGGGAGCAATCAGAGTGAGACAACTTGTGTTGATAGTGCAACTTGTACGATGCTAATCGATGATAATAGCGTCGGACTGCGAGGCACCGCCGTCGTGCTGTCGCTGTCTTTGCTGCAAAGCACGAGCACTTCTACGCAGCCGCCCTTTGACAGCCGCTTCGGTTGGCGCGTCCCGATATGATGTTCGACCCTTTTTTGCCTTGGGTGGTGGTTGACCTTGACCGTCAATTGTGCTCGAGGTTGTCGGAGGTCGCTTGGTTGTTTGCGCAGTGGCTGTGGCAATTGGCGGTAAGATCTGAACAGGTGGCAGCTTCTCGAGATGCTCTGCGGAGGAAAGGCTAGAAAGCGAGTGACGTAGGAAGCGACTTGCTTTGGTCCCTGTTTCGAGATAGACATTGACTGTGAAGGCTGTGGCTTGATAGCTTTGCTCAATGAAACCGGAGAGAATGCCGTGAACGATCAGGCGGTCAACGACGTCGCGATGTAAGGTGATCTTGCCTCCAGCTACCAGCTGGATATCTACAACTCCAGCCTTTGCAGTGCCTGACCCGCTCGACCTGGCTCTGCCATTGCCTGAGTCGATAAAGTTCGGGTCCAAGTTGAATTTGCCTCCAGCCAGACCACGGGCGACATCGGAGAGGTTTATCAAAGTGATCCTGCCTCCCTGTCTGCACATCTCTGCCAGCAGGGCGAGAAGTTGATACATCTCCTTGCGCGCATCGATGAGGAGGTCTTGACGCTGACCTGTGCAGTTGTCGCAGATGCCACAGGCGCGTTGTCGCTGAGCGTCACCCTTGTCAAACATATCCGAAAAGTACTCTGCGAACAGCCAGCGACGGCATCGAGCCGATTGTGCGTACTCGAGCATCGCAGATAGCTTCTCCTGTCCGGTGGGCTCGCTGGCGACAAAAGAGCTCACACGTACGCAATCTTGCGGTCGGTAGAACAGGACACAGTCCGAGTCCTGACCGTCTCGCCCTGCACGGCCGGTCTCTTGGTAGTAGCCATCGAGGGACTTGGAGATGCAGGCATGAATGACGAATCGAACGTTAGGCTTGTCGATACCCATGCCAAAGGCAATGGTGGCACAGACGACCTGGATCTGACCTGTTCGCCAGTGAGTGTGGATGAGTTGCTTGCTGGCATCGTCAAGACCGGCATGGTAATGACCAGTTGCGATGCGACCGTTGCTGATCTCTGTGAGCGCCTTGGCGGTCGCTTCGGTATCTGGTCGTGAGAGGCAATAGACGATACCACTTTCGCCAGCGTGATGCTCGAGAATGTAGTCTACGATGGCTTCCGAGGCAGCTTTTGCCTCTTTTGGACGCTGAACTACCTGGTACTTGAGATTGGGTCGGAAGAGGGGTGCGATGAAGTAGATAGTACGCATGGGTGCGGCGTTGTCTGGCTCAGTGATCGCTGGAAGGTCGATGATTTCGAGAATCTCCTTGAGCACCTTTGGCCCACACGTGGCGGTGAGACACATGATGGGTACCTTGGGGAAGAGTCGACGGAGGAGAGAAAGCTTGGCATAGTCTGGCCGATAGTCATGACCCATCTGCGAGCAGCAGTGAGCTTCGTCAATGACGATGCGAGATAGCCTACCTTGCTCGTACGCGCTCTGCAGAGCAGATAGACACGGCTTGGACTTTGCAATGCGTTCGGGAGTGACGTAAAGCAGCTTGATGCCGTCTGCTTGGTGCTGGTTCCAGTTGGAGTCTTGAGACTTGGACGATGATGCAAAGGTGGTACGAGGATCTGTAGTAGTGTCGGTTCGTATCTGTTTGAGGATGGCATTGGTCTCTTCGCGTGAAGTGCTTGCGCAAAGCAGCTCCGACTTGATGCCGACTTCCTGCAGATGCAGCACCTGATCTGTCATGAGAGATATCAGTGGGGACACCACAAGGGTGACACCAGGAGTAAGAATGGCTGGTAGCTGATAGCAGAGAGACTTGCCACCTCCAGTCGGCATCACCACCACAGCGTTGCGGCCATCCAGTGCAGCATTGATGACGGCCTGCTGACAGAAGCGGAAAGAGGGGATGCCGAAGAGCGACATGGCCGCCAGCCGAACATGATCGCTCCACGAGAAGGACTTGGTGGTGTAGTCGACACCCAGCCTGCGTTTCGAGCCTCGAGTATCTCCTTGTATCGTATTTAGGTAGTCGGTATACACTTTACGGCGCTCGCGCAGGAGAGAGTCTTGTAGCTTCTGCAGTTCGGCTATCTGACTTTGAACGGAGTCGACTTCCGTGTCGAGCTCTTCGAGTTTGGCTGCCACTTGCTCGTCGTAGATGATCTCTTTGCCGTTTGAGAAAGGCCCCGCTGCTTTTGATCCTGATCCATTCAGCGACGGTGAGACGAGCTGGAAGTCGCTGTCGCTGTCGTGACCGTCTTTCATCTTGCTTGTAAGACTCGACCAGGTTGCCGAGAAGGAGCTGGTGGAGATTGGAGACACTTCTCCAGTTGTTGCATTAGTGGCTCATCATTAAAGGCTTTGTGTTTTTGATTTGACTGGCGGGGTCGCAGGGGTGATTGTATATGGCTGAAGACGGAGTCTGTTGATGACCGTCGAAAAAGTCAGTGGTTTGGAGGGAAGGAAGGAAGAAGCTTAGGGATATCAGGGTCCAAGTGGAGGCTGCTTCACGTGCGGTAGAGGGCGTGCGCGTCTGGGCTGAGCCTATCGGCCGTAACCCACATGCTACGTGGTTCCTTTGTGTGTTTTTATCTGGTTTTCTCTCGTCATCGTCTAGCCTCTTCTCCTCCATCTCGTTTTGAGCCAACAGCGCTTATCGCTTGGTTGGCTGCTGCTTTTTGCCCACCCTGTATCTCCACACCCTTGCCGCTCTGCCTTGCGCTCGACCGGCCCCTCTTACGGCGGGCCGGGAGCCTCCAACGAGCTCAAGGACCTCACGGGTCTCTTGCCTGCAATCCACGTCAGTGTCTCATGTCTCTCGCACGAGTGAGTTCCGTGCCGACAGGTCAGACGGGATGAGCATCAAAACAAAAAAAAAACACAAAAAAAAAAAAAAAAAAAACAAAAAAAAAGGTGAGATAATTGAAGCGAGAAAAGATGGTCAGAAAATCAAGCCAGAAAATGTGCTCCCAGCCTGACTCACACGGCCGTACAGATTGAGGGTTAGTCGGTCGATACAGAAAATGATACGGAAATCCTGTTAGATTGAAGGTCAGCGAGGTGGCTTGCTGGCTCAAAGACTCCCAGCCCACCATAAGGGGGCCGATTGAGCGCAGAGAAGAGTGGGTCGTACAGGCGGAACGTAAGGGAATCGGGTGGGAAAAGAAGGAGTAGCAAGGTTGATGTTGCGCGACTCTTGCGAGAAGAGGAGATGGTGGTGGGAAGGAGAGAGAGTATGGAGCGAAATGAAGCTTATATATACAAACTGAGTGGCTGAGTAGGTGGCGACAGTGTGGAGCCAAACAAAGCGTCTAAATTGTTGAGGAATGCACAGTCAGGAGCAATAAAGCAAGCGGCGAATCGTTACAATCAGGAGAAAACTAAGTACAAAGTAGCATCATGATGTTTCCTAGGGCCTTCAAGTACGTTAGAAGGGAAGCTTGAATTAAAACGTGAAGGGGGGGGGGGGGGTGCGAATCCCCTCTCTATATATCTTACATGTCTGGCTGTGTTCTGCTGAGCGCCCGAGGGGCGCTCCTAAATACAAAGGGAAGCGATAGTGGTCAATGGGAGGCGATGGTGATCAAAGGGTGATAACGAACAAAAGGTAGTGAGGATTCGTGCGAGAGAAACAAAGGGGTCCGTCGGGGGCTTCCGACACGTGCTCAGACAGGCCGTCTGGAACAATGAGTATATATGTCTCTGCTGCCAGTTGATGTGTGTGAATGTATATGAGGTGACACGTGTGACTGTGTGCCGTTGTCGAATGAGATAGGGTCGTCTGTGGGTGATGTCGAGTGTTGGTGGGAGCTGACGGGTGGCGACGGTGAGCCAAGTTGGCGGACGTGTTAGGGCGTAAGTACGCGGTCATGTGATTTTACTTACATCGACTGAGCAGGTTGCGACACGTGTGGCGACTGCTCAGTTGCGCACGCCATGTCACGTGCAGCAAGAGCGCAACGCAGACTTCGGATGTCGGAGAAGAGCTTGGACCCTGTTGGAGCTCTCTTGGAAGCTCAAGTTGAGCACGATCATTGTCGCAGTTCACACACACACCTCAACCTCGCCAGCTGCATCAACGAGACTCTTTCTTCAACCCATTCCAGCGAATACGTCGATATTGGGATCACAATGTCGTCTCCACAGCAGCATGCGCCTGAGCGCTCTATCTTTGGCGTCGATCCGCTGGATGACTTTGCTACCATGGTTGGAGACTGGATCTATGCGAACAGTCGAGGAAGGCAGAATGTAGAGGTGAGCAAGTCGACGAGTGTCGGTGCACACCTGAGAGGCTGCTCAACTGACCACTCTATGATATCTTAGATTGAGGGCAAGATTGGACAGATCATCGATCAAGAAACGGGCGAAAGGATACAGCTTCCTGTGCGAAACGAGACCATCGTGGATCTGAATCGCACTCGGTTCGACAGCCGAATGACGATAGTATGTGTAGCACCAACTTTGAAGACCAGCGCCTGGCTTTGCCTCCTCTAGACACTGACAGTTGTTTCCCAATCTGGTTCACAGTCACAACATGCTCAGTACAACCGCATCTTGAACTCTCTCGTTTCCAGGTCCGCCGAAAGCTCGTACACTGGCGCCAAGATTAGCTATCAGCGAAGAAAGGAGATAGACTACTTCCATCCTGCTCCTAATGGCAAGGTGCGGGTGACACGCGATGCCGAGACGCTCGCGATCAAGCCGGGCGGGATTGTTCAGAAGCAAAGGATAGCCGACCTCAACATCCACTGTCCGAATCGCTTGTTCGATTACCGCATCAGCATCAGCGTCGAGAACCCAGGCAAGTCTCTCTTTTTGAATTCAGCGTAGACGTGCTGTCTTGACGGTAGAGCTCGCATCTTGCTGTCTGACCGGAATGCTAACCGTTCTCCCGTCGTCCGACGCATCTCACGACGCCAACAGCGCAAGAACCGGCATCCGACCATGTGTCATTACGTGAAAAGAATCGCCTCTCGTATACTCATCAGAATTTCATCGTTGATCTAACTCAAGTGACCGTGCCAGAAAAGGTAAGCCCAGCCCCGCTGAACGTGGATTCGATCCTTTACCATCTTGCTGACGTTTGCGGATTTTCTGCAATCGCAGCCGCAAGAGCCGATTCATGAGCTCGAGATCGAGATTCGAGACATCGCGCAACTGATGCAGGCTGCAGAGCGAGCCAAGGCCGATGGGCCAAGCAACGGTTCAGGAGCTGGCGGTCAAGGCTGGACGCCTTTCGATGACCAAGTGCTCATTTTTCTCAACAACATCCGAATGCTGATCAGGTAGGTTGTCTGGTAGGTCGTCTGCTTTGTTTCGAACGCTGCTGACACCTTCTGTCCCTTGATGCGTCTCGCAGGAATGGCTAGCCGCCCGATGAGAGATGGTGAAGCAATGTACGACAGGATCAGCTCTGGAGCTTTGCGCAAGCGATTTGTGGGCTATGGAGATGCAAGCCAGAATTGAATTCTAGCTTGTAGACATGTACTAGTACAAAGGTTCAAGGGTATAGACCTAGACGTCGGATGGCTGCAATTCGTTGATTCGAGGATGCTGATGCTGACAAATGGGCTTACAGACGTGATTGTCGATGCAAAGTCGAGTCTGAGCCAAGCGGATCGCGGTGCTGCCTTTTGTTGCTGCGCCGAGCCTCAATCTGCTTGCGGCTGCCGAGAGTTTGAGGGTTGCGGAAAAGGTTGTCTGGGTCGAGTTGCATCTTGAGATCCTCGAGACGGGAGATGGATGAGCCATAGTAGAGCTGCTTCCATTCGTCTTGTTGGAGCTCAGCATCGACGTAGCACGAGTATCCACCTCTGCCAATGCCTGCTGTTTGGATAGCGCGGTTCAGCAGTGCATCGAGCTCGCGAGCATAGACGTGGCCGGAATGGGCAAGCTCCATGTTGGCGGTAGTTCCGACTGCGATCTGGATGAGCCAGAGACCATCGCGATGTGGGAAGCTGCTAAGTTGCTTGGCTTTGGGCTGCGCATGGGCCGGCGTACCACCACCAAAGAGCTCAAAGTAGATGTTCCACGCCCAGAAGGCGTGTTTGCCGTCGACAAGCTCGACGTCATAACCAGCAGTGAGGCTGGTGTCCCAAATGTATTGGAAGAGCGGCCGCAACGAGTTCTGGTCAAAGCCCTTGTTTGGTTGGAGAGTGAGCGAAGACTTTGTAACAAAGTTGTTGTGCTGCTTGTGGATGGCTTCAGTGTCGAGCTTGTGTTCTCCCTTGCCAAAGTCGTCCCAGTCCTCGATGAGTTGGAGGTAGGTGCGAAGAGTGACGTTCTGAAGGTCTGGCTGCGGTGCAGAATGCGACTGAAGTTGCTTCTTAAGCTTTGCTTGGAAGCGGTTCCAGTCGTCAGAAGAGCCGAGCCAGATGCCTTTGACTTGGATGGACATGGGACGATTCTGAGCAGGCTGAGGATCATGGCGGGAAGGCTGGCGGAGCTGGATGTGGAAGCCGAGATCATTGGGAAGGTCTGGCTCGAGGGAAAAGGCCTGGACGGCGATCATTACTGCGAGAGCCTTGTCTATGCTGTCGAGGGAAGGGGTCCAACGGTACTCGAAGGAGACAACGGGTGGAGTAGCGTCGTGGCTCTGAAAGAGGAAGCGAGTGACGATTCCAAAGAAAGAGCCGCTACCTCTGATGGCCCACAGCAGGTCTGGATGCTGTTGTTCGGATACAGTGACCATGGATGCATTAGCAAGGACGAGGTCAGCTTCGAGGATGCTGTCGGTGGTGAGGCCCCACTTTCTGGACATGGGACCAAAGCCGCCACAAAGACTGAGACCACCGACACCGACTGCTGCACAAGTGCCGGTGGACATGGCGCGGTGAGCATCTCCTTGGTGCCAGAGACCCTTTACCACGTCGCCGAGACGAGTACCAGGACCAACTTGGACGGTGCCGTTTTGAGGATGAGATGTGACAGTGTTGAGTCGAGTGAGGTCAAGGACGATGGAGCCGTCCATACCACCACTGCCGAAACCTGCGAAAGAGTGACCACCACTTCGTGCAGCAATCGGAGCGTTCGAGTGTTCCGAGGCGCACAGCACGGCTTTCTGGACGTGTGCAGAGTTGTCAGGATATGCGATGAGTGTCGGATTGTAGTGGAAGATGACGTTGTCGGAAGCAGACGCTTGAAAGTAGAGATCAGCAGCGCTGATATCGGCAGCAACCACCTCGATGCCTGCTCGTATGAGACAGTTCTGCAAAGGTGTCCTTCCAAAGACTCTAGGCTGCAGGATCGTTTCATTGGCGTTTCGAATGTCTGTGGCTGCGACGAGTTGAAGCAATAACGTTGCTATCAAGGCGAAAGGCCACATCGTACTGCTTGGTAGCGATAACATGTCGACCACTCAGGCCGATCGCAGCACCAAGACTGACCGAGGTGGCGATGACGGCCAACGCAACGCACGCAAAAAGGTGCTTGACGAGCAGTATTTAACCTCTTGGTCCTTCTCGCCAATCTGATCTCGCAGAGAGAGATTGCAGCAAAGACTATCGGAAAGGGGGGTCGATCTCTGTCGATTCCTCGGCGTGACTAGGGTTCTGGTGGGTCGATCTTGTAAGAAGCTGGTCGAAGGAGCTGCCGATAGGAGAGAAGTAAGAGCATAACCGCGGGAACATGGAGAAGCGGCGCCGAGTTGCGTGCGTGTTTCACTTTTCCAAGTCCCGTCTGAACTCAATCGCACGAAAACAAGAACAAAAACTAAGTGGATTGAGTTGAAGTCATTCGTCAGCGTCTTGGCGTCATTCGTCAGAGGTTGGGGTTGAGGTGTCTTTTTGTTGATGATGGTAGGAGAGAGAGAGAGAGCGAGAGAGCTAGGAGTCTATATATACAAAAGAAGAGCGACGGACTGCGGAGCATAACAAAGCATTTGCCTTGAGTAGGTTGTGACACCTGTGGTTCGTGCTAAGATGTTCAGGCCTTTTACTCGGCCGTAAGCACTGCCTTCACTGTCTCCACGCTTTGTGCGGCTTTATCTACTTCAACTACTAAGTGGATTGCAGGCAAAGTACTGTGTTTTACCCGATCTCTGGACAGATCGGTTCCGCCAGATCTCCGATTTTGGTTTATGTCAGCACTCATCATCATATTGGAGCGCTTCCTTCAGCAGGCCACACTCTTCCTCATGTCAATATAGTATAGTGTTTTGCCCTTTAGCTCGAAGACCGTACTTAGACTGATATCTCCCGATAAGCTTCGTCGCTAAGATCTTCTATTCCAGTCTCTTTTTGCGCCCTCTTCACCCTCTCCCTCTCTCCCACTCTCGCAGTAGTGAGGTTTCGGTAGCAACGTCCACGCCGCACTCGGCCTCGGCAAGGACCTCAAAGACCAGCTGAGTTTTAAACAAGGTTAAGCCAAGTCGACGTGATTGCAGCTAATCGCTGTGAGTCGGAACGGCTCGAAAGAGAGGCGAATGTCAGTCGCAACATCTCTCAGTTGAAGTAGATAAAGCCGCACAAAGCGTGGAGACAGTGAAGGTAGTGCTTACGGCCGAGTAAAAGGCCTGAACATCTTAGCACGGACCACATGTGTCACAACCTACTCAAGGCAAATGCTTTGTTATGCTCCGCAGTCCGCCGCTCTTCTTTTGTATATATAGACTCCTAGCTCTCTCGCTCTCTCTCTCTCCTACCATCATCAACAAAGACACCTCAACCCCAACCACTGACGAATGACTCCAAGACGCTGACGAATGACTTCAACTGATTAAGAGTCTGACACTCAACGCAATGCCGCCATCGACAAGAGCTGGACAGACGGGAAGGGGCGATGATGATCAAACGACCACAAGCAATGGACAGGAGGAAGGATGGCTCACGCAGGTAGTCAGGATCCTCCAGCTGGCGAACCCGGCACTATCGGCAGAGGAAGCAATAGTACGGGCCATGGGTCTGGTCAACATTAGCAACCAAGCTCCACGCGGGGAGACCGAAAAGATCCCCAAGGACGTATCGAGCTCCATTGCTCACATCAAGAAGCTCAGCGATAGCAATTGGCACACCTGGGAACCCACCTTTATCGACTGCCTCCAGAGAGTGCATAACGCGAAGGAAATCCTGTATGGTACCGTTGTACCCGGGAGCAAGGAATACGATGAAGACCTAGACAAGGCACTCGTGGGCCTCATCCACGCCTGCTGCGATAACAGCCCGGATAGCCGCATCGACACCTACACCGTCAGAGGGGTGGATGAAGAAGTTCAACTTGGTAGCACACTCTACGCCAAACTCAAGAAGGCACTAACACTAAACGACGCTGTAAAGCGAGCAGGACTGCAGGATCGTATCCACACAGTGCGCTTGTACAATCGAGACGTCGTCAGACTAGGCAAGGAACTTGATTCGATCTGGAACGATGCGGCACGCCTCGGAAAGCGTTTCGACGAGGACCTCAAGAAATCAACTCTCTATCGCTGCACGGCTCAAGATTGGTTCTACGCCAACACCGTCGATGCACTGAAAACGGCCAAACCAGACTGCAAGTATGACGAAGCCTACCATGCACTGGCCAAGAAACAGCAGGATGGTGAGATCACTGGTCGTATTAGAGGAGCAGCAAGGGTCGCCACAAACGCGGAACAGGGGAGTGCCAACCAGGCGGAGCAAGGACCCAGGGGAAGGCGCGATCCTCGCAATCCCTTGGCCCCTCCAAAGTGCTATGCTTGCGGAGGACCAAATCACATTGCTCGAAATTGCACAAACGCACGAGGCACAAGCGAACCTGTCGCTCGTACGACACAGGAGGTGAACCACTAGGAACTTGGGTGCACCTTTCTAGCAGTCGACAGGGGCGAGCGATCAGCATGCGACACCTGGATCATCGATTCAGGTGCAACCCATCATATGGTAAATGATGAGAGAATGCTGCTCACCTCGACGAACAAGGTCGGCCAAATCAGTACGGCAGGGGACGAAAAGCTTCAGGTGAAGGCTATAGGAGATGCCTCCCTTCGGGTTGGTGAGGCCACCATCCAACTATTGGATGTGCTTTATGTACCGAAACTGAATGCTAACTTATTGTCCGTACAAGGCTTGATCGAGAATGGTGCACGAGTAATCTTCGATGAGTTTGGAACTACCATAAAGCAGAACGATGGTACCCAAGTACAATTCAAAAGGGACAGAAGACAGGGCCACTTCAAAGTGCGAGGACAAGCACTGGCTTTGGAACTGGAGGAAACACGAGATGGCGTCCCAGAGGACAACCAGAACACAGGAAAACTAGATAATGCCCCAGAGGGCAATAAGGACACGAAGCATCAAGACAGCTACCTATGGCATGAGAGGTTCGGACACCCAGGACGAGACAAAACGAGACAAATCCGGGCCCATTACCTAGGTACCGATGAGGAAATGGAACATGAGTCGAAGCACTGCAATGCGTGCAGTCAAGGAAAACAGACTCGAGCACGGATGAGCCAATCAGAGTCGGAAAGAATGGAGGCACCATTAGAGCTGGTACACGTAGACCTGATGACAGATTTCAAAGGACATGCCAACTACCACTATGCACTAGTTGCTGTGGACGACTTCTCCTCTCTGATCTACGTGGAACCACTCTGCACAAAGAGTGCTGCACTCACGGCGCTGAGAAGGTGGATAGCCAGGATGGAACGGGCAACGGACAGGAAACTCAAAACACTCCGCAGCGACAATGGAGGAGAATGGTGCAGTATAGCAGCCGAAGACTGGCAAACTCAAGAGGGTTTTAAGTGGCAAAAGAGCGTCCCGGGGATCAGCGTCCAAAATGGACGGGCAGAGAGAGCAATCAGATCGGTCCAAGAAAAGATGCGCTCGATGCTGATTGGTCGAGCTTGCCCTAGAGAGTTGTGGCCGTACGCAATCACAGCAGCAGCACACGTGATGAACCTTACCCCGTCAGCCACCAAAACCATTCCCCACGAGGCCTTCTATGGAACCACTGCGCACAAGCTGGCCCAGCAACTGCGAGTCTTCGGATGCTTGGCATGGGTTCATGTTCAACAGAAGGACCAGCAAGGCAAGCACGGAGCTAGAGCAAAGCCAGCCATCATGATTGGGTATGACGACGAACACAAAGCATGGAAGTTTTGCAACCCGGACCAGCCTGCGTCAATTCAATGGAGCAACTCAGCAACGTTCCATGAGGACAAAGGATGGAGTGATCGCCAACAAGAGGCAGTCAGGCCTGTGGTGACCGCGGAGGTCGAGGAGGAGAGTGTCACGCCAGTCATAGTGGAGGAGGAGACCAAATCAGAGGCTGCAGTGGAGGATCTCCTAACAGCCGAAGACAGCACAGTAGGCGCCGCCAACACAGCAATACTGAACCTGGACCCAACACTTAGGGAAGCAATTGATGGTGAGGATGCCCAGCTCTGGAAGGAGGCAATACGAAAGGAGCTAGAAGGACTCGAGGCAATGGGGACTTGGGAGGTGGTGCACCAACCGCCAGGAGTACCACTTGTGGACTCTAAGGTTGTGCTTCGGCTGAAGCTTGATGCTGATGGTGTACCTGTTAAGCACAAGGCACGACTGGTTGCAAGGGGCTTCACACAGAGAGAGGGGATCGACTACCAAGAAACCTTCTCTCCAGTAGCACCCCTCGGAGCGATCAGAGCCATCTTAGCACTAGCAGTGCAGAACAACTGGGAGGTACATGCTCTGGACATCACTATGGCTTACTTGAACTCCACGTTAAAGGAAGCAATCTACATGAAGCCGCCAGAAGGATCAGGAGTAGCACCCGGCAAGGTGTACAAGGTAGTCAAGGGCCTATATGGCCTAAAGCAGTCTGGGCGAGAATGGAATCAGGAGTTCGACAGGTCTTTGCGACGCATGGGATTCTTCCAGGTAGAGTGCGCTCCCTGCATCTACACCAAGGGACAGGGTGAAGATATGGCCATTGTGGTCATCTACGTCGATGATACATTAGTCATAGCACCACGGCTGGAAACGGTCCTAGAGGTTAAGAAGCAGATTGGTCAGAGATGGAAGATGGAAGATAGTGGTGAGGTCTCTCACTTCTTGGGCATCAAAATCAGTCGAGACCGTGCGATGCGCACCATGACGATTGGTCAGTCAGGGTACATCGACCAAGTGCTGGCAAAGCACCTGGACAAACGTACGAAGCCAACCATGGTTCCAATGCAGAGCATACCGGAGGGAACCCTTGTCGCAAGCGCAGCACAACAGAAGGAGTATCCGGTGATTGTTGGCAAGCTGCTCTGGGTTGCCAACAGCACCCGGCCCGACCTTAGTCTCACCGTGGGTGTTCTCGCTAGGCACATGCGTGAACCATCGCAGGAGCATTATCAGGCAGCACAAAGGGTCTTACGCTACCTCGAAAGCACAAGGCAGGTTGGATTGGTTTATAGGGCAAGTGAGTCGCAAGAGCCACTGGTTGCACACAGCGATGCAAACTGGGCAAGCGATGCCACCATACAGAGAAGAAGCACATCGGGGTCAGTGGCGTTAGTGTACGGGAACCCAGTAGCCTGGAAGTCAGCGACACAAAAATGCGTGTCGTTGTCTGCTGTCGAGGCAGAGTTCATTGCAGCCACGGAAGCAACACGTGAGGTGCTCTTCCTCAAGCAGCTGCTACGCTCAATTGGCATTGCCACAGGCACACCGACGGTCTACTCGGACAACACTGGTTGCATACAGGTTAGTAAGGACCCAGCACAGCACTGGAAGCTTAAGCACATCGACACCAAGTATCACTTCGTCCGTAACAACGTACAAGAGGGAAGGGTGCAGATCAAGTACGTAGACACCACAAGAAACTTGGCAGATGTACTCACGAAACCCATTGGGAGGCAGGCAATGCAGCAAGCAAGATCTGGGCTACACCTGCAAATACCGGCAGCAGTGTACGGAACGGGGTCCCCGAGCTATGCAACAGTGTTGAAGAACGGAGGTCACACCTTGAAGCAACAGCATAATGAACAGGGTACATATGCTGTTGAGGGGGGGAGTTGAAGTAGATAAAGCCGCACAAAGCGTGGAGACAGTGAAGGTAGTGCTTACGGCCGAGTAAAAGGCCTGAACATCTTAGCACGGACCACATGTGTCACAACTTACTCAAGGCAAATGCTTTGTTATGCTCCGCAGTCCGCCGCTCTTCTTTTGTATATATAGACTCCTAGCTCTCTCGCTCTCTCTCTCTCCTACCATCATCAACAAAGACACCTCAACCCCAACCACTGACGAATGACTCCAAGACGCTGACGAATGACTTCAACTCTCTCTCTTTTTTTTTCTCCTGCACACACGGTGGCATCATACACTTGCCAATTGCAGACCGTTCATCATCGCCACACGTAATAAAACTGCTTCCTACCATCCAAGTCCGTGTCGCAAGCGGCAAGCGACAAGCGATCAACGCTATTCGCTCTAACAACAACAACAACAACAACAACAAGATTGATCGAGGAGAATTGACATATTCGCTTGGAAAGAGGCACATCGGAATCAAGCTTTACTGGGCCAACTCATCTTTCTTGACGTGAATGTGGATCCACTTGGAGCAGAATCTCTTGCTTGTCTTTTCATACTTCTTAGTATCGATATCCTTGTCATCGTCATACTCGTCCGAGACCCAGATCCTCCAGAAAGGGTCTTTACCTTCATAGAGAGTGATGTCCTTGCATCCGGTCGAAGGATCGTAGTTCTCGTAGAGGAGGCGAACTCCACCGTGTTTGGGATAGTGGATCAAGAAGAAATCAGTAGGTGTATCCAGTGTGAAATCTGCAGGCGTATTGAAGACAAAAGGTCAGCATCTGCTCTTAATTTTACAGCTGAAGGTGAAACAACTTACCCGTCATGTGATTGTTCTTGATCACGAGCCTTCCCATTTGGTGGAATGGATCATCGTGGGGGCAAACATCCGCGGTTGTAAGGTCACCAGCCCAGTGAACGAAGCAAGGATGCTTGGGATGACTTTTGCCTTCGCAGAGTTTCTTGTAATCTTTCTCAGCAGGAGTAAGCTTTTCAAAGCACCACTCATATTCCTTTCCGGGAAAAGAGAGATGGCGACGGACATGTCTAGGGGTGTGCTCGCCCACAACAGAGTGAAGCATCAGAGCCAAAGCTACCAGAAGGAGGCCAAAGTTGGCAGCGGAAGTAGAAGCTCGAGTCATCTTGCTCGAAGGTTGTCTGAATCTTGAAGGAAGCGAGGGAGAACTTTTGAAATAAGGTTTGGGAGATCTGTATTTGAGGGCCCCTTCAGCTCTTGTTCGCAAACATCAATGCCTGTCTGCGGGGTACACGAACCACACGTAGGGACAGAGACCGAAACATAAGAAATGTGAGGTTGCCTAACTGGTGGAAGAGTCGCTTGCGAGCACCCAGCCGTGGCCGTAAGGGCCACAGGCGGTCGACTGTCGCGTAATAGCGGGGGGAGCGTGCGTGAGACCTAACTCCATGAGAGAACAGAGCAGCTTGAAGAGCGCTGCACGGAGCCAGCGCGAGAGTGGGATGTTGGTGAGAAGCGAGGAGAGGTGAAATGAGACGAGTGAGTGGTAAACTCGCTCACTTGCACCTCTTTAACCCTCGGATCTCGCGATCAAGTCAGGTGGGTTGCCATGTGTGGCTGTGAAACAGTCGCCACACATTGCATCAATTTGATACAGTAGAGATTCCGCCGACTGGTGTTTCAGATGAAAGTGTGGGAGGCTCGTGCTTGTCGGTGACTGCAAAAACATCTCACTGTATCGGCCGATTTCGAGGGCCTCGGCTTGATGAGCTCATGCTTATTAATTCCACTAACGCGTCACGTGGATTGTTGTACGCGTTGTTCGGAATTCGGGTTGGTTGTTGACAATGTCGTCGCTTCCGAACCACCACCATCACCACCTCTCCGACGTACTCGCTTACGAGCTGTTCGTTGGTCGTAGGTAAGTAACGTATCTCTCTACCTCTATCTGCCCATATTATACATCATACTTTGCAGGTTTTGACAGCTGATCTCCAAAAGTTGCAAGTCGCAAAGGTCTCTTCTCAACGGCCACCAATCTCATCAATGGCGTCGTAGACTAAGCTCTCTGTGTCAGTAACTACGGACCAAGGGTCGGCCTTGACAGGCTTCCACCTCGCCTCCCGCTCTTGCAATGGCAGCGCTCACTCTGTCATCCTGGTCCTCTACACCCAGCAACATGGCCGACACTCGACTGGTCAGCTTTCTCTGCGCCAGTCCTTCGTTGTCCATACTACAGGGGACCAACAGCCATGTTGCTCTAAGGGTCAATGCCGTTGGCTTGGCCACTAGATTCGTGACGTTGGCTGACATCTCACCTCTTCTGCTCATTGTCGCCTTTGCCATCATCACGCTGATACGACGCAGGGCTCGCAAGTACGCATCCCAGACGCAGCATTCCCGACCATCCTTCCTCCACTATTTCGCACCATTCGTTACTCAGGACGACGTCCGCCAATACAGGCTCGAGCTATTACGGCATGCCCAACAGCCCATCAATCATCGAGACGGCCACAGCGACGGTATCGCCGAAATAGATGTCGACTTGCAACACCACAGCACCCAAGGATATTCAAGACAACGTCGACGCATTCGCCGACTCCTCTTCGTCTCATTCTTTCAGGCCGCCGCATCAACCGTGGCCGCTGGATGGAACATCGTAACCGCCCAGCAACCTGCATGGCTCTCATCTCTTTCTCGTGTCAGCGCCTGGATCTTCATCTTCTTTCGTCTCCTACTACAACCTCCGCAGACTCCATCATTCGACCTCGCATCGCTTCTCTTTGCTCTCAATCTATTAGCACTCGTCGACCTCTCCTATTACCTTCCATTGGTTCATACACGCCTAAACGCAGCTCACTTTGACGCACTCACCCTCATCAGCGTCTTACTCGGCTTGCTCAACCTAGCTATCTGCATCTATGCAGCCTCGATCTGCCTTTGCATGCCCGTCACTTCCGGTGGTTACGAGGCCGTCGTCGATCTCGACCAACATATTCGACACAGGACAGCTGCTGCCCATCACACGCCATCTCAAGATTACGATATGGCTTCCACCTATCGTCTTTGTCCAACCTCCCCCGAAGACTATTGCAGCCTCTACGAGAATCTCTCGTATTCCTGGATGGCTCCCATTCAGAAGCTTGCCCTTCAGCGTTCCCTCAATCCAACCGATGTTTGGCGCCTTCGCTCCATCAATGATACCCGTCTTCTCTTTCGCAAATTCAAAGCACTCGAACCGAAGCCTGCCTCACGAGACACCAACAAGCCGCGTCTCCTCTCGCGCATCCTCCGCGCTAACGCAAACGACATCCTTCTGGATGCCTGTTTCAAACTCATCAGCGTCAGCTTTGCTTACCTTGGCACATACATTCTCAAGAGCATTCTTGATGAAATTCAGATCGCTGCCACACATCCCGATCCTAGGCACAGTCCTCCTCCATCAGATGACAAGGAGTGGTCACCAAGCCAAAAAGCATTCGTCTATGCATTCATCGGCCTTTGTTTGACGGTCGTACGCTTCCTCGCCGAGCTTCAAAACTACCACCACGCACGTCAAGTTGGTCTTCGCCTCAGATCTACCTTGGTCGTCTCTCTCTTCGAAAAGGCTCTCAAGAGACGCGACCTCAGTGGTCAGACCAAAGCACCGGCATTGAGTACCACTGCAGCGCTAGTCACTTTGTCTACCGAGCAAGACTCTACAGGTCATGAGACACCACTATCCATCGCCACATCCTCCTCTCCGACTCTCGCTGGTTCTGATGATGCAAACGATCGATGCGGCAGCAGCAATCATCTCGTGAATCACTCTCAGCATCTGCGTCCGCCTTCAAGTGCAAGCGCCGACGGCCCTCCGTCCAGCACAGCCAAGTCGAATCTGCGTCCAAAACGGTCCTGGACCGATTCACTCCGATCCGACACCCTCAAGAAGATCTCTTTCGACTCGCTCAGGTCTCGCATCAAAGACCAGGCGACTTCACGTCGCAGGAAGTGCGCCCAGAATCTCAAGCAGCAAGAGGAAGAACAAGGTGCCGATGTAGGGAAGATTGTTAACATGATGGCATCCGATGTCAACATCATTCTGCGTATGGGCTGCGATCTCCATCAGCTGTACGGTGCTCCACTCGAAGTCACCATCGCCGCCATCTTCCTGTATAAACTTATGGGCTGGAGTGCCCTTGTCGGCTTCGGCATCCTTGTAGCGGCCATCCCTGTCAACTATGTATGGGGCGAGATCGCAGTCAAGAAGCAACGCGAGTACAGCTCGGCCCGAGACGGACGCATGAGCCTCATGACCGAGCTCATCGATGCTATGCGCTTCGTCAAAATTCAAGGGGTTGAGCCGCAATGGGAACAACGTGTCACCTTCGCTCGTCGCAACGAGATCCGAAAGCTCATCTGGTCTCGTGTCATGACCTTCCTCTTCGAGCTGCTGTGGACCGTCATCCCAGTGTTAGTCACCCTCGTCAGCTTCTTTTTCTACGTCAAGGTAGCCAAAGAGGAACTCACAGTCTCGACTGCTTTCACTGCCATCGCACTCTTCACCATGATACGATCACCGCTCAATGCCATTCCTGGCTTCCTTATGGGCGGTCTGATCGCGATGATCAGCGTTCAGCGACTCGAGTCCTTCCTCAACGAACAAGAAGTTGACGAAGCTGTCAGCCAGCTGTCAAAACAGCGTCCGGCTGAAATTCGAAACGTATACAAAGACGAGGATGACTCCGCTACTGGACAGATGCAGCAAAACGGAGGTGCTGCTGACGCCGATGAGCTCTCCCTCAAGGGTTGCGATTTCTCCTGGCATGGCAAAGAAACCACTATGCAGCCTGCATCGGAAGCTCAATCTCAACCTGGGCTCCATGTCGAGCAGAGCAACTTTCACCTCGACGACATCAACGTCACGTTTCCACCCAAACAGCTGACCTTGATCACTGGACCGACCGGCTCGGGTAAGAGCAGTCTGCTTGCGGCAATCCTTGGGGAGATGCTGCAGTCCGAACGCGGAGTAGTGGTACGCAACAAGTTCGATCAGCAGGGCAACAGTCGATTCAGCTTTGCCAGTCAGCTGCCGTGGCTTGAGTCTGGCAAATCGGTGCGAGACAACATACTCTTTGGCACTCCTTTTGACAAGGAAAGGTACGATATGTGCATCTACGCATGTGCTCTACAGGATGACCTTGACTCCATGGATGACGGTGACCTGACCAGGATTGGGTCACACACCGTGTCCGGAGGACAGAAGGCACGCATCTCGTTAGCACGTGCTTTATATGCACGGTCGGACACTGTGCTTCTCGACGACGTTCTTTCGGCTGTCGACGCACGCGTGCAGAATCACATCGTCGAGCATGCACTGCTAGGGCCGATCGCAAAGGGGCGAAGGGTCATCATTGTAACCCATCACGTCCATCTTCTCATCGACAGCGCTGCACTCGTGGTCGGTATGCGTCATGGCAAGATCAGCCATCAGAGCTCCCCATCCGATCTGCAATCCCAGGGCGTGATCCCCAGTTGGCATGGTCGAGAAAGAGAACCTCCTAGTGGTCGAAAGGAAGAGAAGGGCGCCTCCAATGAAGAAGGCGGTGCTCTTGCTTTGGGCTCAGCATCGAACGCAGACACGTCGTCAGGCCTCAGACCAGATGCCATACCCAGCACATCCAACGACGCCACCACCGAAGCAACTGCATCCAAACGGCCTGTAGAACTTGCCTCGGGAGCTCGAACACCGCGCCTGCTGCATCAGGAAGAGAAGCGCCGAGAAGGAGCTGTGAGCTGGATCTTCTATCGAATCTACTTGCAGGCTTCTTCGCTCCGCCTTTGGGCTCTGTTGGTTCTGCTCTTGCTGCTATTGCGCCTCTCAGAGTCGTTTGGCCAGTATTGGCTCAAAGTTTGGGGTGAGGCCTACAATAGTTACGATTTTGAATCAGTCACCGTGCTGTTAGCGTCACTACCTTCGAAGCTTCCATTCGACCTTCCTCCCGCAGATGGACATGCCGGTTTCTACTTGACCGTCTACGGCCTCAGCGGCTTTGCTGTGATCCTCTTCAACAGCTTTCGAGCGGTCTGCTTCTACATCGCTTCGATCCGCGCTTCTCAGAATCTGTTCACAACGCTCCTGGCCAACGTGATCCGCGCGCCGCTCCGATGGTTCGATATTACACCTGCTGGCCGGATCATGAACAGGTTTGGCACTGACATGGATTGCATCGACAACATTCTGCCACAATCGATCATGAATCTCGGAAACAACGCCTTTTCAATGGCCGCCTACTTCTTGATCTGTGTCGTGATCGTGCCTGCGTTCCTGCTGCCAACGGCATTGCTTGTCGTGCTAGGTCCTTGGCTCGTACGCGGCTTCCTTGCTTGCACACGCGACATGCAGAGAATCGAAGCAACGTCGACCTCTCCGATCTACGGACATTTCCAACAGGCACTATCTGGCATCGTTACCATTCGTGCATTCGGAGCGGAGCCCAGGCTGCTCGAGTCGATGCTCGACGCCGTGGATCTGTACCAGTCTCTATGGTGGGCTGTCTGTACCATGGAGGTGTGGCTTAGCTTTCGATCGCAGATACTGGGAGGTGTGTCAGTTTTTGTTGTCACCCTGCTTGCTCTTTCTGGAGCCGTTTCACCAGGGTCAGCCGGTCTGGCACTTTCTTCAGCGCAGTTGCTGTGTCAGCTCGCTTACTACCTGGTGAACGACTTGAAAAACCTAGCCAACAGCTTCAATTCGCTCGAGCGTGTTTCCGAGTATCAACAGATGCCGCGGGAAGAGAACGACGATATAGTAGCTCGCTACTCTGAAATAGGAGCTCCAGCAGGCTGGCCTTCAGCCACTGGCCGCATCGTCTTTGACAAGGTCAGATTAAGGTACGCCGAAGATCTGCCGGACGTGTTGAAGGGTGTCAGCTTCGATGTCAAGCCCGGCGAAAAGGTCGGTATCATAGGCCGAACAGGGAGTGGAAAGAGCAGTCTTGCTTCCAGCCTTTTCCGTGCTGTCGAGCTGAGCGGCGGTAAGATCATGATCGACGACATCGACATCAAGACGATTCCACTTCAGCAGCTTCGAAGCCGTCTCAGCATCGTCATGCAAGACCCGGTACTCTTCTCCGGCACAGTGCGTGACAATTTGGATCCATTCAACGAGCACGATGACGCCGAAGTGCTTGATGCACTCAGCAAGGTCGGACTGGCTGCGCCACTGAGCATCTGCTGCGATGACAATGTTCAGGAGGATGGACTCATTGATCTCTCGGACCCGAAGGCGGATCCTGGTAACGAGACAAACAAGAATTGTCGGCCCAATATGCGGCTCCGCCTTGACACACCTGTCTCTTCAGCGGGTGCCAACTTCTCTGCTGGTCAAGCTCAGCTTCTTTCTTTGGCTCGATCGTAAGTATGGCAACATGGATCGCCTTTCGACCTGCTGTTTGCAACCTTGCTTATGCACTGACTTGCTGACGATATCATGCCTGCCTGCATGTCTATGTGGCAACTACAGATTACTTCGTTCGACGCGAATTCTCATTCTTGACGAGGCCACGTCGTCCACTGATATGGACACGGACGCCATGGTTCAGCGTGTCATTCGCACAGCACTGAAAGATTCGATTGTCATCTGCATTGCTCATCGTCTCAAGAGTGTCATCGATTACGACCGAGTCATCGTCATGCAAGACGGCAAATTGGTCGAATGCGGCAGTCCCAAAGAGTAAGTCGTCAACTTTCATGCTTTTTTTACTATCTGATCAGCATATTGACCCCCTTGCCTTGCACTCTTGATGTTGTCATCATACAGATTATTGTCGAAACCCGACTCAGATCAAGGTGCCTACTTCAAGAATCTTTGCAAACATTCAGCAGAGTACAAGGAGCTCTCTGCCTCTGCAGGCCTTACAGCCTCGACGTAGAATCCAAGTACGCCCACCATTGCGTTGACACTTTAAGATCACTTAAAACACATTCGCATTCAGAACCGAATTGACACAATACAACACCCTTCTTGACCTAGATCATGCATCACGTCATTGTAATATTACATCTGCAAGAGCTTTACATGCTTCTGAACCAATTCCACCCCAAGTCGTCTTGTGTCAACAGACCTCGAGTCGAATGATTATAGTTCAACCGGCCAAGTTGGACCCAGAACGAAGTTGGACCATCATGAGGCGAGTCAAGTTTGGGTCTCTGTGCCAGTGCTGCTGTTGTTGCTGCTGGAGAATGTGTCCTACGTAGGCAGTCGAAATGGAAACGAGAGAGTGAATTGTGACGTCCGAGATCGGATGGTGGTAAGCGTCAAGGATGTGGATGCACTTGGCTACTCGTTGAATTTGGTGTCGCAGTTCAACGGACAGATCAGGATCGTTCTGATCGGAGTAAGTTGCGTCGATGTCCATGCCGACACCTTCTCCCGCAAGTCCCCTCTGTTGTTCGGCGGTAGTTGCTGGACCACCGGAGGAGTTGGATGGTTGGTTGTAAGGCAAGTGCTTTGCAATCCAGATGTAGCCATTGAGTCCGATAATCAGGTCCACATCGAGCGAGAGGTCGTCGTCCTTGAGATGAACAAAATGCGACTTGAGACGCTGGATCAAATTGGGCGAAGCAGTGACTAGAAGTCCATTCTTGAGCTTGCCATATCGCAAGGAACGTGTATGCAACGCTGACGAGTTGTCTTGGAACATCATTTGTACTTCAGCTACAAGCAAGTCGTTTTCCTGGAAGAAGTTGCGCATTTGCAGCTCGTCGCTCTCCACTTTCCTTCGCTGGATACCACCTGGTAGATTGATCGAAGAAAGTTGCAAGGCAGAGTCGGTCTTGGCGTTGATGTCAACCTTCCAGCGCTTTGGGCCAACTTCGGTAATTCGACCAATGACAAGGTCTCCCACCTCAGCCGCATATCTGGATCTGGCTGGCCGGACTGATATTAACTTGTTGACACGTTCGACCGTACCACACATCGAAGAAAGGATTTCGTCCGAGTTGGACGACAAGAATGTTCCGTGTCCCTTCATGAAGACGTGAGAAGATGCGATGCTAGTGCCTGCAACAGCAATCCTGATGTCGTCTTGATCTGCATCGCTGGGCTCCATGCCATCGTCATCAAGGTCCATGTCATCCTTTGTGAATGTCGGTTCATATCGTGAAAGCCGAGAGGAGCAAGATGCCGGATGTATTTCGCCAGAGTAGTGAACGAGTCTCGAAGGTGTGTTGGAGCCTTTCAGTCTTGGTTGTGACTTGGCAGTGTTCTTGGATGTCGAAGGTCGAGAACTGCTGGCAAGAATGACGAATGGTGGGAGTGTGTCGGCGCTGGACGAAGCCGTCGCCGCACATTGGCCGAGCGTCGTTGCCATATCTATGTATGTTCGGCGCGGTACGTTGGTGATTGTAGCAGAACGAAAATGGAGGGGGGAAGGGAAAGAGAAGGGCAAGGGAAAGAGAAGGGCAAGGGGAAGGATGATCCTTAGGACCAAAGGAAACTCACCAATCTTGCTTGGCTGAGGTGTGCAGCGTAAAATTTCCCTGAGCGAAAGCCTCCACTCTTCTGGATCTTGATTTTCCTCAAGCTTCTAGCCCGATTCTCGATTGCGATCCACGATCCACTCTTCAGTCACGCTTCTTCTCTTCAACGATCTGACCCGCACAGTACTCCAACCACTCGGCTCATATGACAGGCAGGATCGGAAAATCTGAGGCTAAGATGAGTATCATGCACATCACTGCTCTGATACGAAGAATCTAGATGATAATCGACCCTCAAAAGCAAGTATACATGTTCAGTAGAGGTGTGCAAGGCTTGTCAATGACTAGGCGATGCTTCATCGGCGCAACCTCTTGGCTGACACTGCACGATCATCCTCACGATCCAGGCGGCTCGCGCTTCTTTCATCCATCCCAGCACCGTGCTTCACTGGACTGACAGAGTGCGATGCACTGCGGGAAGAGGCGCCACCGACAAGACGTGGAGCGCTGCTTGAGCGCGTCACTTTTGTTGCCAGTCGGAGGAAATTCTGGGCTTGTGCCAGATCGCCGTTCGAGGTCTTGAGAAACTCGTAAGCTACTCCTGCATCGACACCATATTCGTCGCGCATCGCACCGAGCCATGTCCGGGCGTCTTTGACGCGACCCCGAAAGAGGAGCAGCAGCTGGCGCGTGGTGAGCATGTGCAAATCGAAATCGGCACGGAGATGCTCGACGTCCGCTCGGAACTTTATGCGAGCGGCTTCTCTGTCCAGCTTCTCGGCGTGAGCTAATCGCTTCAAAGACTCGGGCGAGCGGTTCGGATGGTCGTGTGCTGGCGTTGAATTTTTAGTTGGCGAGGAGAATGCTCTGGATGCCTTGGCGTCACTTTGCAGAAGCTGCGGTGCCAAAGTTGGAGCGCGTTCAGCCCTGAGCAGGGGTCGTCGGTCAATACGACTGGCTCGGGATCGTGAAGTCTCCGCGACCGCTACAGGCCCAACATCCTGGAACAGATCTGGCGAAGCGGAGGATGGGGTTGTCGAAACTCTACGTGCCCAGTCTCGAGTCCTTTGGATGCGATCTTCGCCTCTTCCTTCCTGGCGGGCGCTGTCAGTATGGGCGCGATTGCGAGAAGGAGTCGCAAGATGGCTCAGCACACGTCTCGAGGTGATGGGCGAGTGCGATGTTCGGGAGGCGGACGTTTGCTGTCGGCCGGCCGGCAAGTTGGGCAACGATGGACGGGAGCGAGCTTTGCGAATACGTTGCTCTTCGTCGCTATCCATGGTGAAGTCGTAGAATGGCGCATCGCGATGCTGTTCAAGCACAGGTGTGCCTGCATCCACGCCTCTCTTCGGCGATGCAACCACAGGACGGGTTGGAGTGGAAGCTGTCGGCAGCACCAATGTTGAAGGCATCTCTGCGTAAGGGACAACTGTTGCTTCCTCCTGCTTCTCCTGCTTCTCCTGCTTCTCCTGCTTCTCCTGCTTCTCCTGCTTCTCCTGCTTCTCCTGCTTCTCCTGCTTCTCCTGCTCCTGCTCCTCGTGCTCCTCGTGCTCCTCGTGCTCATCGTCCATGCTATCTGCTGCATCCGACTCAAGACGAGCAGCAGGTTGCTCTTGGGCAGCTTGAACTTGCGCTGAGGAAGAGCTGAGATCTTGATCGCCCTGGTCGAGCAGCCCGTCCGGCTCGTCTGCAGCAGTATCGATCTCGGCCTCGATCTGCATCATGTCTTGCTGTTCCTCTTCTTCCATTAGAGGCGGTGAAGGCGATTGGGGCCATTGTTGCAATGCTTGACGCTGTGGTTTTGTTCTCTTTGGACGCTGTCGGTCTTGTGCGGGTTGAGTTGGTATCATGACCACAATACCGTCAGCAGGAAGGCTCATATCGTCAAAGACACCTGTCATATCCGATCTTGTTAGAGCCGAAGCATTTATCTTGCGGTCGGCGCTTTCTGACTCTCTGTCTGGAACTGCCGCGTGGTCTAGGCTGCTGTATTGCCTGTGTTGGCCGTCACGGGTGGGTGCAGCCTGTATTTGGGCCTCTGGCGACATGCTTTCATCCGCCTCGTCAAAGTGCTCTTCCTCTTCACCTTTTTGGTTTTCGTCACTTGCACCGTTCATCTCAGCGATAATGTGATGGATTATTTGTTTATAAGTGACGTGATTCTTGAGATAATGACTCCGCCACGAAGCAAGAGTGTGGGTGGGATTGTCTTGGGCAAAACGCTCCCAGAAAGAATCTTCTGGTTTGGCAAAAAGAGCGTCTTGGGTAAAGACATCCGGCACGCGACCTTGGCTGCGGACATGATCGGCAAGCCTTAAGATGAGCTCATCTTTCTCCTCCTGGGTGAACCTGTTCCGGCCTTCTTTGACGTAGGAGGCATCGTTACGGCGCATCCTGAGTTCAGCTCTACGGGTGCCCTGCCATTCGGAATCTTCGGATCCGTCTGCAACATTGCGCCCAGCCTGCGGAGCAACAGGGATGGGACCAGTGGTGAGCATATCCTTGTCACTGTCAGCATCGAGCTGGTCGAGTTCTGAGTCGTCCGACGAGTGACTCGAACGACGTGCTCGACGCTGGACTTGTGAGGGTTTCGCTTGTGAGGGTTTCGCTTGTGAGGGTTTCGCTTGTGAGGGTTTCGCTTGTGAGGGTTTCGCTTGTGAGGGTTTCGCTTGTGAGGGTTTCGCTTGTGAGGATTTGAGCCGTTCTGCTCGTTCAATCTGTTCGAGGATCGTTGGTGAGAACTCGTCTGGATCAGACTCCTCCTGTATGGACGGCGAGGCGGGCATGTCGATCCTCTGCTTGGAAGGAGGCGGCTCTACAGAATTGCAACAAGAGTCGGGTTGCTCAGAGGAAGCATAGGGTATGGGTATGCTAATCGCTTTGGTGGGATTCTTCTCAACATCTTGGATGGCGGCACCTGGATTTGGCTGTCGCAGCTGAATGTCCTCGTCATCCTCGTCGAGGGAAGTTGCTCGCTCGCCTTGTGATGGGGCAGATGAGGTGTGAGGCCAGCCGTCAGATGGGGCAGACTGCTCGGCTGGACCGGGTGAAGCAGTGTATTGAGAGCGGAGAATGCGAGCGTGTAGCTCGGAGGGCTCGTCTTGGAGTGCCGCACGTCGAGCGAGCCAGACGCGCTGCTTGAGGTTCCAGCCTTTTTCATAGTTGTTTTGCAGATAGGTCTGAAAGCTGGAGTGGGTATGGGAGGGAATGAGTTTGGCGAGCTCTTTGGCGGCGGTGTTGATGCTGCAGGAACGGTCGGACTTGTGGATGAAGTAGGCGATGACAGCTTCACGGTCGGCCTCTGTGAACGGGTTGCGGCCTGCAAAGGAGTGAGAAGCTAGGGGCGTGTCCTTGGTTGCCGTTACTGCAGGTGCAGTCTGGGGACGGGAGCCATCGTACTTGTACTTTGGATGGTTAAAGTTGATTCTCTCGCCTCGGGTAACGCTGTCGTAAATATAGTCTGGTGTGACGACGGGGATGGGCTGTGCAATCTGATTTGCTTCTTTGAGAGCCTTCTTAGCAGCACCCACCAATTTTGGATCAATGACAATTAAGTCAGCCTTGCCAAGATATCTGGCCATTGCCCCACCGTGTGAACGAACGGCGATTTGTATCTTTCGCTCCAAGATGGAATTGAGCTCAGGCGGAACGTGGATCTGAAGCGGTATCTTTGGTGAGAGGCTTTTGAGGAAGATCAACGGTTTGGAGGGTGTGGATGCTGGACAAGTGGCCTGCTTTGGGGTGGATGGATCATGACTCGTGTCAGAGACGGTATCGGGCTTGTCGACACCGACCTTCTTATTCGCAAGCGGCGCATCAGAATCTGAAGGACCGCTTTGGCCGTCATGATCGCTCAGAAGCTCGATGCGAGGATGTTGCGGTGATGTAGCTTGTTGATCGAGTCGAGAAGTTGAGGCCTGGGCCGCAGCGGTGCTCGTCGGGTTGTGTGATGCTTGCCTGTCGACTGTATCATTGCTGCCGTTGGCGTCCATGTTGCCAAGTGTGACAAGTGACATGGAGTTACTGTGGGTCGACAGCGAGCGAGCAAGGAGGTGGCAGAGAGGTGCTAGATGCCAATCGCAGTGGCCGAGGAGGTTGTCGGAGAAGCTTGCATTCGAGGCTGCCTGCTGCCCAATAGGTGAGTCGAAGCGTGAGAAGGATAGCAAAGTGGGCCGGTAATGATGCTGCGTCCAAGTCTGACGGTGATCAAGTTGCGATCGATAGGGCGGTGTGGATGGAGGGAGGGCGCCTCGGATAGTGAGAAAGGGGGGGTGAGGGGGGGGGAGGGTATATATATATAGCTCGTTTGGATGGCACGGCTTTGCCGACAAGCAAAGGTATGTGGCTGCGAGTTGCGGATCAGCTGAGCAAAGTCGGAAGATCCGATGTAAGGCAAAGTGGGAAAAGAAAAAGGAAAAAGGAAAAAGAAAAAGGAAATAGAAAAAAGAAAAAGGAAATAGAAAAAAGAAAAAGGAAATAGAAAAAAGAAAAAGGAAATAGAAAAAAGAAAAAGGAAATAGAAAAAAGAAAAAAGAAAAAGAAAAAGATGGTCAGAGCGCAGCGAACCCAACTGTGCCAAGCTTGAAGCCTCCACCTCTCTCTCTCTCTCTCTCTCTTTCTCTCTTCTGTCGGATGCCGATGTCGAAATTTGAATCGCGTCCTTGAGCTTCCCAACCCAAACGCCCGTCGCGTTCAGAGGCTCTTTGTGCGTGCTTGCTTGCCAGTGGCGCTTGGCTTCGAAAGGTCACGTGACACCAACAAAATAAAAAAGACACGGAACGCGACCTTCAGCCAGCGTGAACCGCGAGTCTCGCTTGCGAATAAATCCGTTTGGCCACCAATGTTCAGAAAAATAAAATCGATCTCATTGTATCTTGTTGGGTGTTCAGCAAAGCCACAAACACATCCCAAAGTCGAAAAGAGCTTGACTGCCGCTCTTCCAACGCTCTAATCGTGTGACAAAAGCAGGAAAGGACCTCCTCTGCATTTGGCTCGACTTGAATTCTTCATAACCGCGAGCCTTTGCCAGTGCAAACAGCCGTAAGGGGTGATTGGCAAAGCGAACAGAAGTGTTAACACAACTGAATCTGGGCGTGTGGTTGTAGGACAAACGAGCATTCGCAACAATCACAATCCTTTTTTTATTGAGACAAGAAACAGCGCAGAATGACGGTTTGGATGCAGTTTTAAGCAGAGAGTCACAAGGCTTTTATAGAGTAAGTTCGGGGCCAAGTGTTGCAGTTGAAGATTGCAGATAAAACGCGACCGATCGGAGCCACTAGCAAGCTCTCGTATGCAGTCGTATTACTTCTTGAATGCTTATCTTATATTCATGTGATGCTATATACATGGTCATATATATACTTAGCAATCTCCTTCAGCCTGTGCAAATGTGTGATGTGTCACTCCTCGTGTTACTCCTGTGTTGTCACCTCTTGTGCATTATTGTAACAACTCCTATGCATCCCACATGTGTCGCCACCTGTATGCACCTTTACCTAATTATTAGATCACTTAAATTCTGTGGACCCCATATGATTCTGCAGACCCCGTGAATCCTGTTGGGATGCTGATGCATCTTCAACTCCCCCCTTCGACAGCATTACCAACCCTAACAACTGAGATAGCTGGGATGTTGCTAAACCCTTCAATGGTTTTGTTAAAATGTCTGCAACATTGTCTGCTGTTCCAACAAATTCTATCTCTATCTCCCCATCCTGAACATGATCCCTAATGAAATGATATCTGGTGTCTATGTGTTTCAATTTCCAGTGCTTTGCCGGATCCTTACTCACCTGTATACATCCCTGACTATCTGAACATAAGACTGGATGGGCAGCATCGATTTCTAAGTCCCTGAGGAGGTATGAAAAGAAGAGTGCCTCTCTCGCTGCTTCTGAGGCAGCAACGAACTCAGCTTCCACTGCTGATAGCACCACACATTTTTGGACATGTGACTTCCAGCTAACTGGGCACCCATATATATATGTCATTGCTCCCAATGTGCTTCTCCATCCATTCATTGGGTCTGAGGCCCAATTGGCATCACTATATGTGACAATCGGTTGCTTCAAGTGTTCACTTGATCTGCTCCCAAGGTTCAGTCAGTAGTCACTGGTTTGGTTGAGATACTTCATCAAGTGTATAGCAGCCTTCCATGCACTGTTGGTTGGGGTCAACATATATCTTGCCAGTATTCCCACTGTGAACGATATGTCGGGTCATGCAGTATTTGCTACCCATAACAATTGTCCCACCAGTTCTTGGTATTGTTTTGCCTCTAGGGAATCACATTTATCATTCCCTATGGCATTAGGTATTTCTGGCATTGGTACCCATGATTTCTGATCTGTCAACTGTAACCACTTACTCACCATGGCCTTGGTGTAAGCAGTCAAATCAATTGACATCTCCCTTCTTGTCCTGTTTCATTTGATGTTGATGCCGAGGAACTCTTTCACTGGGCCATTATCTTCCATTCCCCACTTGGACATTATCTCCCTTTTGGTGTGATCCACCTCCTTATGACTGGGCGAGGCTATGAGCATGTCATCAACATAGGCTGTGATAATAGTTAGGTTACTTCCAGTTCCTCTTGAATACAGACAAGGTGCACTCGGCATGCAGTGAAAGTCTATGCTCCATAGGTACGAATCCAACTCTATGTTCCATTCTCGCCCTGATTGTTTCAGTCCATACAGTCCTTTTACTAGCTTCAAGGCCTTTCCAGGTGGGATTCTCATTCCAAGCAGCAGTTTTAAGAATACATCATGATGTAGCATTGAGTTTAGATATGCTTGCTTGACATCAATACTATCTACTTCCCAGTCACAAACTGCTGCTATGGCTAAGACTCCTCAGATTGACTGAATGGGTGTGACGGGCGCAAACACTTCAGTGTAGTCTATACCTTCTCTTTGTGTGAAACCTCTTGCCACCAGTCTTGCTTTAAACTTCATTGGGATGAGATTTGCATCTGTTTTGATTTTTAAAACCCAACATGTGTCAATGGCATGCATACCTTTGGGGAGATTGACGATTTCCCATGTATCCATGGCTTTCAAACCATCCAGTTCTTTATGCATTGCTTCCTCCCAATGTTTCCTGTCCTCTCCTGACAATGCTTCGCTAACTGTTGGGTCTAGGTTTCTTCTCTTTTGATCATTTATTGCCGTGAGTCCATAGTGATTGCTATTGGTTCATGTGTCGTCAAGCGTGTTGGTGTCAGTATCGGCCCTGCATTCTATTGCCTTTGTTGTATCTTCACCCAGATCTTCTTCATCGTTCAATCCATCTGTTTCTTTCATATTCGTGTACTCATTCAGCGGCTCCTCCTCTTGTTCGTCGAAGAGGTTCATATCTGTGTATCCAAGATTGTCTATGTCTCCTTCGTCTGCTAGTACTGGTGGTGGGTGTATGTTTACTGGTTTCCACTCTGTTTTGTCAGACCAGCATTTTGTCTCCATGAATCTAGCTGAGTTGCTCCAAAAGATGTTTGGGCTGTAGTCCAGGCTGTAGAAGAGCCATCCTTTTCTTTCCAGACTATACCCCAAGAAGATAGATGCTACTGCTCGTTGATCTAACTTTTTATTATCTCTTTTGACCTTGGGGACGTTTGCCATGGGCCTGGATGCTCAAGAAGCAGGAGGGTCACTGGTTCATATGGAAGGAGCACAGGTATCGAAGACCTAGTCGATACCAGTAGAGAGCATGGTCGTAGTGCAGTCTCTATGGAGACCATGGACTCCTATGGACTCACATGCAAAGGAGAACCGAGCCACATGCAAGGAGGACCAAGCTCAAGGAGCAGGCACAGCCACAAAGAGGACCAAGCTCAGATGGTTACCACTCAGGGGCTCGAGAGACAAGAGTCATAGGACACTGGCAAGCAGGTCCTGAGGAAGAGGAGCAGTGTCAAGGGAGTTGACACCAGGTCATGAGGAGGAGGAGCAGTGTCAAAGGAGTCGACACCACTCAAGAGGCACAGGGGTGCCAAGCAGGAGAGGCCCCTGAGCAGTACTCGATGAAGAAGGTACTCTCTGGAGAGAGAGCAGGAGCAGCATCGCTGGCGATGCTGTGAAGAGGTATATAACCATGCTTTCTCATCATCATAGGTCGAGTGGATCCTCATCCACTCTACTCACCATAACTAGTTATCACTTCAGCATAAGTATATATTAGTTTCAGTCAGCATAGCAGCAATCTATCAAGGTTGCTCCTCATCGTAGTGTGTGTGTTGTATCACCACTACCTGATGTCCAAAGGTGCCCATAGCAGGTTAGTGGTCCAGATCAAGATAGAACCGAAGGCAGTAGTCCACTGCGGTCTGGGGATCACTTCAAGCATCAAGTCAACACACTGGACACTCGTGTTGATGCCACCAACCTTATCACCAACGTCATCAACCTCATCATCATCAACACTCACACCAGACCTTGGTGTCATCATAACCGAAGCATTGATATTGATCGTGCCGAGCTACCCCTGAACAGAGTGTCCACAGAGGTCAGCCAAAACCTACGATAGTATATCCAATGAATGCCACCTGCTGTCACTGCGCAACTTGATAGTCACCAATACTGAGACAATAGCTGTCGCACAGTTTGATAGTCACCGAGTATCTCGACAGACCGACCTGGGTTTCAGGCGCGAGACCCCTGACAACGTTTACCCATGCTAAACATCCAAAAATGCATAGGAGTCTTATGAGTCGCTCCAGCAACTTCCCAAACATGACTTGGTATGGGAACTCACTGTCAATGCTTGGAATGAGGTTCATTTTGAAGGCTGCGGTCTGGATTGCATAGGGCCAGAAGCTCTTCGGTAACCTCCTTTGCATGAGCAGCATTCACATCTTCTCACCCAAGCTTCTGTTCATTCTCTCCACACGTCTGTTCTGTCTGCTATTGTACCCTACTGTCATTTGCCATTCAATGCCCTTTTCATATGCCCACTGGAGCGCATCATTGCTTCTCCATTATGTACCTTGGTCAGATCGTATTGCTTTCAGATTCTTTCCCATCTGTGTCTCGAGATATGATACAATTGTTTTGAGCTTGGGAAATGCATGACTCTTTTGTAGCAAAGGCTGCATGTATACATACTTGCTGTAGTTATCAACCAGTACCAATGTGCACATGTATTCCGTCGTGTGACGAGTCGACTATCAAGTTGATGTGGATGAGATCAAGCAGAGAGACAGATTTCTCTCCACTACCTTGCCCCATTTGGGCTGCCGTGCTTTTGGATTGGATGCATGGCTCACACATTGTAGCAGTCCCTGGGTTTAGGTCTGCTGTGTCATTTTCTCCTAAGCAGTTGATGATGGCCCTTGTCTTATCTCGACCTGGATGTCCCAGATGTTCATGCCATAGTTGTTGTTCAGATATTTTGGCTTTGTTCTCAATATGCTCAAAATCTTCATCAACACCTTCAAATAATGACGTTGATGTGATCATTGCATTTTCCTTCCATGTGTCGCCTTGAAACTCCAACAGTCCTCGCTTGCGATTCTTGGATATTTTGAGTAGCATACCGTTTGCTAAGTGTATTTGCCCTCCGGTTGAGTCTAGCATCACTTATGCTCCTTCGTCTGTCAGAGAATTTGTTGACAATAGGTTAACATTGAGATGCTGAACATACAATACATTTTGGAGAAAAACATCTCCATGACTTGTTGATATGCTAGCATCCCCTATAGCGGTTGCTTCCAGAACCTCGCTTCTGGCAGTGAATACGCGCTTTCGGCAGGTTCTCGGACTAATGAGCATGCTATAGTTGTTTACCATATGATAGCTGGTGCCCGAATCTAGGATCCAATGATGGTTCCCTTTTGAATCTGGGTGGCTCTGCCAACTTGGTGCAAAAGAGCACCAGGCTTCCTATTTGGGCCTGGCGAAGGGGGAATTTTCTGGTATGGTCACCGATGCATCACATTGACTGATCCTGTGTCCAGGCCTCTTGCAGATCCAACATCTGAGCCTTTGAGGTCTAGTGGCAACTTTGGCACTGGTGCTGTCAGTGTCCTTTTTGTCTTTCTCCTCCTTTCCAGGTGTCTCATCCTGGTCATCGCTGCTGACGACTCTGGCACTTGCTTGATGGGGGTCAACTCTTGGGGTGGGGTTGTTCTCGATCACTGACTGCTGAATAGATAGGGTGGTGGCGAGGGTGTTAAAACTAAGCTGGCTGACAGTGGTGATGGTCTCCTTGTACATTGGGTGTCGGATAGTGCACTTTTGTAGATTAGAGAACAGAGTATTGTCAGCGAATGGCTTTCCCAGTAAGCTGCTCTCTGTTTGGATGGTCCTTATTTCCTGGATAAGCTTTCATACATCTGAGTTGTGCATCCTTAGTTCACCTAGCTGAGCAATCAATGCAATACAATGAGATATGGCAGTGGCCTCATTGGTGAGTCCATTTTCAATCTTCTTCCATACATGATGGAATGTATGGTGCTCCCTGATGATGTCAAGAATCAAGTAATTGATATTGTGCTCTCCGGTGGTGTCAATGGTGCTGCATAATGCATTTGTCAAAGCATCATCGAATGTGCAGTTCCATTTGGGATGTTTCTTGCCGTATGCTCCATCAAGATGCTTCATGGCATGAGGAATACATCGTAGAAAGGACTTGATATGGGCATTCCAACTATAATAGTTGTGCGATGTGAGTTTTGGGACAGGCTCAAGTAGTTTTGCTAGAGTACAAAAATTGTATGGCTTTCTGATGTTGTCGTGATCTGAGTCAGAGTCAGTTTCTTCCTCAGCATCATCGTCAATCACCTCGGTGTCTGACTCATTGGTGGCCTCATTGTCAACGGCTCGTGGTTGCGTTGCCTTTCCTTTTCTTCCTCCTTTGGCCTTGCTTGTGACAGCTTGAGCTTCGGCCTCTTGTACCATGTTGTCAATGGTCCCAGTTGGCTTAGTCAGTAGAGCTTCAGACTTTTTAATCAGTTGAAGATTGCAGATAAAACGCGACCGATCGGAGCCACTAGCAAGCTCTCGTATGCAGTCGTATTACTTCTTGAATGCTTATCTTATATTCATGTGATGCTATATACATGGTCATATATATACTTAGCAATCTCCTTCAGCCTGTGCAAATGTGTGATGTGTCACTCCTCGTGGTACTCCTGTGTTGTCGCCTCTTGTGCATTATTGTAACAACTCCTATGCATCCCACAAGTGTTGCCACCTGTATGCACCTTTACCTAATTATTAGATCGCTTAAATTCTGTGGACCCTGTCTGATTCTGCGGACCCCGTGAATCCCGTTGGGATGCTGACGCATCTTCAACTGTTGCACTCGATTCTTAGCGAGTCCAAAGCAACACTCTTTGCCTTTTTTTTTTCTTTTTTTTTTTCTTTTTTTTTTCTTTTTTTTTTTCCCATCTCGCTCAGCATCATTGGCAACCAACCAACTGCATACACCTTTCCTTCATCCATCCTCCCCTTCATCCATCCCCTCCTACACTGCTACAAATCTGCCGACTTTCTCAGACACTGTTTCAACCCACCAGCTAGAGACGACCGCGCACCCTTTTGCGGACTATACCCAACTCCTTCTAGAAGGACACGTTACCGGCTGCCTCAATCGCTCGCCTTCCTCCCCATCCTCCCCATCGCTTTCATCTGCACTTTCTTCTGTCAAACGGACAACTCGCCCGGTGATCAGACGCTCCATCCACCATTTACTTCAACCTTTCAGCTCGACACATCTGCCTCGACATCTTTTCCTTGGCGGCAAAACAATCACTTCACTGATCTCGATAGACCCCTCGCATCTCACGTCTCCCCTGCGAACATGGTGCAACAAAAACAGATCTGATCACCCACTTAATCCACTATCTCGTTGCTTTCGCCGGCTCCTCTAGCCATTTCAGAAGACTTTCGATCTGGCTCGCAACGCCCTCTGAGAAGCGCGGCCAGCGTAAGACGCTGTTGCGCTGAGCCCGCATCTCCCCTAGCATAGCACACCGTCAACATGCCACCAGCAACACGTCGCGAGGTCAGGCTCAGTGCCAGCCTACCTCATCCGCCCACCGACAATGACTCTCACACCATCCAAGCTAGTCGCTCAGCCAACTTCTTTGTGCCCAACATGGAGTCCATCCTCGAGAACTTTGAACATTTCAAGCGAAAGCACATCTCCCAGAATCGAGAGATCATCAAAGCCAATGCCCTTGCTCAGACTCGTATGAGAGAGCTCGAGAACCGCATCCACACTCTCGAGGCTGAAAAAGTGCAGAAAGAGATCGAGACCGTTGGCCTCACTGCTCAGCTCACTCACCTTCGACACGCCATCGCATCCATCCATGCCGGCTGGGAAGCCATTGGCAGAGGCCTCACTCTCGGTCTCACCCACCAACACGTCTCTTTCAAGGCCCCCAACTTTCCCACCACCTCCAAATTGCCACCATCCAACAGAGTCAAGGTCGAGCCACATCCAAACGCAAGCGCCGTCGTCAAGCATATTGCTGCCGCCCCTCAAGCTCACATCCAATCTTTGCCAGAAGAGGCCAGCGATGCAGAGCACAACCACCGCTTCCCTCAGCAATCCTTCCCCAATCCCGTAAACGGTGCTTCCACTTCGCATCAACAGTTGGCCCAATGGCAGCAACAGTTCAAGGCGAGACGCGCTGCTCAGATCAGAAAGTCTGGCGCCTCCAGCCCGCTGATAGGCAACACCAGCTTGGCTTCTGCACTCAATATGGACGATGCGCCTTCTCCTATGGCCAGTCCCGAGCTACCTGCCCAGCTCGAAGACGTCATTGTTGCAGCCTCCGCTTCACGTTCGGATTCCCATCACTGGTCCTTACCCCATGTCGCCGAACAAGCCTACATTCCCTCAGCGCCCTTCGAGGTGCAGTCCGAAGCTTCCGACCGACCCGCCTTGCACGAAAGGCCCAGTCGTCAATCCCTCCGCAGATCAGGCCGCAAGTCAACGCGTAGACATAGTGGCTACATTTCCCACCATGACTACGCTGATGATTATGCCAGAAGTCAGTCTCCAGAGAACGAGTCGGCATCTTCTTCCGCCCAACCTAGCTCAGATCCGTTTCTCCCATCCGAGGCCAACTCAGAAGCAATGGAAGGCGTCTTGGTCTATCCAGGCCACGATGATCAATCTGCCCCTCAACCTCCTCTAACTGACATCACAAATGGTCGACTCGTCGCAACTTCCTCTCGCTTCGGCTCCGCCAGCCCCTATCTGGAAGACCATGTCAAAGCTGCAGACACAACGCCCCGTAAGCCATCCCGCACCCACTCTGAAGGTGGCGCATTATTCTCCCATCATCCCTACAGCACCGCTGCAGCCAATTCACCGCCATCAGAAGCTCGAACACCTGATGGACGCAAACGCAAAGTTCCAGCCCACGAACTTCACGATCCCATGCCCACACCAGCAAGGCTTTTCAGCGCCGCCATCCAAGCGACCCCCTCTGCTCATGTCGCTAGTGATGCCACCGCCGATACGGACTCCGAGACCCAGACCGGTCGAACGAGAAGGGTGAGAAAGAGCATCAACTACGCTTTGCCCAAACTCAATACAAAGATGCGCAAGCCAGATCCCAGCGATCTTGTCCCAGCCTCAACGCCGCATCGCTCCCACTCCAACACGCCAGCCTCTGCGCGTAGCATGGTGGGTAGTACCGGCAATCTGAGCGACATCCGTAAACTGCACGAAGCGGCGGCTCTGCGACAATCCCCCGCAGAGCGCACCTCTAATATGCGTTCAAAGGGCAGTCCCAGTCGTAGTAGCGGCGAACTGTCTAGAGGTCAGGAGGAAGGTGGTGTACGTATGGCCGACCTCTTTGAGATCCGTCAACACGCTAGTGCGCTCGCCGACCGCGATCAAGGCTGCAATCGACGCTCAAACTCAAACCTCGCTTTCTGGTCAACCGACGGCGTCACTGATACCTCGGACGACGAATCTCGTGTCACCAGCAATGCCGACCTCGGCGAACTTGCCGAGCTTGAGGCCGCCGTGAGTGATCTATGCACAGCAGACGAAGCCAAGCAGGTGGACACTCCCAGAGCGCCCCAACCATCCATGTGGCCTTCTCGATCGGCGGCTCAGATCAGCGCTTCCTCTTCAACGGACAGTATGGCCTCTTGCTCTTCCACTGCAACGAGCAATGCTACTGAAAGTAAACGTCCCTCCTTGAGACGCAAGTCCACTCCACTCCCATCTCGATCGCGGCAATCCTCGGTCGAACAGGCAATGCAGGTTGAGGCAATGCAAGTTGACAACGCATCGAATCATGTCTCCCTCTCCCACCTCACTGACGACACTCTCGATGCTGCCATACTGACACAGCAAAAGCCAAGTTCTCGAGCCACGCCGCCTTCAGACACGAGTGGCACGACTGCTGCCACTACTGGTTCAACCAAAGCTACGATGAGCGCCCAGAGCATCGCCGACACCAAGAAGGCAGGCGAGCGCAGTCGCACAGTCTCTTCAGCATCCAGTTCCACCGTGCTCGGCAACGGTCGCCCGCCCGTAGCGTCCAGCGGTCTTGCCGCTGGGATGAAGCCCAAGCAGAGGCCCGCCAGTGCCGGTGCTGCTCTGGTAGGCTCTCGTTCGGTGAGTGCAACATCAGGTGTAACGGCCATCGAAAGACCGCGAACCTTCTCAGGCACAACGGCAGCTAACGCCGGTCTTGCGCAGTCTGCGTCAGGAAACGTCGTGCGCCCCACAACGGCATCGTCAATACAGCGCGCCAGCTTACGCTCGGCGCTCACGAATCAGACAAAGTCGACACCTGGTCAGATCACGCCGCGCATTGGCGCCAAAGGTCTGCCCTTATCCACGACGCCAGCCTCCAAAGACTCTCCACGCTTGGCTGGCACGCCCATCCTCAGACCCACGCTTTCCACCAGCAGCCTTGCATCAGAATCTAGCGGTCGGTCTAGCCCGACACTCTCAACCGCATCGAGCAGCAGCGCCAGCACCCAGCTCTCAATCACAACGCGCACCTCGCTCAAGACGCAGCCTACTGCAATGCAGCAGGCCAAGACGCAGCGACCGGGCACAGCTAGCTCCACAGCCTCTGCCACTGTCTCGTCAAGGGAAGGCTCGACGCCTCGATTAAATGCATCCGCCACGCCTATCAGTGTTTCAAGACCGCACCCGGCACGTTCTATGCCTAGCTTGCGTCGCGCCACTGAAAAGACAGGGGTGACATCGACGCCTCGTATCACCGTGCGTTCCTCGTCCTCAACCTTGCCCGCAGCGGCCGGAGGCGCTAGTGGAGCCTCGACGGCGATTTCAGCTGCGACGATCGCCGCTTCCAAAGTCGCAAAAGCGATCTCGTCGACCCCAGCATCACGAGCCAGAGAGGCGAGTGCGACGGCAATGGGACTTGGCATCGATTTCAGCTCAACCTTGGACGAGAACCCGGCGGGTGAGGAGCTGATCAATTTGACCGACAAGATCCATCAGGTGCTTCAGAGCTCTTCATCGTCTGTGGCCAATCCATCTTTGTCTTGCCTTTCATCAGAGGCGCAATCAAGCTCGCCAACAACTGCCTGTAAGACGTCTAGTGATGATGCATCCACATCGGCTGGCAATCTGGCAAAGGCAAGGCGAACGAGCCGTCGGGTCAGCGGCATGACCGCCTGATCCAGTCCCCAACGGCTTTGACCTCTGTGGATCAATGCTGCACTCACCATAGAAAAGCTCGTTTGCAACAACAGCATCAGCATCTTGTCGCTATTCAGCGATGAGACACAACACTCTTTTCAATATGCAGATTCATGCACATAGCGCTTTTCGCATGAGTACAGGATGCAGAGCTGATTCAAGTCAAGCTGAGCCAAGGTGTCAGTCTTGGTGTTGGTGCAGAGACACACGTTGTCGTGCGAGTGTTCAGATGAGAAGTCTGACATTATTCTGAAGTGCCGCACGAGATTTAATCACGTGCCCATCTGAGAAGCGCGTGACGTGGCCCTGAGATCAACGCAACGACACTTCGTCCCCCTCATCTCTCTCCTCCACCATCTTCTCCTCGCGCTCACCACCATCGAGCGCGATATTCCCGTGTTTTTCCCACCCGATCCCTCCCTTTGTACGTAGCCCGCTCTCATCTGCGCTCGACCGGCCCCCTACGGCGGGCCGGGAGCCACAGAGCTCGCGACCTCCGGTCCCGAAACCCGCATTTCTCTCACCTCGCCTGTTTCGGCCGATACTGAGCATGAGTTTTTCGGCCGAGAACTAACTCAGACACTCACGCAGCGCTTGGATGAGAGAAGAGACGCGTCTGTGCGTTGCGTGTGTGTGGGTATTTTGGAAGCTTTGGCCTTTTGCGCTTAGCTATCTCCACAACGTCCATCAAACGAACAACAAACGGTCTATCGGCATTCAGGCTACCACCACATAGGCAGACAAGATGTCAGCAGCAGCACTGATCCAAGAACAAGAGCTGCAGCTTCGAGCTCAGTCTTACTTCCCCCAGAACGTCACTCACAATGCCAAGCAGGTAGAATAGTATGTCCGAGCAATCAGCACCTGAAGTGAGTATGCGTCGGTGGGAGATGATGGCTGACTCTTTTCCATGGTCTCTCATCTGGCTTGTTTTGTACTGCGACAGTGTTCGATCGACAGCCCTGTCTGTTGCAGGCTCTGTAGCAGGCGTCCTCGGTCTGACCAACTGGATCGGCTTCGGTTTCTACATTGTCTCTGTTCTCCTGACAAACTCGCTCGTACTCCTGATCAATGCAAATGGGACCCCAAGCAAGTACTTCATCTCCCCATCGCCACCGGCTAAGCCCCTCACATCATCGAAAAGTCCTGCGGCGACCAACAAGAATGTCAAAGTCAAGACAGTCAGCCCATCGGGACCGAGCGTGTCCATCGATCCAAGATCTGGCAGCTTCTCGGCTCAAGACGTAGCAGGCTTCTTGGTGAACGGATTGACAGAGAACGCCTTCAGTTTCATCCTTTGGTGGACCTTCTGGTTTGGCATTGTGCATGGTAAGTATCTGCAATCCTGGTTGACAAGCAACCGAATGACAGCCCAGAAAGAAATTCACACACACACACACACACACATTCCTGACGTCTCGACCTCTGGAATAACAGTGTACGACTAGTCTCTTGCCAACAACCTGCAATGCATAGAACGTGCAAGACTCAACCATTCTGTGACGCCAGAGAGCATCGGTCAATCAGACACCGACAGCTGTTGAAAGGCCGAGGGGGGATTCTGATCATGAAAGGTCTGACTACAATTGAATATGTGGGTACAAATACAAGTGCCTAGAAGGTAGCTAAAGGCTGGAGAGGGACAAGAGTCTTCGGTGCGGGTATCACTGCTGATATTGAGGATAAGCTGGCGGAGCACCTGGATTCATGTGAATGGCCGCTGTGTTTTGCTGGTAGGCCGCAAGGTGCGGTGGAGGTTGTAGTGGTCCTTGCGCATAAGCATGGGAAGCTGCGGCAGGGGGCTGTTGCGCAAATCCGGTCCAAGCTGCTTGTGCTTGGTGTGCATTGCTGTTTGCGGCAGCGTGAGGCTGCTGGAGATAAGGGGCACCCATGGGACCGAGTGGTGGCTGCCCAGCTTGTTGTGGATATTGCTGCGTCGGTAGAGCATTGTTCTTTCTCGCCTGAGCCGCAAGAAGTCTCTCTGCCGCCGTGCCGTGTCTTTCTCCATTCTTGCTGTCTTTCTTGATTGCATAGTCGACTGTGATGTTGTTGTTGAGCAAAAATTGACCATTGAGCGCCTCAATGGCGGCATCAGCAGCTTCGAAGCTGTCAAAAGAAACAAATCCAAATCCCTTGGGCTCGCCGCCGGCCGGATCTCTTGCCACTTTGGGCAGACCAATAATACCACCGAAAGCAGAGAAGGTCTCGTACAGCAAGCGCTCATCGACTGCGGGGTCGAGACTGCCAACGAAGAGGTTGGCGCCAATGTCGATCTGCTTGCGGTCATTGGAAGCTTTGTTAACTCGGATCGGTTTGCCGTACAGCTTGAGACCATTCATAACTTTGCATGCGTAGTCAGCATCTTGCTCAGTCTGAAATTCAGCGAATGCATAGCCCTGGTGAGATTGAGTGATGCGATCTTTCGGAAGGTGAAGATTGACGAGGGGACCAGCTTGGATCATAAGTTCCCAAACGATGGCGTCGGTAGCACGATCATCGATGTTGCCGATATAGCAGGTGGCATCTTGATTGCGGTCGAGCTCTGGCGGACGTGACATGCTGCAATGTCAGCCTAGCCAGCTTGTGAGCAAAGAGCAAGGAAAGATGGATGGGCTCGGAAAGGCTGCAAGTTGTGGATGCGCAGCAGATGAGCTGTTCCAAGAAGAGAACAAGAAGAAGTGGACTCAAATCGCGGAACTCGGAGTAGAGATTTGAAAAAGAACCACATGTTGGCTACTGCGACCTAACACTGTTCATCCATTTCCCGTCTGTATACCCGCACACTCTGTTCCGCGGGAAAGAACGCCACTGCCTATGTTGCGGTCTGCAATGAATGTTGATCTATCTCATGACAGCTTCTCCAGGCAGCCCCACGGGATTGCCTCGGGAGGAGTGCTGCCATAAAAAGCGCTCATATCCTAGCACACGTCCGAGGGAAAGGGTAAGCAAGGCGAGAGGAAGAAGCGGGCGTAACTATTCAATGTTCTCCCGGCGAAGCGAAGATCTGATCTTCACTTGGCGCTTGACAGCGCCCGGACTTGGTGAGAGTTGATATCATCACAGCATTCGGTGGCGTCTTGTGCTTTGGCTCCGAACGGCTGCCCGCACCTGTACTACTAACACACACTAGCGCTGCACCACGCTGTTCCCGCGGCCTTGTCCCACTCCTGTCTCTTCCCAGCGCCGTCATTGCCGAGCTCCTTGCGTTCCTATCCCTGAGAGTGACACATGATCAACCGAGCTCCCTTACGCTCTTACACCTTCTCTCCGGCCCTTGGCCATCATCCATCTCTACGCTGAGCCTCCCCCCCCCCCCCCCCCCTCCTTCCTGCCCGCTATCTCATCTTTTATACTCAATCCTGTGGTGGCTTTCGTATCGACCTCGTTTAAGCCTTGTTCCTCGTTTTGTCGCCTTCATCACTTTACCTCTCGAAGAAGCTACTGCGACTAAGACCACATACTCGTCATCGAAACGCTGTAGACGCCACATTAAGCCGGACCTAGTCCTATCACGACTTGTAGCTTCAACTAACTCCTCTGGCAGACCGATAGCCTCGCTAGCTTTAACTGTCGCCGACAAGGCTACGGCATACACGTCTCACCAGCTTACTTATACGTATATCATGTCCCCAACCTCAGATACAGACCCGGCCGGTCACGGGTCATCATCCTCACCAGCATCAACCACCGCCACGCAGCATCATGCTGACGCAATGTCGGAAAAAGCAGCAAAAACATCGTCACATGCTTATACGCAATCTCACCCCGACATCCTCTCCACAGACAAGGAAAAGACACGGCACTCGGCCCTATCACAACATGAAGATGATACAGATGTCGAAGCATCTATGTCCAAAGCTGGCATGTCATGCAAGACAGAGCACGATCTCGGTCAGGCCGTATTGAAAGCGCAAGGCGAAGATGCACAGATCTTCTTCCCAGAGGGCGGCTTCAAGGCTTGGCTCTGCGTCTTTGGTGGCTGGTGGTGCACCTTCATCACCTTTGGCTATCTCAACGCCTACGGTATCTTCCAAGACTACTATCAGCAGACCACCCTCTCGCATAAAACTCAGAGCCAGATTTCGTGGATTGGTGCCTTTCAGTACTTTCTCATGTTCGCTCCCGCCGTTGTCGCCGGCAGACTCTTCGATCTGGGCTTCTTCCGCCCCCTGTTCGCGGTCGGCTGCGTGCTGCTCGTCTTCTCTCAGATGATGCTCAGTCTATGCACCGACTACTATCAACTCTTCCTCGCGCAAGGTCTCGGACTCGGCCTCGGTTTTGGTCTTGTGTTCAATCTAGCCATCAACTGCCCTGCTCATTACTTCAATCGTCGTCGTGGCCTAGCATTGGGCCTTGTCGCTTCCGGCTCGTCGACCGGCGGTATCGTCTTCCCAATCTTGGTGCGAAGATTGATCCCAATGATCGGCTATGCATGGACGATGCGAGTCGTCGGCTTCTTCGCTCTTTTCGCTACCACTCTTGCATGGTTCTCGCTATCTACCCGCCTGTCACCCTCGATCGATGTGCGCGACAAGTCCAAAGGTGGCTGGAAGCAAGTTCAATGGTTCCAATTCTCCGCTTTCCGTAAGCCAGCCTACACGTTTTTCGTGATGGGCGCTTCCCTTCTCATGTTTGGCCTCTACTTCCCTCTTTCCTACATGGACGTCTGGTCATCAACCAACAATGTGCCCGCCAATGGATACTATCTGCCCATCCTCAACGCTGCTTCATCCTTCGGCCGAATCCTGCCTGGTCTCGTGGCAGACAAACTTGGCCGCATCAATACTGTCCTGCCTCATCTTGCAGTCTCAGGGATTCTCATCTTCATCTTTCCTCTGTGCACCAGTCTGGCTGGCCTGGTCACATTTGCTATTCTCTACGGTTTCACTTCGGGTTGCTACGTATCACTTATTCCTGCCTGCTCATCTCAACTTGGCAGCACAAGCACTGTCGGCACGAGGAACGGCATGATGTTCTTCCTCATGTCCTTTGGTGGTCTCTTCGGTCTGCCTATCGCAGGTGCTATTCTCGGAGACTTGACCAACCCCAACTGGTGGGGAACGGCAGCTTACTGTGGTGTCATGGTCGTCCTTGGCACATGTTGCATCGCAGCCGCAAAATGGTTCGCCACAGGTAGCATCAAGGGCAAGATTTGAACGTCTTACCCACTCAACCTCACTCTCTGCATACTATGTTGCTTGAGCCGTGTGACAACAAGTGTGAGCTTGAGAAGCAAATGAGACCGTATTACATGGAGCGCATTGATGAGAGCATGTATAATCTACTACATATGATCTATCCGCGACTAAGCACATTCGTATAGAAGTCTATCAGGGCGGCCCAGTAACCCTCAAAGTCAGATCGCCCGATACTACAGTGCGGAGGAGTATTCCATCTCCTCAACTCGACCTTGTACTCTCTCTCAGACCTCGTCTTACCCTGCCTGACAGCTTCAAGCAGCTTCTGCCTCTCGCTCTCGTTCTCCATCTGTACTAGTCCCTGCTGCACCTCGCTGATCCTGGCTAAGTCATGTGCATGCTCTTCAACAAATTGCCAAGGAATCAGCTGATCCGCTTTGGTGTACATGTACATTCTTGGCGGATAATCTGCGTCTGCCTTCTTCTCCACTTGTTGTGGCTTGGGCGTGTGTGAAGCAGTGACCCAACTCCAACTTCTGAGCGAGTTGAGTCGCTTCCTCATCAATTCACCCCTTTGAGGCTGACCAGTGAGCTTGGTCCAGATCTTGAGCAAGTACAGCCCGAGGTAAACAAAGAATCGCACGATTGCCCGCAAAAGTGGGCGGTTGGCCAGATGCATGGTGAATGCAATCGAGCCTGTCTTGGCATTCGACTTGCCCGGGCTCGAGTCCATGATGAGCGAGTGCACTCTTGCGCTCGCGCCTTTGCGACGGGCCATCTCGTCGAGGAACAGAGCCAGATTGCCTGCTCCACCATCAGAGAAGCTGTGAATGACAAAGCCGCCTACCTGCGCTGCCTCCTTTCCATCCTCAGACGATGAAGATGAGCGAGCCTCGCTGTGGTCGATTAGGGTAATCGTCGAATCGCCGACATCTTTGGTCTGCACCTCCTTGAACCCTTTTTCTGGAGCATTGGACGAAGAGCTGATTTCAGCAATGACGTGCTGCAACTGCTCCCTCCTCACATTTTCTCGAGCAAGATAACTCTTTCCATCCGAAAGCTGGATAAAGATGGTCGCATCTGGGAAGAGAACGGTGTATGGTTGGGCATACTTGCAAACCAGTCGGATAGGCGCGTCCATCCAGCCGAAGATGATGACGTGGCTAGGAGAACGCACAACGCCTCCCTGTCCATCGATCCGTCGTAAGGGCAAAGGGAGTGTAGAGGCGTCCAGTTTGTCGATACCAGCTCGCGAGGGGTGTGTAGGTCGAGAGACGAACGTGTTGTGCTGGACGCAGGCAAGTTCGGGAGGAGTATACGAGGATACCTTGACAACAGCGGCGACGGTTGCGGCAAAGTCTTCTGCTGAAGCTGGCTCCGCTTCGGTGGACTTAGAGGTGGATGTGTTTGCAAGAGAAGGTGTTGAGTCTGGCTCGGTCGAATCGACTACCTCGGCAGCCTTATTGACGATTGTAAGAGCGATTGGAGTGGGAGCAGCAGCGACGTCTGAAGTTACTTGTTGAGGATCAAGTGTCGAATTCGCGAGGGCTTCAGCGACTTCCGATGCGAATTGCTGTGTCGCTTTCGCTTTCGGGTCTTGTAAGTCATGTGAGGAGACGAGATTGTCTGCTTGTGCGGATGGTGCGGACTGTTGACCGAGCGATGATCGTGTAACGGTCGACGCCGTGACGGTTGGCGCGCTGACTGAAGGATCAAGGGCTGGAGTTTTGTCAGTGTGAGCAGAAAGCGAAGGCTCGACTGGAGCATTGTTGACTTGCGACTCGACAGATGTCTCCTCGATGGTGTAGGGCACGTCTGCAGCAGCGCTGACCGGAGCTGCGGTACTGCTGGCAGACGTCGACTGTGCGACTGGGATGGCCGCAGGACTAGCGCGTGGAGGTGCAGACAGTGCAGCAACTGCAGGAGGAAGGGAAGCAGGCGCGGTGGGAGGAGTCTGCTGCGCTGACTTGGTGCATTCGATTGCCTGCTTCTTCATACTGAGTAAATCATTGTTGACGGGAGGGCCAAGAAACGATGGTGCTTGCGCGGACGTTGGCAGGCTTGCAGTGTTTCTTGCCGGACTTGCGGAAGCCGAAGGAGGCTTTGACAATGCTCTGGCTGCACCTGACGCGATACTTGCATTGGACGGAGTTTTCTTGATCGATGAAGCAGGTGACTTGGTAGGCATGGATGCATCCGAGACCTTGGCGGACTCGACGCTGGAAGAACGACTGTGGTTCGCCTTGGCAGCAGCGATGGTCGACTTGGGATGGAGGATGGCTTTGGCGGCTTTGGCAGCCTTGCTCTGCTTGCCCGACTTGTTTGATGAATTCATTTGAGGCATCGTGTATCTGAACGTGATCTGCACTATGCTTGCTTGGCTGAAGGATCTGGTGATAGCAGGAAGTTGTCTCCACACCAATGGAAGGATGCAGGAATTCGATGCCTTGTTGGTAGACGGATAGGTGGATAGTGCACGGCGGGCAGAGACTTTGAGTAGGGTATGCAGCGGTGATGCAGAAGACGACAGCATGCACGATGAATGTAGTTGGTGGACCGGGTGGAAGCCTGTCTGTGAAAGGGACCCTGTTGTGGAGAAGAGAGGAGAGTGAGCTTGACACCATCATATAAGGCCCTTCTCAATGTGATTCACTAGCCGGCTATAGTTCCGGTTCAGCTAAACAACCGGATCAGAGTCGCACAAGAAGAGCAAAGTCGAGATTTCGATAATCTGTTTGCCGGACCTTCGCTTCCTCCACCTTCATTCCACGCTCGATGAAACGCGCGAAATTCGGCGACTGATTTACGACCTCCGCCGTGGGAATTTTTCATCTACGGTGTTAGTTGGCATCGCTCTAACATCCGGACCCCTTCGCCCGTCCGAGTCCCGAGTTCTTCAGAGGAAGCCTCCTAGAACTGCGCACGGATCTTCGGTCCACCTAAGCGAAACGGCATTTCTTCTTGTTGCTTACACGACTTGGCCTTGGAAGTTTCAACATAGCAACCATCATACACGCCTTGATCGATATCAGACATGCTGAGGATAGGCGGTAGAAGTAGAGCTTTGCTCTTCGGCAACCCCAATTGCACCTCATTGTTGCAATCGCGCCTGCTTTCAACCACAACCTCTCGCCTCTCCAACACCGCTGAACTCCAAAAGCCGCTTGCTTTTGCATTCGATATTGATGGCGTTCTCAAGGCAGGTCCAAATGTCCTACCTGAAGCCAAACGAGCACTCCAAATCCTGGAAGGCAACAATCCTCGCAATCAAAAGATTCCATACATCTTCATCACCAATGGTGGAGGCAAGCACGAGTCGGCTCGTGCCAAGGACCTCGCAAGCGACTTTGAAGTACCAGTCACTCAGGATCAGATCATCCAAGCTCACACTGTCATGAAGTCGCTCGTTCCGCTATATGCTGACAAGCCCATCCTCATGGTCGGGGGCCCGGAGACACCACCGAACGCTGCGAGAGAAGTGATGCAAAGCTATGGATTCAACAACGTATACACCACCCTCGATCTGCACGCCCACAAGCCAGCAGCTTGGCCCTTTTCCACCGTGCATCCAGACCAGCTTCCATACCTTCGAGTGAGTAAAATGGAATGATGAGCCACATATCTAGAACGCTGACTAACGGGCATTTTTCTTCACCTCGGAACTGAATGTGTACAGAAGGATGACTTTGCCAAGATCCAGTTCACCGCCATTCTTGTCTTCCACGACAGCAGAGAATGGGGCCGAGATACACAATTGATCATCGACATCCTCAGATCGCACAATGGCGTCTTCGGTACAGAGCATCCGCCAACAGAGCCTTTGCCGGAGAAGCAGATCCCGATCTACTTTTCCCATGGAGATTTGCGTAGGTAGACAAGTAACAGGCAACATTCGCACCATGCACAAATTGACTCATTATATCCCCTTTCCTTCCATCACAGTATGGGGCAACGACCACAGCGTAGTCAGATTCGGCCAAGGCGCTTTCAGACTCGCTATTGAAAACGTATACAAGGTATGCTTCGACCCGCACTCTCAACTTTTGAGGAAATCTAGCTTCAACTGCTTATCCTCCCTTCTCTTGTCTTGATTTCCCCTCAGCACACAACCGGCCGCGAAATGCATTCTACAGTTTTTGGCAAGCCAAATCGCATCACCTACGACTACGCTAACGAGCTGCTTCGCCAACACCTCATCAACACTGCGCCCTCCTCCACCACTGCCGAAAGAGCCAAGCTCTTCGGTCCCTCCGTCTGGATGGTCGGCGACAACACCGAAAGCGACATTAAGGGCGCTGTTGACTTTGGATGGTCCTCGGCCCTTGTTCGTACAGGAGTGTACAAGGATCATAAGGGGCCACCAAACTACAAGCCTACCATCTTGGTAGACAATGTGGAACAGGCTGTCATTCAAGCCATCCAACGCGAGTGGAAGCTTCAGTAGACACATCCAGCATACGCCTCATTCTAACAAATCAGCAACCAAGGCATTTGCACGTGTTCCGAGATACCCGACACATCTCCCCGCGTTCCCATGCACGGTCTCAACCTCGAATCCGGCAAATAGAAGCCAAAGGAATGTGTATTGGATTCGTGCCACGTTCTGCGACTGAAGCAGAAGGTAGAAACGAGAATCACGACGATTGCAACTAAGAAGGACAGTATCCTGGGGCCCGCGAGAGGGACACGAAGGATAAAGAGAAGAGAATGCCCGTAACGGCGGTGTCTAAAGAGAGGTTGAGAGAGACATGTATATACAAATAAAGGTATACAAGATTGATGTTAGGAAGCAAGAACCCGCATTGGAGGAGTGCCTTCCCCCAACTCAAGCTTCAGATCTCTGAATCATTTTTGAGGACACTCCTCGGCACGCCTGAGGTAGATGTTTCCATTGGGTCCACCGTTACCAATTACAATGCCAGAGTTGCCAAGTACGACATTGCCATTGCCCGTACCGTTCTGCGAAGTGTTGCTTCCGACAGCGTAAACATGACCCACGACAACGTTGCCCAAAGAGGGTCAGACCCAGTCTGCCTCGAGCTCACTTGGGCAAGGCCCCGAGCAAGTGAGCTGCTTTGTCCAAAGACGACTCAGCACAAACTCCCTTGCCACGGGACGGGTCACGTGTGATGTGACACTTTCCGCTTACGAACATCCCAGTTAACTGTAATAGCGGCGCTTGTGGCAGAGCAAAAGCCTAACCGCCATCTGAACATAACTTGGCTCGACGACGACGCCACTTGTTTCTGCCTTGTTTCGCCTCAGTTCAAGATACGCCGGGACTTGTAGGGTCTAACACGATAAGTCGGAATATTCGGGACCAGACCTAAACAACGAAGGGCTTAGTCAGCCTTGAACGTGACCTTGGCAGCAGGGAACTTGGTCAAGTTGGCGTTGTTGGGAGAGAGGTAGACCTGCCCAACGCCCTTGGGGTCGAATTGGTACTGCTTGACTCCGTAATCGGTGTCGTATGCTGCCTGGGCGTACCAGTACATGTTGCCAGGCTGAGAGCCGTTACCAAAGGGAACATAGTTGAAGGTGTTGTCCTTCCTGTTGATTTTGACCAGGTCGAGGCCGGGGTGGGCAGTGTACGAGCAAGTCTGAACCTGGAAACCGTTGATCCACGAATTGTCAACAGGCTCGTTGTTGGGGCCGGAAGAAGTATCGGCGGTGAGGAAGTAGCAGTTGTAGCCACCATCAACAACGTCTGTGGCAGGACGTATACGACCGTAGATGTAGTCACCTTCAGCCTTAAGGCCTACGAAAGAGTAGTCGCACTCCTCGAAGAGGAACTTGGCTGAGGTATCGGACTCGGCCTCCCACTTGGAGTTGAGGGGTCCCTCGTATCCATTGGAGCTCGATGTCTGGTTGTTGAAGATAATCTGACCACGGATGGGAGCGTGACAGGACAAAGAAGGGTCCCTGGCGGGTGCGGTGACGGGAAGATCTTGCATAGGGATCTGCAGAAGGTCACTAGGGATTGCGTTGAGGTTGGGCGTGTATACGGCAATGAGGTCACCAAGCTGGCCGTCAATGGTGGGCTGGGCGTCCCGAGTATGGAGAGTGTAGATGGAAGTGTTGTTGTTGAAGTTCTCGCCGTTGAACCAAACTGAACCGGTTTGTTCAGCTCCGTTGTTGTCGAAGGTCCAGGCGAAGGACTGGGATGACCAGATATTACCAGCGCCGTTGAATCGGCAGTCGGAGAAGGAGAAAGTAGCCTTGCTCTGATCGAGGTTGCTGACAGTCATACATTGCGAAGGGTCGTTGGCGTTGACAAAGTAACCCTTGCTTGACTCCATGAGACCCTTGGGGCCCGAGTATTGGGTGGAGCAAGTGGCCACGGCAAAGTTGAGAGGGTTGCCACCGACGACGATGTTTCCAGAGTTTTTGATGCTAAGAGGCTTGCCCATGAAGGTGATCTGACCCCACTGCTTCAAGTTGGGCTGACAGAAAGAGGAGAAAGATGACGACGAGACAGGTGCAGCCTCTGCCATGTAGGCAGAACCCAAAAGGGCGGAAAGGAGGATAGCTCGTGGGAAAGCCATTGTGATCTTGGTAGGTTGGCCTGCTCAGGACGGTTGGCGCTAAGAAGAGAAGAGGTTGCAGTGCGTTGGCGAAATGGTATGGTTTGAGTTCCTCGTTGGGCTGCCTCCTCTTTATACCTTTCAATCTGCTTGTATCACGACGACGCTTCCCAAAGCTTCACCCTGCCCGCACATAAAAGGCAGCGTTGAGAAGTTCCGTCGTACTGTACAGTACTTTTCAGAGCTCCAATAGAACACTCAGAGTTTGATTCGGAGTTGCGAGGGACGGCATGAACAGGCGACACGGCCGAACGACGACGACCAGATCGCACATAAGCGATTCGGCTTCCAAGATTTCGGATTTCCGGGGTGGAAGCAGAAGGCTATGTCTTCTTCCCTGCGGTAACTCGAAGTGCTCAAAAAATCAACTTTGGCGGCAAAGGCAGTGCTTACTGTTCGTGTTCCTGTGTTTGCCTACAGGATTTCCGTTCAGCCGAAAGAACAAAAGGATTAGAGCTCGGGTTACCTCAAGTTCGAGACAGAGCTTTCTTTTTGTTTCCAGCGGAAAGGGTGGTCGGAACGGTGTTCCTTGGACCTTCGCTACTGCCGTAAATAGACGATGCACAAAATGACAGCCGAATCCGATGCAATCTGACGTAAATCGAAAATTTCCCGATCTGATCGATATGTGGCCCGATATCAACAAACGCTTGACGACACCTGTGGGGTTCGTGATGCTGATCGATGTTGCGTGTTTTATACGTCTTACCCTGTGAATGATTCAGTAACATGCTGAGGCGAAACATGAGTCTGAAGCATGACGAGGCAGTGTAAGAGGACTTGCAGCGATAGAGCTCAGGCCCTTATCTCTCCTTGGCCCTTATCTTACCCTGATATGGTCATCGTACACCCCGAGGTCCTCGGCCTGATACGAGTCGATACAGGCACAGCTTTCCTACATATCTCTCGAGTTGGATCCTGGCCAGTATAAATTTGCTTCCGTGCCCTCACTTGATCCCAAATAGCGGCCCGACTCGCTGCCAACTCGGCCGAAGCAGAGTCATGTGTACCAACGCCTCGTCCACAGCGACCCCGAAAGTACCAGTATTGATAGTTTCCGTTGTCGAGTCAACGACTCAAAAGGAGAGCAAGGGGTGCGGTTACAGTGCCCGTACGTGCCGCCCGTGCAACCAGGCATGAATGAGTCGAAAGCTTCAATGATATGTTGTCGAGGCCGGGGTGCGAACTTCGATGGCTATTTTACCATCAGAGCGGTTGCGATGCCGATTCCGACCGAATTTAAGCCTAATGAACTCTGTTGATCTTTTCTGTAGCCACCATGCCGAAGTGTTGGGTGGGGTATTGCAAATGAGACGTCAACCACAGGCGCCACCGCCCCCGGTAGGCCACGTTGCTCAAACTTCAAGGGGCCGAAGCATACCCGAGCATCCGTCTTCGTAGCATACTGTACAGTACATGTCAACACAATCTTACAGGGGACTTTGGTATACAGCCAGTCGACTCGCATAGAAACTGACACAAAACGACGTTGCAGGAAAGGATAAAGAAGAGAGATGACATTGACAATCAAGAGCGAGTGCAAGCGCGTATCTCTCTATCGATTGGATGACGTTACAGATAAGCGCAGTGTCAGGTGATCGCTTCAGCTTGGGTCGAGCAGAAGTGATTAGAGGCCGAAGAACTGTGCAGTCATGTCAACCTTGGCCGGATTATCGTGAGTAACGCCATCAGCTGCGATGGCCATGACATCTGAGCCGTACACCGAGACTACATAGTTCGGTGCGTCAGGAAGTTTGTAGACCTTCGTGGGACGGCTTGGGTCTAGGTTGTGCAGTCCACACCTAAAAGCGAACAAGTTATGTCAGAGTCAGAAAGCCTGTTTGGAAGTCATTACAAGAAGGAAGGTAATGGCACCTACCACTGCTTCACGGCCTCCGTATGCTGGTTGAAGCCGATGACCTCGTCGTTTTTGCCGTGAACAAGCATCATTCGCGGCATCGAGCCCTTGTAGCTCTGCAAAAGTGTACAGATAGAAAAGAAAGCCGACACATCCTTAGCTCACTGCGATCTTCACTCAAGCAATTTTGCTGACTTTGTTCGGAACTTACAGGAAACATCTCCTTCGCCTGTCCAATCCAGTATGATGTCGATTCGTGTAAAGTATTTCCCGTGCAAGTAGAATTCCAATCGTTTCCAGCAAGCTTCCCAGTACGGAAGCAGTTGGCAGGAACACCAGAGTACTCAGCCCCGGCCAAAAATACATCCGGATAGGCAGCACCCAAGGCCTGTACCATCATTGCACCGGACGAATGACCGACCATGTATACCTGATGATCATTGCATCCGTACTTCTCCTTGGCGTACTTCACCATCTCCACGATGGTCTGCGAGTCTCCACCGCCATCATGCTTGAGCGAGGCCTTGGAAGATACATCCCAACAGTCGCCTTTATCTCCGGGAGAAGAAGGGTAGACGATGAGGAATCCTTTCTGATCGGCTGTTTTGGGCCAGTCAGGGTACTCGCCGTAATAGCCTGGACCAGTGCCACCGCAGTGGTGAAGAGCAACGAGGATCGGATTGCCCTTCTTGAAGGTCTTGGGGACGTACGTGTACATGACCGCTTTCGTGGGCTGGCCTGGGAAGCCAGACTCGAGCTGAAGGCCTTTCGGCAGCGGTTTAGCGACTGGGGAAGGAAGTCCGGATTCGAAACTGCTGGGAGGAGCGCCAGGCTGACCGCCAGGAGAAGCGCGGTTAGGGCGGAGTCCTAAACCTTTCCAGTAATGAGCGCTGGCGAGCGGATCTAGGGGCTGTTTCGGCTCTCTAGGAGGAGATGAACCCTGAGCAGAAGCCAGCTTGATGACCAGCAGACTCGCAGTGAGCCATTGAAGAGCCAAGTAACGCATGGCGATAGTTGCACTTGTGCGCAGTACGGATGGTGTTGGGAAATGGAGAAGTGTTTGTGGACGGCTTAAGGGCTCATCAAAGGTGGTTGAGACGACTTTTTGTATCCTGTCTTGGTGGGGTTGTTGTGGCAAGACACGTTCTTTGACCGAGCAGGTGGGCACAGCCTTTATGCATGTTGACGGTGAGACAGTGCCCGCAGGCATTGCTCATTCCTGATGTTGCTTGAACAATAGATCCCATCATCTTTCGCTAGCAATGCACCGTATCGCCCGCTCAATGCGATAGGCAACAGAAAGGGGTTGACACTTCTGCTTGTGCATTGACACACAGGTTGACGTTTGAATGTGCGTTCCTGATCTCTTCGGAACCAATGGAGCTAGCTTTAGGTCACGCATCTCGACGCCGACACCGATCGAGGTTGAAAGTGTCGCTTCGGGCTCAATAAGAAATCTGCAGAGGGGTTTTGTAGGGAAATGCTGATGGCGCTTCATCTGCAACTGTATCTCCATCGCCATCAACGGGCTCAATAAGAAATCTGCAGATGAGTTGTGTGGGGGGGATGTTGATGGCGCTTCATCTGCAACTGTACAGTATCTCCATCGCCACCAAGGATGTGGCTGTGAACTCGCAGGGGTCGAAACGTCGCACTTCATTGAAGTAAGTCGTGTGGGTTGAAGCCACCGGTTGACAGGAGAACACACTCAAAACACCTCGTGACCAGTCCACACTTGCTCCGATCAGGAACATCACATCGTTGTCCCTAAAGCTTGTCATCGCATGTATAAAACGGTTAAAGAATGTGCTAAGCGCAGCAGTGAGAAGTATACAGTCATGTAGAGCTCGGGCCGAAACGATGGAACTAGACCTTCGCCGAGACGTCATCAAACATGGTTTGAGCAATCAACGTGCAACGTTTCAGCTGTGAGACATGGAAACAGGAACGTTGCTACCGAAAGTACTGAGTCCTGAAACTCCTATACTGCTTAAACAGTGGCCTTGGAAATATAAATGCAGCAAGCGCTCCAAAGAGGACAACGAAGCCGGCACCCGACGTATGAGGATGGTAGCAGCGTCAAAGTAGTGTCCTATTCTCTCGATTGTCGTTCGATCCTCCAGTTTGTATGCAGCTACCGCTTAGGGGTTGATAAACCTCTCGAGCAGGCTCTATTTTGACGAATGATCTTGTGTCGGTATTCGCGAATGTATCGCAAACGGTTGTTCTTTGATGTTTTATCGAGAGAGTTGTATTGCATAGCAGCTTGGACATCCGATTCGGTGCTGCACCTGATGCGGCAACATGTGCTGCTGTGGCGGCATCGTTTGGATCATATGCTCCTGCAACCTCCCGCCACAAAGTTATCGTCCCGCTTGACAGGGTCGCTGCCTTTTCGTCGCTTCTGGACGGGAACTTGCGCTGGGATTCCCTCAAGGCTGGCATGCGGTGTGTCAGCGGTCGTATGCCTGAAAACCCGGAAATGCATCACGTGATTTTCAAAGAGAGACGTGCGCGTCTGGCCTGGACTCAGCAATCGCATTGTTCTGCTCTCCGATACCGTGCAAAAAGAGTCCCAAGAGCCAAGTCGCCTTTCAACCCAACCCCAAGCCAACCAATACTCGTCAGAGATGATTATATGCAAGGTCATATGCGAAGTTGGGTGCAGGAGTGGGCTTGAAAGTGCCTGACCTTGGCTTGTGTATGGATGTTGCCATGGGTTTCTTATCTCCTGTGTCTAAATCTAGCGTTACTTTCGAGGACGAAGCTTTCAACACCAAGATGCCCAAAACTACCGTTTTTGGATGTCAGGAACCAAACCAAAGGCTGCTTGTGTCGGACGCCGATCTCTCCGGTTGATAGGATCACAGCTACGTTATCAAGCGAGCAAGCTAAGACTCGGCGATAACACAGAAGGATCGTTCCCGATTGAATTTGATTGTAATGGTATCGTATTCTTTATGATAAAGTATGCAAAGGGTCGTTAATTTTGAGAATCGGCCAAGCGCTGTAGTGCGATCTGAAGCAGCTCAATTTGCTGCCAGTGCTGTTTCTGAGATGCGTCCGACCCTCCGTCTGTAGCCGTTGACGACTTTCGTGCTGCAGCGAGGCGCTCAACAAGCCTCTGCAGTGGCTCTACGAACGTGTTCCTGTACTTGCCCGAGCTGATCATGCCATGTTCCTTAAGGTTGCCTGAGCGTCTCTGTGTCTTCACCCAAAAGAGAAGCGACAGAAGCTCGTTGAATTTGCCGCTTTCCTCTGCCAGTATTCCGACCAATCCGTTTGCCTTTGCTTCTACCTCCTCCGAAGCGATCTGCAGGTTGCTGGGCAGAACAAAGATCTGATCCAGCAAAGCCACGAGCTCTTCGACAGGGACGCCGTCCGAGTCATCATCCCTTCGTAACGGGGACAGCCAGACAGCCATCGCCGTACGCAAGATAGAAACGCCTCCAGCACGCAACTGAGCAAAAGGAGAGCTTGAGATCAGATGACCCAATACCTGCAACGCAGCCGCTTTCTCCATCTGGTGAGTAAGCAAATCCGTCAGCAGCTTGAACCGGATCAGTCGTGCTGGTGGACTCGGTGAGATGACACTTTGCATAGCAAGCGACTGTGCCAAGCTCACTGCCAGTTCCACAGGCAAGATGCGTTGTTCTGCCGATGCGTCTTGCTGCAGCCCGCCTAGACACCACTGCAGCCAAAGTAGGCTGGTATCTGCGAGTGCTTCCTCTTTGCCCTCTTCGAGTTCTGGTAATGCCGCTGCTTTGGTCTGCTCGCTCACTACAAGCAGAATCGCTGGAAGTGCTGCTTCTAATTGCGTTTGCACCTTGACACCCTTCCATTCCGATGGACGGTCTCGAGCATATCCCGAATGCAGCAGATGAACATGCAGCACGAACCCAGCAACACCCAGAGCTGCCAATGCCTCGCGCGTATCATCGTCTTCAGGTGCATGCGACATACCTACCAAAGCATTCGCCCAGATCGAACCCAGATCCACCTCGAGCGAAGCAAGCGTCTTTGAGATCTCGGCAAAGAGCGCCTCATTACGCTTGACAATGCCTGTCTCGTCCTTTCGGCCCAACGCGTATCGTGGATTCTGTGCGAAGAAGTACTCTTCAGACAAAGCCAAGTTCGCACCGGCAAGGTAGGGCAGACAGACGGTGATACCTTGAAGGAAGCGGCCGAGTGCTTCTCGTGACGTCTTTTTGACGGGCTCGTGTTCCGACGTTCCGGTACAATGTGCCTCCCAATCGACCACGATCAGTGCCGTAGAGCAACACGTCTTGACCGCCTCTTCTGCTGTGCTCTCGCAAGCTGCAGGTGCTACGTCGGCGAGAGCAGCAAGTCCGAGCATGAGACATTGTGGCAAGCGTCCGAACACCTGCGAAAAGGCTTGAGGCTTCTTGGTTCGAATGCGCGGTAGAACAGTGTTCAATAGATGCATTGAGAAGATGGCTTCTGCTGCGGAGCTCCAGGTATTATCTTCGCCCAACAACTCAACGCAACGAGTTTCGTCATCCAACATCTCGCCACAACGCATGTCAACCGCCATGTACACTTCTCGAGAAGAAGCGTGCTCTCCCAGGAGATACAATACTCGTCTAGCTATAGATGCAGCTTTGCCTGGCGAGCCAGACAGTCGCTCAACGAGGCCTGTAAGCGGAGACATCGCTTTGAAGAGGTCAAAGGACAATGTATCAAGCTCCTGTGTGAAGCGTGCTACGTCTTCCGTTTGAAGGCGGAGCAAGTAAGCTGCAATGGCGGAGACACTAGAATCGAGCTCTTCGACTTTAGAGACAGGGTCCTCTTTCAGCAGTCCGGCGGTCAGGGCAGCAAGAGATGCGACTGCCTGAGTCAAATCGAAGCCGGTTGGGTTCGAGACAGTGGGAGCAGCTGTTGCATCTGGCTGCTTTGTCGCGCATTCTTCTGCACTGCTTCGATCACGCATATCGACCATGGTCTTGGACTGCGAAACGGAGTGATCAGTGTTCGACGGCGAAGACTCTTCTTGCACCACTGCAAAGGCGAGGTTCGATGAAGCACGCAAACGAGGTGTACTCGTAGGGACTGCGATACCCGTAGCCGGGGTTTGCGATTGCAATGATGCAGTCAAGCTGCCGGCGGGCCCAAGAGGACGACCGCGTGTGTACTGTTCCTGATCGCCGCTGCCATGCGAAATGGTGTTGCGTGGTTTGATCGAGCCAGCGGGTACGTCGGCCCATGTGGGTCGAGATGCACGGCTGGTCTCCTTCCCATCTTCGGCGGCGTCCTGATCTTCGGCAGCAGGAGCAGTCAAGCCCGAGATTTGGCGGTGCGAATGGGGCTTGCGTCGGTTTGAGGTTGGACGTCGATGCCTCGAGTTGACGAGGCTGCCACTGGGCCCAGGATCAGACTCTTCTCCAAGCGTCATCTCGCGTATACGCAGGTCCGGGTTCGCCCACTGACCGTCCAGATCCTCGTAGTCGGGTTCGAGGTCCGGGTTGTAGTCGGTTGTAGTGCCTCCAATGCTGAGCGCCTTGCGGACCGCCTCAAGCGCACGCACATCGGTGATGTGCACAAAGACCTTGTTCGAGCCAGACCCTCTGTACGATCCGCTCGGAGCACGGACGCGGCTCGACTTGCGAGATCTCGCGCGGCTTGTCGACCTCGAGTTGGGTGCTGAGTGAGGAGAGGGGCTGTTGCGGGCTGAATCTTGATTCTTCTCGATACGAAGCAGCTCCGGTGAGGTCTCAATAGTGAGGCCGAGGTTGTTGCTGCGCTCTGTCTTGTTGTCATCGCGTCGATGCGGCGCAAAACTTCCATCGCGTTTCTTGAGGTTGCCATAAGAGCGGGCAGGACTCGATGTGCGGCTTGCACGGGGCGTTGTGTGGTTCGAGTCGATCATCGCTTTACGGAGTGGATGGATGCCCGTTGCAAACTCAGCGTGACTGCTGTGAAGCTTGCTGAGATGCGTGAGACTGTCCGTGCTGGCATCGCGGTGAAGACCTCCACTTTCGCGATCAGCACCGACAGCGGACGAGGCACGAGATCTAGCCCGATGAGACCGACTGGCAACACTCGAAGCACGGTTGTACGAAGGTCGCATAAAGACGAAGCTGACGTGTCCTGATGGTCGTCGTGGGAAGCGAAGGACGAGGTAGAAAGTCAGGCATTTGACTTGGCCAGATTTGCCGGAAGCGCTTCCAGACCCTGACACAGGTGCGTCTGCTGGTGTACCGGGAGGTCTAGGCATTCCGGCTGGTTGCAGGTTCTCAGGCTTGGGCGGTGTCGAACGGCTGCGTCGATTAGTAGGGCGTCGACCGAAGCTGAGGGCGCTGAAGATAGACTGGACGAAGCTTTGCGGCTCTTGCTCAGCATGTTCGGGCGGGTCGACGATCTCAAGTACGCACTCGAATATGTGAATGTGTGAGTAAGGGTCGCGCTCAGAACGGGCTGCCTGGATCGGGAACGGCGTGCTGGGCGAAAGTGAGGCTGGAGCAATGCCCTCAGACTGTGCTGACTGTGCGAATGCTGATGTCTCGCCGGAGCGAGGAGTAGCGCTCGTGCCTACGTTGCTCTGGCTGTTGTTGTAGTCTTGAAAGGCCGCATCGAAGGGGCCAGGCGTCGATGGCAAGCTGGAGGAGGAGCTGGTGTCAGGCCAACAATGGTACAAGATGCCAGCGCAACGAAGACAGTACTTGATGTAGGACAAGACTCTCTGCGGAGGTTGGTGTGTCGGATTGCTGAGGAGCAGTGAGGGGGCTGGCGACAGGTTTGCATCCGAGACGTCGCAGCCTCCTGGCGTAGGGGAAGTAGGTCGCGAGTTCATGGGTGTTGCGCGCCTTGAAGCTGTGGGAGTGGCACCGCTTGGCAGCAGTGGAGAAGTGAGCGCGGCTTCAGCTGCAGGTCCCACGACAAGTGGTAGATTCATCTTGTGCAGAGGCTCGACAGGGATGAAGGTGGTGCTCTTGAACTCTTTTGGTCCGCGTTCAAGCTCGTCGGTCGATGTCTGGAGAGCCTTGACTAGGTCCTCAAAGTTGCGCATTCTGCGTTCGCCGTTGATCTCGAGCAGCTTGCCGACACGATCGCGAAGCTCGGGGTCTTTGATGGTAGCGACAGCACGCTGAGCTCGAATGGCCATAGAACGAACGCTGGTGTGCGAAGCGCCGATAGGGTATCGAATACCGGTGAGCAATCGAAGCATAGTGATGCCACAAGTCCAAGCGTCGACCTCGGGTCCCCAGTAGTGCACAGTGCCGACTGGGTTGCGAAGTGCCGCGACGATCTCTGGGCAGTGGAAGGCTGGACTGCCGCAGCAAGTGGACAGCTTAGCCTCGCTGCGACTGAAGTGAGTTGCCAAACCGAAGTCAAGGAGCTTGAGCTGCAGCGTATCGGGGCGAACGAGAATGTTTTCCGGTTTGATGTCACGATGGCAGATCTGCAAGGGATGATGGATGGCGTGGACTGCTGAGAGGAGCTGGTCGAGGACGCAGTTGGCGACACCAGTAGGTAATATTGGGTGATGTGGTGGTGACTGTTCGGAACGCATGGGTAGAAGCGCCTCTAGCGTGACGTAGCCGTCTAGATACTCTTCGACGAGGTAAAAGTGACCAGGAGTACGAATGGTCTCGTAGACATTGACGAGGTTTGGATGTGGTGGCAGCTCTGCCAGAAGCGTTGGCTCACGGAGAAGGCGAGTTGCGATCAGAGGGTGATGCGGAAAGAGCGGGGTATGCTTGATCGCAAAGAGTCGAGGCTCTCCTGTGGGGCCATGAGGTTTGGATGCCAGGAAGACGCTGGAAAACTTGCCTCTACCGAGGATCTTGGGGAGAAGGGTATATTCCGAGATGCCTCTACTGAGGAGCTTGTCGGCAGATGTAACAGTGACAGCTTCATATCTTCGCGCTTGCACTTCTTGGAGCGAAGGGAGGACATGAGCAGCCTGCCAAGTGCGTGAGAGCTTCTTGACCTTACGCTGAGTGCGTGAGGAGCTGGAGCTGCTCGCTTGGCTATTGCTATTGCTATGGCCATTGCCGCTTCCTGAAGCGCTGTTGCTGGAACCCGAGGCGGATCCGGGGGTGGTGGCACGGCTCTGACGCCCGTTGCTGTTTGAGCCACTAGAATGCTCATCGTCAGTGTCTCCTGTTGAAGCATCTGGAAGACTAAGGAGATCGAGAACGGCACTACCTGCGCCGCGGGTCTTCTCCCAAGCTTCCTGCTCTGCGAGCTTGGCAGCAGCGGCAGCCTTAAGTCTTTGACGCTCCTTCTCGAGATCATCGAGCGAGGTGGAGGGATGAGCGTTGGGATCTTGAGAGGCGTGAGCATCGGTGGGGCGCACATGTGGAGGCGCTGCTGATTGGGTGCGAGAGAATCTGTAGGCCTGTGGCCGCTGAAATGGAGGCTGAGTGGGCGCTGGCATCTGTCCTGATGTCGAAGGACTCGAGGCAGTCGCTGGAGGAGTGCTGGCTTGGGTAGAAGCTCTGCTCGCTGTGGATGATGGATGCAAGGAGCCGGTACTCGGTAGATTGGGATGAGAGGCCGAGGCGAAAGACTTGAGAGTAGCAAGCGAGCTGGAACGCTTGTGCTCTCTAGGGCTGTCTGTGGCCTGTTGTCGCTCCAAAGAGGTCAAATGGGAGATGGCGCTACCGGTAGCATTAACATTGGCCGTTGCAGAAGGTGGCCAAGGTTGATTGGAGTAAGGACCTTGGGATATGGTTCTCAGGGGCGGTGCTGGTGCTGGAGACGAGGAACGACTCTGTCTAGCCGAGGATGTGGCCGATCCTGGTATGATCCGAGGCGGTGGACGAGAAGGCGACGACGATGCAGATGTGGAAGACGATGGTCCAGTAGGAAATGCGATCGAGGCCACAGCGGGATGCTTTGCTGATGTACTGGCAGGAGTAGGTGCTGCTATTGAATATGGTGTCGATGCTGATGGGGATGAAGAAAGTCTGGCTTCTGGAGCGACGCGGGTGGGTATATTTGGAGGGGAGGGGAGCAATTCCAAGGCAGGTTGAGAAGAAGAAGAAGAAGAAGAAGAAGAGGGAAGTGAAGAGGACACCGGTTGAGAGGTAGACGTAGATGGCGGAGGAGATGGTGGAGGCGGTGGCATATGTGAGAACTGTCGCGAAGGAGCAGGAGCTCGGGCCGTGTGCGGCTGCATAGTGCTGCTAGTTGGGCCCAGAAAGGATTAGGCTGAGGAAGGCATGAGAAGGTTAGACTGGGAAGATTGATGCAGGAGCATGCTGATCCATTGGAGGCGTCAAGGGGAGGCGGTCGAGATACCGAGAAGGACACTGAAATTGCAGCTGGTTGACTGCTTTGTGATCTGATGAGCGTGAATGATTGGACAAGCTCTGTGCCAGATAACTTTGAAAGATTGCGATGCGGAGTGGGAAAGATTGGGGAGGTGGGAGAAAGCTCGTAGGGGGGGGGGGGGGGGGGGGGAGATCGAATCCAAGAGAAGGGGTTAGGGTTGAGGCGATAAAGGCGAGGCGAGGCGATAAAGGCGATAAAGGCGGTAAAGGCGAAGAGCGAGAGTGAAAGCCTGGATGGATGGGAGAAACGTATGAGACCAGATGATGAGAGGATGTTGAGAAGGATGATGTTGTGTGAAAGATAAGGAATTGCAACCGTGCGAGTGTCGGTTGTGTTGTTCGACTGAGCAATTTGGGCTTTGCTGCAATTTCCTCTCTTTACCCACAAACGAGAGATAAGGCCGAGTGGATCAAGGAATTTCGCTTGTCCTTTTTGTTTGTTGTTGCTGTTAGGCCGCAGCCAGAGACACACCACTCGGAAGACTAGCTGAGCACGCAACCTCTTCCTTGTTGCCGTCTGGAAGAGAACAGACCAAGACCAAGGTTGGGCCATTTTGACTGGTCGTCGTCGTTGTTCAGAGCAATTCTGAAGTCAACATCGAAGAGACTCCTGATGCTGTCTGCAACTGGTGCAGTTTTAGCCTTGGTTTGGACTCGCCCATCGAATCAGCTGTCGAGCTTATGCACAGGCTGCAGAGTTGCAGATAACAAAGAACGTGAGATCGGCGTGGGGGGTGACCAATGTCGGGGCCTAAGGTCATGAATTGAAGATAACAATTAGCATACGCCATTATCGGGGCCATGATCAGGCTCCCTTACCACAGTCATACATTTTTGTAATGCTTGGTATTTTATGGTGTGAACCTAAATGACAAATGCATATATATACCTTGTTGCCACCTTGGTCATATTTGAGCCAGGATGAGTCACTTCCTTTGTACCCCCTGTGTTGCTACTTCGCATGGTGCCCCTGAGCCATTGCTATGACAACCTTCATGTGTTTTATTGTGTCTCTCACTTATGCATGCACTCAGTCCCTCGGTGTCTTGGCTGTAACTCATGCATCCCTCTTGAGATGCCAATGCATCTTCAACTCCCCCTCTTGGTGGGATCTCCAGTCCTATTGTCATGGGCCTGGATGCTCAAGAAGCAGGAGGGTCACTGGTTCATATGGAAGGAGCACAGGTATCGAAGACCTAGTTGATACCAGTAGAGAGCATGGTCATAGTGCAGTCTCCATGGAGACCATGGACTCCTATGGACTCACATGCAAAGGAGAACCGAGCCACAAGCGAGGAGGGCCAGGCACAGCCACGAGGAGGACCAAGCTCAAGGAGCAGGCACAGCCACGAAGAGGACCAAGCTCAGATGGTTACCACTCAGGGGCTCGAGAGACAAGAGTCATAGGACACTGGCAAGCAGGTCCTGAGGAAGAGGAGCAGTGTCGAGGGAGTTGACACCAGGTCATGAGGAGGAGGAGCAGTGTCGAAGGAGTCGACACCACTCAAGAGGCACAGGGGTGCCAAGCAGGAGAGGCCCCTGAGCAGTACTCGATGAAGAAGGTACTCTCTGGAGAGAGAGCAGGAGCAGCATCGCTGGCGATGCTGTGAAGAGGTATATAACCATGCTTTCTCATCATCATAGGTCAAGTGGATCCTCATCCACTCTACTCACCATAACTAGTTATCACTTCAGCATAAGTATATATTAGTTTCAGTCAGCATAGCAGCAATCTATCAAGGTTGCTCCTCATCATAGTGTGTGTGTTGTATCACCACTACCTGATGTCCGAAGGCGCCCATAGCAGGTTAGCAGTCCGGATCAAGATAGAACTGAAGGCAGTAGTCCACTGCAGTCTGGGGATCACTTCAAGCATCAAGTCAACACACTGGACACTCATGTTGACGCCACCAACCTTATCACCAACACCATCAACCTCATTATCATCAACACCCACCAACCTTATCACCAATGTCATCAACCTCATCATCATCAACACTCACACCAGACCTTGGTGTCATCATAGCATTGATATTGATCATGCCGAGCTACCCCTGAACGGAGTGTCCACAGAGGTCAGCTGAAACCTACGATAGTATATACAACGAACGCCACCTGCTGTCACTGTGCAACTTGATAGTCACCAATACCAAGACAATAGCTGTCACACAGTTTGATAGTCACCAAGTATCTCGACAGACCGACCTGGGTTTCAGGCGCGAGACCCCTGACATTAGAGTGGATCGTTCAAGCAGCTCCTCACGATCACCATGACAGACCCAGACCTCAACAATAAGCTCGACAGACTACTCACTCTATTGGAAGCACAGCTAGAGCTTACCAGACAGGGTCATCGAGAGGAACGATTACAACGAGCTCAACTGAGCAGGGAGGAGACAATGGACCTCTCTCACTCAGAAGACCAAGCAGGAGGAGGAGATGAGTCTATGATAGGAGACCCACATACTCCTACTCCAGCTCCACGACCAAGACGATCAGTCTCATTCAACCTGGATGAGCAGGAGGACATCAACTACGAGAAGTATGCTTCACCTACTGGGCCAAGATATGTCAAGACTAAGCTGGACCCCTACAGCAGGACTAGGACGGACCCTTACCCCCTGGACCACGAGGAGGATACCAGCATCATGGCAGAGCTTAACTGGTCAAAGCCCATCGCCACCCCCTTTCCAAAGTTCAATCCCCGAGACATGGAGATCTTCATTCTAGAAGCCGAAGCATGGTTTAAGTTCAACCAGGTGTATGAGCAGACTAGGATGATCAACCACATGGGAGCTCAACTGGAAGGGACAGCAAGAGAGTGGTGGACCTCCAAGCTCCATATTGATAGAGCTAGAGAAGGAAGGTTGTTCAATGATTGGCACTACTTCACAGAGCGACTGACAGAACAGTTCAACCCACGCAATGCTAGGATGGAGGCATACAACAAGCTGTTGGCTCTCAGACTCACAAGTGATGCTCCTGGTGCTGCCACACGTCATGTAGAGCGGTTCAGAGACTTGGAGGGACAGGTCAACCTAGATGACAACGAGCTAGTGATGGATCTCTTCAGAGGAAGTCTCACTCGCAGCATACAGGAGAAGTTCGAGAGGAATCCACCTGGGAAGAGATGGGAGTGGTACCAAGAGGTTGAGGAGATCGAACGACAGAGGATGCTACTACAGCAGTCCTCGGCTAGACACTCACTCCCAAACGCCATGTCACCTCCACTAAGAACTGGGTCTCAGCCAAATCAAAGTTCGATCCCCATCCGACAACCCACTCAACCTTATCCAGCTCGATCACCATCACAAGCAACTACACAAGCAACTATACAAAACCTAAACCGACCCCTTCCTCATCATCCCACCCAACCCTCGAAGCAAGGAAGCCCTGCTCCATCAGGTATCAACACCTGTCATGTATGCAAGGGTATCGGCCATTGGGCCAGAGACTGCCCCAGCAGGAGGGTAGACCCTCTTAGCTCTCGACCCATGGGACCAAAGGTTATGGTCACCACAGCAGACCCCTTTGAGGAGGCCACCGACTCAGGAGATGGCCACACAGGCAGTACTGAGATGGGTGACCCCGAGGCTATGGACCTTAGCTCATACCAGCAACCCATGGACCTCGACCATGAGGAGGAGGAGCATGATGATGATGATGATGAGGGAAACATCAGTGGGGTGATGCACTGATGGCATGCATTGCTCTACAAACCTCCTCGCCATCACTCTGTATATATCAAGAGTGTCAAGTATGTTTCTCTACCAGTGGAGGCAAAGCAGTACTGGAGCTCTCTGGAATGGTTCAAGACCATCCTGCTCAGATACTAGCTGATACCAGTGCTGGTTTGTCCATAGTCTCAGATTCTTTCATTAGTAAGTACCAAATACCCACAAAACCCATAAAAACAAGATCGATCCATGGTGTCACCGGGCACCAACTCTCCATCAATAGTTCTGCGAGCATGCAGGTATCTATTGGCACACACAATCTGGGTGTGGTCGAAGCTTCAGTGGCCAACACTGCTGACTATGACCTCATCCTGGGGTTCACGGAGCTACGGAGGCTCAAACCCACCATACAATGGGATACGGGCCAGCTAGAGTTCAAGACTCAGGAGCAGGACCGACCCCCAAGGAGACCCCCTGAAGCAGCAAGAGCAGGGGACCTAACCATGAGGAGACCAACCCTTCATGGTAACGAGTTTGTCTCAGCAGAGCGCATACTATGAGCAGCTCTGGAATATGGACCCATAGGGTTCATGCTGTTGGAGGAGCCACCATCATCACTCCCGGCCTTTGGTTTTGTACCTACAGGTGCAGACAAAGGAGTTGAGATGGAGGTGGAGGTAGACAAGGTGGTGACGGCTGCAGACATACCAAAGCCATACCAACACCTGCGAGATGTGTTTGATGAGGTGGAAGCAGACAAGCTGCCCCATCATACCGAGCATGATCTCCACCTCGAGTTGATAGAAGGAGGTAAGCCACCTCAAGGGCCCCTATACCTTAAGGGACCCAAGGAGATGTCCGAGTTGAGGAGATACTTGGATGAGAACCTCGAGAAGGGGTTCATAAGACCATCGAAGAGCCCGGCACGATCACCAGTGCTCTTCATACCAAAGAAGGATGGGGGTCTCAGACTCTGTGTGGACTACAGAGGTCTCAACGAGATCACTGTCAAGAACAGGGCACCATTGCCCCTCATCGAGGAGCAGCTGTTCTTACTCAGGAAGGCAAGGATCTATACCAAGCTAGACCTTAGAGCAGCATACAACCTCATCCAGATTGCTAAAGGAGATGAATGGAAGACAGCTTTTGGCACTCAGTTGGGACTCTATGAGTACCTAGTGATGCCCTTTGGCCTAGCCAATGCTCCGGCTCACTTCCAGTCATTCATCAATGACATCTTCCGAGACATCATTGGGATATATGTGGTAGTATACCTAGATGACTTCCTGATCTTCAGTGACACTGAAGAAGCACATGTGAAGCATGTCACCGAGGTCCTCACTCGCTTAAGGAGCAACAGGCTCTTTGCTAAGCTGTCGAAGTGTGAGTTCCACACCAAGACAGTCGAGTTCCTGGGGTACATCATCAAGCTGACGGGCATAGAGATGGACCCAGAAAAGGTGCGCACTGTCAAGGAGTGGCCAATGCCAGAGTCAATCCATGACATCCAGAGGTTCCTGGGTTTTGCCAACTTCTATCGAAGGTTCATAGCCCACTTTGCTCGCATAGCCAAGCCCTTGACAGCACTGGTAAAGCCTATAGAACGGTTCAAGAAGTTCGGGCTACCAGAGGAGGCCCAACAGGCCTTCCACAAGCTCATCCAGGCCTTCACATCAGCAGGAGTGCTTCAGCACTTCGACTACCACCTTCCAACAAGGTTGGAGACTGATGCAAGTGATTTTGCTATAGCAGGAGTACTCAAGCAGGAGCATGAAGGACGATGGCATCCAGTGGCTTTCTACTCTAGGAAGATGTCTTCTGCCGAGAAGAACTATGAGATCCATGACAAGGAGCTCCTAGCTGTGGTCGCCTGCCTCACTCAGTGGTGACACATGCTAGCTGGACTACCGAGCCAACTGGTCATCCTCACTGACCATGAAGCCCTCAAGTACTTCAAGTCACAGAGATGCATCACAGGTCGACAGGCTCGATGGGCAATACTACTAGCAGACTTCGACTTCATATTGCAGTATTGACCAGGAGACAAAGGTGGTGAACCTGATGCTCTCACCAGAAGGACAGACATGCAACCAGCTGGTGAAGAGCAGGATCACAATGTGAGGCAACTACTGCCTCCTCGAGTGTTCAAGGAGACAGCAGACCATGACTCGACCCTGGTGGCCCCTATGCTCTCGATGGAGTCCATAGCATCAAAAGGTCTCAGAGACCTGGTCAAGATCTTCCAGCCCTTAGACCAAGAGCTACAGGAGATACATAGGAAGAAGCCCTTCGAACTCAAGGACGACCTATGGTACAGTGGAGGAAGGTTGGTTATCCCCAAAGTGATCATGCCAGGGAGGACCAACAACCGACACTCAAGGAGTGCCAAAGAGGTAGATGGACAGTCTCTCTCTGTAGAGCATCTGTGATTCATGGTGATGACCCAATGCCATGATGGTATTACTGCTGGACATGTAGGAAGAGATGCTACCATCAAGGCAGCTCAACAACATTACTGGTGGCCAAACATGACAGCTTGGATTGCAGACTATGTAGCAAGTTGTCCTGTATGTGCTAGGTACAAAGCTCCTCGTCATCATCCATATGGTTTGCTACAGCCACTAGCAACACCAGACAGGCCCTGGGGCTCCATATCCCTCGACTTCATCAAAGGACTACCACCATCAAAGAAGTATGACTCCAAGACCTATGACTCTATCCTAGTCATTGTCGACAGGTTAACCAAGTTTGCCATACTAGCTCCAACCCATAAGACAGTCACAGCCAAACAGACTGCAGTATTGCTATATGGACACATGGTTAGACTCTTCGGATATCCAGATCACATGGTCTCGGACCAGGGCAGGCAGTTCATATCAGGAGCATGGAAGGCATTTGCAGAGCAAATGGGTGTGAAGCACTCACTTAGCACGGCTTACCATCCTCAAACTGATGGTCAGACAGAGAGAGTCAATCAGGTCATAGAGCAATACCTCAGGATGTACTGCAACTATGAGCAGAATGACTGGGCCAACCTGCTGGACACTGCAGCCTTTGTATACAACAACACGGTCCACAACAGCATTGGTGTCTCACCATTCTTTGCATGCTATGGATGGAACCCCAAAGCTCATCCTGACATCCCTCAACGACTAGGAGTCAATGATCCAGGTCACTTCGAGTACCTCATGGATGGAAAGGAGCGTTGCAAGTACCTCCAGGAGCAGATCAGAGAGGCACAACATAGATCAGTAAACCAGTATAACAGGAAGCACAAGGACATCGAGTTTAAGGTGGGTGATATGGTCTATATCAACCGTCGAAACTGGAAGACATGGAGACCCACACCCAAGTTAGACACCCGGTTTGCAGGACCCTACCCAGTTCAGGAACGGGTAGGACGCCAAGCTTATCAAATCACATTGCCAGCAAACCTTAGGGTGCATGATGTGTTCCATGTCTCCATGCTCGAGCCAGCAAGAACAAGTTCTCTTCCTCAACATGCTGAACAGCCCACCATACCATCACTTCCAGATGAGGACCTCGACTTTGAAGTCGAAGCACTCATCGACAAGCGTTCACACAATGGGACTACAGAGTACAAGGTGTTGTGGAGAGGGTACTCAGAAGAAGCTGCTTCATGGGAACCAGTAGAGAACCTCAACTGTCCCAACCTCATCCAGGAGTATGAGGTGTCGGAGGGGGGACGAGTGAGTAGACAAAGTAGAGAAAGGAGGAGAGAACAGGAGGAGTAGAAGTAGAGAAAGGAGGAGAGAACAGGAGGAGTAGAGAGAGGAAGAGGAAGGAGGATGTTGGCGATGTTGTCGAGGAGGAGGAGGAGTCAGCATGGACCAGACCAGAGCATGCCTCGACGGAGCTCGGCTCTTAAGAGGGGGGTAGTGTCATGGGCCTGGATGCTCAAGAAGCAGGAGGGTCACAGGTTCATATGGAAGGAGCACAGGTATCGAAGATCTAGTCGAGATCAGTAGAGAGCATGGTCGTAGTGCAGTCTCCATGGAGACCATGGACTCCTATGGACTCACATGCAAAGGAGGGCCAAGCACAGCCACAAGGAGGACCATGCTCAAGGAGCAGGCACAGCCACGAGGAGGACCAAGCTCAAGGAGCAGGCAGATGGTTACCACTCAGGGGCTCGAGAGACAAGAGCCAAAGGAACTGTCACTGATCAAAGGAGGAGGAGCAGTGTCGAAGGAGTCGACACCAGGTCATGAGGAGGAGGAGCAGTGTCGAAGGAGTCGACATCAGGTCATGAGGAGGAGGAGCAGTGTCGAAGGAGTTGACATCAGGTCATGAGGAGGAGGAGCAGTGTCGAAGGAATCGACACAGCTCAAGAGGCACAGGGGTGCCAAGCAGGAGAGGCCCCTGAGCAGTACTCGATGAAGAAGGTACTCTCTGGAGAGAGAGAGCAGGAGCAGCATCGCTGGCGATGCTGAGTAGAGGTATATAACCATGCTTTCTCATCATCAAAGGTCGAGTGGATCCTCATCCACTCTACTCACCATACAACTAGTCAATACTTTAGAAACACAAGTACTCATTAGTTACAGTCAGCATAGCAGCAATCTATCAAGGTTGCTCCTCATCGTAGTGTGTGTGTTGTATCACCACTACCTGACGTCCGAAGGCGCCCATAGCAGGTTAGTGGTCCGGATATAGATAGAACTGAAGGCAGTAGTCCACTGCAGTCTGGGGATCACTTCAAGCATCAAGTCAACACACTGGACACTCATGTTGACGCCACCAACCTTATCACCAACACCATCAACCTCATTATCATCGACATCACCAATCTCATCACCAACACCATCAACCTCATCATCATCAACACTCACACCAGACCTTGGTGTCATCATAACATTGATATTGATCGTGCTGAGCTACCCCTGAACGGAGTGTCCACAGAGGTCAGCCGAAACCTACAATAGTATATACAACGAACACCACCTGTTGTCACTGCACAACTTGATAGTCACCGATACTGAGACAATAGCTGTCGCACAGTTTGATAGTCACCGAGTATCTCGACAGACCGACCTGGGTTTCAGGTGCGAGACCCCTGACAACTTGTTGTCAACACTCAGAGTGATGTTTATCTTGAATGCTGCTGCTTGGATCATGTATGGCCAGAATCTCTTTGGCAATCTCCTCTGTGTTAACAGCATCCACATCTTCTCTCCAAGGCTCCTGTTCATTCCCTCCACCCATCCATTTTGTCTGCTGTTGTATCCCACTGTAGTTTGCCATTGTATCCATTTACTGTACATCCATTCCAAAGCTTCATTGGTTCTCCACTCTGTTCCTTGGTCTGATTGTATGGCCTTTAGCTCCCTTCCTGTCTGTGTTTCAAGGAATGTGACTATCTTCTTGAGCTGTGTGAATGCATGGCTTTTCTTTAATAGTGGTTGAATGCACACATACTTGCTGTGATCATCCACAAGCACCAGTGTACACAGATGCTCTGTCACATGAGAGGAGTCAATGATCAGGTCAATGTGGATGAGATCCAGGGGTCTGGTGGCTCTATTGTCACTACCTTGCCCCATCTGCACACTTGTGCCCTTGGATTGTTTGCACTGCTCACATGTCAGAGCAGTGTTTGGATCCAATTCCATGATATGCTTATCTTTTAGTTTGTCTGTGATTGCCTTGGATTTGTCTCTTCCTGGGTGTCTGAGATGCTCATGCCATAATTGTTGTTTTGAAACCTTTGGTTCATTCTTAATATGCTTGAACTCCTCATCAACACCATCAAATAATGGTGTTGATGTGGTCATTGCACTATCTTGCCATGTATTGCCTCAGAACTCCAATAGTCCTCACTTGTGATTCTTTGCAATTTTAAGTGTCATGCTGTTTGTTATTTTTGTAATGCTTGGTATTTTATGGTGTGAACCTAAATGACAAATGCATATATATACCTTGTTGCCACCTTGGTCATATTTGAGCCAGGATGAGTCACTTCCTTTGTACCCCCTGTGTTGCTACTTCATGTGGTGCCCCTGAGCCATTGCTATGACAACCTTCATGTGTTTTATTGTGTCTCTTGCTTATGCATGCACTTGGTCCCTTGGTGTCTCGGCTGTAACTCATGCATCCCTCTTGAGATGCCAACGCATCTTCAACTTCATGTCAGGAGCAAGAAGGCAGGCAAACCATGATCGGCCGTAAGGGTCAACATTTCCAATCAGAGCCGATCGAACCAACGCAGCAAGGGCATTAGGAATTTGCAATTTGCCCAAGCAAGAAAACAAGGGTTCAGTCAGGTCAAATCTACTGCCTGAGAATCGATCTGATTTGCTGCTGGCTTAGGTTGCCCGATAAGATGCACCAGGGGCTGCTGCGTTTGTGACAACGCTCAGCTCCAGGATTGCGATCCATGGCGACGCTCAACACCATCGTCAGAACTCAAATTCATCATCGATAGCCGGCTTAATCGACTCCAGCTTCCTACCTGCCTCTTGATCGCTGCCTCCCATCTCATCAGCCCCTTTGCCTTCTCCCTCACCCTCCCCCTCACCCTCTCCCGGAGCTGGCGCTGCCTTCTGTTGCTCAAAGTACATCTTGGCCAGCATTGCAGGTGTACTCGCTTGTTCAATCGTCTTGTCTTCTCTCCTCTTCATGAATCTAGGGAACCTGATCGAAAGTCCTCTCTCCTCGCTCACCAGCCCGATCGCAGCAGTGTAGTTGGGACTGATGGTTACATCTGCTCCTCGAAGCTCCCATACCTCGCTCGGCTTCCACCACACATCTGGCCAAAGATTGCCTGTCTCGAGCTCGATACCAAAGGCTGAGGGCTCTCCCCAGCGTGCGCGAACGCAGGTCTCGGATCCTTCAGCATACCGAACATTGAGGTCTTTGTAGAACGCATCAGTGAAGCCTGAGATGCACTTGCACACTGCTTGCAACACACCTGTTTCCGGATCGTAGAGAGCGAGCAGGATGGGAGACCACCAGGTCGCTTTACGCCCCATACCATGCCATGCACCGATGGGAACAAGGTCCAAAGAGTCGCCAAGTCCGTCGACATAGTCCTTCTTGACTTTGAGCCATGATTCGCAGCGCTTGTCCGGCTCGTAGGTAGATAGCAGTGCTTTACCTCTGCCGTTGACGCCCTTTTCGACTTCAGCTGGAACGAGCGGATTGCTTCCGTTGCCACCGTTGCGCTCACTATTCTTGCTGCCGCCGTCATCTAGTGTCTGCACGGCTTCATCTTCGTTGTCCATCGCCAAGTCGTCATCGACCACATCCGCAAGTTTGTGAAGTTTGTTTGGAGCTAGTCCATCTTCACCGACATCAGTCCCATCTCCAAACTCGCCCGCATCAGCATCGTCCTCACCATCTTTTCTGTCCACTGGAGCCTCCCAGTGATGATCGAGCGACTTGACCATGATGCCTTCACACTTGTACTCCTGTGCCTGGCTGAAGAAGCGGGCTACATCGTCAGGGTCTGTACTCTCGCAGGATTGAACATGTGCAAATCGTGCAATCAGCGGACTTTGTGGCGACAAAGGCAAGAAACGGCTATGAAGCAGGTTGCGTCGTGTCCGGAACGAAGATTTGAGCAATGACTCGCCATCCAAGTACATGAGATCGAACGCAAACACGCCAACCTTGACCTTGATATCGTGCAGATTGACGTCCTTGCGGCTTCGATTCGCCAGAGTCTGGAATGGTAGCAATCGACCATCGAGATCCATGGCGACAACTTCGGCATCCATAATGAACGACGTTATTGGTTCTCCCTTTCCGTCCTCCGTCGGGCATTTCAATTCGTCCGCTTCCGCCACGGTTCCATCTGATTGAAGCTTCGTCGAGGACGCTGCAGCATCCACAAAAGCGCTTGCTCCGATGTTGGCATTCGACTCGCTCTCTTGTCCCATCAAGATCGGCACCATATCTGTAATATCTGGATACTTGTCCGTCATTTCTTCAAGATGTCGGCTGAAGAGTCGCACGTAAACTTGGCCATTCTTGCCGACCCACTTTCCAAACTTGGCACCACCATTGCTTGCCGCAGTCTCCTCTTTGACACTTCGACGCGCTTCCGGTCCTGCGCTTCTAGGCACGTAGATAGCATGGATCTGACACCGCTGTCCATCGTACTTGAATTCGGAGACGAAAGCTCTGGGTCCTAGCTTCTCGTGCATGGCACCGAGCGAGCGGGTAATTGAGCCAAGCATTGGAGAGATAGGTGTACCGACCCGTAGCGGCACGTGCTCTGAGAGACCTGCAAGCCCATACTGGACCAAGGACGGAACGATGAGACCGAAGTTGGGATGTCGTGCTCGTACTTCCCGTACTAGCTTCTCTGCTCTTGCCAGACGCTCCATCAATGCGAGACGATTTGGGTCCTGTCTTTCTTTCGGCTTGGTCGCGTTCGCCAGAATGCCTTTTCGCTCGTGCGGGTAGACTAGTAGCAATGCCGCCCTCTCCTTCTCCCTCTGGGTACTTGGCTTGACCACAGGCGCCTTCTCTTCCACCAGTGCAAAGGTCCGAGCCAAAGCCGTAGCAATCGTCGTCCGCACTGCTTGAATCCGCAGATGGCTGATGAAAGTCCGCACAAGGAAACGTGTCTCTTCTCCACGACTGGCAACAAGCAGCTTAGTCACGTACCCGAGCTTCTGGCTCGCACTACCTTGACCACTCAGTCGAGCGATGCTGTGAAGGTTTGAGAACAGCCTCTGCACAGTGATAGGAGCCGGACGCACTAGAGCTTTGACGTCCTTCTTCGCCTCATATGCCACATCACCAGGATCGCCCGTCTTGTCCCAAGCCTGCTTCATGAAGCGAGCAGACTTGTTAGTGACAGATTTGATAGCTTTGTTGATGATCGATCCGCCCAGACCGAGCTCGACGCCATCGTAGGGTGGAGCGATGTGGTTGCTCACCAAATACACCGTTGGTAGCAGTGAGTCCGGATCGTGAGCTCGAACCGTTCGCAAAAGATTTGTGAGGAGCGTTGTGATGGTGAGACGTGAGCGGGTGGCTGTGATCGTCACAAATGCGTGTGTAAGCAGCGCATACGGTGTCGTTGGCGTGAGTTCTCCGCCCTTGCCTACGATGGTCGGCCAGATCGATGTATCGACAGCCCAAGGATCGAAAACAAATATGTCATCGCCGAGAGGAATGGCTTGTATCGATGCGTCCAAAGCGGCCAGATCGACGGTTTTCGGAGTTGGAAGAGACTTGTTGCTTGGTGAAGAGGGTGTCGAAGGAGCCTTCTTGCGGGGAAAGAATGGAGTGGAAAGATCCTCTCTTGTCGGAGATGAGGGCGTCCGTGAAGGTGTCCTTCTCCGTGACGGGACGAAAGAACCAGCTTGGTTGGAGCCATTCAAATCGTTACTGCTTTGGATTGTCTCTCCCGACCACTCTGAGTGCAAGCGTCTGGCCATCTCCTCGTCCTCCTGCATGCGAGCTCTGTACTCCTCGACCGAGACAGCCGTATCCTGAGCTGCCAGTTGAACTGCAAATGCAGCGTCATCTGCCTCCTGCGTCCCGATAGCCTTCACATGCTCATCTTCGTCCAAGTTGATAGTGATCTGCTTCTGCTTCTGCTTCGCTTTAGCTAAATTCCGTGTGGGTAATGTCGGCTCTGTAGTGAGCGTGGCCTCTGATGAGGTTGAGGGGCTGGTGAAGAACGAAGTCAAGGCTGACTGCTGCCCACTCTTCTGCTTTTTTGTAGGTGTCGAGGCTTGTGATGGCCCATGAGAGCGCTTCTTAGGCGGCATGATGAGCGCCAACTGCTATCGGCAGTGTCGAACAGCGTCCATCGAGTCTAGATGAATATGTGGGCAGGTCCCGGGGAAAGGAGTACAAGGTCTTTTGCTCTATAGGCTGCACAGCCGCATGGGACCCTTGGAGACTATTGGCACCACGCAAAGGGTGTTGATGGTGGAAAAGACGGATGGAGGAGTGTGGTTTGAGTGAGCTTCAAGCTGGGAAGGTCGTTCAAGACCCCAAGACCCTTATGAATGGAGAATGTGGAGGCTGAGCCACGGGGGAAAATGCTCGGAAGTCGGAAGTGACAGCCACGCTTGAACAGCTTCTTCCCGCTCAACATGTGATGCTTCCGACTCACACATTCCCCCCCAACTTCGGCTCCTCTCAGGCCTTCAACAGGACCATGTCGCCCACCATGGCTTCGCATCAAGCTCTCAGAGCTGTGCCTCGAGCTGCCAGCGCCGCACCATCGACGCTGCCACCTTCGACCACACGGTCCGTATGGCCGCTCGCAGGACCATCGAGACGACCCTTCTGCTCAAGTACTACCTACCGGTCTCACGAGAACCCTCTCGGCCTACCACGCAACAACCAAGGCATACCTCCGACCATGCCTCGCCGAGGTTCCGGCCCACCACAGCCACGTCGTATCCCCAATGTCAAACACATCATCTGCGTCTCGTCCGGCAAAGGCGGTGTCGGAAAGTCGACCATTTCCGCCAACCTTGCCGCCGCACTCTCGCTCACACAGCCCTCCTCGTCATCACGAAAGCCGAGAGTAGGCCTGTTAGACCTCGACATCTTTGGACCGAGCGTACCCAAGCTCATGGGATTGGAAGGCATGGGAGAGCCAGAATTGACATCCTACGGCGGATTAATACCGATGAAGAATCACGGTGTCAGCTGTATGTCTATGGGCTTCTTACTCGGCAACAACGCTCCCCGCTCCACCGCAGCAGGGGATGAGGCTGTGGAGGAAGAAGAAAGAGTGGTAGCTTGGAGAGGAATGATGGTGATGAAAGCTACTCAACAATTGTTATTTGACGTTGATTGGAGGCTGAATCCTCACGCACCGGCACCTTCTGCACCTCCGACCGAGATCGACACTTTGAACGGACCACTGGACGTTCTTGTGATTGACATGCCACCAGGTACAGGAGACGTCGCTCTCTCGCTAGCTCAACTCGTCAAAGTGGATCAGGCGCTTATTGTCACCACCCCGCAAGAAGTCGCACTGCTGGATGCGAAAAAGGGCGTTAGCATGTTCAAGAAGACCAATGTTCCGATCGCAGGCTTGGTGCTGAATATGAGCCACTTCATAAGCCCAGATACAGGTAGAACTTTTGAGCTATTTGGCAAGTCGACAGCGGTGGAGCAGTATGCGGCGAGAGAAAAGTTAGATGTGTTGGCAAGGATACCGCTGCAGCCGCAGTTGAGTGCAGGTGGGGACGAGGGGATACCTGTAACGCTGAGAGACAAGTTGCCGACGTTTGAAACGGAGAAGCCAGGGTCAGAGCAGCCGAATCACATCCGAACAGCGTTCCTTGAGCTCTCTCAGAAGATGTGGTCTCGATTAGGGCAGTAAGGGCAACAGCTCTGTATACATAGTATGCATCCAATCTAGCTGGAATCAGTAGCTGCTCTCAACCCGCACACACGCGAGTTAATCGTCTATATGCTCAAGATATGGAATTGAACCTTGAACAAGCTTCAAACGCCGGAACATCAATGACGGTCAGATGGAATGCAATGCAATGATCGACCGAAGACCGAACCTTGTTCTCCCGCACCCTCGACACTAAGCCCTGGCAGGAGTAACACGAGCCTGCCTCTCAAAACCTCTCTCCAACTCCAATGCCTCCTTCAACTCGCTCTCCAACATGGCCAAAACCTCCTTACTTGCTGGTTGCAACGGCATCCTACAGTTACCCATCTCATAGTACCACCTTGCCAAAGCGCACTTTGTACCGGGGATACCAGCCTTGAACATGGCCCAATCGGCATGGCTAACCACCTTTTGCAGTTCCTGGGCCTGAGCGAACTTCTCCCAGTCCTTCTGCTCCAGTGCCTCGTTTGTGAGGGTATGCAGATGAACGAGGGTTCTGGGAATGATGTTACCAGATCCAGCAATAACTCCATTAAACCCAGCGGACATGGAAGGGAGAATGATGTCTGCGAAACCAGACCAGACGTGGAAACCGGGACGCTTGATTGCGGCAGCTACACGACCACCTTTACCGACGCTGGCGCAGGTGAGCTTTGCACCGCAGATGTTAGGGTGTTGGGAGATGGAGATGATAAGGTCAGAGTCGAGATCGATGCCGCCAACGCATGCGGGGAAGTTGTAGATCATGACTGGAATAGGGGATTTGTCGGCGACAGAGGTGAAGAATTGTTGCATTGCAGCACGGTCTTTGCCGAGACCTCCGGCGAAGTAGCCAGGGAGAATGACGATCGCTGCATCTGCACCGGCACTAGCTGCATCGATGCAGTTAGCGGCCGTCTCCTTGGCGGAACCGACACCAGTTCCGGCGATGATCTGGGTAGAGGAGAGACCAGCTTCGGAAAGGTATTGACGAGCAGAGGCGACAAGTTCGTGTCGTTCAGAGGAAGACAGGTGGATAGCTTCGCCGTTGGTACCCATGATCACGAGACCAGAGCCAGCAGAGGCGATGCGGAGAACGTGCTTCTTCCAGGCAGCATAGTCGATTTCTTCATTCGAGTCGAAGGGGGTAGCGAGAGGGGTCCAGACGCCAGCCTTGAGTGGGGTTGGTTGGTAGCCGCTGGTTGTTTGCGTCATTTTCGGAGGGCGAGTATGGATGGTGTTGGATGCAGATGTCCAGGATGATAACGGAGAAGATGTTATAGAGGAAAAGATTGTGAGGAGGCTTGACTATATAACACCTGAGCGCGGGGTGGAGGAGGACCAAGTCTGCTGGACCTAGAGAGGACCGGACCGACCTCAACCCGCAGCCGCAACACTAGCAGAGATCCAAGCGTGGGACCTCGGTCAACCTCGACAGATTTGGTGTGGCTCGCCAACGTGCTATCATCATCAGACGAACCCGCGCCTTTTCCGCCCAAGCCTCCCCTACCCAATGCTCATTCTTCATCCGGCGTTTCGATCCTTTGCGGTTGAGTCCTCTTGACGGTTTGTCGATGGTCATGACAAGATACCGTCCTAGCCAGCCACAGGTGGCGTGGGGAACAGAGACATTTAGACAACCGAGTTATTACCCGATTCCGTTCCTGAAGTGTCCTCTGCCCGTGGGTTCTTTGTTGTAGCTAGCCCACCAACGCTGGTCCCTTCTGTGTGGAACTATGGCTACACAAAAGATGGTGGGCTGGCTGGTGTCCCCCCACGCCGACGAATATCAGACGCGGAAGGCAAGTGCGGGGAATAGCGCCGCGTTCCCCCACAGTGACCGATTTTCTTGGGCAATGCCTAGGGATACCGGCCGAGAAGAAGAAAAGGTGGAGCATAGGCAAACGATTGCTATCCGAGTAACCGGTCGTCATCATCAAGACCAACACTTCTGACACCAACACCATTTTCCCCGCATCCTTCGCTCCTCCACTCCTCGCTGTCACAATGACCATCAGCCAACCTTCAGCATGTCTCCGATTCGTTCAACGCATATGTCGCGGCTTCCAATCGTTCTCAGGCCATGACTCTGTCACTATCCATCAGCTTCAAATCAATAAAGCCACTCCCGGGCGGATTTCAGGCTCTTTTCAGATCGGTTCTCACAACCTCAATCGCCTCGGAACCCTGCATGGCGGATGTATTGCAACATTGACCGACACAATAGGTTCGCTTGCTATCGCTTCCAAAGGCCTCTATTCGACAGGGGTGAGCACAGATATCAACACAACTTACGTCAAGTCTGGTGGAGGGAAAGGCGAAACGGTGAATGTAAACGGTCAGGTGGTTAGTATGGGCAAGACGCTGGCTTTCACTAGAATGGAGATTCGACATCCCCTTACAGATGCATTGTTGGCCTATGGCTCACATACAAAGTTCATCGGTAGGGCGATGGGCCATCCTGAGAACGTCGAATTCGATCAAGAGGGATTGCAAGTGGTACAAGGGAAACAGCCAGAAGAGTGGGGTGAGGAACACAGCATCTAATCACGCGCACATACACACCCAACGCAATGCAAGCACTTTTAGTAACGTCTTTCACCCGTGTTGCTGCATGGCAGCATCTATTGCCAAGGGAAAGTACGAGTCTAAGGGAGAAGCAACACCCATCTTCCGTCAACGAACTTTTGTTTGGCCTTAATCGCAGGCAATTGCCACCCCAATCCGCCAGCCATACCATCATTCTCACTTCCCACAGCATACCTCGGTGTCACAAGCACATCTCTTGTCGACTCGCCAGCTTTCTGTTGACCCGCCTTCACCGCCTGCAGATTCTCCTTCAACTTGTCCAACTCCCCACTACCAGCAACAGGAGTCGGCTTGCTGAACGTGCACAGCGCTTTACCCAACCTAGCTAGCCAAACCGGGTTGATCTTCGTCAGAGTCTTCAACCAGACTGTTTCTCCTGCGCCTGCTTCTTCTTCCTCGATCGTCTTGGCGAATTTCGAGTTACTCTTCTGCACCTCGGAGAACACGACCCAGGAAGGAGGAGTTGTGTGGTAGAAAGAAGAAGTCGGGTGGATGAAGGCGAATCCGGGTACACCCATGCCTTTGTAGGGCACTCCGCGGGTGGACTGCATTCTGTCTCCACCGCCTTTGGTGCGAAGACGGTAAAGCATCTGGTTGGTGCGTTCGTCAGAGTTGACTACGGACGATGAAACGACACTTTCGTTTGAGATGAGATCAGCTCGGACTGCGACCTGGTCGATGTAGGCTGATGCGATAAGCTGGCGGATCACTTTGAGTTGCGCTTCGTTCGGTGGTGCCAGCTTGGGATTAGAAAGCGAGGAGGAAAGGTCCGGGAAAGTGGAGCAGATGAGACTGCAGAGTTGAGCACGAAGCTTGTGGATTTCTTCCATGGCTTTCGGTCTGAGAAAGTTCTTGTCACAAAACGAAAGGCTTCCTCCAGCATACTCGTACGCTCCCACCACGCTCAGCAGGCGGAACGTGTCGGAAAGTCCAGCTCCAAGCGCCTCGAACTTTCTCATGGTGGCAAAGTACTTTGCACGTCTTGCTTTGCGTCGTTCCTGGTCCAATTTTTCGCTGTTAGTGAGATGCTGTAGTTCGGAACCAAGTTCTTCGTCACCGTCCATCTTACCAAATGCTCGATCGTAGTCGTCTCGGTCGCCACCCTCACCACCTTCAGCATCTGCATTCTTCGCTCTGCGCTCCCCATACTCCTCCTCGATCAACTGCTCGCGAATGAAAGGATCGCCAATACTCAACGCAGCGACCATAGCCACAATGTACGGCAAACAACCATGCTGCTGCCCTTGCGCCAGCATCTTTCCATATCTCGGCGAGACGGGGAACAGTGTCATTGTTCGACCCAGCTCCGTAACTTGAGCGTGATTGAGCTTGCGTTTGTTCTTCCCGATACTGACTGAAGCGACAGCGGGAGCCTCAAGCGCACCGAGGTGAGTAAGAATCTGTTCTGCTTTCTTGAGCGCAATCCTGTCCGGTGGTGTGGGAAAGGGGAAGTTCGCCACATTATCAATGTTCATCGCCTTCATCGACAATACCAGGCCATCCACGGGTGTGCGCAAGATCTCTGGACTGCTGAACTGTGTCAAATGATCTTCGTAAACCGCTGAGGAATAGAGACGGTAACAGTGACCAGGCCCGGTACGACCAGCACGACCCGCTCGTTGGGATGCGGAAGCTTTACTAATCCAAGAGACTTGGTAGGATTGAACACCGCTGATGAGGTCGTACTGGCGTTCTTTGGATCGACCGCAGTCGATGACGTAGCGGATGTTCGGGATGGTGAGAGAGGTTTCGGCGACATTAGTTGCTACTACGACGAGACGAGTGTCGACGGGAGGCGCTTCGAAGATGCGCATTTGCTTTTCGGAGGGGAGAAGAGAGTAGAGTGGTAAGATGTGCATAGGAACGTCAGTGTCGTCCTTGAGCTCGTCGGGGAGGTCATCGTCGTGTCGGGCTTCGGCTTCGCTGTCGCTGCCGCCCGCTTCGTCGTCGGTGTCGAGTGCATCTGGATCGTCTCCATCTGCCATCGCACCATCATCGACATCAGCAGCCAAGTCACGGTCGAGACCAAGATCAACCTCTTCCGCCTCGACATCGCCATCTCGAGCGGTGATGCTGACTTTTTCAGCCTTGCTCTCGCCTCCGTCATCATCGTCATTGTCGGTGCGACGATTCTTGTGTTTGCCCTGCACGCGCTCTCGATCCTTGTTCTTCTGTGCGATCGCCTTTCTTCCGAATCGCTTTTCGAGCTTCTTGCAGACGGTCGTAATCTCCTGTTGACCGGTGAGGAAGATGAGAATGCCTCCTGGTGGCAAGCGCGCGTGGATCTTGGTTGCTTTCTTGATGGACTCGGTGATGTAGTCCTGGACAGTCTTGCGGTTAAAGTGAACCGTAACGGGATGTTGACGTGCTCCGATGTTGATCACTGGAGGGGGGATGGGGAATAGTGTCGTATTCTCCGTGAAGTCAGACACCCGAAGCGTCGCACTCATAATAATAAGCCTTAGCGGTCGCGCATCAGCCACACCTTGCAACCACCTCTTCTCGCGCAACCGCACAACACGGCTAAGCACACCAATCAACACATCTGTGTTGATACTGCGTTCGTGCGCCTCATCGACCATAATAGCGCTGTACTTGGACAGCAAAAAGTCGGTCGCTAGCTCTCGCAACAGGACACCATCGGTCATGAACTTGATCGCTGTATCCGCGCTGACGGTGGCATCGTACCGGATCTGATGCGAAACTCGGTCTGCGAGTAGGCTAAGCTCGGATGCGACACGCTGAGCCATGCTGACGGCAGCAACACGACGTGGTTGGGTGACACCGATCATGCCCGGGTTGAGACTGTTCTTTGAGCCGAAGGCAGCTTCGTAGAGGAACTGAGGTACTTGGGTGGTTTTACCTGAACCGGTCTCACCGCAGATGACGGTGACGGCGTTCTCCATAATGGTGCGCACAATGGTGTCTTCTTCGGCTACGACGGGGAGACGGAGGCGGGCTACGGTGAGCCCTTCGGAGCGTTGAACTTCGACATGGGTCAAGACGTTGGGTGCTGTGGTGCTTGCTGTGCTGGCACCTGGCTTGGAGCTGGAGGCGACGTCGTTAGACTCTGGCTTCCCTTGAGCTTTTTCAGATGCGACAGCAGCCTCGAGCTCAGCATAGTGCTTGGCAGCAAATGCCGAGCGCTGCCGTACATTCTCCTCATCACGACCGAGGGGACCACGTGCAACACCATCCTTGGGCATAATGTCGCCAACCTTGATCTTGAAGCCTGCGACAGGCTCGAGGTTGTAGGCAGTGTCGTCTTCTTGGCCACCGTCTGCCGATTCATTCTTGGCAGCAGCGGGTCCGGCGGAACCTCGGATGCCAAGAGCAGCACGAGCCCAGTCTTTGAAGCCAGAGCTGCGCTTTGTGGTACTGATGCCGCGTCGACGAGAGCGGTACTCTTCGGTAGCCTCTTCATCGTCATCGTCGTCTTGCTCATCGTCATCAAGATCTTCCTCGTTATCTACGACTTGGTCACTGTCAGACGTATCGTCGTCGCTTTCGTCTTCTTCATCTTCATCGTCTTTAGAATCCTCCTGCTCTACCTGCGTGGCATCATCCTTGGACTTGCACTCGCTTGAGTTGGCGGAGGAAGAAGCGTGTGCCTCATTAATTGAAGATGCTCTCGATGGCAACAATCGCCTACGTCGCATAGCTTCCAGGAAGACCGCCTCTTCGTCTTGGTCTGTATCAGGCTCTTCTGAGCCGACGTCCGAGTCGTCTTGGTCCACAGCCTCGTCATCTACGATATCTCGGTCGAGCGGAGCTGCATCCTTCTCATCGTCAGAGTCTTGCTGGTGCCAGCGCGGTCCAGACACGGCAGCCTTTGCGTTGCCTTTGACGTCGACTTGTTGCTGCTGCCCCTGCTCTTGAGCCATTCGCTTCTCCTGGTTTTTCCTCGAGAGGGATGCGCGAGGTGCTGGTCCAATGACATCCTTCTCTATCAATCGGGAGCGGGATGCAGAGGCAGCGACAGAGTCGGACTCGGATTGGGAGCTGTCGAAGCTAGAGTCGCTCTCACCGGCTTGCTGCAATCGAGTGGCGGCGTTGATACGTCGCGTAGTCTTAGGCTTCTTGGTTCGTTTGCGCATAGCGGGCATGATGGGATTGCCATTGGCATCCTTTGCAAGTGTTGGTGCGAGAGCAGAGCCGAGAACGGGAGCCGATGTTGATGAAGCTGTAGTGGTGGCTGCCGGCTGCTTTGACTTGTCGAATAGACTTGCTGCAGCAATGATCCTTGCTCTTCGAGCTGGGTCTTCCTCGACCTCACCGACTGGGCCATGGTCCTCGCCATCGTCCTCTACATCTTCTGGTGGTGTAAAATTGCCCTCATATTGATCATCGTCGGCCTCACTGTATGCTTTGTCATGATGGATATCATCAAGATCAGCATCATCGTCATCTTCCTCGATCTGCATAGCAGCACCATTCATGGTTTTCCTGCGTCGCTTTGCACTCCTGTCGGCCTTTTGACCTGCAGTATCTATCCTCTCCTCCATTGTCTTTGCTCTGCCAGTACCTAATGTGGCCGCAGACTTGAGCGTAGTTCGATCGACCTCGGCTGAAGTCTGAGCGAGCTTCTGCATGATCTTGACGCGTTCCTCCTTCTTGAGACGGGAAGCGATGTAGGCATCAAGACGCTTGCGCTTCTTGGAGGACATAGGAGCTGATGCATCCTGACCGGAGGATTCGAGCAGCTCTCTTCTCTGCTGCTCTGCTTGCTTTCGCTGGAGATCCTCTTGGCTACCAGGGACGATGAGCTGTGTGTTGGAGTCGTAGGCATCAGCCTCGCGTTGACGTAGGGAGCGCTTGTTCTTATGGGATGAGCCACCGACGGATGAACGCCGCGCTTTGGCGTTGTATCGCTCTCGGACTGGCTTCTTCATCTTGTGCTGCGAGTCGAGAGGGCGTGGCTGACTACGTAGAGCTAATGGTATCATGAAGAAATGGTTGGTTGCCTTTCAACGTCATTAAAAAAACAAATCGACTCTCTGAGAAATTTTAGCAGTGAGTTTTGATTGCCGGAAGAGGGAGTTGGAGAACCCTTACTTAAAAAATAAAAGGGAAAATAAATGGTCAGAAAAATTCAGGCTGCAAAAAAGGCACGGCAATAGTATCGGGGTATGATATCGGGGTATGATATCGGGGTATCATATCGGGGTATGATATCGGGGTTTGGGGGGTTGTCAAGGGACACTTTTTCACGCGTGTTTGACAGCCAAGATAGGATAAAGTCATCTACGCGAAGCGAAAGAGCAGAGGAATTCGCGCCATCGCTCTTCCCTCAAATTTGGCCGAGCCAGACAGGCGAGTTTTCTTGAAAAGCCAAAAAGAAACCAAAAAAAACCAAGGCAGCTGGCCGCGTGGAGAAACTCAGCCTGGCTTTTGGCATTCGATCATCACCACCTGTCAAGACTCTCATCATCCTTCTTCATCGGCGACCAGCATCTCCCTCTCTCGCCCTTACCTAGCATCCACCAGAAAACGCTGCCCCAAATTGTGCATCCACCAAGCAAGTCACCGATAGCATTCCTCCTGAGCAGCCCCATCGACTTCCGACAGCTATCGATCGATCCCATGATCTAGTTTCCCCGACCGAATCGGATGCCTCGACTGCCTGCCAATCTTGCACAGAGCTGTCGCTATCAGCGCCTTCGATCGCATTATCATACGTTCCCATATCTCACAAGGGATATCTCACAAGCAATATCTCACAAGGGTGACCGCTGGCTCTCGCGCAAATGAACCCTTGCGCCAGCGGACGTGATGGGTTCAGCCGCGATGCGCCCAGTTGGCCGTCTGCAGATCGTCGCCGCTCCCGATCACCACCGCCAACTCGTCTCCATCGAGATCATGATGGGCCTGCGAAGACGCTTCCCAGGAAACCGGTCGCCGCCACCAACACCATCCCGCTCGGCGCTACTGTCGATGCCCACAGCCATAATCATGCCTCGACTTCCAGCTCATCCTCAACGAATGATGGCAGCTCGACGTATGCCCGCCATCCTCCCAAGGAACGTTCCAAGCCAATTGTTCCTCGCACACCCTCAAATGCGGCCGATCCACGAAGCGAGATCGTCAGTAGACTAGCGGGGTCCCCCTCGGAGCGAAACTTGTTCGAACAGATCGAAATCAAGCGCTGGTCCATCTCGGAGGATCGCAAAGAGCTCTCTGACCTTGTCAAAAAGGTCAAGAGCCTCGAGGATTACCTCAACAAGTCCGGCAGTAAGGATACAAAGAACCTCGAAAAATTGACAAGTCACCAGCAGCAACAGCAGCGGCTCCAGCAAAAGATCAAGGTCGACAACGACGAGCTCCATCGCATGAGCATCGACTGGCAATACGATATTACCAAACACTTCTTCCCTGCTCTTCTGGCAGCCGCCACCGTTCCCATCGAGGCCAACATCGATGAGCTTCGATCCAGGACCAAAGCCGATCGCGAAGACGAGCAGAAGCGCTACGACGGAATCGAATCCAAGGCGCGCATCGCCTATGCCGAAACCAACAGGCTGAAGAGCGACATTGCCAAAATCGCCAAGGATGCTTCTGGCGCTATCAGAGATGGCGATCGTCTTCGACAGGACTACACTGATTTTAGCAAGCAGTTGCGCAGGGATGTTGATAAGGACGTGAAGCAAATCATGGACAACCAGCGGCGCATCACGCAAATCGAAAAGGATGTTGCTACTCTTCAGGCCAGAGCAGGTGCTCAGCCCTCTCTTGCTCAGCCCTCTCTTGCTCAGCAGGCATTAGGTGCTTCGACTTCCGCAGCTGCCAACTCTACCGCACCCTCGCGTCTCAGCTCAGCATCGACCTCTCGGCCCCGCGCTGCTTCCCCTCCACAGGATCCTCGCATCCGACCGGCTCCGCGACCCGAAGCCTCTGACGCTGCTTCTACTCCAGCAAGTACATCCACATCTGCACCTGTTCGTACCACCGAGACTGCAACGACCGCAACCAGGCCGGCTACACCTTCAGCTCCAGTCACACAAGCACAATTCCGCAAATGGGAGCGAGACTTCCATCAGAACATCGAACTGCGACTTGAGGAGCTCAAGGATATGGCTGTTGGCGAGGCTGCTTTTGAGAACGATGCACGTATGGATGATCGTCTTCGGGCGCTTGCACGTAGGTGGAAGGAGAAGGCCACCAGAGGTGAATATCTGTCTGGCCAGTCAGCAGCAGAAGGGTCTGGAGCTATCGTCGCCGATGCTGTCATCGGATCTATCGATGCTTTAGCTGCCCTTGCTCCCCAGGGTGTTGCCAGTTGCGCCTCAGAGCCAACGCCGATGGACGTCGAGACGAATGCAGCGCAAGACCGTTTGGCCAGCACAACCAACGGACCGAACTGCGCGCAAGCCACAGAGGGTGCCAGTGCTTCAACGAGCCAAGATGGTCCGAAGTCGCCGGTGCGCACTCATTCAGCATCCGATGTGATTGATGTCTCTACACCACCGGAAGCCACTTCCCAACCGAACGAAACAGCGGCGACGGCGACCTCTACTACGGTAGTGTCGGCCACTGCCGCCACTGCTGAACCAAAAACGAACGAGAATGCAGCAGCTGCCACACAGCAACCGTTCTCAGATGCCACTGACGCAAACGCGGCAGCGACGGCCACCGTTGTTTTGCCCGCCGCAGTCCTCAAGCAGATGCGTACATTGCTAAAGGACCACGCAAGACAGATGGAAGAACTCAAGCACGAGGTCGAAAGATTGCGTACGTCAGAGAAGAGCACATCTCTAGACGAGCTGCTGAATGCGCCTGACAAGCTCAAGCGGCTGGCTGCTGCACTCAAGGTGAGCGGCCTCGACATCCCTGCCGCGATCGGTGCCTTGGCCACACAGCTTGAGGTAGTCATCAACGGTATGCGTGCTGAGATCGCCGACGTGCGGGCTCCGCAGCAGAACCTTGCGGACCAAGTGACAACGCTCGAGACATGGAGGGCCGAGTTTATCGGGACTGTCGACGAACGGGTGCAATGGCTGCAGAAGCAGCTCGAGGTGCTCGATGATCAGTCGTCGTTGCAAGGTGCTTTGTTGGTCAAGCTCGCTGAGCATGCCAACCCGCGTCGACAGCCAGCAGCACCGGCTACACCCACCTTCGGCGCGGTTCAAGCTGCAGCCGCGACGAACACGCGATCGCCTCTCGTCACACACGCAAATCCACAAGCGCAGCAGCAGTTACAACAGCAGCAGCAGCAGCAGTTACAACAGCAGCAGCAGCAGCAGCAATTACCTCAGCGTCCGCACCAGCCTCAACCGCAGCAGCATGGCGGCAACTCGCCGAGCTTGATAATGCGAGCTGCCGCTCAGGCTCTGCCTCAGCAGCAACAGCATCGACCGTCTGGAGACGTAGCGGCAGGAGCCCTTCCTGCGCACATGCATCAGTTGTTGCAGCAGCCGCAGATACAGTCACCACAAGTGCAGCAGCTCATTCACCAGCAGATGCAACAGCCGCTTCCTCAGCCGCTTCCTCAGCAGCAGCAACAACAACAACAACAACAACAACAACAACAACAGAGTCTGGTGTACAACATGCCCCGGCAGCAGCCTCCGGGTCAGTATCAGTACCAAGAGCCCAATCAGCGCAGAGGGCATCCATAGAGCGAACAGTGGTGAGCCTCTGAGGAGTTGCATTGAGTTGATTGCATGGGCAACGATTGTCTCGTATGCTTATTCAACCAGAGTTTCGCTCTCAGGATCTCACACTTTCGAACCACTTTCACAGGAGGGGCGATGTAACAGTAATCCCAGACATTCACTATCATCTTGATCCCCAATGTCTGTGAGTTGCCGATGCGAGAGAGGTTTACATGGCTGCAGACCCTGACGATCTGTCTGGAGCTGAAGGATTGGGCTGTTAAGCCGAGTCGAACTTGCTCTGGGCATCTGGAATGAAATTAAACCTCAAAGGCGGACCCGAGAGCTTTTTGGAAAAGTTCCCACGATGAGCGTCTCACTTGCGCCAAATCCTGGTCAAATTGCAGCACTGCCAGAAGGGCGAGGAGATTGTATTTCTCGAATTTCGTTTCGTCTGCCGTGGAGTATTTGAAAAGCTCTAGTGAAGCGCAGGTAGTGAATACAAGTTTGGGAGCTGGACTGAACCTTTGAACCGTGTAACTGCCTGTCTGCTGCCTAAAATTCTCAACTGCGCTTGCAAGAGACTTTGGCGGAATTGCCAAGTTGGAATGGCCATCCAAGACTTGGAATTCGAGATTCGCTCAGAAAGCAGCAGCCGGAGAACTTCGAGGCAGCGTAGCGCGTTAAGCCGCGAGCACTCTTCTCACCGTCACCTTTGCCTTCTCCTCAAGACACATACATCGCCCATCATGCCGAAGTACGTATCAGCTACAACGAAGGAGCATCACCAACAACACCTACAGAGCATATCCCCGTCGCACAGCATCCAGCATTCCAACAGCCAGTATCGATCGACCGACCAACAACTTAGCAACAGTATCCAGGCCGACAGCATGACATTTTCGATTCAATGTACAACGGACAGCAACTGGCATCTCATTACCAATACGTAGCAGCGCGCCTCCGACGATGCAGCAATTCGTGTTCAGAGCTCACAAACCAAAGTGTGCGGCAAGCCAGGAGGAAGAGTCGAGGCACAAGCTTGATTGGATGGAACAAGAGCACAAGCTCGATTGGATGGAACAAGTGCACAAGATGCTGTTAACACGGATCTTCGACAGAGCCGGTGCTATCGGGCAGTGCACACAATGGGGATTGGTCGAAAGCCGTAGCAGTGTAATTGCCGCTGTGTATCCATTTCAACGTCGATCTCACGAAGCCTGCGAGTACCAGCATCATCCATCACCACGAGCGCGTTTCAGACATCCGACCCGACTTTGCTGTCCGTCAGGAACCACGGCGGATTTGCAAGCATGGCTTGCATGCCATCATGCGGCCTATTTCGACCATAGTTGCCATCAGCACTCTCGACCAATTCGCACAGGGACCCACTTATCCTGCACCTACTGCTGCTAGTACTTGGCACAAACTGGCATCAACATCAATGCTGCGACGGGACATTGTCTCTTGGTGTTCAGCTCCTTACATCAGACCGACACTTCTCAAACCCAGCATGCTGACTTGAATCTTCTTTCCTCGCACTCTGCAGCGTTCGTGACGTCGACGCCGCTACTTTCATTGACGCTTACGCGCAGCACCTCAAGCGATCTGGTGAGTTTCAGTTCGACAGGCATCTGGCAGGTTGTTCTCACGCACGCACGCAATCGATCAGGGCGGACAGAGGAAAGGATGAAACGACGGACACATACGCCAATCCGCTGTGACTGCACCAAAACTAGTCTCAAGGGGAAACGGCAGGACGAAGCAAGGACATCTGCGCGGAGGATCGACTCTTGTGACAGTGAGATGCTGCGCATTCAAGACTGGCACCGATCTGGTTTGCAATGTCTGACAAGCACCTGCTTCTGCTGTGAAGATGTTGGAAGAGAGTTTTTGTCGGATGTGGCAGCAGTGACCAGCCGCAACAGATATGGCAACTCACTGCGTCGCCAAGACCCGCCCGCAACCGCTTCGAAGACCTGCCAGAAACTGCCGCAACCATCCCACCTCAACAACTGCAGCTTAAAACTGACCTATACTTTCCCCTCCCTTGCTCTTGAATTCTACCCGCATTACAGGCAAGATCGAGGTCCCTGTCTGGGTCGACATTGTCAAGACCGGCCACTTCAAAGAGCAGGCACCTTACAACCCTGACTGGTTCTACGTCCGTGCTGCCGCTCTTGCTCGTCACATCTACCTTCGCAAGGCTGTTGGTATCGGTCACCTCCGAAAGTTCCACGGTGGCGCTTCCAACCGCGGTTTCCGACCTTCGCACCACGCTGATGCTTCCGGTAGCGTTCAGCGTAAGGTAGTTCAGGGTCTTGAGGGTATCGGAGTTCTCGAGAAGGACCCTAAGGGTGGACGACGTATCTCGCAGGATGGTATGCGTGATTTGGACCGTATCGCCGTCGCTTGTCTCGAGGCTGCTCGTGAGGAGGAGGAGAGCGATGATGATGATGATGAGGAGGAGGAGGAGGAGGATGAGGATGAGGAGAAGGAGGACGACGAGTAATTGCATCTCTCCACCATGCCTTACTTGCGTTCCTGTCGATTATATGATATCGCAGCGATAGCATCCCGTCGCTGTTGGATGATCTTTGCTCCTCTTTGCGTTGAATTCGGTTGACGTCTTGCCACGATTCTAAACCCCCATGCTTCCCCCAAAAAAGCAAGGCTTATGACCTTCCAAAGTAGTGCAAGGCGGAATCGAGATTCAAAGAGGGGGTCAGACTTTCTATTGCATACACACACCATCCCTACTTTCGTCGAGATGCACAACCCTTGTGTTCTCTTCTTGTATCATCGCACTTGACTCTCACACACATGTTCCGAACCCCAGAACAGAAAAAAAGATTCTCTGAAAAAGATTCTTGCTGCTGTGCACCAACTGAAATCGTTGTGTGAGAGTTGAGAGATTTGGGTATGATGGCATGCAACTCCAGAAGCATAACTACTCGATCTTCCATTCAAACGACCTCTGCCCACCACTTTGACCCTTGACCGGCGCACTTGCTTCTGGACCGTTCACCAAGACCGCCTTGCCCCCTTGCACGGCGAAGGTATCTCTCTCAACCAACCTCGCTCTGCCATGCTTCGTTATCAGAATGACAGTTGAAGTTCTGGTCGCATACCAATCCCTCCCACCCTCGGCCGTCGTTGGTAACTGCAGTGGTGAGATCAAGACCGAGTTGCGTAACTCTGATCTTTGTGCTGGAGCTGGGGTCGAGCTTGTCCATAGCAAATTGTAGAGCTCTTGGATGATTTGATCTTCTGAGCTGTGCGAACGGTTGAGAGTGGATAAGAACGTGGATGATCCTTGGCTCACTTTACTCCAGGGTTGAGATAGGACACTGTTGGACATGCCTCCCGGTACCTTTCCTTCTGGGTTGGTGGGGAGGAAGATATCCGGTTCTCTATTACGAGTGAGACTTGCGTCGGCATTACGATTGGTTATATAACCCACGAGAGTTCCCTCGGTTGATATTGAGCCAACTAACAGATTAAAGCCAGGAAACCTGTCCAGTTTGCCGTCAAGACCTTTCAAATACCTCTCCACCTCGCCTTTCACCTCTTCTGCACTCCTCTTGGCTTTGAGGGAGGATTGAGAGCTAAGCCAATCCCGAACGAGTTTGCCACGAGATTCGAAAAGGTCCATTCCCTCAGGCAGGGGTGCGGAGAGTTCGGTAAAGTTGGTTAGAGTGGCGAATGCACCATTTCGTGTGATGCCCAGCCAGGTTCCTCCCCCTGTTGCGTCTCGTGCGCTTAGTATATCATGCGATGCCTCATAGCTCGACGAGGTAGAGGAGGTAGTGGGAGAAGAGAACGAGTGCCAAGCAGCAGGCAAGGTGGGTCGAGAAAGAAACTCGTCCCTATTTGAGGCTATAACTAGGTCGTAGGTCGGATGAGAGGTCGTCCAGAATATCACACACATGCTTCCTCCTGTGTACCTGACCGCAAGAAAAGCTGTTCAGATGGTGGAGAAGGTTAGAGGTGGAGAAGGTTAGAGGTGGAGAAGGTTAGAGGTGGAGAAGGTTAGAGGCGGAGAAGGTTAGAGATGGAAACAAAGAGAGAGGGGGAAAGGAGGCCTATCGGCGACGTGCCTGTCCTGCTGAGCCACACTCACGGCCGAGAATTGCCATTTCTTCTGATCATGTGGTGAGATGCATTCATCACCCCGAACACCACAGCACAGTGACCAGCGAGCAGGAGAGAGATAATGGATACGATGAGCATGATCGAATGCGAGAGTCTAATGATACAAATGAGAGCAAAGATGCAAGAAAGCAAACCTTTGCGGGTATCTAAGTGAGCTTGCCGAAGCGTCGGCAGTAAAGAGTTGTCTAGTTTTCTCTCCACTGATAAGCACATTGCCCATTCGTACAACGGTAGAAGGTCGTCACTGCAACAAAGCAAAGCAATTCTTGGTCAGCTTGAGCTGCAAATACAACCGAATCATCGTCACTTACTTGGTTCGTCAGCAGACCGGATCTGCAACTGCATGAAGAACGCTTTCGGATTCTCGCACTTCGGACACGGAGCTACACCATCACATGATACCAAATTTGTCAATGTCAGTTTACATGGTCCCGTACCGAAGACTTCAAGGGCTAGGGCTGGGGATGGGGTGGAACGTACCATCAATTGAATCGACATTCTTCCAACTCTCCTCTCCACCCATCACATCGTCGACCTCTTTGCGCTTGAGATGTTGACGTGTAGTCATTTGTTGGATGATGGGGAACTCGTATGGGCAGGTATGACAGGACCATTTGTTATTCCCGTGATCATCGAGTTGGATGATCAGGCAGTTGGCGCATGTTGGACAGAAGAGCATCTTGGCAAAGTGACGAGTGCTCGGGAGCTAGAGCGGCCTCAGAGACTTTTCGGTTTGCACTTTGGTGAGATGTCGTAGCGATGCTCTTCGTGACGGAGGGATGTAGAGACAAGTGCGAGGCTAATAAGCAAAAGGGTGGTAAGCAAAAGGGTGGTAAGCAAAAGGGTGGTAAGCAAAAGCGTCTTGGAGTTGTTGCTGCAGGGAAAGCTAAACTTGTCGAACCCAAAAGCAAACTCCGAATTCCGAGCTTTTCGAAATGTTTTTCCGGTGGAGATCAAGCATGTTAGATCGTAGCAACTGTTGAGCCTTACGGCTTTAATCGGACCTACTTTTTCATGAGCCCGGAAGCGAGGCTTGCTGTGTCGCCTTTGGCGCTGGATAGTTAGCTTGGTCCGGCATTGCTGTGCTGCTGCTGCTGCTGCTGCTGCTGCTGCTCTACCTTTGGCAGGAGTTGAGCTCTGATTGGTGCCTTACGTTTGGCCTTACGCTGGTCACGTGGAGAGAGGAGTGGAAAAGTAAAGTCGCTTGCTGCCAAGCGTAGCAACACAGAAGACACGCTTGCAACTGCTGAATCTGCCTGCTGGTGCACGGTGTGATTCATCCTGCCATCCGGGCCAAAAGAAGAAAGCCAGCTTGCTTGGCTCTAACTTGCCCCGAGAGCGCAGAGTGCAGAAAAGAGGCAAGCCATCTCCCAGCTCTCCTCACTCTGTGGTGTCTGTTGTTTGGCTGCTTGCCAGTTCTCCCTCTTCTTCTTTACCGTGTGTATGTCGTCTTTGCCTCGGCGTCTTGCAAGCGGTCGATCTTTGCTTCCTACCAACACATTCGTGTCATCTACCTTCAGCACCTCATCGCTTGGTCCTTTCCCCCGCTCCCAGCTTCTCCGCACTCTTCCTTCTCTGCGGCCCCTTTCCTTTGTCGTCGTTGCAAGGTATCATCACTCTTCCCCGAGCTCTGCGTTGGCTATCCCCGTAAGAGCCCCTCTGAATACAAGTTCCCCTCGAACCTTGCCCAAGATGCCGGAGCTCGTAGGTTCCGTTGACGCTGGTACCACCAGTGTGCGATTCATGGTCTTTGACGAATACGCCAAGGTGATCGCCTCTCACCAGATGGAGTTCAACCAGTACTACCCACACCCCGGTTGGCACGAGCAGGACGCACACGAGATCATCGACTGCGTCTATCAGTGCATCGACAAGACCCTCGTCAAGCTCGAAAAAGGTGGCCAGTACAACAAGGCCGACGTTAAAGTCATCGGTGTCACCAACCAGCGAGAAACTACGGTGGTTTGGGATAAAAACACCGGCAAAGCCCTCACCCGTGCTATCGCCTGGCCAGACGCACGAACCACCTCCACCATCCGCCAACTCGAAGCCAAGAGCGACAAAGGTGTAGACGCTGTCAGGCAAGAGACCGGTCTCCCTCTCTCCACCTATTTCGCTTCGGTCAAGCTGCGATGGATGCTCGACAACCTGCCCCAAGTCCGCAAGGCACACGACGACAAGCAGATGCTCTTTGGTACCGTCGACAGCTGGATCGTCTACAATCTCACCGACAAGCAGGTGCACATTACCGACGCTTCCAACGCTTCGCGAACCATGTTCATGGACCTCCGTGCCCAAAAGTGGGACCAGAAGCTGTGCGATTTCTTCGGCGTCGATATGGACATTCTGCCCGAAATCAAGAGTTCGTCGGAAGTGTACGGCAAGATTGCTCACGGTGAACTCAAGGGAATTGAGATCGCAGGTATTGTGGGAGACCAGATGGCTGCGTTGGTAGGCAACAAGTGTTTCACTCCAGGAGAGGCCAAGAATACCTATGGCACCGGTGCTTTCTTGCTCTACAACACCGGCGAGAAGGTCGTTTCCTCGAAAAACGGTTTGCTTTCCACTATCGCCTACAAGGCAGGCCCTGATGCACCGGTCCACTACGCATTGGAAGGATCGATCGCCGTTGCTGGCTCAGCAGTCAAGTGGGTTCGCGACAGTTTGGGTCTCATCAAGGAAGCTAGCGAGATCGGCGACTTGGCTGGCCAAGTTGAGGACACGGGAGGAGTCTACTTTGTCACTGCATTCAACGGTCTCTTCTGCCCTTACTGGGACGACACTGCTGCTGGTACGGTTGTCGGTATCACCGCTTACACCGACAGGCGCCACTTGTGCCGTGCCACTCTGGAATCGACATGCTACCAAACCAAGGCTATCCTGGATGCCATGTCGAAAGACTCGGGTGTCGCCCTGAAAGCATTGCAAGTCGACGGTGGCCTCACCAACTCGGATGTCGCGATGCAGATCCAGGCTGATATCCTTGGCATCAATGTCGAGCGACCTGAAATGCGAGAGAGCACAGCACTGGGTTCCGCTCTCCTTGCTGGTTCGGCGATCGGTCTGTTCGGTTGGGACATTAACAAGCCAGAAACGCTCAGCAAGGTCAACAGGGCAGGAAAGCAGGTGTTTGAGCCCAAGATCGACGAGGACAAGAGGAAGCAGCTCCTGCACGGTTGGGAGAGGGCAGTGGAGCGTGCCAAGGGCTGGAACGAGAACCCCTGATCGAAGCAAAAGAGATGATAGGATACAATAAGAAGCAACTTGAATGTACATCACATTCCTCAATGGAAACTGTCTCTATGCTATCCGTGGCGTCAGGCATGGGAGCCAAGTGTATGGGAGCCAAGTGTCTTTCGTGATGTCCCGTGTGGATCTCGGACTGAATCTGGACATCTGTCGAGCTGCCAGCAGATCAGAGTTGCCGACTTGAAGGCAAGACAATGAGACACAAATGAAATGAGAAACACGGCTGTCATGTGGGCTGCAGGAACAATGCTCGCAGCGGCAGTAGTTTCAGCAGCTGTGCTTCCGGCTTGGCTTGGCTTGGCTTGACTTGGCATGGCTTGACTTGGCATGCGCCTGCGACACGGCCACTGAAGTCGACACTCGCATGTCACACTACAAGATGTATGCCTTCTGGATGTGATCGTACAGAGATCACTCAGCTTCGACATTGGATGGAGAAAAGTGAAAACCGAGCTTTAAATCCAGCAAACAAGCAAACTACTGTTAAAGGGCATGCGACAATTAGCGTTGATCACAAGTATCGATCATAAGCTAAGTACAAGATGATTCCAATGTATATATATATATAACTTCCGTGTACAAGGATTGGTAAGGCCGAAATGTAACGGGGAAACTATATCGGGTGTTTGATAACCGGTATGCCGCGGCGGTCGATTTCGGGCCAACGTGGTGTATATCCGAATGAGTAAAGTTGGCCGAGTATGTGAGATCGAAGCAGAAAACATATATTTTTTACTATTACGACGTCAGAGGACAGAAGAACAAAAGTTGCGAGAAGAAGAAGAAGAAGAAGAAGAAGCAGCAGCAGCAGCAGCGAGTCGGCTTCGGATCATTTCCCGACACAGGCCGCGAAATTGTGGATCGTCTCAGCTGTGGATCGTCTGAGCTTCTTGAGATTCTCGACTTGGCTTGAGCACAACCAATTCCAAGTTGACCGACCAACTGACTCTGTTTCCTTTCCTTACCACCACCACCACCACCGCCACCACCATAACCATAACCATAACCATAACCATAACCATAACCACCACCAATTGACATCTCTGAACCTCCGACGCTCAAAGTGTGACCTTGCCAACGGTTGCAACTTTTATCTGTACGATCACCACCCGCCAAGCAATCAAGTTGTTGCAGCCCACGGCATCGTCAGATTGCACTTTTACACGAACATTTGCTTCAACCCGTATCTCGCACACCCGACTCGCATCTCGTTGCAGACGGCCACCGGATCCGAATCCGAACAGGCTCGTATAGTGTCTCGACTACGTCCAGCAATCAACCTCTTTCATCTCTTGAGACGCAAGAAGGCGTTCCTCTCGACGGGATTCCAATCGGCTTGTCTTGCTGATCCAGCTGCGCACACAACAATATGAACGCTTCTGCACCAACAGGCGGTCCTGAAAAGGCGTCGGCTCGTGAACCCGTCTCTCTGCACTTGCTCGCAAACCTTGAAGGTCACTCATCACGTGCATGGCATCTCGCATGGAACCCTCGGATGCCCATCTTGGCATCCTGCTCCGGCGACAAGGACGTTCGTCTGCACGCCTACTCGTTCGTATCAACGACTTCAGCCGATGGTCCATCAAGCTCAAAGCAGCCATCCTTCAACCTACGCGAGGCGATAGTGACAGGTCATCAGCGCACAGTCCGACAAGTGGCGTGGTCGCCTGATGGCAAGATTCTCGCCACAGCCTCGTTTGATTCGACAGTAGGCATATGGGAGAGGATACAGGATATCGACGGCACCTCCGAGCTGGAAAGCAACCGTGACGGTCCAGGCCCGGTCGCGCTGAGCAATGGTGGAGCACACGTCGACCAGCTCGAATGGGACTGTGTCGGTACACTGGAAGGTCACGAATCGGAATGCAAGTCGGTTGCCTTCTCACACACAGGCGGTTTGCTTGCATCATGCAGTCGAGACAAGTCGGTATGGATCTGGGAGGTGCAACCTGATGCCGAGTTCGAGTGTCTTTCGGTATTGATGGAGCATTCACAGGATGTCAAGGCGGTGGCGTGGCATCCAAGGGACGAGATGCTTGCATCTGCATCCTACGACGACGCCATCAAGCTTTACATCGACGATCCTTCCGATGACTGGTTTTGCTTCACCACACTCACAGGTCACGAATCGACGGTCTGGAGTCTCTCCTTCTCACCTTGCGGCAACTACCTCGCTTCGGCCTCAGACGATCTCACTGTTCGCATTTGGCGGAGGCTGGACGCAGATCAATGCGAAGCACGCGGCTTGAAACCAGAAGGCAAGATGGCAGGTCGCCGAGGCGAAAAATGGATGCTTGTCAGCGTGCTTAAAGGTGACCACGATCGCACAGTCTACAGCGTCTCTTGGGGTGTCGACAAGACTTGCAAACGTCCTGGCAACCTCGGACGTCTAGCAAGTGGTGGTGGCGATGGCCGAATCTGCGTCTACGAGCTCTCAGAATCCGAGAACGCAGAGCAGCTGGCGCCGAAAGTAGAGCTGGTTGCAAAGATGGAAAGGGCACATGCAAGTGCCGATGTCAACTGCCTATGCTGGGCACCTGAAAGCTTGAATGCGCGATCGAGCTCAACAACGGCCCAGATGGAGAAGCTGATGAACCAAGGCGAGATGCCTAAAGGCCTAGCAGCAGGCGGCGTATCGCATGAGATCATGTCGGATATGCTTGCAAGTGCTGGCGATGATGGAAGCGTCAAGGTATGGACCTTGCCTAGCTCGCCTTACGCTGTGCAGGCTAGCTCTGCCTAAAACGTCATCGATGCTGTAAGAGACTGTCTTTCTGATGATCACAAGGCTTAATTCAAGCTTTCGAGTCGACACTCGATCCCATACAAGCTCAACGTTTGAGAAACCGAACCTTGGCTCAAGGCTTTGTATGCTTTTCTTAGTGTGACTCAAATGACAGCCACGCTACAATCCAGGATGAGCTGAGGTCGAGATGCTCTCAAGTGACGACCAGGGTATATATAGATGCAGTTGAATTCCAGTCAATGCGTGACACCAGAAGAGTTGTGATACGAGATGGCAGCCTTGGGTGCTTGCTCAGCTCGGTGCTAAGAAAGAAAGGCGACACAGACGACACACAAGCAGACATTGTTCTTCCCGATCTCTTCCCCGATCTCTTCCCCGATCTCTTCCCCCCGATCTTTTGCGGACGCCAAAAAAAGGCAGCGCGGCGGCATGAGAAGAGTCAGATGAGAGCGAGAGAGAGAGAGAGAGAGAGAGAGAGAGAGAGAGAAAGGCAAAAAGCTCAGCCAAAGAGTCGAAAGTTTTAAAAAAAAGGTCAAAGCGCGCTTCGCATTTGCTGAGAATAATATGCGGCAGCAGCAGCTCAGTCGGTCATTATTTCCTTGAGTCCGAGGCAGCGGCGGATTGTCCCTTGCCTTGCTCCGTGTCGTCACGCAACCATCCTTCCTTTCTTCCTTTCTTCCTTCCATCCATCCTTCCATCCATCCTTCCTCCCTTTTTTTTCGCTTTCAACAAACACACGACTTTCGACATCGCAGCTTGGGTGACATGAAGAGCGTCGTCCTCGCTTACGCCCCGATTGCCAGTCCCTCTCTGATTCGCGCTTTCAATTGACTGTCGGCAGCAGTCGCAGTCAACGATCTCACTCTTTTCCACTCGCCGCGTAATCAGCTTCCATGTCTGGCGGTTCCCATTACCCTTACACTTCGCAGCCCAATCAGCACAGTTCCTATCCATCCTACACCTCAGCTCCTGATCACCATCACATCAACTCGGCTCTGAACCAAGACCCGAACGCCTATCCTTTCTACCAACACGGCAACCGTAACGGATCCCACTGCTCTGCAAACTTTCATCCCTCTTCCTTCCCTCAGCAGCCCGGCTTCCAGCAGAACAATAACAACGACTCCTCCTACAACTCTGGCTTTTTCGGAGGAAACAACCAGTACAATCACTACTTGCAATCAAATCCGCAGCAGTACAACTTTCCCGTCACCTCGGGCTATTCTTCGAACGCTGCTCAGCCAGGTGCTGGTCTCGAGAATCTTCTTCCCAACTTCCCTGCTCACACTACCCACCAGCCTCTAAGCAACAACGCTGCGCAGTACCTTCAACCGGGACAGTGGCCACAGCGCGCTGGTACGCCAACTTGGATTGACAACCCTGCGCAGTCGCTTTCGCCTCAGCCAGCCTTTGAACACCACCAGCAGCATCAACAGCAGCATCATCAACAGCAGCATCATCAACAGCAGCATCATCAACAGCAGCATCATCAACAGCAGCAGCAGCAGCAGCAGAACTTTTACAGTGCATCAGCGCCTCGTCTTCCCTTGAAGCAAGAGAACGGCCTCGACTCCGTTTCCACCCCGGCTTTCCATTCGATCGATTCCAACGACCCTTCGCCTCAGAACAGTGGCATCCGCATCAAGCTCAAGAAGCGCACCCTCAACGCACACGAGACCAGCTCTGGTGGACGACAAGCGCAAGCTCAGCTTCAGATCGAGCCTCCCAGCAACATGGTAGGAGGTAGACCCAGTAGAGCTGCTGCCGCAGTAGCCTCGGCCAACATCAACCACGTATACTCCGACAGTCCCAACAGCCGTTCTCTTCGTGGTCGCCAAGTCAAGCAGCAGCCACGCAGCGAAGAGGACTACGAAGAAGAAGTAAGTGCTTCTCAGCAGCCAGCCACTCCTCGTTTGAAGCGTCATGACGACCGAGACGACGATGACGACAAAGACGATGATGACAGCGAGCAGGAGAGCAGTGAAGATGAGCAGGAATACGACGACGCCGATAACAATGTCGATAATTACGAGCATGTAGCGCAGCCAAAGACCAAAAAGCGCACCCAGTTCCGTCGATCGAGCACAAAGGAAGAGAAAAGGCCTCGTTCCAACAATGAGACCAAAGGAAAGCAGAAAGAGACTACCATACCCGCACCCAGTCGAAGCACCAGAATCACACGCAGTAGCAGCCAGCCACTCGTTGCCCAGAATACACACGCTATCACTGGCAAACGCGGCAGCAGAGCCAAAGACACTGGCGAGACCAAAGACCAGAATAGAGCCAAAGATAAAGCACCAAGCAAACAAGCCGAGCATGGTCCTGCTGCACGCTCCAATACAGCCCAGCCACCAAAGAAAGGCAAGGCCAAGTCGCAGGCTACCTACCAGGCTACCCGTCGAAGCAGCAGACTCCTTGGCGACTCACAGCCCGAGTCTAGCCAGGAGCTCACCGACACACAGGCCATTATCCCCAGGCTCACAGTCAAGATCGGCATCAGGCAGCGAGCGAATGAGCAGATTCAGAAGAGAGGCAGGCAATCGGTAAGCTTAAGCTTTCAGACTCGCGGGTCGTGTGTTTAGGGTGGTATTGGAATCTCGACGATGGCGGTCGGTGCAGTCTTGAGAGGAAGCAGCACAGCCTTGAGCTCTCATCATCCGATACTCTGGTTCCACCGCGGGTGCGAGCGATCGCGGTGGACAGATGTCTCACACGTCGTACTGACATTCTCGTTGCTTGCTCATCTTTTCATGCGACTGAACAACCTTACTGACCCATGTTCCTTGGCTTCTTTGACATTCTGCTGACACTCCTACAGGACGCGGATGAACAAGACGATGAAGACGAAGATGCCCAAGCCGACGAGGATGCGGAAGGCGAGCAAGACCATGTCGTCAAAGAACAAGACCAACACCACGAGCCGGAACCTATCCTTTCCAAGAGCCGCAGCGGTAGGATTCGTAGGCAGAAAGTAGATAACATGGCTGAATCCGAAGACTCTGAAAACCTCGCCGGCGACGACAACGACGACGACGAAGATGAGCAGGTTGTCCGCTCCACTCGACGCACCTCTGCTCGACTCAATACCAACGCACTCGATGGCTTTGTGGCCGCCGACGACGATGAAGAGGAAGACGACGAAGGCGAATACGGCTCCAAACGTTCCACGCGCTCCTCAGGTCGACTTCGACGTGGTGGTGGGGGCTCTAATACCAACCGCCTTGCCGAGATGGCAGCTAAGAAGCGTGCAGCTAATGGTCGCAGCAAATCTGGGAGGCGCAAGCCTCGTGACGAAGAGTACGAGGGGGAAGGCGACGAGACTCCAGAAGAAGAGCATGTCTCTGGAGCCGAGGATGACCCACTCGACATTCATAGCGACGAACCAGAAGGAAGTCAGGGCAAGTCCTACTCGCTTCGTCAACGCAAGAAGGTCAACTACTCGCTCGTACCTCCCCCTCCCTCACCACCAAGAGACGGCTTCGGCCGGCCCGTTCGCAACAGTCGTGGACGCAGCGCATATGGCTCATACGATCTGGAACCTCCTGGCGACGGCGTTGGCTTTGGCTCTGGTGCTCCGGGCCCAAGTCTTCCCATGCCATTCCCTGGTCGCGGCAAGAAGGGCAAGGAAGGATGGGATGCTCTGCCATCTTCCATGACCGGCAAGGACTACGCACGTATCTTTGGCGATCCTATCGACAGCTCCGATGACGAGTTGCAGAACAATGCGCTTCGCAAGCCAGGTGCACCAGCTCCTCTTGGCGGTGGAGCTGCTGGCGGTCTGCTCGGTGCAGATGGTGCTGGTGGCGCGGCTGGTCCGCCTGGCGGTCTCACAGGTTCTGGCGGTACGGACAGCTTTGGACGTATCAAGAAGAGCGGCGACCCGCTAGCTGATGTTGACCCTCTTGGTGTCGACATGAACGTCGACTTTGACAGCGTCGGTGGTCTCGATGGCCACATACAACAACTCAAGGAGATGGTCATGTTGCCCTTGCTGTACCCGGAAGTCTTCCAGCGCTTCAAGGTGACGCCACCCCGTGGCGTGCTCTTCCACGGCCCACCTGGTACCGGCAAGACGCTCGTCGCCCGTGCCTTGGCTGCCAGCTGTAGTACCGATGGACAGCAAGTCAGCTTCTTCATGCGAAAAGGTGCCGACTGCCTTTCCAAGTGGGTCGGTGAAGCTGAACGACAGCTGCGTCTTTTATTCGAAGAGGCAAGAAACTCGCAACCGAGTATCATCTTCTTCGATGAGATCGACGGTCTCGCGCCTGTCCGTTCCAGCAAGCAAGATCAGATCCACGCGAGTATTGTTAGTACCATGCTTGCGCTGATGGACGGGATGGATGGACGTGGACAGGTTGTCGTGATTGGTGCTACCAACCGACCTGACAGTGTCGACCCAGCCCTGCGTCGTCCTGGTCGATTCGATAGAGAATTCTACTTCCCTCTGCCATCGCTCGAGGCGCGTAGGAGTATCATCAACATTCACACAAGCAAATGGGAGCCTCCACTTGATGACGACTTCAAGGCCAGACTCGCGCAAGTCACCAAAGGATACGGAGGAGCCGATCTGCGCGCGCTTTGCACAGAGGCTGCACTGAATGCCGTTCAGCGACGCTATCCTCAGATCTACTCGACCACGGACCGACTCCTGCTCGACCCTGCATCTATTCAGGTTGACGCTAAGGACTTTATGATGTCGGTCAACAAGATCGTCCCGTCGTCGGCAAGAGCAAGCGCGTCGGCTGCTGCTCCCCTACCCGAGAGGTTGGCATCGCTGCTCGGTGCTGTCGTTCAGGATGCCATATCTGTTCTCAACAGGATCCTTCCACCTGTCTCAAAGCGCAATCCATTAGAGGAAGCACTGTGGGAGGACGATACCTTCGTCCCCAAGGGTCTGACTTCGGGTCTTTCGGCTGCCGACATGCTTGCTGGTGACCGCGGCTTTGGTCGCGAGATGCTGCTTCAGTCTTTCGAGGCACAGCGCGTCTACCGTCCACGCATGCTTGTGTACGGTGACGTCGGCATGGGACAAGGTGCTGTCGGTGCCGCACTATTGCAGCATCTTGAAGGATACCACGTCCAGTCGCTCGATATTGCAACCTTGCTCGGTGACAGCGCACGGACACCTGAAGCTGCCATCATCCAGCTCTTCGTCGAGGCAAAGCGACACAAACCGAGCGTGCTCTACATTCCTGGCATCGTGCACTGGTCTCGCTCTGTCTCGGACAGCGTCAAAACCACCTTCAAGGCGTTGTTGGACGGTCTCACCGATGCTGACCCAGTGATGTTGCTCGGCATTGCAGAAGCTCCACTTGACGAGCTCGACGATGAAGTTCACTCATGGTTCAACTTCCTCGATGACGACATTGTCGAAATCCCTCGTCCCGATGAAGAGAGCCGACGAGATTTCTTCAAAGAGATCTTTGACCACGTCATTCGACCGCCCACCGAGTTCCCTGACGCGCTTCCAAGACGCAAGCGAGTGCTCGAAGAGCTACCCAAGGCACCACCTCGTCCACCACGCAAGCTCACCCAGGCTGAATTGCAGCAGCAGGCAGATAGCGACACGAAGCTGCTCGAGCATCTCAAGTTCCGCCTTGGCCCTGTTCTTGCTGAGCTGAGGAAGAAGTTCAAGAAGTTCACCCGTGATGTTTGGGACGAGTACAACCTCAGAGAACTTACGCAGCAATTTGCCTGGAAGCGCGAAAAGGGCAAGATCACGGTGGAGCTCCGATACTACCGACCCAACATGGCAGCACAACCGACTCCGATCGAGGTCAACGACGATGCGGAGATGCTCGAGACTGAGGCTGATATTGCTGCTAAGCGCGGCATAACGGCTGCTCAGTTCATGGGTTCTACCGCTAATAGTATTACGGAAGTCGAAGACGAGCAGCTTGCTGAGGCTGGCGATGCTGCTGAAGCTGGTGCGACGGCCGAGAATGGTGATGTTGAGATGTCCAATGATGACGGAGTTGCTGCCCCTGCCAACAACACCAACGGAATTGTTCCTGATGCTCATGGTGTCGAGGGAGCAGAAACTGATGCTGGCGTCCTCATCCCACCACCATCCTCGCAACCCAACGGCACGAACGGCGTCGACGCATCCACAACCGAATCCGCAGCTGCAGACACCTCCGCATCCGACCCTATGGCCGACACCTCGATCGTCTCTGGCCCCACCAACGGCCCCACAACCATCAACGACGAATACATCACCCGCAACATGCCCATCTGGACCACCAACCTCGAAAAAATGCAAAAACGTCTCTACTACAACGGCTACCTCTCCTGTTCCGCCTTTTTGGAAGACATCCAGAAGATCGTTGAGAATGCGGAGGAAGCAGCTGAAGTGGATCAGGATCGGGTCTTCCGTGCTCACCAGATGCGCAACCTGGCGATTATTTTGATGGATCAGTATATCGATGCTGGGTTTCGGGAGGAATGTGATAGGATGGCATTAAGACAGATGGCGAGGGAGCAGGAGGCGAAAGAGGCGACGGAGAAGGCGAAACAGAGTGCGGAGGAGGCAGCGGCGAAAAAGGCAGAGAGTGCGAAAGGTGAAAGGGCTAGTGCTAGGATTGCGGGTAAAGAACCTGAGTCTGCTGGGTTGGAAAGTGTGGGTGGGGAGAGGGGGAGTAAGAGACAGAGAAGTGTTAGTGCGCAGCAGCAACAAGGGTCGACTGCTACGTCGAATGCTCAAGAAGAAGGTGCGACTGCGGCTTCTGCTACGGTTGAAGGCTCTTCCTCTGACCCTTCCACTACCGTCAACGCGCCTGCATCTGAGGCTAACGGCGAGGAAGAAGCGCGTAAACGCGCCCGACTAACCTCTCCCTCCCAACCCTCCTCCACCGTCACCACCCAGTCCCCCTCCGCACCCGCATCCGCATCCGCACCCGCACCCGCACCGGCACCGCAACCGCAACCGCAACCGCAACCGCAACCGCAACCGCAACCGCAACCGCAAGCAGAACCCGAACCACACCCACCACTAACCTACGTCCGCGAAGAGTACACGCATCTCTGTCGGGCGATCGTCCGAGATACCGCCAGTTACAACGTTGATCAACTCTCTCGTCTCCGCGCTGCATGTTTCAATGCGATTTGGAGTCATAGATCCGATTGGAACAGGGATGAACTTATTGGGAGATTGATCGAGATCAATGACAAGTCCAAAAGGGCGGTTGAGAGGGAGAGGAATGCGAAGGCGAAGGCGAAGGCGAAGGATGATGCTGAGGCAAGGTTTCGGGGTTTGACGTACTAAAGAAAGAGGAGGAGGGGGGAAGGGGTGCGTGTACAAGAAATGAATGGATAAGAAATTGGTTCGTATTACATGCTCTGATTTCTTGGGCTTTTGGGGTTTGTGGGGTTTGTGATGCGAGGGAATTGTGTTGCTGATGATGATTGCCGATTGACAGGGCGCATGCTGGAGTGAAACGAGTCGATTAGGGATGAGAAACCTCTCTATTGAGTGCAACCTTGATCGATTTGTACCTAGCGTTCCGTCAATAAGAAGCTCAGCCTCTGTCAACACACAAGGATCATCGGAATACGAGCTCTCTGCCTGCCTATAACGAGCACGGGATGAGCAGTTGATTTACGACAACCGCATTGCACAAGCCGGCTTGCCGTCGAACATGACTAGTTTCCCATTGGCCGAACGGGAAAGATAAGGTTACAAAAAGCGAATCGTCACTCAGCCATTACATGGAGCCAAAGATTTCAAGAGGTAGCTTCTTCAGTTTCAGCTTCTGCCACTTCGGAGAGCTCTCTTCCGACAGACTTGCGTCGTGTTGGAGCCACTGTTGCTTGCGGTGCTGTGGGAGGAGTGCTCTGAAACGCATTCGGAGATCCAATCGAAGGTGCAAGTTGCTGTTGTAGTGTCAGGATGGGCGATGAGGGTGAATCCATCTCCTCGCCTCGCCCATCCCCCGCCACCGTTGCTGCACAAGGACTCGCAAAAGTAGCAGTAGCATTAGCTCCAGTCAACAACACTCCACTCAATTGCGAAGTCAGCCCTTCCACCTCTGCCTCATTGGTCCCCTCACCATCCGTAGAGTTGGGGTGCGGGGCGAGATTAGACATCCTAAACCCACTGCCGTTTGTCAAACTACCTCTTAAATTACTATTACTTCCCCCTAGCCTTCCTTTGGTTAATCTTAAACTTCCTGATGAATTTCTTCCTACCGTTCGTTGGAATCCTGCTGGTGTTCGATAGCCTTCCCTACTTGCAACGCTTTTCCCACCGGTTAGGCCTGAACGTCGATCTTCTTCTTCCTCCCCAACACCCCACCCGCCGTTGTGAGTGAAGGGGGAGGGTGATTGGGAGGGACTGGAGTTGGTGGATTCCCCACACTGATGGTGGGGGTGGGGGTGGGCGGCGAAACCGAGACCAGACGCGGATGCGGGTGTGCCATAGAGGCTGGCAAGACGTTTGCTTGATGTCGAAGGAGACCTACTTCCTCCTTCCTCGAGATCTTTGCGGCTAAGATCATCAACTAGCTCTTCTACCGAGTTGATCTGGGGACTGAAGGAGATATCGTCGAATATTTCGTAGTATCGTTCGATACAGAACCGGAGGATGGAGCCGAGAGTGGTGGCGGTACCTTGCGCAGTTGAAGAGATGGAGGCTTTGCGCATCGACGGACTTCTCCCTTGACCCTGACCCTGCGCCGAAGCAGGTGAAGACATAGAAGAAATGCCTTCAACCCGACAAATCATAACATCCTTGATCGCATTCCCGCTCGACACTAGGTTAGGTGCAATGACGGTAGCAAGGTTGGCAGCATCCATCTTGTTACTCTCCTTATGCTGTGCTACTTTATGCAGCATCTCGAGGACGTAGGATAGCAAGATACCGGCGCAGGGGGGCTCAATGGCGGGGAGCAGACGCGTGCGGAGAAAGTGGATCGTCTCCTGCGCTTGTGCTTGCACTGCTTCGCTGCTGTTGCCCGTGCCGGGGAGGGGAGGTGGAGGACATGCTCGAATCAATCCATACATGCTAGCTGGGAAGATCGGACGCGGTAACGACCGAAGCAAGACTTTGAGAAGCACTGCAGGGATATGCGGATCCCTATACTGTTCCAAGCTTACAGGATGTCCTCGATCGTAGCTCTCCTGAGCCGTTTTGAGCAGTGCAGATGAGGGAGACCTTCTGAAGATACCTTCTACCTCTGCTGGTTGAATCCCATCGAAGTCGCCGAGGATTGCTTCTACGCAGTCTCGAGCCACTCTGGGAACTCCACCACTCTCGCCGTACTCTCCCATAAGCTCGACTAGATCCACACCGAACACTTTTTCCCCCGCTCCACCTTGATTCCCACCTGTTTTTGCATCCAACGCCTTCTGTGGCAGATTGACATGCTTCTCATACCGCAAGTTCCACTGCAACACCTCTGGCGGAATATCGATTTGCGTCAATGGCACATATCCCGCCAGGGCACTCAGCGTATACAGCTGTACCACCTTCTTACTGAACTTGGGCGAGACCAAGTAGGCCCCCGTATTAAGGAACTGCAGCAACGATCTGGTGAAGAAGGTGGGATGTACAATGTACAACTTCTTCAAATTCTTCCTGAACCTTCGATCAAGACGACGATAGGCACGCCAGATCCAATTCCAGCCGGGTCGATGATGTCCACCAGCCGCAAAGTAGATGACTGTGTAGTCGTTTTCTACGAACAGATCCATCGTGTCCATGATCCTATCCAGCAACGCGTCGTAGTCCACCTCCTTGGAATCAGGGAGGCAGCAAGAGGCAAAAACGACCATAGGACGCGTTTCGTAGTCGAGCCCTGCTTGAAAGACGATGCGCCGAACGTAGCAGTCGAGCTTTTCGGTGCGTGCCAGGGCTTCGCTCCAATTAGCGGCTGGTCGGGGGTGCGAGATGGGTGACGCGGGCTGGTCTCCGCCTGTGGCACTGGTGGGTGTGGTGCTGCTGGAGGAGGGCCAGAGGAAGCCGGAGCCTGAAGGAAGTTTGTTGCTGGAAGGCTTGGATTGGAGTCGCGACAGAGTGGCATACGCTCCCCTGGGAGACTCATCTCCAAGTGAAGGGGAGGCCGGTGGTGGAAGATGGCGGAACTGGCTGCGCGGCGATGCAGGTGAACGTGGCGGTGCGGGCGTTTGAGGAGGTGGAGAGGCTGGTGCGATGTCCTCAAAGATACCAGCTAGAGGTCTGCGAGGCGGAGAGCTGGCCGGTGATAGGCGTGCACCTCGCGATGTTTCGCCCCGCCTCTGGAGTCGCTCCTCGGCCTTCTCACCACTCTCGGCCTCAATGGGAGCGGATATATTGAAAGGGATCGCACCTCTAGCTCTGCCCGACTTGGCTGCAGTAGCACGCGATGGCGATGCAGACGACTTTGGTAGGGTAGTGGTCTTCTGCCGACCTGCTGCAGGTCCCCAGCTGAGCAAGTTGACCCATCCAGCCGGAACAGAAGGGTTGGGTGAGTCCGCCGGCGTGTTGGCGGAGGAAGAAGGAGGTTGAAGTCGAGAAGGACCACTTTGGCGCTGCTGTTGCTCTTGCGCTTGAGCTTGTTGGTTGTAGGTGCCCCAAAGAGAGGCAAAGACGTTGGAGAGCGTACCTGCGGCAGCGCGGTATCCGGCTGCAGGAGTGTGGTGACCCGAAGGAGAAGAGATGGGGGTATTGAAGCTCGAGTCGCCGGGGGAGTCATGCTCCGAATCAAGTGCTGGAGTTGGTGGTGAGGACATGGTTGCGACCAGAGCTGTCATCGAGGCCGTGCAAAGGGATGTGAAGGATAGGTTTGCAAAGTAGGATTAGGTTTCAAAGTCGTTGTATGATCGACCAGTTGCCGGCCAACTTGCGACGCGGACATGGATCAAGCTCGAAAGATTACAGACGCATTCTTGAGATAAATGGGATGGTGATCTCAGCCAGCCAGCCAAGGCGGGACGGAGGCGGTTATCGCGTATCTCGAGTAGTCGTCCGTGCGTAAGACCAAAGTTTGCCGATAGTAGCAGTCTGATCTTGATGACAAGACAATGTGATCGGTATGATAGGAGGAGGAGGAGGAGGAGGAGGAGAGGAATGGATGGCGACGCGACAGAAGATGATGGTGTAAGAGAAGGAAGGGAGCAAGGAAGGGATGAGATGGTCGCGGCGACGAGAGAAACGCGCACTTGAATCTAACTTTGCTGCAAAGGTGGTCAGCAAAATGTGGAGCAAAAGATGCAGGAAAAGTGCCCACTCACTTGAATCGGCTCCATCCGCTATCAATCGAGCATGAGAGAGACAGCAGAAGCAACAGAAACAGCACAAGAGCACGGTCGGCTGCTCCGCTGTGTCTGAATGACGTGATTTCCGTATGATGCTCTTATCTCTTTAACATTCGGCTGCTATCCGATACCGTCTGCCTGCATCGGGGGAGGTGCCGAATACTGAGCGAATGCTTCGGCCCGACCGAACCATGTTTAACTTTGAGTGTAACAATCAACTTTGTTGGGAGTAAGAAAGCATCGGATGGACCGGTGATGATTAGTGATAGACTCGGAAGAGCCGAACAATCGTGATCTCGTTGCCTCATCTTTCACACACGTCAAACACAAATAAACGTTGTCCGCGGTGGTTGCCGATACAGTCTATGAAAAGGAGGGCGAATGGATATCCATTAGCCACGCTGAACATCCATCTTACGCCACATGAACCCGATCATAAAAGCCCCGATCAGCGTTACAGCCAACTCGAACGATACAATGCTAAACTGCCCGATCTGATAGATTGTTGAGCCCCACAACGCACCACCAATACGGCCCGAGTAGTTGCTCAACTGAATCACCGTCGATGTGAGACCGTTATACTTGGCCGGGATCTGCTTGGAGAGCAGTGATAGTGTCACGGTCGTCAGCATGTTGTAGCCCAGTGCGACGAGGAACCAGCTCGTGAAGAAAGAGCCAAAGTTGAGCCAAGTAAGCATGCCAAGTCTGCTCACTGCTGATTTCGTCGGGCTTTCGAGTGAACCCATGTGCAGAGATAGTCCCAGCAAACCAAAGAGGAGACCAACGGCGAGGATCAGTCGATCTTGCACATGTTTTGCCGCGAACACCAGCGCGAACAGAATAGGCATCGTAGCTAATCCACCCAACGCGATCACGTTGCCAGCATTGTACTCGCTCCAACCGAAACGTAAATGACCAAAGACGGGAATGTTGGCCTCCCAGGCACCGAGAACGAGGAAGTTGACCATGCTAAACCAACACATGGTCACCACCGAGAACTTTTGAGTTGCGTTCAACTCTCGTATCATTGAGCCCAACGTTGGTTCGCCGTTGCCCGCCTTGTTCGCCTTCTTAGCTGCTGCGTTGGGTATTGTCAATGAAAGTGGAGCAAGTTCCACCTGAACCGGCGACGGTGAAAGCGTCTCTGGATCCTTGAAATACAGCAACGTCACAGCAAAGAAGACAGCAAACACAGCCGCCATCAACCAGCCACTTGCAGTAAATCCATTCCAAAGCCTGTTCTCATCCGTCATCGGTCTCACCTTCTTACTCAAAACGCCTCCAATCCAAGGCCCCACTGCCATCCCCCCTACCTGTGTCGTCACTAGACAAGCACTCATCATCGTCCTTTTCTGTGCGCCCACCACCGCTGCATCCGTCATATACTTCTTGACGTACATCCAGCTTACGAAGCCCGCACCCAAGATGATTCGACCTAAAAACATCAACCACGCAGTATCAGCTAGACCTGCAAGCGCATAGACGATCTCTCCTGTAAAGATGCACACCGAGCTGAACAGGAATGGAAAACGGTAGACCCGGCTGTAGCGAGTGGAAAAGGGGACGAGGAAGCATCCAGCGATCAAAGTCGAGATACCGATCGTGAGACCAGAGAACCAGGTGGAGGCGCCCAGTTCGTTGGCGTAGGCTGCAGAGGTGGGCACGATGATGAAGAATGTCATGTTGAGGAGCAAGTTGAGGATTAGGACGATACCGGATTGGGTGATGCCTGGCACGTGGTCCGGTGCGACTGTGGGATAGCCTGTCATCGCAGCGGCAGGAGTGGTTGTGCCTTCCCTTTGGGTCGCACCCAGCTCTACGTTGGCTAGGCCGGGGAGAGTGGATAGAACATCATTGCTCGTAGGCATCTTTTTCGTGTCGCTGGACAAGAGCTTGATGTCTGTACCTGAAGCATGTATGGTAGCATCTTCAGAGCTGACCACGACAGTCGCTCATACAAGGCCTGACTCCAAGAGGATTGCTGGCATGTCTCGCCGGAGTTGGAGGGAAGCAAACCGTTCTTGACCAAGCCGGGGAGCCGACAAAAGCAGCCGAGCCTCTATTCCGCGGACGGAAATATCATTCCCGTCTGCACTCAATCGCACGAAACGAAAAACTGAAAACTAGACCAATTGAATAACACGCAGATAACTTAGGTGGGTTGCAAGCAAGGACCCGTGAGGTCCTCGAAGCTCGACAAGGAGGCTCCCAGCCCGCCAACAGCTGCGGTGTCGCCTGCACAGCAGACAGCGGTCACTGCAGAGGGGCTGGAGGCTCCGCCACAAAGCAGGTTCTCGTATACCTGGCTTTGGAGAAGATGATGGTAGTGAAGAGAGAAATGAGGAGCGGACTTGATGTTGTGAAGAGCGGAAGCACAACAATGCGATGGCTGAGTCCAGTCCAGACACGCACGCCTTTCTATGAAATCACGTGATGCACTCTCTCTCCCCCCCCGCCCCTCACCCCCCGATTCATCGGGCTCATTCCCTCCTCACACTTTCATCACACAGCACACAACACCGGGCCATCATCTTGATGTAACTGTTCATTGCAGCACCAAAGCAAGTAAGAATGTTGCCAACTCAACCAAGACCCGTCGACAAGGAAAGACGAAATCTCGATAAAACTCCCAGCACCTGTTACAGTAACCAAGAAGAGATCCGCACATATAATCCTGCCGAAGAACGAGGCACTAGCTAAGATTGAGACTGGCTAACACATCCAGCAGCGTAGCGAATGTGTAGTACGCCACAACCACTGAACATGCCCCATCACTCCCTCGTGAAAGGCGAGATGGATTACTGTTGGACCCTCACCAGGAACCGCTAGGCTTAGTATTGCGCACAGAGCGGGCAGAATTAGGTCCAGAATTGGGGGATGGGGTTGAATGGGCAGAACGGGGAACCAAGGTGAGGCGGGATGCTCAGAATCGGGGACAAGAGAGCAGATAGAAGGGGTGCGAGATGGAATGTGCTCAAGGAACGTGGGAGATTGAGATGGTGGGATGGTAGAATAAATCGATTCCCTGCGAGAGAGAGAGAGAGAGAGAGAGAGAGAGCAAGTGTTGGAACGGCAAGTCGAAAGCAGTGATGGAAGAGAACACAGAGGGAAAGCTGGGGTCGAGTCGATGTTGGTGTAAGAGGTGTTTCGAAGGATGATGATGAGGACAAGAAGAAAGTGTGTAAGTTCAAGCAAGGGTCTTTTATGGCTCAACCAAGAGCAGAAAAACGCACATTTTCTTCCAGCCGAAAAAAAAAAAAAAAAAAACAAAAAAAACAAAAAAACCAAAAAAAATAAAAATAAAATTGGACTTCGAAAGCTGCGGCTCACGTGACGCAAAAGTCTGCAGCAGCGCATTCATGAATGTTGTTTCCCTTCTTTCTCCACTTTCTGACAGCTCCCCCCATCTGATTACTATCGCTCCATATCCATAACGCAAAGCATCTCTCCATCTCAAGCAGCCGAATATCCATCGTTGATCACCGTGCATCCAGAGATTGTCCCGCATCAAAGCACTGAAACTCGACCCAGCAAGGCAGATCGCCAGCGGCACATTTGCATCGTTGCAAGGCCATACACAATCGTCGAGGACGACCCCATCTCCCCGCCAAGCAGCAAGCGCCTTACCAGCACACCGAATCATAAAACAGTCTCGCTTCCCCACTACACAGAGATTTTGCGCCGCAATGAAGCTCACACCCGAGCTCCTCTCCCGTAGCAGCTCCTCCATCAACCATCTCCAGGACCGTTCCGTCGATCTCCGCGGACTCAAGATCCCAGCCATCGAAAACCTCGGCGTCACTCGAGACCAGAACGACTCGATCGACTTTACAGACAACGACATTCGCTATCTCGGCAACTTTCCCCTTCTTCGACAACTCAAACACCTGCTTCTCTCGAATAACTTAATATCTCGCATCGACCCTCGGTTACCTTTCTCCCTTCCCTCTCTACACTCGTTAACACTTACGAATAACTCGATATCAGACCTATCCGAGCTTGTACACTTGGCCAAATGCAGCAAGCTCGAGCATCTAACATTGATGGGCAATCCAGTTGGAAGGGAGCAGCATTATAGGGACTTTGTCATCTGGAAACTGCCTCAGCTTAGAGTGCTGGATTTTCAGCGGATAAGGGATAAAGAGAGGCAATTGGCAAAGGAGTTGATGGAGACTCAGGATGCAAGGCCGTCAGCTTTGGCGGTCAAGTTGATGGGTGGGGACAAGATGGATGTCGACAGTGCAGTTGCAGGGAAAGAAAGCACCTTTGAACCGGGGAGATCAAACGGGTCGAGAAAGAGATTTTTAACGCGCGAAGAGAGGAAAGCGATTCAAGAGGCGATCGAGAAGAGTGAGAGTTTAGAGGAGATCAGGAGATTGGAAGAGCAGTTGAAGATGGGGCATGCTTTCCTTGGCTCTTCGTAGACAGTACACCCTGCGAACGAGGCAGGACAATGTCACCCACCATGCGACAACATCAGGAAGAGGTTTTCCAGTAAAATCACATGACCGCGCGGTCACGGTCACGCTTTAACGCGCCCGCCAACTTCGTTCATCGTCGCCACCCGTCGTCTCCCACTAGCACATATCATCGCCCACCAACGGCCCCTATCTCATCCTATCACATCATGCAGTCATACGTGGCACTTCGCCTTCACACACTCACAGTAAAGCATATATACTCTTGACATTGCTGTATCTAGTCCTCATGAAATGCCAACGATTTCGCCGCTCGCTCTATTGCCCTAGACTGTGGATTACCTCAACATTTCCACGTCTTTCAGTACCTTCCTATCTTGTCAGACTCAGGTCATCTCTCATTAAGTCGTCTCGATTCTTGCCACTGATTGCGCACCTCGCAACCACTACGCTTCTATTTCACCGCATGGTCAACCCCAGTACTTGAATCATTAGATCAAGTTGCCACTCCCTATCTCTCTCTACCAATTCTTCCGTGAATGAGGCGAAAAGAGGATGGCAACGAGGCCCCTTTGCTTGATATTGCTTGCGATCAACAACAGCGATAGACTTGGATTTTATGTTAGATTTGCTTGGCTCCAGCGGAAAGAACCGAGACTGGCTCTTCAACCGCGAAATTTCCAACGTCTCAGAGCTCAGTTGAATTGGTCATCAAAAGCACACACGCTCTTACTGAGGTTTCGGTAGCAATGTCCACGCCGCACTCGGCCTCGGCAAGGACCTCAAAGACTAGCTGAGTTTGAAACTGTTCAAGAGCGTGCGTCGAAGTCAATGATCACAAGTATCGATTGCGATGAGGAGCATTGCTAAGTACATGATGATTGTTGAGGAAAGCACAATCAGGGCGGTCAAGCAAGCGGCGAAATCGTTAGCATTATAAGAGAGCTAAGTACAAAGGAATATCATGAGTATATATATGCTTCTGTGTCGAGCGATGCGTGCGTATGCCTATGAGGTGACACGTATGAGGGTGTGCCACTGTCGGATGAGATAGGGGTGTTGGTGGGTGGTGCTTAGCGTTGGTGGGAGTTGACGGGTGGCGACGCTGAGCGAGGTTTTGCGGGAAGTCGGAATATCACATAAGCAGTCATGTGTTTTCACTATGATCACCACTGTATATATATGTTCCAGTGTTACGTGTATACATGTATGTTTACAAGGACGATACGGCCGAGTGAGTGAAGTTGGCCTTACATGTGAGCTCGGAGTAGAATGTTACATACTCCGAGAGGTCACATGCTTCAACTAAACGAGGTTAAGCCAAGTCGACGTGATTGCAGCTAATCGCTGTGAGTCGGAACGGCTCGAAAGAGAGTCGAATGTCAGTTGCAACATCTCTCTCTCTCTTTCTCCTGCACACACGGTGGCATCATACACTTTTTCAATTGCAGACCGTCCATCGTCGCCACACGTAATAAAACCGCGTCCTACCATCCAAGTCCGTGTCGCAAGCGACAAGCGATCAACGCTATTCGCTCCAACAACAACAACAACAAGATTGATTGAGGAGAATTGACATATTCGCTTGGAAAGAGGCACATCGTAAATCAAGTTGTAAAGGGCCAGCCATCTTGCTTGACATGAATGTGGATCCACTTGGAGCAGAGTGTCTTGATCGTCCACTTATAATTCAAAGTATCGATGTCCTTGCCATTGCCATCGTCGTCCGAGACCCAGAGCCTCCAGGAAATGTTCTTACCACTACGGAGAGTGATGTCCTTGCATCCGGTCTTATTATCGAAGTTCTCGAAGAGGAAGCTAACTCCACCGAAGTGAGGATAGGTTATCTTGAAGGAATCAGTAGGGTTCTCCATTGCGAAATCTGCAGGGGCATTGAAGACAAAAGATCAGCATCTGCTCTTAATTTTCTGGCTGAAGGTGAAAAAACTTACCCTTCATGGTATCGTCCTTGATCATGAGCTTGCTCATGGCGTGTAATGGTACAACGTAGGGGCAAACTTCCGCGTTCTTAAGATCACCGGCCCATTGAATGAAGCAAGTATGCTTGAGGTCACTTCCGGCTTCGCAGCGTGCTTTGTAGTCCGCATAATTAGGAGTAAACTTGGGAAGGCAATACTTATATCTGTCGTCTCCGCGAGGAGAGAGATGGTGAGGGACATGTCTAGAAGTGGGCTCGCCCACAACAGAGTGAAGCATCAGAACCAAAGCTACCAGAAGGAGGCCAAAGTTGGCAGCGGAAGTAGAAGCTCGAGTCATCTTGCTCGAAGGTTGTCTGAATCTTGAAGGAAGCGAGGGAGAACTTTCGAATATTTGGGAGCCCAGCCCTCAGCTCTTGTTCGCAAACATCAATGCCTGCCTGCGGGGTACACGAACCACACGCGGGGACAGAGACCGAAACATGAGAAATGTGAGGTTGCCTAACTCATGGGAGAGTCGCTTGCGAGCTCCCAGCCGTGGCCGTAAGGGCCACAGGTGGTCGAGCGTCACATGATAGCCGGGCGAAGCGTGCCTGAGACCTAACTCCATGAGTCAAGGGACGGGAGGGCGCGGGTGAGGTTGAAGAGCGCTGCACGGAGCCAGCGCGAGAGTGGGGTGATGGTGAGACGCGAGGAGAGGTGAGATGAGACGAGTGGGGTGATGGTGAGACGCGAGGAGAGGTGAGATGAGACGAGTGGGGGTTGCCATTGGTGGCTGTGAAACAGTCGCCACACCTTTTTGGATGGATTTGATACGGTAGAGATTCAGCTGACTGGTGGGTCAGATGAAAGTGTGGGAGGCTCGAGTTGAAGATGCCTCGGCATTCCAACGGGATTCACGGGGTCCAATCGAATGACGATGAGGCGAGGTTGTGCATAAGCGATGTGCATGTGGGATACATGAGCGTTGCCATAGCAACGACCCAGGAGTGATGCAGAAAGCGACAACTCAGGAGCAACACAGGAGGCGACTCATCTCAGCCTAGCGTGCACAGAGATGGTGCTAAGGTATATATACTCTTCTATGGTGACACTCCAGCATAGTAAGCTTCAGCATTCAAGAAGTCATACGTCTGTGAACAGGAGCTTGCTAGTAGCTCAGGACAGCATATTGTACTTATAATCTTCAATTCTCGTGCTTGTCGGTGACTGCAAAAACATCTCACTCTATCGGCCGGTTCCGAGGGCAGCGGCTTGATGAGCTCATGCTTATTAATCTAGAAGACGCGTCACGTGGTTTAGTTTTACGCGCAGTCCGAAACCCGAGTTGGCCGTTGAAAATGTCTTGCTTCCGAACCACCATCATCACCACCTCTCTGACCTACACGCTTACTAGTTTGTCGCTGGTCATAGGTAAGTAACCGAAACCTTTCTACTGTCAGAGCGAATTTGGGATTTGGTGGCGAAAGCGTTTGGATTTGTTTTTGGCTCTGTGTTGCCGAGTCAAACGCAACGCAACTCTGATTCCTTCTCTAGCTCTTTAGACCCTTGGCCACGGCTGCGTTCCACCATTCCCTTCAACACCATCACCACTGCGCACTCCTACCAACACAGACGCGCAAGATGAGCTGCTGGGCATCATCTTCAGCAGCAGCCGCTTCGGTGCGGTTGCTTCGCACACGTTCCGCTACCGCCACTGCCACTCTTCCAGCTCACTTGTTGGCTGCTCGTACCATTGCCAGCTCGATGGCAGCATGCTCTCGAACACTCTACACAACCACATCCCGCCACGGGATCACGTCCTCTAGCATCAAGAAAATGACCTCCATCTCTGGCCAAGACCTCTCCATCGCACTCGATGAGCACGGTCAAATCCCCTCAGCTCCCTACTCAACTTTGCCACTTGCAGGTACCTCTCCTTCCTATCAAGTCCATCTCATCGTTCACCCTTACGACACGGCTCGACCTGCAGACACTTGGCCATCCCACCTCGAATCCGTTTCGCCGTTCATATCTGAGCTCAAGAGCCGGACCGGCAAGGGTGGCTCTCTTGAGGGTTATGGAATCTCTTTCTCCTCCGGTGACGCCCGTGCTATCTCCCCTTCCCCCGACGCCACAGAGCAGAAGGCGTGGGATCCAACAACATCGCGCATCATGCGCGCCGTACCTAACTCGGTAGCAGAGGAAGAAAAGTTTGTCGTCCACGCATACACCACCAACGGCACCATGGCCAAGATCGCTCCTCTTTCCCTCCGCACACTCGATTCTGATTTGCCGTTGCGGGAGAGGATTGATGCTGCGTTGTCCACCGCTGCGCCACAGACTGGAAGGGTGCAGGCTTCGGATGAGACTCATGTATATGTTTGCACTCATGGGTCGTTGGATTGCAGGTGTGGCCTTGCCGGTAGCGCTTTCCTTCAGTCTCTGCAGCAGCAAGTAAGAGCGCATCAGGCGAACCTGATCAAGGCGGGAAAAGAGACGCCGAAGAAAGTGAAAGTAATGGCGGTCAGTCACGTTGGAGGTCATGCTTGGGCAGCCAATGCGCTGGTATACCCTCATGGAGATTGGTATGGCAACTTGAGGACGACTGACTCCAAGTTGGTGCTGAGAGCTGCATTGGCTCCTGCGTCCTCGGTGCATGATTTGGAGGATTTGAGAGAGAGATTGGTGCATTGGCCCAGGTGGCGAGGAAGGTTAGGGTTGAGCAAGGCTGCTCAAAGGGATCATTATGCGGAGTGGGGTCCACCGACCATCAACTCTGCTCATATCACCCCACGAAGTCGCGGTATTGCTACTTCTTTCTCTTCCCCACCCAGCATCGCTGCACTTTCCAACACCATCTCTTCTTCAGCTCGAGGTTACGCCACCGACGCTTCCAAGAAACCCCCCTCAGCACGTATGACCGCCTTTCGTGAAAAACTAGCCTCCGATCTCTCCATCGATGACTTCACCTCCCCCTCCTCCGACCCCATCCTTCAGACCCAACCACGAGTCCGCATGGGCCGCACCTCCGAACCCCGTTTACCCTCGCATCTCAAAACCCGCATTCCCACCGGCGCAAACTACACCCGCATCAAAAACGATCTTCGAGGCCTCAACCTTTCCACCGTCTGCGAAGAGGCTCGCTGCCCTAACATCGGTGAATGTTGGGGTGGAAGTGGTGGAAAAGATACGGCTACGGCAACGATTATGATTATGGGAGATACCTGTACTCGAGGATGTCGATTTTGTGCTGTTAAAACCTCGCGTGCGCCTGCTGCACTTGATCCGCATGAGCCAGAGAATACTGCCGAGGCGATAAGTAGGTGGGGATTGGGTTATATTGTATTGACTAGTGTGGATAGGGATGATATTGTGGATGGTGGTGCTAGCCATATTGCCGGTACGATTAGTAAGATCAAGTTTAAGAGTCCTAAAATCCTTGTGGAAGCTTTGGTACCGGATTTTAGTGGCAAGATGGAGGATGTGGAGACGGTGGCGAGGTCTGGGTTGGATGTGTTTGCGCATAATGTTGAAACTGTTGAACGCACTACTCCTTTCGTTCGCGATCGCAGGGCCAAATACAGACAGTCCCTATCGGTGCTAAACCACGCCAAACAAGTCCAACCAACTCTAATCACCAAAACCTCAATCATGCTAGGTTGCGGAGAACTAGACGCAGAAGTAGAACAAACACTCCGCGACCTTCGGGAAAACGACGTAGACGTAGTCACCTTCGGTCAATATATGCGTCCAACAAAACGCCACATGAAGGTGGAGGAATACATATCTCCCGAGAAGTTTAAGCATTGGGAACAACGCGCAAAGGATCTTGGTTTCCTCTATGTTGCGAGTGGACCGTTGGTTAGGAGCAGTTATAAAGCGGGTGAATTCTTCATCAAGAATGTACTCGAACAGAGGAAGAATGCTGCCACCGGAGCCGGGGTTGTGGAAGCGGTGGAGAAGGCGCCTAGTGAGGCTAGTACTTGCGCATAGAGTTCATCTGAATAGATCGCAATGGAATTCTCGATTCAGAACAGACATCAAAGGCCCAGAGAGTGTGAGAACAGTGAGATTTGTGTTTCTTGAGAACAGATCATGAGTGGTGGTATGAGATACACATCTGTGTTTGAAATTTTTCTTGGTGTGCGAGAACTGAGACGATCGAGTCCAGGAACAATATAACTATGAGAACAAACACAGCTAGAGGGAGGCGAGACTAGAGCCACTCTCTAGAATCCGAAAGACCAGCACCAGACGAAAAACTGACATCCGAAGGTAGGGACATCAACTCATCACTTCCCACCTCTGCTTCTCCTTGGCCTACTTCTTCCCCGGAAGACAAGGTCGGTGTGGAAGGCAGTGAGAACACCTCTTCCCCTCTCTCTATTCTGCTAGTCGTTGGCGTCGACCACCCTTCACTTCTGGTCGTCCCTGGGTGGAGGTAAGACCAATCCAAACCACCGGCCCTCTCTTCCTCCCCGCCTTCCGAGCCGATACTGCACCAACCGGCAAAATCAAACTGCACGGCCCTCCTCAACACTCTCTCAACTTCTTCCCTGCCCCTGCCTCTAACGCTAATCGTCCAGTAGGCGGGATCAGAAGCCAAATCCAACTCTCCATTTTCCTCTGTCAACACCCCGCTCTGCCATAACACTCTGAGCAAGGTTTTAGCTTGTAAATACCTCTTATGTTCGTACTGCAATGCTGTAGAGGCGTCGAGCAGAAACGCTTGATCGAAAAGCCGCGGTCCGTATGCGAGCGTCGAAGGGGAGGGGTCTTTACCTCCAAGAGTGTCGTACAGAGGATGGATCAAGCGGATCCGAATCACCGTTGTACTGCTCTCCGAAGCCAAGGTTGAGTTGTGGATGATAAGCGAAGGGTACTGAAAGTACTCGCTGTACTCGCTCGGAACCTCACTCTTACCATCTTCAGCTTCAACTACCTCCGATTGAGGGGTAGCCTGCTGTTGCTTTTGCTGATTAGCGAAGCTGAAAGCGTTCTTCGCCAGCTTCGCACCAGTAAAAGCTGCACCGGTCCTCCTAGCACTCGCGGGGCCTGCCCTTCGAACGGTAGCGCTTGGCTTGCGACGGGCCAACTTGGATTTCTCCTCCAACTCATCACCAGCCAGCCTCAGCGCCAGAGGAGCGTTTACGACCAGGTTATCAAACACTCTAGCGCCACCACTGGAGAACTTCCTACTCGTCTGCAATCCTACTCCACCTCGCAACGGAGAAAGTGAGAGTTGTCCGGCCGATGGACGTGGACCGAGCCCGCTCAGTGCCCCACGAGCCAAGGTGACGGATGGGGTGTTGAGGCGGGAGTATTCATGTTTGGTGGTGGAGGGGGTGGTTCGGGATGCGGTGCTGCGGAAGGTGGAGATTGCGCCTTTGAGTAAGGATGAGCGAACGGTGTAGGAGGGACGGCGAAGGGCCTCCTTGAGGGTAGTGAGGATAGGGTGGAGTTTGAAAGGGGTTACAGGACGGTTGAGAGTGATTTGGAGGGAGCGGGTTGCGCGGATAAGTGTGCGTTTGAGTAGGGCCGAGATGGAGTGAGGTGAAGCCAAGTGGCGGATCGAGGAGGTGGAGAAGCCTCGTCGGACGGAGGGTCTTGCTGCGGTATAAATTGTACGAGGTACTGAAGGTCTGATGGTGTTTGAGGGGCGCGGCGGAGCGTGTCGACCAGCACTCCTCGCCATCGCCCGAAGACGGCCTGGTGAAGGCCTAAGTATCATCCTTCCCTAACCCTCCTTCTTGATGATGATGGTTGTAGTGTTGGTGCAAGGCTGTGCGGGGTGGCAATTCAGGGTCTTTATCCGTGCAGCAACTTGCATCTGAATCCCTTCCCACTTTTCTCGCACGAGAATAGTTTTGATTGTTCTAGACGCGTCCCAGAAAGTGTTGCTCTCGCTCAATTCTCCACCTTTGCTTTCCAGCTCCTCCCCTCACATCATCCTCCCCTCACATCACCCTCATCCACTTTAATCTCATCAAGATGTCCGATCAGATCACCTCCCCTCCAGCTGCAGCCACCGGTAGCTCCTCCCACCCGTCCGGCGCAGACCCTTCTAGCATCCGCGACCTGAAACCAGTCATCAAAAACGTCGACATGTCGGAAGAAATGCAATCCGAAACCATCGAAATCGCTTACGACGCTCTCGAAAAGTTCACCGTCGAAAAGGACATGGCAGGCCATGTAAAGCGTACGATGGATTCCAAGTTCGGCCCCACCTGGCATGCCGTGGTAGGACAGAGATACGGAAGTTACGTTACGCATGAGACTAAGCACTTTATCTACTTTTGTAAGTCAAGATCGTCCACAAGCTGGGAAAGAGCCTCTGCTTTCAAAGTTGGTGAGGGAAGAGAGGAAAGATGCACTGACAACAGCTTTGTCTCCGTTTGGTGTTGTTACGGTGGGGATGGGCAGACTTGGGTCAGATGGCGTTTTTGCTTTGGAGAGCATAAGATGTTGTAGATCGGTAGCAGCAAATCGAAAAAGTCATTGTCATTTTCGCAACTGCTGGCTGTGATAGTGTGTGATGGGTGCGGAAAGTTTGGAGCAGTGTGAGATACAGCGATAGCGGAGAACAGCATTCGGCGACCTTTTCCGTAGCGGTGAAGAAAAGACATTCTACGACGACTCTTTGCGCACAACCCCGGTCGAGCAAAACCTCATCCTGCCGCTTCACAACACCCAGACCATTTCAGCAAAGCAGCAACACAAAGCCACAGCATCCCAGTCAGCGCAGAACACATTCAAACATGGAGTGCGGAAGAGCGGAACAAAGCTTCCATTCACGCCCAACTGGGATTTAGGCACCGATCCGCTCCCTCGCCCACTGCAAACTCTTCTGAATAGCAGCCAGCAACCCTAGACTTGGCACTCGCTCATCTCTTCCTCCTCCTTCTTCTCGCGCATTCCCACTAGCTTGCTCACCGTACTTGGCATCACTCCTGCTTCCAACTGCGTTACCCCACCAACCATGCAAGCTCCCCTTCTCTCCCTCCCTTTGCTGTTGTCGAGACGTGACTTCTCTACCCCACATATCATACGTTGTCACACCCCCTTTTCCCCCTTCTCTTTCTCTCTTCAGATGCTCGTCCCACCCATCCTTCGTCCCTCCACTCCCTGGATCGAGCTTCTGTCGAAGAATAGAAGAGATCTCCTGCACCAATCTCGGCACGGCCCTATCATATATACTCCCCAACTCAACATCCAACACCAACAACCCTTTCCTCGCCGTAAAAGGCGCCAAATGGTTATGTCTCCTAATCAACTCGTTGAGCCTCTTCAATTCGTGTTGGTGAAAAGACCTTTCTCTTTGTTCCCATTCTTCATCTCTATACCTTCTAGCCGTGTCTAACAGAGCCCTTTCACCATCTTTCAACCCCTCTTTTCCCCCCTCCCCCACTTCCCCTTCCAACGGTTTTAAACCGGCGGACAAAGTAGAAGAAGTAGTAATCATCCGACTCGCCCTCCTAACCCAAGCATCGACCAATCTATCCCTCCAACTCGCCAATTCCGTCTCCAATTCCATATTCAACCCTACCCAAGGCGGAGCTGCACCTTGTCTCTTGACTATTCTATTCATAAAATACTCCTCCCTCGCCAGGAAGGGATTTTTGTCGTCCATGTCCCTCTTCAACGGTTGTCCTCGAAGTTTATTCTCTCGAAACAACCCGGCCTCGTAAGCAGCTTTGATTCTTTTTTCCACTACACTGTCCCACCCTTGCGCATGTCCTAATTGAAGTTGCAGGTTTTGGTTGACATCGCTGAGTCCGTCTCCTTTACCCTCTCCAGCGGTGGAGGAGGAGACGGAGGGGGAGGATTGGGATAACTGGTAATCCAAAACGGAATCGCGGGCTCGGACGAGTTTTCCCTGGCGTTCGAACGTTTTGATTCCAGAACGAAGCTTGCTCATAGCCTTTGGATCGTCGAGAGGGAGGGAGGAGGGGTTGAGACCTGCGGCTTTGAGTTTAGACCGGATGTCGGAAGCAGGGTTGGTGGGGGAGGAGGAGGAGGAGGAATGAGATTTTAGAAATTGCCCATAGTAGATGCTGGGGGTGAAACCTTCTTCTGCTCCCAAGATAGAGGATGGGGGTCGAACGTATACTGCTCGCCAAGGTTTCTGGTCGGGCGTTTTGGGGAGTTTTCGACCGTCCTCGTGCTCGCCGTTGTACGCTGGGGAAACGAATGACCCGATAGCTGACTCAGCTACCAAAGAGTCGGTCGCCGTTCGGCTAAAGCCAGAAGCTCCGGATGGAGGAAAAGGGGGGGAGGGGGTAGAGGGTGTTTGGATCCCACTCCGAATCTTTTCATCCGCAGGATCAGCATGCGGATTCGAACTCGGAAGTCGTAAAGGCTTGTATTTATCCATAACCATCCGTAGGACTGTATCTTGCACTCTTTCTTCTCCTGTCCATATTGGATCGTTTGGATCTTGCGCTTTATTTCGTTGTGAGAGGAGTTGTTCTTCTTGTTTTTCTAGTCGAATGGCATCTTGTAGCAGCTTTTCTGAGCCGGTCAGACCGCTTTCGCCTTCGGTTTGGTGTGTGGGAGACGATTTTGCAGAAGGTATCCGTGCGGTAGTAACAACCTTTCTTGAACTAGGTCCTACTTGAGTCAGCCCATGGCGGCGACAAGCACATATCAAGCGCGTGCTCGGGGCCATTGCGAGGCGAGCGGAGGTTTGGGTGGTGAGTGATGCAGGTAAAGGTGATGGAAGAAATCTTAAGGAAAGAAGAAAGCGGTGAGATTGGGGCGATTGAACAAAAGGAAAGGGTTAACGAGGCTTTGTTCGTTCCGCCGCTTCTGACGTTGCCACCCATGCGCGCATCACACGCTTTTTTAAGCTGCTTTTTCAGGGTCCAACTTTGGAAGAAAGTGAATTGCCGTTGCCGAATTTGGCCCTCCCGTCTGGACTCAATCGCACGAAACGAAACTGAAACTAAACCGACTAAAATAACACGACTCGACGTTGGTGTTGAGTTAAAGATGCGACGGAATTACCAGGAATTTAACCAACACACAAGAAAGCCGAGTCACCGAGAGACCAAGGGATGTGCATGCATGGTCAACATGTGGCAACCAATCAGGAGATGTTTGTGGGAGACAATGCCGAGGCAACACATGGTGCATTCAATTAGTGGGGTGACAATAAGGCTTCTCATGGATGGAACAAAGGTTTATATACAGGCAGTCTAGTAGTCATAGTTAACATGAAATCTCAAGCATTGCATCTACCATACACCTGTGTGAAAGGAGCTAGAACATAGCCCAGACAAAGCAGTGTCTTGCATAACTTCAACTGATTAAGAGTCTGAAGCTACACCCAAACCAACCATGGTGGAAGAAGCCAAACCCCAAGCTGGTGCTAGCGACATCACCAAGAGGTCGAAAAGAGGAAGAAAGGTCATAACCATTTGACAAACACCAGTCAACAGTGCAGCCAATGACAACAATGAGGCTGATGAAGAGTCCAACACTGATCTTGATGATGATGATAGGCAATACAACTTCCACACCCTAGCAAAGCTTCTTGAACTGGTGCCAAAACTTACCTTGCAAAACTACTACAGCTGGAGCACTCACATCAAGCCCTTCCTCTGATCTGTGCCCCATGCCATAGAACACCTCAAAGGAACTTACAATGATAACCATCCGAGATGGAGATGATCCATCAACAATGCCTTGACCACCAACACTGTGTGAGGAACCATTGATATGGTAGGAGAGTACAATGTCAACTATCTCCTACTTGACATCATCAGAGAGTACCTCACCTTCAATCAGGTCTGGAAGAAGATCGAAAATGGCTTAGGCAGCGAAACCACTAGGAACTCCCTGTCATGGGACCGGATGCGCAGGAAGCAGGAAGATCCAAAGTCATATGAAGAGGAGTGCAGGAATCGCAGGATTGGGCTAAGCAAGACTCTAAGGCAAAGTTCATTGAGATCTGTAGTAGAAAAGGCTCTATGACAGATTCTGACCAAATCAGTATGAGCAGGAGTTTACAGCAAAGGCCACTGGAATTGGTAGTATTGCAATTGTAAGACAGATCTCACAGGGGATGCCAATCTCACAAACCTCATGGCAAGACAGATGTCAGGGACATTGGGGTTGCCACCCTGATGAAGCAGGGGGCCGACCTGACGATGAGCTCAGGGCCAGGAGGATGGTGTCATGGGCCTGGATGCGCAGGAAGCAGGAAGATCTGTCAATTCATATGAAGGGAGTGCAGGAATTGAGGGATTTGTCATGGGCCTGAATGCTCAAGAAGCAGGAGGGTCACTGGTTCATATGGAAGGAGCATAGGTATTGAGGATCTAGTCGATATCAGGAGAGAGCATGGTCATAGTGCAGTCTCCATGGAGACCATGGACTCCTACAGACTCACATGCAAAGGAGGACCAAGCCATATGTGAGGAAGGCCAGGCACAGCCATGAGGAGGACCAAGCTCAAGGAGCATGCAGATGGTTACCACTCAGGGGCTCGAGAGACAAGGGTCAAAGGAACTGTCACTGGTCAAAGGAGAAGGAGCAGTGTATAGGGAACTGGCAAGCAGGTCCTGAGGAGGAGGAGCAGTGTCGAAGGAGTCGACACAGCTCAAGAGGCACAAGGGTGCCAAGCAAGCAGGATAGCAAGGAGGAGGAGCAGTGTCGAAGGAGTCAATAGCTCAAGGAGGACAGGAGTGGTGCTAGAGGGGCCCCCTGTACTGTACTCGATGAAGAAGGTACTCTCTGGAGAGAGAGAGCAGGAGCAGCGTCGCTGGCGATGCTGTGAAGGGGTATATAACCATGCTTTCTCATCATCATAGGTCAGGTGGATCCTCATCCACTCTACTCACCATAACTAGTTATCACTTCAGCATAAGTATATATTAGTTTCAGTCAGCATAGCAGCAATCTATCAAGGTTGCTCCTCATCGTAGTGTGTGTGTTGTATCACCACTACCTGATGTCCAAAGGCGCCCCATAGCAGGTTAGTGGTCTGGATATAGATAGAACCGAAGGCAGTAGTCCACTGTGGTCTGGGGATCACCTCAAGCATCAGTCAACACACTGGACACTCATGTTGATGCCACCAACCTTATCACCAATGCCACCAACCTTATCACCAACACCATCAACCTCATCATCATCAACACTCACACCAGACCTTGGTGTCATCATAACCGAAGCATTGATATTGATCGTGCCGAGCTACCCCTGAACAGAGTGTCCACAGAGGTCAGCCGAAACCTATGATAGTATATACACGAACACCACCCATTGCGCAACTTGATAGTCGCCAAGTGATAAGCTCATCAAGATCGATACCGAGACAATAGCTGTCGCACAGTTTGATAGTCACTGAGTATCTCGACAGACCGACCTGGGTTTCAGGCGCGAGACCCCTGACACAAGCAAGGATGATCAATCACATGGGTGCTCAATTGGAAGGGAATGCACATGAATGGTGGACCTTGAAGCTCCAAATCGATAGGGCACGAGAAGGGAGATTGTTCAACAACTGGCACTACTTCACAGAGTGTCTGTCAGAGCAGTTCAACCCCCAGAATGCTAGGATGGAGGCCTACAACAAACTGTTGGCTCTCTGGCTCACTAGTGATGTACCAGGTGCTGCCACATGCCACATTGAGCATTTCAGAGACTTGGAAGGACAGGTGAACCTAGATGACAATGAGCTGGTCATAGACTTGTTCCAAGGCAGCCTCACATGCAGCCTACAAGAAAAGTTTGAACAGAACCCACCTGTGAAAAGGTGGGAATGGTATCGAGAAGTTGAAGAGATCGACAGGCAGAGGATGCTGTTACAGCAGTCCTCTGCTAGGCACCCAAATGCCACTCTGTTGCAACCAAACCCAGGAACCCAGTCTATGCCACCTACCTGCTCAAGGTTCGTTTCCAGCTTGACAACCAGCACAAACTTATCCAGCTCGCCCACCAGCACAAACAAATATGGGAAACCCTAGCTGGCCAACCAATCATCTCCTGCCTCATCAGCTCATTCAAGGCCAGAGGCAAGGCAGCCCTGCACTAGCAAATAGCAGCACTTGCCATCTGTGCAAAGGCATCAGACATTGGGCCAGAGACTGCCCAAGCAAGAAGGTAGACTCTCTGGGCCCATGGCCCATGGGTCCCAAGGTCATGGTAACCACAGAAGACCCTTTCGAAGAGGGGGCCACAGACTCAGGAGATGGGCACATGGGCAGCCCTGAGATGGGCGAACCTGAGGGACTAGACTTCAGCCAGTACCAGCCACCCATGGACACCAACCATGAAGAGGTCCAAGATGATGATGATGAGGGAAATGACAGTGGGGTGATGAACTGATGGCATGCATGGCTCTACAAACCTCTTCACCATCGTTATGTATATATCAAGATTGCCAAATATGTTTCTCTACCAGCAGAGGGAAAGCAGTATTAGAGCTCTCTGGGATGGTCCAAGACCATCTGGCTCAAATACTGGCCAACACTGGTGCTGGTTTGTCTATAGTCTCAGATTCTTTCATTAGTAAGTACCAAATACCCACAAAACCCACAAAAACAAGATTGATACATGGTGTCACTGGACACCAGCTCATTATCAATAGCACTGCAAACATACAAGTTGTTATTGGCAAGTACAGCCTAGGAGTAGTTGAAGTCTTGGTAGCCAACATGGCTGACTATGACCTTATCTTGGGATTCACCAAGCTAAGGAGGCTCAAACCAACCATACAATGGGATACAGGCCAACTGGAGTTCAAGACCCAGGAACAGGAGTGACCCCCCGAAGCAGCCATAACTGGGGGTTTACACACAAAATCAGCAGAATCTGTCATAGAAGGCAATCTATCACCAAATTCAGTGAAAACTGCTGTAACTAGCAAGTTAAAAAATAAGCTCACCACAAGAGACAGCCTATTACCAAATTCAGCAAAATCAGTGGTAGCAGGCTCCTATGATGAGAAACTGAAGCAGCCAACCATACATGGAAATGAGTTCATCTCAGCAGAACACCTACTACAGGCAGCCCTCGAGGACAGACCCATAGGGTTCATGTTGTTGGAAGTATCACCCTCATCACTCCCAGCCTTTGGTTTTGTTCCTACCAGCACTGATAAAGGAGTCAAAATGGAAGTTGAGGTTGATAAGAAGGTAACAACTGCAGATATACCAAAGCCATATCAACATTTGCAAGTTGTGTTTGATGAGGTGGAAGCAGATAAGCTGCCCCATCATACCAAGCATGATCTCCATCTCAAGTTGATGGAAGGAAGTAAGCTGCCCCAGGGCCCATTGTACCTTAAAGGGCCCAAGGAGATGTCTGAGTTGAGGAAGTACTTGGATGAGAACCTTGCAAAGGGGTTCATACAACTGTCGAAGAGCCCAGCAAGATCACCAGTGCTCTTTGTGCCAAAGAAGGATGGAGGTCTCAGACTCTGCATGGACTATCGTGGACTGAATGAGATCACCATCAAGAACCAGGTGCCATTGCCCCTCATTGAGGAGCAGCTCTTCCTGCTCCAAAAGGCAAAGATCTATTCCAAACTAGATCTATGAGCAGCATACAACCTCATCCATATCATGAAAGGGGATGAATGGAAGACAGCCTTCAGCACACAACTGGGACTTTATGAGTACCTAGTGATGCCATTTGGCCTGGCTAATGCACTGGCCCACTTCCAATCATTCATCAACAACATCTTCCAAGACATCATTGGAGTGTATGTTGTTGTGTACTTGGATGACTTTCTGATCTTCAGTGACACTGAAGAGGCACATGTGAGACATGTCACAGAAGTTCTCACCCAGCTGAGAAGCAATTGACTGTTCACCAAGCTGTCTAAGTGTGAGTTCCACACCACCACTGTCAAATTCCTGGGGTACATCATCAAGCCCACTGGGGTAGAAATGGACCCCAAGAAGGTACAGATGGTCAAGGAGTGGCCAATGCTGGAATCTATCCATGATATCCAATGATTCCTAGGCTTCACCAACTTCTACCAGTGATTCATAGCCCACTTTGCTTGAATCACCAAACCCCTAACCTCACTGGTGAAACTGACAGAATGTTTCAAGAAGTTGAGTTGCTGGAAGAAGCCCAGCAAGCTTTCCACAAGCTCATTCAAGCATTCATGACAGCTGGAGTGCTTCAGCATTTCAATTACCATCTCCCAACAAGGTTAGAAACAGATGCAAGTGACTTTGCCATCACTGGGGTGCTCAAACAAGAGCATGAAGGGCACTGGCACCCAGTAGCATTCTATTCCAGAAAGATGTCCTCTGCTGAGAAGAACTATGAGATTCATGACAAAGAACTCCTGGCAGTAGTAGCATGTCTCACCCAGTGGCAACACATGCTTGCAGGGTTACCCAGTCAATTGGTTATCCTCACAGACCATGAGGTACTCAAGTACTTCAAGTCGCAGCATCACATCACAGGGCGACAAGCTCGATGGGCAGTGCTGTTAGCAGATTTCGACTTTGTACTACAGTATTGACCAGGGGACAAGGGTAGCGAACCCAATGCTCTCACCAGACAAGTTGATATGCAACCAGTTGGTGAAGAGCAGGAACACAATGTGTGGCAACTGCTGCCTTCCCAAGTGTTTGAAAAAGTCAAAAACAAAATCACTATAGGAAATGAGTTACAGCAAATTTCAGCAGAAAATGTAATAATGAGCATGATACTACTGATTTCAGCAGAATCGGTCCTAACAGCATGCTCAGGTGATGATTCTACATTAGTGGCCCCTATGCTCACAATGGAGTCCATAGCAACGAAAGGGCTCAAAGACCTGGTCAAGATCTTCCAGCCCCTGGACACTGAGCTGTGGGAGATACATTTGAGGAAGCTGTTTGAGATCAAGGATGACTTATGGTATAGTGGCAGTAGATTGGTTATCCCCAAGGTGACCATGCCAGGGAAGACCAATGACTGTTGCTCACGAAGTGCAAAAGAAGTAGATGGACAATCCCTGTCTGTGGAGCACTTGCAATTCATGGTGATGTCCCAATGTCATGATGGCATCACAGCTGGACATGTGGGGTGAGATGCCACCATTAAGGCAGCCCAACAGCACTATTGGTGGCCAAACATGACAGCCTGGATTGCCAACTATGTAGCCAGCTGTCCTGTATGTGCTAGATACAAAGCCCCTCATCATTGTCTGTATGGCTTGCTGCAACTGCTCACCACACCAGACAGGCCATGGGGCTCCATATCCCTGGATTTCATTAAAGGATTACCACCCTCGAAGGGGTATGACTCCATCTTGGTCATCATCGACAGATTGACCAAGTTTGCTATTCTGGCCCCTACTCACAAAACGGTCACAGCAAAACAGACTGCTGTATTGCTATGGGGTCATCTAGTCAGACACTTCAGCTATCCAGATCACATGGTCTTGGATCGAGGAAGACAGTTCATCTCAGGAGCATGGAAGGCATTCATGGAGCAAATGGGCATGAAACATTCACTCAGTATGGCTTATCATCCTCAAACTGATGGACAGATGGAGAGAGTCAATCAGGTCATGGAGCAGTACTTACAGATGTACTGCAACTATGAACAGAATGACTGGGCCAACTTGCTCAACACTGCAGTGTTTGTGTACAACAACACAGTTCACAATAGCATTGGTGTCTCACCATTCTTTGCATGTTATGGATGGAACCCCAAAGCCCATCCAGACATACCTCAGCAACTAGGAGTAAATGATCCTGGTCATTTTGAGTACTTAGTTGATGGCAAGGAGTGCTGCAAGTACCTCCAAGAGCAGATCAGAGAGGCACAACATTGGACAGTGGACCATTACAACTGGAAGCACAAGGACATTGAATTCAACGTCAGCGATATGGTTTATATCAATCACTGGAACTGGAAGATGAGGCAACCCACACCAAAACTGGATACCTGGTTTGCAGGACCTTACCCGGTCCAGGAATGAGTGGGCCACTGAGCTTATCATATCACATTGCCAGCAAACCTCAGAGTTCATGATGTGTTTCATGTGTCTTTGCTTGAACCAGCAAAGAACAGCTCCCTTCCACAATGGTCTGCACAGCCAACCATACCACAACTTCCAGATGAGGAGCTTGAATTTGAAGTCAAGGCCCTCATCAGGAAATGCATATGAGCTCAAATGATAGAGTACAAGGTGCTTTGGAGGGGGTACCCAGAGGAAGCTGCCTCTTGGGAACAGGTGTTGAACCTCAACTGCCCTGACCTCATCCAGGAGTATGAGGTGTCGGTGGGGGGACAAGACTAGACAAGCACAAGGAAAAAGGAAAAGGCAGAAGCAGTAAGAAGGGGGTTGTAACCAAATTGGGTGAAATCTGTGAGAGAGGAGGCGCTATTACAGATTTCGCGGAAATCAGTAGTTGAAGTGGCAGTATGACATTTTTCACAATAAAAGTGGGAAGTGGTGGTCTTTCTCACTCACACGAGAAACCAAGAATGAAGTGACCAATAGAGCAAGGTGTCAGGGGTCTCGCGCCTGAAACCCAGGTCGGTCTGTTGAGATACTCGGTGACTATCAAACTGTGCGACAGCTATTGTCTCGGTATCGGTGACTATTGTCATGGGCCTGGATGCTCAAGAAGCAGGAGGGTCATGGGTTCATATGGAAGGAGCACAGGTATCGAAGACCTAGTCGACACCAGTAGAAAGCATGGTCGTAGTGCAGTCTCCATGGAGACCATGGACTCCTATGGACTCACATGCAAAGGAGGGCCAAGCACAGCCACGAAGAGGACCAAGCTCAAGGAGCATGCAGATGGTTACCACTCAGGGGCTCGAGAGACAAGAGCCAAAGGAACTGTCACTGATCAAAGGAGGAGGAGCAGTGTCGAAGGAGTCGACACCAGGTCATGAGGAGGAGGAGCAGTGTCGACAAGAGGCACAGGGGTGCCAAGCAGGAGAGGCCCTGAGCAGTACTCGATGAAGAAGGTACTCTCTGGAGAGAGAGCAGGAGCAGCATCGCTGGCAATGCTGTGAAGAGGTATATAACCATGCTTTCTCATCATCATAGGTCGAGTGGATCCCCATCCACTCTACTCACCATACAACTAGTCAATACTTTAGAAACACAAGTACTCATTAGTTACAGTCAGCATAGCAGCAATCTATCAAGGTTGCTCCTCATCGTAGTGTGTGTGTTGTATCACCACTACCTGACGTCCGAAGGCGCCCATAGCAGGTTAGCGGTCCGGATATAGATAGAACCGAAGGCAGTAGTCCACTGCGGTCCGGGGATCACTTCGAGCATCAAGTCAACACACTGGACACTCGTGTTGACGCCACCAACCTTATCACCAACACCATCAACCTCATTATCATCGACATCACCAATCCCATCACCAACACCATCAACCTCATCATCATCAACACTCACACCAGACCTTGGTGTCATCATAACATTGATATTGATCGTGCCGAGCTACCCCTGAACGGAGTGTCCACAGAGGTCAGCCGAAACCTACGATAGTATACACAACAAACGCCACCTGCTGTCACTGCACAACTTGATAGTCACCGAGTATCTCGAGACAATAGCTGTCACACAGTTTGATAGTCACCGAGTATCTCGACAGACCGACCTGGGTTTCAGGCGCGAGACCCCTGACATTAGAGTGGATCATTCAAGCAGCTCCTCACGATCACCATGACGGACCCAGACCTCAACAATAAGCTCGATAGACTACTCACTCTATTGGAAGCTCAGCTAGAGCTTACTAGGCAGGGTCATCGAGAGGAACGACTACAACGAGCTCAGCTGGGTAGGGAGGAGACAATGGACCTCTCTCACTCAGAAGACCAAGCAGGAGGAGGAGATGAGTCTATGATAGGAGACCCACATACTCCTACTCCAGCTCCACGACCAAGACGATCAGTCTCATTCAACCTGGATGAGCAGGAGGACATCAACTACGAGAAGTATGCTTCACCTACTGGGCCAAGATATGTCAAGACTAAGCTGGACCCCTACAGCAGGACTAGGACGGATCCTTACCCCCTGGACCACGAGGAGGATACCAGCATCATGGCAGAGCTTAACCGGTCAAAGCCCATTGCCACCCCCTTTCCAAAGTTCAATCCCCGAGACATGGAGATCTTCATTCTAGAAGCCGAAGCATGGTTTAAGTTCAACCAGGTGTATGAGCAGTCTAGGATGATCAATCACATGGGTGCTCAACTGGAAGGGACAGCAAGAGAGTGGTGGACCTCCAAGCTCCGTATTGATAGAGCTAGAGAAGGAAGGTTGTTCAATGATTGGCACTACTTCACAGAGCGACTGTCAGAGCAGTTCAACCCACGCAATGCTAGGATGGAGGCATACAACAAGCTGTTGGCTCTCAGACTCACAAGTGATGCTCCTGGTGCTGCCACACGTCATGTAGAGCGGTTCAGAGACTTGGAAGGACAGGTCAACCTAGATGACAATGAGCTAGTGATTGATCTCTTCAGAGGTAGTCTCACTCGTAGCATACAGGAGAAGTTCGAGAGGAATCCACCTGGGAAGAGATGGGAGTGGTATCGAGAGGTTGAGGAGATCGATCGACAGAGGATGCTACTACAGCAGTCCTCGGCTAGACACTCACTCCCAAACACCACATCACCTCCACTAAGAACTGGGTCTCGGCCAAATCAAAGTTCGATCCCCATCCGACAACCCACTCAAACTTATCCAGCTCGATCACCATCACAAGCAACTACACAAGCAACTATACAAAACCTAAACCGACCCCTTCCTCATCATCCCACCCAACCCTCGAAGCAAGGAAGCCCTGCTCCATCAGGTATCAACACCTGTCATGTATGCAAGGGTATCGGCCATTGGGCCAGAGACTGCCCCAGCAGGAGGGTAAACCCTCTTAGCTCTCGACCCATGGGACCAAAGGTTATGGTCACCACAGCAGACCCCTTCGAGGAGGCCACCGACTCAGGAGATGGCCACACAGGCAGCACTGAGACAGGTGACCCCGAGGCCATGGACCTCAGCTCATACCAGCAACCCATGGACCCCGATCACGAGGAGGAGCACGATGATGATGACGACGAGGGAAACGTCAGTGGGGTGATGCACTGATGGCATGCATTGCTCTACAAACCTCCTCGCCATCACTCTGTATATATCAAGATTGTCAAGTATGTTTCTCTACCAGTGGAGGCAAAGCAGTACTGGAGCTCTCTGGAATGGTTCAAGACCATCCTGCTCGGATACTAGCTGATACCGGTGCTGGTTTGTCCATAGTCTCAGATTCTTTCATTAGTAAGTACCAAATACCCACAAAACCCATAAAAACAAGATCGATCCATGGTGTCACCGGGCACCAACTCTCCATCAATAGTTCTGCGAGCATGCAGGTATCTATTGGTACACACAATCTGGGTGTGGTCGAAGCTTCAGTGGCCGACACTGCAGACTATGACCTCATCCTGGGGTTCACTGAGCTACGGAGGCTCAAACCCACCATACAATGGGATACGGGCCAGCTGGAGTTCAAGACTCAGGAGCAGGACCGACCCCCTAGGAGACCCCCTGAAGCAGCAAGAGCAAGGGACCTAACCATGAGGGGACCAACCCTTCATGGTAACGAGTTTGTCTCAGCAGAGCGCATACTACGAGCAGCTCTGGAAGATGGACCCATAGGGTTCATGCTGTTAGAGGAGCCACCATCATCACTCCCAGCCTTTGGTTTTGTACCTACAGGCGCAGACAAAGGAGTCGAGATGGAGGTGGAGGAAGATAAGGTGGTGACGGCTGCAGACATACCAAAGCCATACCAACACCTGCGAGATGTGTTTGATGAGGTGGAAGCAGACAAGCTGCCCCATCATACCGAGCATGATCTCCATCTCGAGTTGATAGAAGGAGGGAAGCCACCTCAAGGGCCCCTATACCTTAAGGGACCCAAGGAGATGTCCGAGTTGAGGAGGTACTTGGATGAGAACCTCGAGAAGGGGTTCATAAGACCATCGAAGAGCCCGGCACGATCACCAGTGCTCTTCGTACCAAAGAAGGATGGAGGTCTCAGACTCTGTGTGGACTACAGAGGTCTCAACGAGATCACTGTCAAGAACAGGGCACCATTGCCCCTCATCGAGGAGCAGCTGTTCTTACTCAGGAAGGCAAGGATCTATACCAAGCTAGACCTTAGAGCAGCATACAACCTCATCCGGATTGCTAAAGGAGATGAATGGAAGACAGCTTTTGGCACTCAGTTGGGACTCTATGAGTACCTAGTGATGCCCTTTGGCCTAGCCAATGCTCCGGCTCACTTCCAGTCATTCATCAATGACATCTTCCGAGACATCATTGGAGTATATGTAGTGGTATACTTAGATGACTTCCTGATCTTCAGTGACACTGAAGAGGTACATGTGAAGCATGTCACCGAGGTCCTCATTCGCTTAAGGAGCAACAGGCTCTTTGCTAAGCTGTCGAAGTGTGAGTTCCACACCAAGACAGTCGAGTTCCTGGGGTACATCATCAAGCCAACGGGCATAGAGATGGACCCAGAAAAGGTGCGCACTGTCAAGGAGTGGCCAATGCCAGAGTCAATCCATGACATCCAGAGGTTCCTGGGTTTTGCCAACTTCTATCGAAGGTTCATAGCCCACTTTGCTCGCATAGCCAAGCCCTTGACAGCACTGGTAAAGCCTATAGAACGGTTCAAGAAGTTCGAGCTACCAGAGGAGGCCCAACAGGCCTTCCACAAGCTCATCCAGGCCTTCACATCAGCAGGAGTGCTTCAGCACTTCGACTACCACCTTCCAACAAGGTTGGAGACTGATGCAAGTGACTTTGCTATAGCAGGAGTACTCAAGCAGGAGCATGAAGGACGATGGCATCCAGTGGCCTTCTACTCTAGGAAGATGTCTTCTGCCGAGAAGAACTATGAGATCCATGATAAGGAGCTCCTAGCTGTGGTCGCCTGCCTCACTCAGTGGCGACACATGTTAGCTGGACTACCGAACCAACTGGTCATCCTCACTGACCATGAAGCCCTCAAGTACTTCAAGTCACAGAGACGCATCACAGGTCGACAAGCTCGATGGGCAATACTACTAGCAGACTTCGACTTCATATTGCAGTATCGACCAGGAGACAAAGGTGGTGAACCCGATGCTCTCACCAGAAGGACAGACATGCAACCAGCCGGTGAAGAGCAGGATCACAATGTGAGGCAACTACTGCCTCCTCGAGTATTCAAGGAGACAGCAGACCATGACTCGCTCCTAGTGGCCCCCATGATCTCGATGGAGTCCATAGCATCAAAAGGTCTCAAAGATCTGGTCAAGATCTTCCAGCCTTTAGACCAAGAGCTACAGGAGATACATAGGAAGAAGCCTTTCGAACTCAAGGATGACCTATGGTACAGTGGAGGAAGGTTGGTTATCCCCAAGGTGATCATGCCAGGGAGGACCAACAACCGACACTCAAGGAGTGCCAAAGAGGTAGATGGACAGTCTCTCTCTGTAGAGCATCTGCGATTCATGGTGATGACCCAATGCCATGATGGTATCACTGCTGGACACGTAGGAAGAGATGCTACCATCAAGGCAGCTCAACGACATTACTGGTGGCCAAACATGACAGCTTGGATTGCAGACTATGTAGCAAGTTGTCCTGTATGTGCTAGGTACAAAGCTCCTCGTCACCGTCCATATGGTTTGCTACAGCCACTAGCAACCCCAGACAGGCCCTGGGGCTCCATATCCCTCGACTTCATTGAAGGACTACCACCATCAAAGAAGTATGACTCCAAGACCTATGACTCTATCCTAGTCATCGTCGACAGGTTAACCAAGTTTGCCATACTAGCTCCAACCCATAAGACAGTCACAGCCAAACAGACTGCAGTATTGCTATATGGACACATGGTTAGACTCTTCGGATACCCAGATCACATGGTCTCGGACCGAGGCAGGCAGTTCATATCAGGAGCATGGAAGGCATTTGCAGAGCAAATGGGTGTGAAGCACTCACTTAGCACGGCCTACCATCCTCAAACTGATGGTCAGACAGAGAGAGTCAATCAGGTCATAGAGCAATATCTCAGGATGTACTGCAACTATGAGCAGAATGACTGGGCCAACCTGCTGGACACTGCGGCCTTTGTATATAACAACACGGTCCACAACAGCATTGGTGTCTCACCATTCTTTGCATGCTATGGATGGAACCCCAAAGCTCATCCTGACATCCCTCAACGACTAGGAGTCAATGATCCAGGTCGCTTCGAGTACCTCATGGATGGAAAGGAGCGTTGCAAGTACCTCCAGGAGCAGATCAGAGAGGCACAACGTAGATCAGTAAACCAGTATAACAGGAAGCACAAGGACATCGAGTTTAAGGTGGGTGATATGGTCTATATCAACCGACGAAACTGGAAGACAAGGAGACCCACACCCAAATTAGACACCCGGTTCGCAGGACCCTACCCAGTTCAGGAACGGGTAGGACGCCGAGCTTATCGAATCACATTGCCAGCAAACCTTAGGGTGCATGATGTGTTCCATGTCTCCATGCTCGAGCCAGCAAGAACAAGTTCTCTTCCTCAACGTGCTGAACAGCCCACCATACCATCACTTCCAGATGAGGACCTCGATTTCGAAGTCGAAGCACTCATCGACAAGCGTTCACACAATGGGACTACGGAGTACAAGGTGTTGTGGAGAGGGTACTCAGAGGAAGCTGCTTCATGGGAACCAGTAGAGAACCTCAACTGTCCCGACCTCATCCAGGAGTATGAGGTGTCGGAGGGGGGACGAGTGAGTAGACAGAGTGGAGAGAGGAGGAGAGAACAGGAGGAGTAGAGAGAGGAAGAGGAAGGATGATGTTGGCGATGTTGTCAAGGAGGAGGAGTCAGCATGAACCAGACCAGAGCATGCCTCGACGGAGCTCGGCTCTTAAGAGGGGGGTAGTGTCATGGGCCTGGATGCTCAAGAAGCAGGAGGGTCATGGGTTCATATGGAAGGAGCACAGGTATCGAAGACCTAGTCGACACCAGTAGAAAGCATGGTCGTAGTGCAGTCTCCATGGAGACCATGGACCCCTATGGACTCACATGCAAAGGAGGGCCAAGCACAGCCACGAAGAGGACCAAGCTCAAGGAGCATGCAGATGGTTACCACTCAGGGGCTCGAGAGACAAGAGCCAAAGGAACTGTCACTGATCAAAGGAGGAGGAGCAGTGTCGAAGGAGTCGACACCAGGTCATGAGGAGGAGGAGCAGTGTCGACAAGAGGCACAGGGGTGCCAAGCAGGAGAGGCCCTGAGCAGTACTCGATGAAGAAGGTACTCTCTGGAGAGAGAGCAGGAGCAGCATCGCTGGCAATGCTGTGAAGAGGTATATAACCATGCTTTCTCATCATCATAGGTCGAGTGGATCCCCATCCACTCTACTCACCATACAACTAGTCAATACTTTAGAAACACAAGTACTCATTAGTTACAGTCAGCATAGCAGCAATCTATCAAGGTTGCTCCTCATCGTAGTGTGTGTGTTGTATCACCACTACCTGACGTCCGAAGGCGCCCATAGCAGGTTAGCGGTCCGGATATAGATAGAACCGAAGGCAGTAGTCCACTGCGGTCCGGGGATCACTTCGAGCATCAAGTCAACACACTGGACACTCGTGTTGACGCCACCAACCTTATCACCAACACCATCAACCTCATTATCATCGACATCACCAATCCCATCACCAACACCATCAACCTCATCATCATCAACACTCACACCAGACCTTGGTGTCATCATAACATTGATATTGATCGTGCCGAGCTACCCCTGAACGGAGTGTCCACAGAGGTCAGCCGAAACCTACGATAGTATACACAACAAACGCCACCTGCTGTCACTGCACAACTTGATAGTCACCGAGTATCTCGAGACAATAGCTGTCACACAGTTTGATAGTCACCGAGTATCTCGACAGACCGACCTGGGTTTCAGGCGCGAGACCCCTGACAACTATCAAGTTGTGCAGTGACAGCTGGTGGCGTTTGTGGTATATACTATCGTAGGGTTGGAGCAACCTTGATAGATTGCTGCTATGCTGACTGTAACTAATGAGTACTTATGTTTCTAAAGTATTGACTAGTTGTATGGTGAGTAGAGTGGATGAGGATCCACTCGACCTATGATGATGAGAAAGCATGGTTATATACCTCTTCACAGCATTGCCAGCGATGCTGCTCCTGCTCTCTCTCCAGAGAGTACCTTCTTCATCGAGTACTGCTCAGGGGCCTCTCCTGCTTGGCACCCCTGTGCCTCTTGAGTGGTGTCGACTCCTTCGACACTGCTCCTCCTCCTCTGACTGGTGATGGTTCCTTTGACTCTTGTCTCTCGAGCCCCTGAGTGGTAACCATCTGCATGCTCCTTGAGCTTGGTCCTCTTCGTGGCTGTGCCTGCTCCTTGAGCTTGGTCCTCCTCGTGGCTGTGCCTGGCCCTCCTCACATATGGCTTGGTCCTCCTTTGCATGTGAGTCCGTAGGAGTCCATGGTCTCCATGGAGACTGCATTATGACCATGCTCTCTAATGGTATCGACTAGATCTTCGATACCTGTGCTCCTTCCATATGAACCAGTGACCCTCCTGCTTCTTGAGCATCCAGGCCCATGACAGCTTGCTCATAAACCTGGTTGAACTTGAACCACGCTTCAGCTTCAAGGATGAAGATCTCAATGTCTCTAGGATTGAACTTGGGAAATGGGGTGGTGATTGGCTTTGATTGTGAGAGATCTTCTGTCACGCTAGCATCATCCTCCTGATCCAGGCCATAAGGATCCATCCTTGGCCTATTGTACAGATCCACCCTGGGCTTGATGTATCTCGGCCTGGTGGGGGAAGTGTACTTCTCGTAGTTGATGTCAGACTGCTCATCCAAGTCAGCAAACAATACTGATTGCCTCAGTCATGATGTTGGAGTAGGAGTTTGCAGGTCTCCTATCATGGATTTGTCCCCTCCTGTCTGATCTTCTGAGTGGGAGAGCTCAACCATCTCCTCTCCACTCAGGTGAGCATGACAAAGTCATTCCTCTCATTGACCCTGCCTGGTAAGCTCCAGCTGAGCTTCCATTAGGGAGAGTAGCCTCTCGAGCTTGTTGTTGAGGCTTGAGTCCATCATGCTGATCATGGGGTGCTGCTTGAACCATCCACTCTAATGTCAGTGGTTGCATGCCCAAAACCTGGAATTGGTAATAGAGTCATGTCTATTACAAATCCTGTTGAGTTATGCAACAACACTTGTGGTATTGCGATTCTCAGTGAAATATGTAGTAGAGCCATCTCTATCACTTTTCTCACTTGGAACTGCAGTAAGGGTTTTGCTATTGCAGGTTTCAACTGGCCACTGTGGACACTCCATCCAGAGGTAGCTCAGCACAATCAATAATGATATGAGTTGTACTAACACCAAGGCCTGGTGTGAATATGATTGTTTGGTGATATCAACATGAGTGTCCAGTGTGTCAACTATTGCTTGAAGTGATCCCCAGATCACAGTGGACTACTGCCTTCAGTTCTATCTTTATCTGGACTGCTGGTTTGCTATGAACCACCTTTGGATGTCAGTGAGCAGTGATACAACACACATGCTACAATGGAAGCAATCTACTTGATTGTGACTATGCTGACTGAAACTAATATATACTTATGCTGAAGTGATAACTAGTTATGTATGGTGTAGAGTGGATGGAGATCCACTCAACTACTTGTGGCAAGGAAGCATGCTCTTTATAGACGTTCTCCCAGTGTCACCAGCGACACTGTTTCCTGTCTCTTCTGAGCTGTGTGTCGTCTCCTTCGACACTGCTCCTCCTCCTCATGACCTGCTTGCCAGTGTCCTTGACACAGCTCTTCTTCCTTCGACCAGCAACAGTCCTCCAGGTCTTCATCTTGTGCCCCCTGAGTGGTAACCAGCTGCATGCTCCTGAGCTCGGACCCTTCCTTGGCAGCACTTGGTCCCCTTGCATGTGAATTTGTCATACACTCATCCTTGCCACTGATCTCCACAGAATCTGCCACATGGTCTCTTAAACTACTGATCTCAGTGGGATTCATAATATCAACTTCGCTCATGCTGATCTAGGTGAGATCTGTAATAGAGCTGTCTCTACTACAGATCTCAGTGAACTCTGCTGCAAATCTGACAATCTGCCCAATTCCTTGATTCCTGCACTCCCTTCATATGAGTCGACGGATCTTCCTGCTTCCTGCGCATGCAGCCCCATGACAATGGGCTTCCCAATGCAATCGCTAAATGCCCGGGCCCAACTCTTCTCGATGAGTGCTAGTTTGGAGGCCTAGAGTGATGATACTATGATCTGACCCACTTGGACAGATCTCGACATTTTGAAGGAAGGGAATGAGGCTGTGTGAGGCCCAGATGCTGTCAATGCGGCAAGCAGAAATGAGTTGGCCGTTTTGGATATGATGGCATGTATAGCTGATGCCTTGAGGGTAGAGGGTCCAAAAGGTGTTGACCATACCAGCCAGCATTAGCTGTCCAAGAGGGAGTTGACTCCATTGCTGTCAGGGTGGGTAGTTGTCGAGCATAGAGAAAACCACTGCATTCCAGTCCACACCTATGATGGCTGCGGAGGAGTTGCTGGCTGCAGCAATGTCTAGTAATGAGAGGCCGGCTTCGTCTTGCTCCCAGAAAGCACAGTGAGGAGCATCTTCGGGAGGTGCATGAATGCTCCATAAGTGCAAGAGTTGGATGGATTGGCCCAGTGCCAGTTCAGATTCAGGGATGCAGACTTGTGCATACATCGCATAGTGATGAAAATGAGTTCCCTCAATCTTCCACTTGGTGTTCCATAGTAATATACTGCAATCATGACCTAGAATCGCTTGGTGGCCCCAGGATGCAAAGGGATGGTGAAGGTGAAGAAAAGGGTTGGCAGTCAGAAGGCGGTGAGGAGAGGCAAGTTGTCATGGGCCTGGATGCTCAAGAAGCAGGAGGGTCACGGGTTCATATGGAAGGAGCACAGGTATCGAAGATCTAGTCGAGATCAGTAGAGAGCATGGTCATAGTGCAGTCTCCATGGAGACCATGGACTCCTATGGACTCACATGCAAAGGAGGGCCAAGCACAGCCACGAAGAGGACCAAGCTCAAGGAGCATGCAGATGGTTACCACTCAGGGGCTAGGAGAAGGAGCAGTGTCGAAGGAGTCGACACCAGGTCATGAGGAGGAGGAGCAGTGTCGAAGGAGTCGACACCACTCAAGAGGCACAGGGGTGCCAAGCAGGAGAGGCCCCTGAGCAGTACTCGATGAAGAAGGTACTCTCTGGAGAGAGAGCAGGAGCAGCATCGCTGGCAATGCTGTGAAGAGGTATATAACCATGCTTTCTCATCATCATAGGTCGAGTGGATCCTCATCCACTCTACTCACCATACAACTAGTCAATACTTTAGAAACATAAGTACTCATTAGTTACAGTCAGCATAGCAGCAATCTATCAAGGTTGCTCCTCATTGTAGTGTGTGTGTTGTATCACCACTACCTGACGTCCAAAGGCGCCCATAGCAGGTTAGCGGTCCGGATATAGATAGAACCAAAGGCAGTAGTCCACTGCGGTCCGGGGGTCACTTCAAGCATCAAGTCAACACACTGGAGACTAGTGTTGACGCCACCAACCTTATCACCAACACCATCAACCTCCTTATCATCAACACTCACCAACCTTATCACCAACGACATCAACCTCATCATCATCAACACTCACCCCAGACCTTGGTGTCATCATAACCAAAGCATTGATATTGATCGTGCCAAGCTACCCCTGAACGGAGTGTCCACAGAGGTCAGCCAAAACCTACGATAGTATATACAACGAATGCCACCTGCTGTCACTGCACAACTTGATAGTCACCGATACCGAGACAATAGCTGTCGCACAGTTTGATAGTCACCGAGTATCTCGACAGACCGACCTGGGTTTCAGGCGCGAGACCCCTGACACAAGTCACATCTCCTGCAAGAAGACGATTTCAGCTTTGCTGAGAGGGGTGGACAGATTGTGTAGGGTGGCAAAGTGGGATGGATCATTAAGTGTTGCACAATTCCAAGTGGTGACAAAAAGGGAGCTGGAGAGGAGGATATGATTAGGCACTATAGTCAAGGGTGTTGGCACCACGAGTACTTTCCTTTGTTTGCTGAGCAACAGCAGTTGTATCATCATTATCATGAGAGGTATTGGGGCAGGTAGTGGTGATGTGCCCAGTATGTTGACACTTGTGGCAGAGGCGACCAGGACAGTCTTTGAATGTGTGGAAATATTTCACTTGGCTCTTGCAAGATGAGCACCATTGTAAATGTCTGACATAGCTGAGCTTGCAGTTGTTGGTGAGGATCCATATGTAACTGGGAATGGCATGAAGCCAAATGGGATCAATGCCTCCTTTGTCTCCTGCTGGAGTGGTGATGAGGGCAATGTATACATTAGTATCAGCCAGGGGAGTGGGGTCATCATGGTAAGAGACCTGTCAAATCCAGACATCATGAACTTGGGCATAGGGCTTGAGCAATTGAGCCACATAGCAAGTGGTGGCAGTTGGAGCATTGGCCTGAGGAACATCAAGGATCTCGAGAGCAAGGGAGTTGCAAGGGAGAGCCATCCCAACAAGGACATGTTGAAGACTGGTCTGATTGAAGACCAGAGAGACCTCACTGAGAGTGACCAGGTGGTCACAAGGTACTGTAATCTCCACAAACTGATGACAGCTGGTGCTTTGAGGAAAGTTAACAACACAGTTGGGCATGGCAATACCCTTGGCTCGCATCTGTTGACAGGCCTGGAAACGAAGGGAGCCTTGGGCAATGTCTTCTTCATGATTGAGGTTGAAATTTTGGACAAATTGCCATCATACAGTGCAGGGAGGTGTTACGGGATCGGGAATCGGGTGACCAAACCGAACATAGTGAGCAGTAAAACCACTACACCAGCTAGACCCTTAGCTGGTGTACCTGATTCACACAACACTGAAGTATAAGCATTTTTCACTCCCAAATGCTCTGGACTTGGAGAACGGAATTCCTATTCCGGTGACCGGAGTGTCATGGGCCTGGATGCTCAAGAAGCAGGAGGGTCATTGGTTCATATGGAAGGAGCACAGGTATCGAAGATCTAGTCAATACCAGTAGGGAGCATGGTCATAGTGCAGTCTCCATGGAGACCATGGACTCCTATGGACTCACATGCAAAGGAGAACCGAGCCACATGCGAGGAGGGCCAGGCACAGCCACGAGGAGGACCAAGCTCAAGGAGCAGGCACAGCCACGAAGAGGACCAAGCTCAGATGGTTACTGTCATGGGCCTGGATGCTCAAGAAGCAGGAGGGTCACGGGTTCATATGGAAGGAGCACAGGTATCGAAGATCTAGACGAGATCAGTAGAGAGCATGGTCGTAGTGCAGTCTCCATGGAGACCATGGACTCCTACAGACTCACATGCAAAGGAGGGCCAAGCACAGCCACGAGGAGGACCAAGCTCAAGGAGCAGGCACAGCTGTGAAGAGGACCAAGCTCAAGGAGCATGCAGATGGTTACCACTCAGGGGCTCGAGAGACAAGAGCCAAAGGAACTGTCACTGATCAAAGGAGAAGGAGCAGTGTCAAAGGAGTCGACACCAGGTCATGAGGAGGAGGAGCAGTGTCGAAGGAGTCAACACAGCTCAAGAGGCACAGGGGTGCCAAGCAGGAGAGGCCCCTGAGCAGTACTTGATGAAGAAGGTACTCTCTGGAGAGAGAGCAGGAGCAGCATCACTGGCAATGCTGAGAATAGGTATATAACCATGCTTTCTCATCATCATAGGTCGAGTGGATCCTCATCCACTCTACTCACCATATAACTAGTTATCACTTCAGCATAAGTATACATTAGTTTCAGTCAGCATAGCAGCAATCTATCAAGGTTGCTCCTCATCGTAGTGTGTGTGTTGTATCACCACTACCTGATGTCCAAAGGCACCCATAGCAGGTTAGCAGTCCAGATCAAGATAGAACTGAAGGCAGTAGTCCACTGTGGTCTGGGGGTCACTTCAAGCATCAAGTCAACACACTGGACACTTGTGTTGACGCCACCAACCTTATCACCAACACCATCAACCTCCTTATCATCAACACTCGCCAACCTTATCACCAACGACATCAACCTCATCATCATCAACACTCACACCAGACCTTGGTGTCATCATAACCGAAGCATTGATATTGATCATGCCGAGCTACCCCTGAATGGAGTGTCCACAGAGGTCAGCCGAAACCTATGATAGTATATACAATGAACACCACCTGCTGTCACTGCACAACTTGATAGTCACCGATACCAAGACAATAGCTGTCACACAGTTTGATAGTCACTGAGTATCTCGACAGACCGACCTGGGTTTCAGGCGCGAGACCCCTGACACGGAGGTCGGTCCGACCAAGGGAGGGGGAGTTCTTCAAAGGGGACGATTGGCTTATCAGAACATTTGGCTGACCAGACAAGTCTACCAGTGAAGATGGGCTGGAAGGCCTGCTGGTCAGGCTCAGCCAGATAGGTCTCCTCCATGGCCTCATTGACTCCATCTTCATGGTGGTCAGAAGGAGGGACAGGGGCAGATTCATTGGTGTCCTCGTGAGTAGTAGCAGGGATGTCAAAGGCAGTGTGATCTTGAGGGGATAAGGGAGCAGAGGCAGTGGATGTATCAGCTGCATGGGTCAGCATATCTGGGGAGGCGAGAACAGGGCCAGAGTCAGATGCATGATGATGCTGATTGTTGGAGTGGATAGGCGGCTTTGAGTAAGGGTGAAAGGACACAAAAGGAGCTGGTGTGGTTGAGGAGTAGTGTGGATGGTGAAGGGGGGGTGAGGGCGATGACTGAAAGGAGGAGCCTTTATGGGAGGAAGTTGGTGAGGAGGGCAGAGCTTTAGCCAGGTGGAATGATGGGAAAGCAAGCAATGACAGAAGGCAGAGGAGGAGAAGGTGAGGAGAGCACTTGTAGGCAGAGGCTCGAAGGAGGGCCTGAGGGACTTAGCCATACTTAGCCATAAAGTAATAGATTGGAGGTGCTGAGTGAGTGAAACCAACCCCAGGATGCACCCATGGAATGCACAGAGCAGCAGAAGCAGGAAGTGGTCATTGTTGTGATCAAGACCCCCAGAGACATTGCCAAAAGAGGTGCAGATAGATTGAATGGGTGGATGATGTTGATATATGTGTTGGTTTGGCACAGTAATACTAGACTGAGCTCCCCAATGTCACTGAAGCAGTGAAACTTGCAAAAAATGCAGTGTCATTTGATCAAATTTGAGTCATTTGAGACCAGATGGATTTGGTCAATAAGTCAGTGGTGTTTATGAGTCATAGAGCTCGTAACAGTGTCAAAGTCATTGGTTTGTGTGATGTTGAGGTGTGCTGAAGTCAGCTGAGCACCCCTGTCAAGTCTTGCAATGAGTTATGATGTCGAAGTGTCGACGTGAGGTGATGCCTAATGGCAGACACTGACACCATATCAAAAAAAAATTGGTTTTACCATTACTCGTCCATTTTCTGATCGATCTTGCTCCAGAAAGTTGGAGGGGATGCCCCTCAGTCGTCCGCGTTCGTACGTTCCAGTTTCAGGGGTGTGCTGTGGGACAAAAAAACAAAAAAAAACAAAAAAAAAAACAAAAAAAAACAAAAAAAAAACAAAAAAAAACAAAAAAAAACAAAAAAAAACAAAAAAAAACAAAAAAAAAACAAAAAAAAACAAAAAAAAACAAAAAAAAACAAAAAAAACAAAAAAAACAAAAAAAACAAAAAAAACAAAAAACGACGCCTACAGGATTTGAACCTATGCTCCCAGAGGGAATGGCATTTTATTTTTTTTGTCGAGCAGATAATACTCTAGAATCAAAGAAGAGATTCTAGTGCCACGCGATAACCACTCCGCCAAAGCGCCTTAGATATCCACATGCTTTTGGAACGTATATATGATCCCTTAATTCTCCTCCCCTTCCGCATTGGGTCGGAGTTTATGTCGAGTCAGGCTAGCACAGACAAAAGAGTGCAGAGATAAGAGCAAAGCAGACATTGCGGTTAGGGGGATGTATGGGAGACTTGAATAGCCGGTAAACCTTCTTTAGCAGCTGAGGATCCAAGGTAGAAAGGGGCTTCGGTGGAGTTGTTAAGGTCGATCAAATCATCACCAGTGGTGGGAGCGGTTTTAGAAACAGACTTTCGTTGACGTAGACCTTTTTGAGACTCTCCCTCTGAGATTAGGGCTGGTTGAGGGATGAATTTGAAGCCGGCACTAGCTGGAGACTCGTCCACATCATCATCCTCTAGAGTATCCTTGCGCACTACATACTTGGACGGCAGAGGAGCATATCCCTTGGTTCGACGCTGTAAAAGCCTTCCCCCATTAGCCAGCCCGGGGAACTCCAACGCAGAACTGCGCGACCGCGTCGGATTCAGGTGTGAGTCTATCTTGCCCTCCTCTTGATCGTCAGTAGTAGTTCGTGGATCGAGAAGAGGTCGCATAACGTGTTTCCAGTTCCCACTCCAAGTCGATCTTCTACTCCTCTGGCTTTTTCCCGCTTCGAAAAAGCCGTTGGTGCTCGGTGCAGGCTCGGGCGAGTGGAGAAGAGTCATACTTGGGTTGGGGGACATTGGCACACCTCCCACTCCCCCTCCCCCTCCCCCTGCTGCTCTTGTCACTTCGAGTAATCCCGTCCTCGGAGTACTGTTGGAGGTAGGCGGATCAAAAGGACACTCCAACCCCCCACCATCTCTCAACCAATCCCTTTCCGGCCACCTGCCCAATAAACTCTCCCAAACCTTGACCAAACCTTCCGCATCCCTGAAAACCACTCCATTCGACCTCTCCCGCACCAGTTCATCCAAACATGCAAAATCCAGTGCACATACAGGCAATCCACATCCCAACATGTCAACTACCTTCATCGGCAAATCTAAGCCACTGCTACTTGTATGCAACGATACACCCAGCTCGGCGGATCCGAGGAGTAGGGGGTAATCAGAAGATTCGAGCCAAGCTGTTCGAATGCGTACAAACTGCCATTTTTCGGTTTGTTCGAGATGGGCGATTTCGGAAAGGTAGCGTGCGCGAAGCTCGCCTTTACCAGTAACGATGATCAAGAGGCGGGGGAGAGTTGTGGCCGGATAGTCGGGAAGGTGGGGAGTTGAGGGGACAAGGCCGGATGACGGACGACGACGTTCTTTCGAGGTGCGGACTCCCACTTCATAGGTAGGGGATGGAGGATAGGAGAAATGCGAGGTGGAGGAGGGTGAGAGAGAAGAAGATATATTTTCACCAGTATTACTTCTCGAATGACCCCCAACCCCAGCTTTCTGATCGTTCAACACCCTTGCTCGGTACTCGTACAACCTAGCAGCTCGTAGTAGAAGGCCAAAATCTTCATCTGCAGTCCAGGAAGTACTGCTTACTACCAGAGCTGGTCTGTCTTCTCTCTTCTCCCATCCACCCTCTGCTTCCTTCTTCTCCCGCGTGAAAGGTGTACTCTCGGGAAGGTGGTAGTCTGGTAGCCAGGCCTCTCCTAACCCAGGCTGCAGTGCCGGTATCAGCCTAGACATGAGGCTATGTGTTTCTCCCAGCTCCGCTCTACGGAAATGACTCGGCGGTCTATCATGCAACACCTTTTTCTCACCAACCAACCCCCATTTGAGATCTAAATGGTTCCTCATGGCCTCGGAAACAAACAAGTGAGCATATGCTGTTCTCCCACTCCATCTCTCGAATTTCTCCGCCAACCTCACCACTTTACTCTTCTCCCCCAATCTTAGGGCTAGAATAGTGTACGCTAGATTATGCCAATCAATTATCACCCTCGCTTTGACCAGTGCTGCTGCTGCTTTTACCACCAATAATGTCGGCAATGCTGGCGGGGTTTGCACTAGTACAAGCTCTGGTGGGGGATGAACTTGCATAGTTAGCTCTAAAAAGAACGAGAGAGATTGAATCAGAAGCTTGACTGGTGCTGCGAGGATGAAAAGTTTCCGTGGTAGACGAGAGATAAACGAGGGTGGGGGTCGAAGATGGTGTTGCCGGATGGAAGGGCGGTGGAGGGCGGGGGGAAGGGAGGATCCGGGGTAGCCTACGATAGCTACTTTCCAACCTTCATTTGCTAGTGATTCGACGTGAAAACACATTCGAGGGGATCGACCAATGTCGCCGAGTACAACTACCGCTGCGCTTCGACCTAAGCATTGCGATCGGGTGGTACGGGAGGTGGAGCGATAGGCTGAGATGTAGATGCACAGGCACAGCAACGCTATAAGTGGGAGCAGTGCTGCACAGAATGCGAGTAGGACGAGCCACAGAAGCATGGTTGAAACGAGTGGATGTTGGATGCAGAGGTGACGGCGAAGGGGGGGTGCTGCTACATGCCGAAGCCGAAGACGTGGGCGGTAGGCGGTAGGCGGGGTGGTGGGAAGCGGTGAATCAAGTGTCAGTCGATCGATGGTGATAGGGTGGGAGAGGGGTTGGAGGAGAGAAAGAAGGGTCCGTGCGTGCAAAGTGGAAGGTGGAAAGTGTTGGTCCCTGCAGGGTAGCAGCGCTGTTCCCGATTAAAAGCGCTTTGAGTTGGTGATGTTAGATTTTTCACGTCGGATAGCACTCAGATCTTTGAACCCTTCTTCTCACCATCGTCGTCTGGACATCAACCATTACACTACAATCACCGTCATCGTCACCCTTACGCCGGGCTAGGTTTGTCAAGATGCGTATGGTAGGTCTATCTCTTTCTCCTCTGGCATCGCTTCTTTAGCTGCTACTAAACACACTCTCTTCGTCCTTACCTTTCTCTGTGCATCCTCGCCTGTCAATCTCACCGCTTTCAACTCTTGATCCTCTCATCCCATCGCATTCGTCAAATCTGCACCTATCTCAACCCACCCATTGCTTGCTTACAGCTCAAGGAACAAGATCAGAACGAAATAGAAGTAACATGGATTGATCAACAAGCCATCAATTCCTTCTCCCGTCTCAACTCGACCTATTCGGACATCGAACATGATCTCTCTCTCAAAAAGGAACAACTTGAATCACTCGAGGATTTAAGTATGGAGTTGGAATTGGCAGATGAAGATGAACCCGTCATGTATAAAGTTGGAGATGCATTTGTAAGCTTACAGCACGAACAAGCTATGGAGAGGCTGGACAAGGATAAAGAGGCAGTGGGAGAAGAGGTAAAGGAATTGGAAGGCAAACTGGAGCAGTATGAAGAAGAGATGAAAGGGTTGAAGGTGAAACTCTATGCCAAGTTCGGTGACAACATCAGTAGGTAAAGCCCTTGCCTCTTACCGCAAAAAGGATGAGCGATAGAAGAGAAGGGTTGGAGATGATACTGACACCTTTACTCTTTCGACATTTGCTTTGAATAGATTTGGAACGAGATTGATTGTCCCGTCCAACCAAAAACAAAACTACACTAGCTCCGTCTATGAAAGCGAGATCAACGTAATCCCTCACTTGTACTTGTACCTGGCAACAACGGCACGTAGGATACGATCTTTCACCCAAAATCCGTCAAGGATTTGCAAAGAACGACAGTGATGGGATTGAAATCAAGAACCAATGAATGTGAGGAATGCAACATGCAAGAGACGATGACCAAGGATGGATGTATAAAGCAAAAAGGAAACCACAACCGCCAAAGGCAATGCAATCGTAATCTATGTCGAGGTGAGCTTAGGGATTAGCAAGGTGCAAACCAGTAGCATTGCCCGATCTACCTCGGCCCTGAGTCGTGCTATCTGGTGAACCCGATCTTGCACCTCCCTGCTGCTGCTGCTGCTGCTGCTGCTGTTGCTGATCCGCATATCCTCCATACTGCCCCTGCTGATCCGCGTATCCTCCATACTGCCCCTGCTGCTCGGGGTGTCCCTGGTAATACTGTGGATGTTGCTGCGGCGAAGAGTGAGTTCCTTGGTAATGCTGTGCATACTGTTGTGGCGAAGTTGCGCCCAAAGATGGGCTTTGATATCCTCCTCCTCCAGCGCCGTATTGACTATGACCTTCTTGCGATCCAGCTTTGTGGCCGGATTGGCTTCCACTTGCAGCACCAACGCGGGTAGAGCCTACAGAAAGACTATGAGAGAGACCCGGATTGCCATGCGCTTGGGATTGAGCTGGGGAGGTGTATCCGGGAGCAGCACCCCAAGCTTCTCCCTGTGGGTGAGCTGCCCAAGCTTGATGCTGGGGTTGCATTGCGTACTGACCATACTGTCCGCCATAAGCTGCCTGCTGTTGCTGTTGGGCGTAGTAGGCGTCATAACCCTCGGCACCATGCTGAGCGTACTGATCATGGGCAGCATAGCCACCAGCAGCACCAGCACCAGCACCAGCACCAGCAGCAGCACCAGCACCAGCAACGCCCCAGGCGGCAACCTGATCGACGTTATGATAGTGATACGGAGGCTGTTGATCCATCTCATCCATCTGAATCTCATTGACGTTTGCTACACTTCCACCTTTACCCTCTCCACTACCGGCCACACCTGCACCACGACCGTAGACAGCTTCAGCAGAGTTCTCGTTGACATGATCGTTCTCTTGACCGAAAGAGAGCCATTCGACTTGTTTCTGCTTCTTTGCTCGTTTGCGCAAAGGAAGGAGGATGAGCCAGATGAGGATGATAAGACCGGCTACACCACCGGCTACACCACCGATGATGGCACCGAGGTTGGTGCCGGATCCTCCACCGCCGGAGGATGAACCATGGGCAGCGGTAGCGGAAGGGTGGGCGGAAGTGGAAATGCCGGTGATGAGTGCTCCGTTGGGGTCGGTGCTGGTGAAGGTCACCGTTACGACGGGGATCGAGGCAGGAGTGGTGGCGGAAGCGGAAGTGGCGGAAGCGAGGGGAGCGGAGGAGGTGGATGTGGTGGCTGAGGTAGCAGATGTAGGTGCGGCGGAGGAGGTGGTGGAGGTGGTGAGAGGGGCGCTGGAGGTGGTGGAGGTGGAGATGGGTGCAGCGGTAGTGCTGGTCGAAGTTGGCGTGGGTGGAGTGGAAGTGGTGGTGGAGGTGGTAAGTGCGTCTGAAGTAGTGGGAACGGTAGCTGCGGTGTCGCTGTTGGGCGAGAGAGGATTGGTATCGTCGGCGTTGTTGACAGTGCCAGTGTGTGAATCGTTGGTGGTGGCAGCAGTTTGAGGTGATCGAGCAAGAGCCGCGATTTTAGGGTCGTGGTTGTTTGTCGAGGGCAATTTGGCAAGAGGATCAGAAGGAGGATCGGATGGTTTGTCGGGTTGCGTGATCGCATTGCCAGTGTCGGTGATAAGGTTGGCCATGATGAGTCAAGTAGTCGGAGCAGCCGATTAGAGAGTCGTAGATCAAAGGTAAAGGAGTATGTGAGAAGCAATCAAACTGGCAAAGTCAGTCAGTCTTTCTTGTCGGAATGGAGCCGAAGCTGAAGAAGAGAGGATGCCGTGCGACAACTGCTAATCCCTGCCGGATCGGAAGGTATGCCGACGACTCGGAATAGAGAGCAGGAGCGAATGTGCTGCCGCGATGGCAGGATCAAGAGCGAAGCAAACTAACAGCAGATCCAGCAGATCCAGCAGATACAGCTTGTGAAGAGGGAGCGAGAGGCGAAGAAGCAAAGTGTCACCACTGACAGCCAGAGTCGCTGCTGCGCAGGTTGTTGTGAAAGTGGGGCATTGATCGACTTGCGTGCAAACCGCAGCGCCATGGTCTCCTTTTGTCCCCTTTCCAGCGCACATCTTTGCATGCTTTCCTATCGCAGTGTATGCGCCAAACTCGATTGACAAAGAGAAAAACAAAAGTTGTGGTGCGGCGACACTTACCTAGCCTGACGCCTGAAGAGCATCTTGATGTTGCTGCCGGCCATCCCTTGACTATCAGGAGCCAGTGAAAGTCGAAGCCGTGTGTGGGTCAGGCGCACAGTTATGAAGTCGATACGAGATGAAACGCACGAAAAAGTCGAAGCCGAGTTGCGTCAGTCACACGGCCAGGTGTGGGTTCGAGAAGAAAAAGCAAAGAAAAGGTTGTGGACGAGGTGCGAGGTATGAGTGTGTGATGGTGATGACAGAGAAGGAAGCCACTCGATCGATGCCGGCCGTCGCTGCCGTTGTTGCCGTTGCTGCCGTTGCTGCTGTGCTGCTGTGCTGCTGTGCTGCTGCTGCTGGTTCGATATCAGAAAAAGTGTAACTGAACCCTAAACTTTCCAGCGCCATAAAGCAACGCAACGCAAAGCCACATCAAAGCAACACATTCACAGCTGCAATCGAATCACAAAAAAAGGGGGAGCAAGTCCTCGACACACACCACAAAGGGGTGGAATTTGCAGCTCAGAGCCAGCCAGCGCTTCGGAATCGAATCAACGCCAAAAAAAAATAAAAATAAAAAAAGGAGAAAGGAGAAAGGAGAAAGGAGAAAGGAGAAAGGAACATAAATAGCACAGCACAGCCCAGAACATGCGAACAAAGGGCTTCCTTCTCACATCTGCAATTTGCCGAAAGGCTGTGTGCGCAAGACGAATTGCTACAGCAGCACACGCAACAACACAACGACAGATGTAAGCAAAGCAGGAAAATCATAATAATAATTGTTATAAAACAGGGGTCGGCAGCAGCAGCAGCAGAACGCAATGTCGCCTTGCCTTGCCTTGCCTTGCCTTGCCTTGCCTTGCCTCGCCTCGCCGGTGTCAGAACAAGAATAATTTCGGGGCGACAGATTACGGTCTCTTTTTCGAACCTGGAAAGGATCGGAGAAGAACAACAGACTTTTTGCTTGCATCGGCTCCAGCGCGAATCGTATCTGGAAATGGCGGTGCACATTTGATGCCCTGGCTTTTCTTTGATATCGGAGCATCTGGCTTGCTACTGCTCATCATCATCATCATCATCATCACTTTGAGGTTGACCCTCGTTTTGACAAACACCACAAGATCCGTAGATGGAAGGAAACGAAGCAACATTGGCCATGTTTCGGTGAGAAAATCACTCGGTCATGCTGCATTTTGTGCGCTGTGTAAGCTTTCTTCCCATCGAGCTGAATTCGAGAATGAGCTCAAAGGCGGAGCGATGAGCACAGTCGACGCAATTGCGAGGCAAGAGGGCAAGGCTGTGCACTTTTCCCTCTTCTAAGCGAAGCAGAGACAGCGAGACAGCGAGACAGCGAAGCGTGAAAAAGTGTTCACCTGAAGCTGACTCTTTGCCTTTTGGCGAGTTGTTGTTGGGCCCGTAGCTAACTTGCTTGTTCATGCGCGTATCGCCAAAATCGGCAGAGTCGATCGGATCGGGCAAAGTGTTGGTTGCGTGTGGTGCGTGTATGTGGGGCTCAGTTTTGGTCGACAATATACCGCCACCATCACTGCCACCATCACTGCCAGCATTGATTGCGCTCCTACCCTCCCTTCCAACAACTGCATCGCGCAATTTGATTCCGATGCTTCCTCCTATGCTCAACCCCGGTTCTTCTCCTGTCTCTCCCGTCATGTCCACTCCGCCACATGACGCCGCTGTCTTCGCCGAGCCTGCCAGGCTTGCCCGCATCACCACAAAAGAAGCTCCTTTATGATACACTCAAGAAGCCATTTGATGATCAGGATCCCTTTGCCATAATTTGGATTAAGATGCTCGAACTCGCAACCCTGCCCAATTCTGATTACGAATCACGTCTAGATGCACTCAAGTACTTTCTCGATCATAGATGCTTTAAACAGCTCATCAATGAGCTCAAATCCATAGCTGATCGGCTCCCGGAAAAGTTTGTCAATAGCTTCTTGCACCTTTCCGACTCCGGAGCCGATCCCTCTGCAAGTCTCAGAAAACAGCTCGATGCTGAAACTCTCTTGACACGCATCAAGAAATCCACCTTCTTTCAACCTACCTTCGATCCTGTCGACCGCCTTGCACTTGTCTTGCACCATGCTTTCGTCCCAGGTTACCGCCGCTAAGCAGGTGAGCTTGCTATTTGGCGATGCAGATTCGCTTGAAACGCTCGAGTTCGACGAGACGCAGGCCAACTACGTCTGCTGCTTGCCATCAGAAGAGCATCGCAGAACTTGGGATGAAGCACAGACATGCATGGAAGGCAGACTGGTGCTCTTGTCATCATCTTTGTCGACATGATTGATTTTGACACTGATCGAGTCGGAGCTGGACCAGTCAATAGCTTCTGCACTGTCATCTCATTGCTGGTGAATGATGGACGAGAAAGAAGATTGAAAGCAAATAAGATTGTGATGTATGCATGTCGCCACCAACGCTCAGCCATTCGCAGTCAACTCATCTTGAGAAAACACATATCAGCCAAAAGGAATGGTAGTTGGTTGAAGTCTTCCAACATCATCGCTACTCCGATTCAGGCCCAGGCAATCGAAACAAAACAAAATACTAAAACAAGACTGTGATGGTGCAGATGACAGCAACCGACCGATGGCGATGCAACAAGGCATGCAAGAAAAGAAAATGGCAGTTCAATAACTGACCGTCCAACTTGGCGTCCAACTAAAGCTACTCGCGCGAGAGAGGATTATCAAATCGGAAATTCGAATCATTTTTTCTTTTTCATATTCTTTTTCTTGCTTGTCAAGTGTGCGCACAGATGCGGCCGAAGACACTTACCACTGGGAAAGGGAAAGCTCTGCTGTCTGTGGGTATAAGACAGGCACGATGAGGTTGCAGAAGGTGATTGGATATAAATGTGCAATATACTGCAGCCCGTAGAAACTTTGCCAGAGGGATGGGACAAGATTTGGGAACTGCATTTCAGGAAATTGGAATCGCCAATTCGGATTCGGATATTTCTTGCAATTTTCCATTTTCGACCTCAAACGCAGACACTTCTTCTCACATCCCCGATCTCTCTTCTGCCTGAAAGGAAAGCCCGATTGCGATCAGATTTGACGCAAGCAAGCATGTCAATCACAACATCGTTTCATTTTGCCTCTTTGCTTCTTCACTTGCTCCAACGTTCTTCAACCTCATAAAGTTTTGCTGGCAAGCGTCCAAGTGGCGCCGGCAGTCTGTGAAGTGCCGGTCAAATGCACGATTGGACCCCTAAACCTCGAAGAGAAGGAAGAGAGAGAGAGAGAGATTTCGCAAGCGGGTTCATTGAAGCACGTCTTCTCCCTGTTTCCATGTTGATCCCACCTCACCTTACTGCTGAGTATGGCGCCAGTCAAAGCTGGCAATGGCATTGTCTGTGCCGTTTGCCTCGCTCGTGTTGGCTTGTGTTGATCTCTACCGCTCCTGGTTCAAGTGTTGCTGGTTTCCTAACAATAACCATCGTATCCACCGACTCTGTTAGACAACGACGAAGCTACTCGCAAGCATGTCTTCATCCACAGACGCCATCTACAGCGCCTCGCCGTCGAGCAGCTCTATCGCGTTCCACATCGCTGGCTCGACAGGAACAGCAACACGCAACCGTCTCAACGCAAGTCTCTCCAAGCAGCACTTTCTTCTCAACCCTAGCACCGTCGCTTCATCCAGCAAGACATCTCTCTTTGATGCAGTACCGCGCAACACTGAGTTTGAGTCGCTCAACCCTATTCTTGCACGGCTTCCCCACCAAGACGACTTGACTGACGACCATGAGAGCCTAGACTACCTTCGCAAAGACGGCGTAATGTACACCCGTTCCCAACTCCCTTCTCTCGACTCAGCCAGCATCTGCCTCTGGCATTCACTTCACCACTTTCGACCGCTCCATGCAGACTATGCATCAGGATACTTAGATCTTACTCCACCCCATCCCCTTGCCTCCTCCTCTTCCGCCTCGTTCTCACAATGCCCTCGGTTCAGCTCGGCGTCAGAACAAGCCCTTATCCAACTTGGAACTTCTTTCAACTGGTCTTGTCTCCCCGCACTTCCTTTAGCCTCCTCTCGAGCATGGTACGGCGTGTTGTTCCTGTCTGTGCGAAAAGCAGGATCGGAATCAGCTTCGTTCTACCAAGCAGACAGATTAGCGCACGAAGAAGCCACTCGATCAGGAGGACTGATCATGTACTGGTACGGTTCGCCCAACCCCACAACGGGCGCAAATTTGGCGACTTGCATCTGGACAAGCAGAAAATCAGCCGTGGAAGCGAGCAAGTTGCCGTTGCATAGGAAAGCTGCACAGTATGCTGCACCGAGTTACGAGAGATACGATCTGGTGCGATATAGGCTTGTTAAACGAGCAGGCGAGACGAGGCTGCGGATCGAGGCTTGCATTGGCGATGATGATAGACGTGAACAGGAGGAAGAATAGGTGTGGTGCCAGCCACCTAGAATACATAGAGTCGAAACAAGATCGAGATAGAGTGTGTGTGTGTTGAGTTGCTGTGGGTCGTGGTACAAATACAAAAGCAGTGCTGAAATCTGAGTCGCTTGTGGGTGTGAGTGCTACTTGATCTGTGAGCCATCTCCACGAAGCGAAAGGTAAGCATTATCAACGCCAGGGCCGAACTGTTTGATAATCTCGTATACTTGCACTGAGTGATACCTCAATCCTGATTTCGGGTCGGTGTAGGGAGCGATCAAACCCGTAACATCGCAATACTTTTTCGCTGGTCGAAGACTTGGTGGTGCTTCCACCGATGAATCTATAATCACCCGTCATCGCGTCACAAGTGAAAGGCAGTTGACATCAGCGCTTCTTCTCTCCCTATCTCTTTCATGCTTGTGTGGTACTTACAACTGGGAAGATCCCTTTTCTCACCCTCATTCTCCTCCTCCACTCCATCCGCCTCACCCTCGGCTTGCTTCTCTTTCATCTCCACATCCACCGCTTCTTCTTTCTTCACCTCTTCTTGCCCATCTTGGCCAGCCACAGCCTTCTTTGCCTCCTTGGCCAATCTCTCCCTTTCCTCTCTCCTCGCTACCGCCTGCAATGCCGCCCCTACTAACCTACTTCTTTGAGGCATAGCTTCCTTTCTTTTCCTCTCTTTAAATTTTTGTCCTGCCGCTCTCATCTCCGCTTCCCTCTCTGACTGCAAGATCTGCTTTAAGCTTTTATTTCGTCTCGACAGATTGGAAGACATCTTTGTCATCCGTGCAGTAAATTCAGCGGATTTGAAAGGTCGTTCTGCTGCATGGAAAGAAAGTTGTTCTGCCAGTGAGGGCGGGGCTGGTGTAGCTGATGCCGAGTTGGCCACTGCGGCTGCGGCTGCGGCTGACGGACGACCTCGAAAGCCGGTCATTGTGGTCGTTGCTATGCGTGAATGTGGTGGTGTGAAATGTTGGCTGGCAAGGGCTGATGTGAGAAGGTCCGAGCGATGGAGGAATGGTTGAAAGGAAAGTCCGAGATCCGAGGAATGATGCCCTCAACGCGTAAAAAGAAAAAGAAAAAGAAAAAAAGAAAAAAAGAAAAAAAGAAAAAAAGAAAAAAAAAGAAAAAAAAGAAAAAAAAGAAAAAAAAGAAAAAAAGAAAAAAAAGAAAAAAAGAAAAAAAGAAAAAAAGAAAAAAAAGAAAAAAAGAAAAAAAGAAATTGCGATTTATTTATTCGGCTTCGGTTATGCAAGATCACGTTTGCGGAGTTGAAGTTGAAGTTTTCGTATGATTGATGATGATGATGATTGTAAGAGGGAGGGAGAGAGAGAGAGCGAGGAGAGAGAAGGAGTCTATATATACAGAAGAAGAGCAGCAGAGAGCCGCATCGACTGCAGAGCATAACAAAGCATTTGTCTTGAGTAGGTTGTGACACATGTGGTCTGTGCTTGGATGCTCAAGCCTTTTACTCAGCCGTAAGCACTACCTTCGCAGTCTCTATGCTTTGTGTAGCTTTTATCTACTTCAACTCCCCCCCTCAACAGCATATGTACCCTGTTCATTATGCTGTTGTTTCAAGGTATATCCTCCATTCTTTGACATTGTCACATACTCTGGGGACTCCATTTCATATGCCACTGCTGGTATTTGCAGGTGTAGCCCAGATCTTGCTTGCTGCATTGCCTGTCTCCTGATTGGCTTTGTGAGTACATCTGCCAAATTTCTTGTGGTGTCCATGTACTTGATTTGCACCCTTCCCTCTTGAACGTTGTTACAGATGAAGTGATACTTGGTGTCAATGTGCTTAAGCTTCCAGTGCTGTGCTGGGTCTTTACTAACCTGTATGCAACCAGTGTTGTCTGAGTAGACTGTTGGGGTGCCTGTGGCAATGCCAATTGAGCATAGCAGCTGCTTGAGGAAGAGCACCTCATGTGTTGCTTCCATGGCTGCAATGAACTCTGCCTTGATGGTGGACAATGATATGCATTTTTGTGTTGCTGACTTCCAGGCTACCAGGTTCCCATACACTAATGCCACTGACCCTGATGTACTCCTTCTCTGAATGGTGGCATCACTCACCCAGTTTGCATCACTATGTGCAATCAGTGGCTCTTGCAACATATTTCCCCTATAAACTAATCCAACTTTCTTTGTGCCTTCGAGGTAGCATAAGACCCATTGTGCTGCCTGATAATGCTCTTGTGATGGTTCATGCATGTGTCTAGTGAGGATGCTCATGGTGAGGCTAAGGTCGGGCTGGGTGCTGTTGGCAACCCAGAGCAGCTTGCCAACGATCACTGGATACTCCTTCTGTTGTGCTGCACTTGCGACAAGGGTTCCCTCCAGTATGCTCTGCATTGGAACCATGGTTGGCTTGGTGCATTTGTCCAGGTGCTTAGCCAGCACTTGGTCAATGTACCCTGACTGACCAATTGTCATGGTGCACATCATACAGTTTCGACTGATTTTGATGCTGAGGAAGTGAGAGACCTTGCCACTATCTTCCATCTTCCATCTCTGACCGATCTGCTTCTTAACCTTTAGGACTGTCTCCAGCTGTGGTGCTATGACTAATGTATCATCAACATAGATGACCACGATGGCCATATCTTCACCCCATCCCTTGGTGTAGATGCAGGGAGCACACTCTACCTGGAAGAATCCCATGCATTGCAAAGACCTATCAAACTCCTGGTTCCATTCTCACCTGGACTGCTTTAGGCCATACAGGCCCTTGACCACTTTGTATACCTGTCCAGGTGCTACTCCTGATCCCTCCAGTGGTTTCATATAGATTACTTCTTTTAACCTGGAGTTTAAGTAGGCCATCATGATATCCAGTGCATGCACCTCCCAGTCATTCTGTACTGCTAGTGCTAGGATAGCTCTGATTGCTCCGAGGGGTGCTACTGGAGAGAAGGTTTCCTGGTAGTCATTTCCCTCTCTCTGTGTGAAACCCCTTGCAACCAGTCACACCTTGTGCTTTATGGGCACACCATCAGCATCAAGCTTTAGCCAAAGCACAACCTTAGAGTCCACAAGTGGTACTCCTGGCAGGTGATTCACCACCTCCCAAGTCCCCATTGCCTCGAGTCCTTCCAGCTCTTTTTGTATTGCCTCCTTCCAGAGCTGGGCATCCTCACCATTCATTGCCTCTCCAAGTGTTGGGTCCAGGTTCAGCACCACTGTGTTGGCAGCACCTACTGTGCTGTCCATGGCTGGCAGAAGGTCCTCCACCATGGCCTCCAATCTGGTCTCCTCCTCCACTGTGGTTGGTGCAGCACCCTCCTCCTCGACTTCCATGGGCTTGCATGCCTCCTGCTGGCAATCACTCCACCCTTTGCCTTCATGGAACATTGCTGAGTTGCTCCATTGAATTGATGCAGGCTGGTCCAGGTTGCAGAACTTCCATGCCTTATGTTCATCATCATACCTGATCATGATGGCTGGTTTCACTCTAGGTCTGTACTTGCCTTGCTGATCCTTCTGTTGGATGTGGACCCATGCCAGGCACCCAAAAACTCGCAGCTGTTGGGCCAGTTTGTGTGCAGTGGTTCCATAAAAGGCCTCATAGGGAATGGTCTTGGTGGCTGACAGGGTGAGGTTCATCACATGTGCTGCTGCTGTGATTGCATATGGCCACAACTCTCTGAGGCAAGCTCGACCAATCAGCATAGAGCACATCTTTTCTTGGACTGACCTGATTGCTCTCTCCACCTGTCCATTCTGGACACTGATCCCTGGAATGCTCTTTTGCCACTTGAAACCCTCCTGAGTTTGCCAGTCTTCAGCTTCTAAGCTGCACCACTCTCCTCCATTGTCGCTGCAGAGTGTTTTGAGTTTCCTGCCCATTGCTCATTCCATCCTGGTGACCCACCTTCTCAGTGCCATGAGTGTGGCACTCTTAGTGCAGAGTGGTTCTGCATAGATCAGGGAGGAGAAGTCATCCACAGCAACTAGTGCATAGTGGTAATTGGCATGGCCCTTAAGATCTGTCATCAGATCTACATGTACTAGCTCTAGTGGCACCTCTGCTCATTTTGACTCTGATGGGCTCATCTGTGCTTGGGTCTGTTTCCCTTGACTGCATGCATTGCAGTGCTTTGATTCATGCTCCATTTTCTCATCAGTACCAAGGTAGTGCACCTGGATTTGCCTTGTCTTATCTTGTCCTGGGTGTCCAAACCTCTCATGCCAGAGGTAGCTGTCCTGATCTCCTGTGTTCTTATTGTCCTCTGGGACATCGTTGTGTCTTCCTGTGTTCTCATCATCCTCTGGGACATCGTTGAGGGCCTTTTCCAGCTCCAAGGCTAGTGCTTGTCCTTGCACTTTGAAGTGGCCTTGTCTCCTGTTCCTCCTGAATTGCACTTGGGTACCATCGTTCTGCTTTACGGTAGTCCCAAACTCATCAAAGATTACTCGTGCACCATTCTCAATCAAGCCTTGTACAGACAATAAATTAGAATTGAGCTTCAGCACATAGAGCACATCCAATAGCTGGATGGTAGCCTCACCAACCCAAAGGGAGGCATCTCCTATGGCTTTTACCTGAAGCTTTTCATCCCCTGCTGTACTGATCTGACTGTCCTTGCTTGTCGAGGTGAGCAGCATCCTCTCATCATTTACCATATGATGGGTTGCACCTGAATCAACAATCCAGGTGTTGCATGCTGGTCGCTCTTCCCTGTCAATTGCTAGGAAGGTGCACCCAAGTTCCTAGTGACTCAGTTCTTGTGTCACATGAGTAGCAGATTCACTTGTGGTTGATGCGGGGTTGTTCATGCAATTTCGAGCAATGTGATTGGGTCCTCCACAGGCATAGCATCTTGGAGGGGCTGAGGGGTTGCATGGATCGCACCTCCCCCTGGGCCTCTGTGTCAGGGGTCTCGCGCCTGAAACCCAGGTCGGTCTGTCGAGATACTCGGTGACTATCAAACTGTGCGACAGCTATTGTCTCGGTATCGATCTCGATGAGCTTAACGCTCGGCGACTATCAAGTTGCGCGATGGGTGGCGTTCATGTATATACTATCGTAGGTTTCGGCTGACCTCTGTGGACACTCCGTTCAGGGGTAGCTCGGCATGATCAATATCAATGTTATGATGACACCAAGGTCTGGTGTGAGTGTTGATGATGATGAGGTTGATGGTGTTGGTGATAAGGTTGGTGGCATCAACACAAGTGTCCAGTGTGTTGACCTGATGCTTGAAGTGATCCCCGGACTGCAGTGGACTACTGCCTTTGGTTCTATCTTGATCCAGACCACTAACCTGCTATGGGCACCTTCGGACATCAGGTAGTGGTGATACAACACACACACTACGATGAGGAGCAACCTTGATAGATTGCTGCTATGCTGACTGAAACTAATGTATACTTATGCTGAAGTGATAACTAGTTATATGGTGAGTAGAGTGGATGAGGATCCACTTGACCTATGATGATGAGAAAGCATGGTTATATACCTCTTCTCAGCATCGCCAGTGATGCTGCTCCTGCTCTCTCTCCAGAGAGTACCTTCTTCATCGAGTACTGTGTCAGGGGCCTCTCCTGCTTGGCACCCCTGTGCCTCTTGAGCTGTGTCGACTCCTTCGACACTGCTCCTCCTCCTTGCTATCCTGCTGCTTGTTTGGCACCCCTGTGCCTCCTGAGTGGTGTCGACTTCGACACTGCTCCTCCTCCTGATGTCGACTCCTTCGACTCTTGTCTCTCGAGCCCCTGAGTGGTAACCATCTGAGCTTGGTCCTCTTCGTGGCTGTGCCTGCTCCTTGAGCTTGGTCCTCCTCATGGCTGTGCCTGGCCCTCCTTGCATATGGCTCGGTCCTCCTTTGCATGTGAGTCTGTAGGAGTCCATGGTCTCCATGGAGACTGCACTACGACCATGCTCTCTACTGGTATCGACTAGATCTTTGATACCTATGCTCCTTCCATATGAACCAGTGACCCTCCTGCTTCTTGAGCATCCAGGCCCATGACACTCTGCTCCACCTGACCGGTGGCCCCTTGCTCCATGCTCGTAGTGACCCTGGCTGCTCCTCTGATGTGACCCGATAGCTCACTGTCTTGCTGTTTCTTTGTGAGTGCATGGTAAGCTTCATCATACTTACAGTCTGGTTTGGCCATCTTGAGTGCATCGACAGAGTTAGCATAGAACCAATCCTGAGCTGTACAGTGGTAAAGGGTGGACTTCTTGAGGTCTTTGTCGAAACATTTCCCTAGGCATGCTGCATTGTTCCAAATGGAGTCAAGTTCCTTGCCTAGTCTGATGACATCCCAATTGTACAGTCATATGGTGTGGATGCAGTCCTGCAGGCCCACTTGCTTCACTGCATTGTTCAATGTTAGTGCCTTCTTAAGCTTAGTGTAAAGTGTACTTCCAAGTTGGACCTCCTCATCCACACCCCTGACGGTGTATGTGTCAATGCAGCTTTCTGGACTGTGATCACAGCAAGTGTGGATGAGGCCTACCAGCACCTTGTCCAGGTCCTCATTGTATTCCTCACTTCCAGGTGCTATTTTGCTGTATAAGATTTCCTTCACATTATGTACCCATTGCAGACAGTTGATAAAAGTAGGTTCCCAGGTGTGCCAGTTGTTATCACTGAGCTTCTTGATGTGTGCAATGGCACTCAAAATGTCCTTGGGAATCTTCTCCACCTCCCCTTTTGGAGCTTGACTGCTAATGCTGACAAGGCTCATCGCTTGTACAATTGCTTCCTCTGCTGTCAATGCTGGGTTTGCCAACTGTAAGATCCTTACTACCTGCGTGAGCCAACCCTCCTTGCGACCATTGCCCGTGGTGGCGGCCGCTTGATCATCATCTCTCTCCTCCCTTCCTGTCTGTCCTGCTTGTGTTGATGGAGGCATTATACTTGCCATCGGGCTCTTGATGTGTCAATGTCGTGCTGAATGTCATGGGTTCGAGCCCCACGTTGGGAGCCAGTTGAAGTTTTCATATGATTGATGATGATGATGATTGTAAGAGGGAGGGAGAGAGAGAGAGCGAGGAGAGAGAAGGAGTCTATATATACAAAAGAAGAGCGGCAGAGAGCTGCATCGACTGCGGAGCATAACAAAGCATTTGTCTTGAGTAGGTTGTGACACATGTGGTCCGTGCTCGGATGCTCAAGCCTTTTACTCGGCCGTAAGCACTACCTTTGCAGTCTCTATGCTTTGTGTAGCTTTTATCTACTTCAACTGTTGAACAGCTTTTGTCCAACCACAAACAACATTGTTGATCCCAACCAAACTCAAACTCATACAAACGCTACTAGAACATGCGTGGAAGCGATCCAGCAGTACTTGGCCTAAACTTTACCAACGGATCAAGCTTCCCAATCGCCCTTCCACCATTTGTAGCAAAAGGAAGCGGAGTTCAATCCAAAGGCGTCTCCGGTCGTGGTTGGTTCTCCAACATCGGTGTCAACGCCCTACTAGTAGACTTAGTAGCAACGAGATTGAAGGGAGCTTTGGGAGTGAGAGCGGGATTGATGAATATCTTTGCGTTGGACTTTTCTGATCAGAACAATTTAGGGGCCGATTTGGCAAGTTTCATGGTTCACGCTAACTTTCAATAACCCCTTTTGCACTAGGGATGATGTTGTAATGGGGATACAATCTAGCATTGAAGCAAGAGCGATCTACTGTGCGAGTAGAGTGAACGGATCAGGTCTACCTTCGATTCCAGGACTCGGGCTGAGAGGGATTGCGGTTCCGTTGCCCAGATCCAGCAAAAGAGCTGAACAGAATTGCGCATGCAGGTCCTCCTCTCCTTCCTCACCCTTCCTTACACTAGGAGCGATGGTTACATCTGCATCACCATCGAAATGAGGAAAGCAGGTAGCGACATTACTGGGTGTTTCAGGAGCAAAATTGCTACTCATCGGAGAGCTACTTGAAAGATCCATGGGAACGAGACGTGGGGTTGGCATCTCCTCCTCTTCCCCCTCTTCCTCTCCCTCTCCCTCTCCCTCTCCCTCTCCCTCTCCCTCTCCCTCTCCCTCTCCCTCTCCCTGTTCGCTTACTCGATCTTGATACCCGAGTGGTGGGCGGGGGAGGGGATACGACTCTCTCCTTCTTAATGCGTAGGACGGTTCGCTATGACCCAAACTCTTCGGGCTCCTTGGTGAGTCTGGGGAACGAGGCATGAAAAACTTCGGGTTGCAAGGAGAAGTAGGCAATTCGTCCACAACTGAAACAAGCCAAGATGCGTCGTAGTACGTCGTTGCTCTTCTCCTCACTTGCTCTGTTATCGGCCAAGGTGGGGAGGGGAGTAAATTGGGTGCTGTGGGAGAATGATTTTCCGCTACCATGGACGGTCGGTGGTTGAGGGAGGTGAAAGGTGAAGTTGTGTCCCACTGCAACCCTGCCTGCTCTTCTCCATCACCGTTCTCTAAAGAGGGTGAAGAGGCGGGGATGGGAGAAAGCACCGGATCCAAACTTCCACTTTCCACTCTTTGCATCTCCGCCCTGGCTACTACAGAGAGAGGTGGTGCTTCGGCGAACGGATCAGCGATCATAATCGCTGGTGCAGGAGATAGTTCTGGTAACCTAGGCGCAGCCGTATTCCAATTGGGCATGTTCCAAGTCATTCCTCCCATCCCACCCTCGCCTGCACCCGGAACACCTTTCGGAGGGCTGTATCGAGAACTTTGCCCTGTACTGGAACTTGAATCCGCACTCCTACGATTCCTATCATCCGTCGTGTATAGTGCGATTTCTTCTGTAAGACTTAGACTCACCACTGAATTGGCATCTGCCCCTGCTTCCTTTCTCATCCCTTTGACTCGCTGCTGCCGTTCATCATTCTCCATGTGCAAGCCTACCGTTGCCACCCCGCTAAAACTCTTCCTCGGTAAATGCTGCGAGTAACTCGGACTAGTGGCGACAGTACTAACACTTCCCTTGCGCCCATCTTTACTATACTGGTGAGAACTGTATAACCACGTATCGCGAATTGCCATTGCAGCCGTCACTGCCTCCCCCCTTGCTCCGCCTGGGTTTGTGCTGCACCTTGGAGTGGTATGCGACTCCATCACCACCTCTTCGTCGTCTGAGTCTCGATGACCACGACAAATGATAGAAAGACTACGCCGGCGCGTGTCATCTGAACTACTCGCGCGGGTCGAGGAGGGCGGGAGTGAGTGTTTTCCTACCCTCCCCACCTCTCCTCCCCTAGCGAGAGTGGAAGTAGGGAGGAATGCGGTTAGAGCAGAACTCTTTCTCCTACCCCCAACAGCCGCAACTTGCGCCTGCTGGGTGGTTGCGGTGGTAGCGGAACCACGACGCGATTTCCAAGCCTTGAAAAGGGCTGATGGTCTTCTAGCCCCACCACTCATCGTCGGAGGGGTGTGGGTTTGAGGGGGTGGGTTAGTTCCGCCTGGTTCTTCTGAGCTTGTGTAACCGCCTGGACCATCTTGACTCATTCGAACACCAGTTACTCCGTGAAGGAGGGTCGAGATTATGGTTGCTGCTGAAGGCCTCCTCGAACTGGGTTGAGAGCCAGAACTCGGCGGCTGATACAGGGAATCCTCGTCAACACTTGCTCGTGGTAAGGCATGGGAAGGAGAGAAAAGGTTGATCCAAGAAGCGCTCGCTGAAGGCTGCAACCCACCATGGGTATGCGAGAAGTGCACGTGAGGAGAGATGGTGGAGGAGAGCATTTCCTCTACCTCTACCTCTACCTCTACCTCTACCTCTACGGTTGCTGTTGCTGTTGCTGTTGCTGTTGCTGTTGCTGTTGCTGTTGCTGTTGCTGTTGCTGTTGCTGTTGCTGTTGCTAGTGACTTGCGTCTTCGACCTGGCGCAGTGAATAGCGTATGGGGTTTGGGAGAGAACGGCATCTTGCAAAATACACTTTGGGAGAAGAGTTGGTATATGTATGCACTTGCTGGCACCCTTTCTTCGTGGTTGAAAGGAGGGGAAGGATAAGCTTATCCTTGCAAGCGAGGCTCGGCTAGAGCGTTTGACAGGCACCGGAACGGGTTGCAACCCTGACCACCTAACTCCTTTGCTTTTACGAAGCTACCATAAAGCGCAATGCTTCCGTCGGCGGAGATACGAGGGGGACCCCAGGGTTTTCCTTGCGAATGCGTGCTTTGTTCTGGTGTAAGCGAGGAATGCGGCTGTACCACTTTACAGCGCCTTTTCGTCCAGGCGGCTCTGCAAGCTGCGATGAGATAGGTTGATGTGCCAGCGGCTGAAGTGGCTGAAACAAGCTACTGAGCGGCTACTGGAGGGATGTTGGAGCGGACAAAGAGGTTGATGATCAAGAAAGGAGGAACAAGATATCCGGATGTAGGTGTTTATGAAGGAGAGCATCAATAACAAGTTCTCACAAGCGGGGATAAACCGTTCTGAGCTCTACTTTTGCCCTCGGCAGGAGAGTAAAGCTTTGCCTTCAGTGACCCACTTTGTGGAGTTCAGGCAGCCGGAAGGTTCTTACGCCAGCAGTCGAAGAGCCAAGGGCGGCGGAGCTTAGATTGAGAACGAATCTCTCTCCCTCTCTCTCTCTCTGTGGTGCGGTGGTGGGGTTGCTTAGCATCATTGTTCAGCGTACAGAAAAGTATTGGATCTGTACCACCAATTTATGGTGTGGAAAAAAGAAAAAAAAAAAAAAGAAAAAAAAAAAAAAAAGAAAAGAAAAAAAAAAAGACGGAAAAGGATTTTCCATCCGCCTCGATTCGATGGAGAAGGCACTTGACGAGTGTCTCAAGGTGTCAATTCAGGAACACGACCGAATTTGTCTCTTTTCTGCCTGATTTTCGGCGCCAGGCGAGAGCCAAAAATTCGATATTTTACAGCCATTGGCCTGCTTTTTTGCCCACGTGGTTGCGGTTGGTGTCCTACCATACACACAACTTCATCACCACTTCGTCTGTTAGCAAAGAACTGAAGGGCGGAGGAAAGTTAGAGAAGGGCAGCTGGCCAGGGAGGACCAGATCGAGAGTTTCAAAATCGCATAAAAAGAGTAGAGCTTTAGTGGCTTCTCTCAATGCCAGCGCATGGAATAAACCCACGTCGGAGCATGAATTATTCTTTCGCCCCTCACTCCCACCTCTCTCTCTCTCCGAGGCCCGGCCCAAGGAAAGTGGGTGGGGATGGGAGAAGTCACAGGTTAGTATGACGATAAGACACTGTTCATTACCCCCCCCCCCCCCCCGACCTAAAGCCTCACGTTGAAGCTAGCCGATGGAAGCTTCAAAACAAAACAAAAAACACGCGCCTCGTCATATTGCATTTATCACCGAGGATGGCCGAACCCCCACCGTCCCCCCCACGCTCTTACTCGTTCTGTCGGTGTTCAGATGTCACGATCGAACGAGGTTCGGGAATGTGGTACTAATTGACGTTGGTTTGATCCATTTCTGTTTGTGAAGTGGCTACCTTATTTGTTGCGGAAGAGAATTGAGCTGTGGGAAGTGCGTGTCGCTAGGCGTCTTATCCTACCGCTTTACAGGGAGTTTAGACTGTGATTGGACCTTTGTCTATCAGACTCAAACCGAGCACGTTAGCTGCTGTACCATCATCGTTCCGTTGCCAAGAGAAGAAAGGGGAAGGGGAGACTTACTCAGAAAAACTTCTAGCTCGGCGTTTAGGGATGGAAGCTTTGCCTACAACACCCAAGACGACGTTGGTTTCAGTAATCATCTCTCTTTCCAAGCTGAAGAGGGATAAGGCCAACTTACTTGACACTCGGCTGGCTCGCGACCAACCTACACCACGCCAAGCACGCCAAAGACGAATGTTAGACAAAGCGTCAACTTCAACACAACAGCAGGCGGAGGGAAGGAGAGGCAAACTTACAATACGACCAATCTTCTCCCAATCCAAAACATAGTTTCGTGGATAAACCTCGCAGAATAGAAGCATCATCTCTTGCCTTGTCCAGACCCCACTCTGCAACACTCGAAGAAATTATATCGTCAGCATCCCTCCTCATCACTGCCATAGACAGAGAGGTAGAGGGGAAAAGAAACTTACCTTGGGCTTGGCTTTGGTCCTTTTCACCGCTTTGCTCGGGGTGCTGGGAGCCGCGGGAGTGCGAGTCTTTTCCTCGACCACGATAGTCGGAGAGGGAGTGGGTTCAGTAGCTGGAGTAGGTGTAGCTTTCGGCTTTCGAACGTGAGTGCGCTTCTTTTTGTCGGGTTTCTCTCCGCCTTCGCCAGCAGGAGTGGTGGGTGTGGCGGGAGTCTTGCGCTTTCTAGCAGGCGCAGGCTTGGTCAGGATGGTGGGTGGGTTAGGCATGCCAGCCAGAGATCTGAAAAACTCTTCATTCATCTGCGGCTTGGGATGTTTGGATGGCGTGGGTGTGCCTGGACTGCTGGGGGGAGTGTTGAGGTCGATGCTGCACGAACTGGTGGTGTTGGTAGTGGAGGCAGAGACGGAGGGTGGCCGAGTGATTGAGGCTTCGACGTTGTTCCGAGGGGTGGTGTTGGCGGTCTTGTTGCCGCGACCGACACGAGCAGTGCGAGGTTTGCCACCACGGCCGCCACGAGGAGAAGGTGTAGTGTTGGCAACAGCCGTGGTGGCGAGAGGCGAGGGTGTGTGAGTGATAGTACTACCACCAGCTGCGCCTTCTCGAATAGCACCACGACCACCACCACGTCCACGTCCACAACCTCTACCAGTGCCACGAGCGGTGCTGCTTCTAGCCGTCTGTTTTTCCTCCACCAACTCCTCTTCAGCTGCTGGCTTCGGAGGCTCAGCAATCTGCGGCTGCTCTCCATCCTCACTCTCCCCTTCACACTCGCTCTCTTCGATTTCTTCCTTACTGTTCTGCTGTACGGCTGGCTTCTCCACAGCAACTTTTTTAACTTCCGTCACCTTTGGCTGCTCTTCATCATCGCTTTCCTCCTCATATTCGCTTCCTCCATCCTCTTCATTGTTCACCTGCTTCCTGGCCGGGTTTTCCAATACATCTGCCTTTACTTTGGTGACTTTGTCATCCTCCTCATCATTCTCATTACCGCTTGCAATCTCATCCTCCCCTTCCTCCAAACCAAGATCAAGAATCTCCTCTTCATGATCGTCATCATCTCCACCTTTCTGCTGAGCGAAAGCCTTGGCTGCAGGGCGAGAAAGCTGTTCGACGACCTCCTCTTCCTCCTCCTCCTCTTCTTCTTCGTTGGAAGAACTGAATCCGATCAGGTCAGCCATGCTGTCGGAGAGTTCTCCGTTCGCTTCGACTTGTTCGAAGTTGAAGCCTTGGAAAGACATTGGTGTCAAAGCTCGCGAGTCACCGAAGCTGGTCTTGAGAAGTGGCCTTGTGAGCGAGTTGGGTCCGTGTCGAGGGTTGGGTAAGGAGATTTGCGAGGTTTGCCCAGTGCGATGTGAGCCGATGGAAAGGAGAGGGGGCGAAAGAAAGGTTTGAGTTTATATTGTACCTCTTCTTACAGCCTCCCCTTCCATCTCAAAAGCGCACTTCGTTGAGCTCAACATTCCGCACTTGAATCCACAACAAGCCCATTCATAACGACAAAGCCCTCAACTCAAGAGCGGAAAGCGAGACGAACGAATAGATTCCGCACAAACACGCACAATTCCGCACTCTGGACACAGCTACGCTTTGTCTTGACTTGCGCCACCTCACGGACTCGTTCTACACAAATCAAGCTTCACACACAAAGGCGATTGTGTCAATTTTCATTCCCTTCAACACTGAACCTCAGACAAAAGTCGGCTCTTCAACTTCTCACTTCTCCGCCGCCAAAGCATGTGTGATTAGGACTTTGATACACCCTCTTTCGCACTGTGGAATCTAAAGTTCCTGTCCATCCAGCCACCTATTCAACAACGCCAAAGCAGCATCAGGTTGATCATAAGGCACCATATGACCGGCCTCATAGACAGTGGCCCAAGTCAACCCACCTCCACTTTGCGTCCTACCTGCCTTGTCCCCATCCACTACCCATTCGTAGTTGTTTGCTTTCCTCCATTGCTCGCTTGCGCTCCAATCCAGCGTACTGACCCATTCGTAGTTTCCGTTGTGGTTGCAGATCCAATCCAACGTACCCACATAGATCAATGCGCGCACTCCTCTTTCGAGGAGGCCGGCAACGTTGTAGCCATTATCGTGGGTCGAGTCTAGCATTCTACCAAAGCCTACGTTGACATCTTCGTTGCAACTAGCAAATTTCCCGATCTCATCTTTAGGCATCGCACCAACAAGGTCCCTAACATCATCTCGATCCAGATACATTCTAATATCATCCGTAACATCATAGCAGAGGTTGGGGGAGAGACCTGACTTGCAATCGTCTTTGATGTTGTAGGGGTTTTGACCCGTGTACAAGTATGGCGCCTCGATTTCTTCGGAGCATTTGTCCATCCACATCGAGCATAGGTCCGGGTTGTAGCTATCCACGCAATGCTCAGCAAGAGCGGTGCGACATTTGGGCACGTAATTATGCATACGCTTGCATGTGTCGATGGAGAGGATGGGTTCTACTCCACCACGTCGGGTGCATGTCATATCGTAGTATCCGGAAATCTGTTTGGATACATCGGTCAACCCGTTTCCGATAAGAACTCCTTTGAGGTTGATAAGTTGGTCCCTGTTAGGCTTTTTGCCAGCTTTCAGCGCGGCCCGTTCGATAGCATGATTCTGATCCGCCACTTCCGAGGCGAAGATAGGAATGTATCTACCACCGTAACTTTCGCCAGCCATGTAAAAATCGTTACTCTTGAACCTGTCAAATGCGCTAAAGAAGACGCGGAGAAAAGCGTAGACGTCCTTTGCGGCTTGTTCAGTCGTGTAGACCTTCAAATCGATCTTGGAATACGAGTAGCCTACACCGACGGGTTGATCGATGAAGAAGACATTAGCGCGATTAGTCCATGACTGAGGATGCCACTTGGTGCCGTTGATAGGAGGACCAGGAGTCAATTTGCCTTTGTTCTCCGGAACTCGGCAGGGACCCAACTCCATAAAAAGACCGAGGCTGGAGGAACAACCAGGTCCACCATTGGTCCAGAGAATGACAGGGTCTTTGGAAGGATTGGAACGAGATTCGAAAAAGTAGAACCAAAGACTCTTGCTTCCGTAAGCGGTATCGATGTAGCCAGACCAAGAGGTGACGGTGGGATCGCAGAATGCGTCCGGGTCCACATCGTGTTCTTTGAGCTGGCTGGCGGGAGGGGGAGAGTAGAGCTGTTTGATGCGAACTGAGACGGAAGGAAACTCGCGATGCGTGAGGACGATGAATTCGCCTTTTTGGGTTGCGATGATCTGTTCTACGTTGGAAGAAGCGAATGCGGCAGAGGAGATGGTGTCGAGGGGGAGTTCGACTCGGACTGGACCGCCCATACCAGAGGCAGTGGTCAGGAGAGAGTCTAGCTGTGATTGAGCGCTGGATGCAGCAAGAGCAGGGGCAGCTACAGGCTGCTCAGTGTCGAAATAAGTACCCGGGCGAGCCCAACGACCGTTTGTACGGGCACCAACATCCATGTGGACTTGGCCAGTAGCATCGAGGCTAGCAGCTGTGACGGCGATGGTTAGAAGCGCCGCAAAGCACGAGAGGAAGGCGAAGCTCTTCATCATTCGCAAAAGAGAAAGAAAGGGTTGACCAGAAATGGGTGCCGGACATGTGATGGTGTCATACGATGATGGAGAACGAAGAGAAACAAGGACTGATGTTACTTCGAGTCTAAGTCTAGCCGCGCAAGCTTGTCAACTGTCAGGGTCGCACAAAGCACACGCACACGCACAGAACAGAAGAACGCACGAGCCATCCTCTTCTCTTTTGGATTGCCGTTGAGAAGGCCGACAGGCGCGAATTTCCTGAATATGTTAGATCTTTACTTTTCTGCCCGCGAAAATTTGGTGTTGGCCTCCACTTGTGCAAGTCAGCCGTTCAACTCGGATCTTCTGATGCGACCACCATCCTATCTAACCAAGCAAAGAGGGCAGTAGCAGCAGCAGCGGCATGTCGGGTTTAGCATCGCTGGCAGGATACGGCAGCGATTCGGACGAAGATGCCAATGTTCCATCCACCTCGACTTTGGTCGCAGCTCGAGTAGCGTCCACTTCGAAGCCATCCTCTTTGAAGCCATCCTCTTCAACTTCAGCCTCTTCTTCACGCCCAAACTCGATCCTCCCACCGCCAAAGTCTGGACTCTCCTCGAAGCTACCGCCACCATCAACAGGTAAGAGTAATACCCAACCAAGCGGAAGTGGCCTTTCTCTACCACCGCCTTCGAGCTCAACCAACAAGCGCAAAGTGATCAAGGTCGACTCCATTCAATCTGTTCAGGATGGCAACGACGATGATGATCAGGGGAACCGTTCAAAGCTGGCTGAGACTAAGAAACCAAAGCTTGGCAGCGCTACAGCATCGAAGCACTCACTATTCGGAATGCTGCCCGCGCCAAAACGCAAAGATGACGAGATTCTGGCGGAGAGAAAGAAGGAAGCGGACGCGAGCAAGGCAGCAAAGGCGGTGGAGGATTCGGAAACACCAGCATTGACGGAAGCACCACTGAGGATCAATGAGCGGGTAGCGCGGAGTGCCTCGCCAGAAGCAGACCAAGGTGCAGCTGAGGCGTCGACTGGCAAAGCGAAGAGCAAGAGCAATGATGCCTTCAGGGCTATGCTTGGATTGAAACCTGCTGCTAAGCCGGCCATAAGCAAGTCATCTACATCTGCTCAACCGGCAAAATCAATAGCAGAGAGCCTTGTCATCACTCAACCATCTCAGCAATCTCAACCTTCTGCACGAGCAGCTCAAACGTCAATGCAAAAGCATCCCAACGGCACACCTGCCAGCGGCGAAGCAGCAATCAAGACCGACTTGGCACCAGTCGATTTCTTCTCCCTCGGCAGCTCACGATCATCCGCAAACGCTCCATGTTCATCCACAAATCCATCATTCAGCATCTCCGCCGCACCAGTCATCGATCAACCTAACATGCAACGCTCAGAGCCACCCTGCACCTCCGCACCTGAAAGCGACGAATATCCAGGCTGGCAACTCGACCCGGACGGCTCGTGGCTACCCATCACACCTGAAGCTCAAGCCCAGTACGCTGCGTACCAACAATCTCTCCTCCCTCCGCAACCCTCCACGGCTACCATCTCGAAAGCAGCGTCAAATCTCGACGGTACGAGGGACCTCCTTGCAGCGGGTCTAACGCCAGATGACATCCGAGCGTTCGATGCTTCTTCCGCTGCCCGCGAGGTCTACATGTCAAGCAAAGGCGGGGGAGAAGGGGATAGTGACAAGTACGCTGCTGCGGCAGAATTTGCAGCGGGTAATAGAGAGGTAAGGCAGGAGAGGAAGCCAGGCATGTTGAAAGGTCTGAGGAAGGGTCAGTTGAGTAGTTTGGTGAGTTTGGCGAGTGAGAATAGAGGCAAGATGGAGGACAAGTGGCAGAGGGGGAGGGATGCACAGGCTAGAAGGTCGAACCAGTATGGATGGTGAGGCCTATCTCGACTGCTACTAATAGTCCATGCATGTATCTGCTGCAACGATTCTCTTTCTAATCGTATCTGTTCCTTCGCAAGGAGGCTGATGTTGTATGTGATTGGGTAGTGTTGAAGTATGTGCTTCAAATAGCGTTGATCACAAGTATCGATTGCGATAGAGAGCATAGCTAAGTACATGATAAGGATGTATTGCCCAGTGAATGATGCTGAAACATGACGGGGTAACTATGTTGGGTATTAGTTAGCTGGCATGCTGGTAGCTGTCTCGATAGTCGATCAGGGTAGCATGATGCGAATCCGAGTGAGCCAAGATGGCGTCAATGTTAGATCGAATTAGGAGTCACATAGGAAACAGAAAAAAGAAAAAGAAAAAAAAAAGAAAAACAGGAAGAGAAAAAACTGAAAAAGCGAGACTGTGAGATCGCAGTGGCAAACATAGCGGGAATTTTTGAGCAAGTGCGTGCACAAGCCACTCCCCGTCTCCCGAGTTTCTTGCTTTCAACACTTTCATCCTTCTCTTGATCCACCTTATCTTCTACAAGGCAAACATACATCGCTTCGAACGCCTTTGCTAGATCCCTCATTTCGCTCTATGGCACGGGTCAACTAGCTGCTCAACCCATCCAGACAGGACCACATCCTGACAGGACCACATCCAGACAGGACCACAGCCTGTCTTGGGACCAAAGGAGACCATGAACGCCTTCCCCTCCGAGCTGCTCCACCATCACTTTGCGTGTATGGTCGTAGCAGGACTGACCTCACCCTCCCCCAAACCAAATCCACCACCAACACCTGCCTCGGATGGAGCATCCACTTCGACCTCCGAAGCCGCACCACCAGGCCACCCCACCGTCCTGTTCCCAGACCTCACCAAATCACTCCATGACATCCTCGCTTCGCGCGGTCGCAACACTCTCTGGCACCCAGCTCGAGGTCGGGCCGCCGTATTCCACACTGTCTTTGCCGACCATTCGTTCCGTCTGCCGCCGCTGAAAACGAAACCTTCAGCACGTCATGTCCCACCGCTCCCCAGCATCACTTCTGGCTCCACCTCCACGCCTTCAGAAGCGAGCATAGCTGCGTTCTCCAGTCTGCCACCACGGTCTCCCTTGTCGCCACTGCATCCCAACTCGCCTCAATTTCCAGATGGGTTGATTGCGCCAGTATGGGTGAGAAAGCATCGAGAGCTGATCCCTTCGGTGTTTGTCTCTTTCCACACGCTTCCCAGCGCCTCAGAGCCAGATGGACTCAAAACAGCAGACGAGGGCCTCATCAAGACGATCTCCGAACGCAGACGCACACTCGCAGAACGAGGCATCAAACTCACTCTCGTACTCCTAACCGAAAGAGAGATGCTAGATGATCCGCAGCTCGAAGCTAGATTGAGCTTCATTCGACGTAGTAGCGGGTTAGATTCCAGGGCGAGTCTCTTCGTTCTCACCCCCGTCAGCAGAGCAGAGTTAGGGGAGTTTGTAGCAAGTTTACATACTGCTCTATTCGAACATGCTGCAGATTTCTACCGAGAACACGCACGAAGGGTTAAGCGTAAGAGGACAAGATATCCTCCACCGCCATCTACATTGCAGCCTATAGCAAATGCTATCTCCACCCTCCCCACCCCTTCCACCTCAACCAAGCCGATCGGAGTGAACGACATCCCCTGGCTCAGTCGAGAAGCTTGGATTCTCCGCTCAGAGTACAAGTTGGCTGTTTTCGCAGAACTTTCATCCGACATCCAAGAAGCTCTTGTTCGCTATCGAGGAGCTTATGATCTCCTATGCACCTCCCCGACCGCTCTTTTGGGATCGACACTTATGCTGCCACCTAGGACGAAAAGGTGGGCAGAGGCAAAGGTGCTGGCAGACACACTTGCTATTCGTATATGCAAGCTCCTACTATACTCAGATGATGGGGAGGGAGCAGCGATATTCTTTAGAAGACATTTGACGAGGTTTACAGAGTTGAGTACAGGCTGGGGGATCGGTACATCGACATTCGAGTACTGGAGTTGGCTTTCTAAGCAGTACAAGCTTTTTGGGCAACTGATAGAGCATGCGACGCGGAGTGTACACGGTGCTCCACTACCGCCGTTTCAGCTGCCACAACATGCTCCACCCCTCCCATCTAGGCTACTCCATCCCGATGCGGTAGGCAAAGTCGGTGGAGGGGGCGAAGGAATGCTATTACCCAACTCCAACGCAGTTGCTGTCTCCATCTCTCCCTACTCCACCCTGCAGACCGCCGGCGCCTACTACCTGCTCGCTGCGCTATGCACCGTTGAACGTCGCATACGCTTCCTCCGCGCCTCTACTATCCCCTCTTGGAACCAGGAAGAGGAAAACACCCCACTCGCACACGAAAAAAAGGTAGACCATACAGCACAACTCACCGAATCGCTCACAAAGTCATATGACGCATTCAAACGCGCCCGACTCCACCGATCCGCACTCTTCGTAGCATCACGTATCGCGACGGCGTACCACGATGGAGGACAGCACAGAATGGCACTCAAGTTTTTGGAAAGGATATTGAAGAGTTATGCAAGGGAAGAGGTGCGGGAGGTGAAAGCAGGGCTGGTTGAGGTTGCCGTTGAGGCGGCGGTGGTGGAAGCGGATGGGAGGATGGCGACAAAGATGTTGATCGAGGTTGTGGACGAGAGGTTGCCGATGGATGAGCCGAGGAGGGAGGGGTTGGTGCGTGCGATAAAGAGTTTTCTACAGCAGCAGAGCCGGAATCAGGAGGGTGGGCAGGAGAATGGAGAGGAGAATGGAGAGGAGAATGGAGAGGAGAATGGAGAGGAGAAAGAAGGTGGTGTAGGGGTGGTGAGTGCAGGTTTTGTAGGGGTAGAAACGGTATGGCCGGTATCAGAGGTTGAGGTTGGTGCCGAGGTTGCTTTTCAGGTTGTGCTTAGGAATGGGTCGGGTTTTGATCTGACGGATGTGTTGCAAGTGGAAAAGATGTCGGTCGAGATAGAGAATGGAGAGCAGACGAATACTGTTCAAGTGACTGCCAGCAATAGTTCCTCCGCCGACGCAGCCCCTGTGATCATCGACCTGGGCAAAATCACCTCCAACACAACAACGCAAATCGCAGACCTGACCCGCATCTTGACCCATAATGGAAGCGTCGCAATCCAAGCCACCCTCCCCGCTACTTCCGAAGGCTTCATCCGCATCACCTCCATCAACCTCCACGTTGGCACCACTACCACCAACAAGCTTGCCCTCACTCTCGACCTCGCCCTTCCCAACGCCACTGACGATGAGCCAATCCAACCACGATGGCTCCTCCCTTCCGGCCGAAGAATCACGCTCGCACAGCGACCAGACTCATGTTCGACACGGGTCAAACCAAGATCGTTCAACGTCTCCCTCACGGCCACAGCTCCGTTTGAGGCGGGGTACGTTGATGAAGCGATCCCAATCAGCATTTCCCTGGTCAACAAGGAGAAAGAGGCGGTGCTGTGCTGGATCGATGCTATCCTGCAGCCTAGTTACGATGGTGCACACGACACACTGTCTCCCTCCAAGCATGAAGATAGTGGGCCGGGGCAGAAAGTGGAACGGCTAAGCACGGGAAAGATTGAAGCGGGAAGGAAGAGCGAAAATGTGATCTGGTTAAGGCCGAGACAAGGGGCGGGGTTGCGGACTGTGGATGTGAGTGTGGGTGTGCGAGTTGCAAGAGATGAAAGAGATGGAGAGGGGGAGCGAGTGGCTGTTAGTGCGAGTAGGAGTATGGTTCTTCCTATTGCGGCGCTGGTGGATGCTAAGGCTTGGACGAAGACCACTGACGCTAAGAGAGAGGGTGCAGTTGGGAAGAGAGAGAAGGCCTTGTTGGATTTCGATAGCGACAGCAGTGAGGAAGATGAAGCATCGGAGAAGGCTGAGGTTCGAACTGGGTTAGAGGTTGCGATGATAGGTCAAGTTCCTGTGCACATCTCCACGGTTGAGCTGGTCTCAGCAAAAAACGTGATCCCCTCCTCCTCCGACATTGCTGCTGCAGAAGAAGCGGCACTTGGAGAATGGATCCTCGACGACCGCTTCTCTTTCTCCCGTATGCTTCCCTCCACCACCCGCGATCTCTCATGGCGCATCACTTGGACTCGCACACCAACCTCGGAACCAAACACGACACTCATCCCCGTCCCCCTACCCACTCAGCCCTCCTCATCCCCCTCGCCACAAAACATGAGGCCAAGTCTAAGCCTAACCCTCAACCACAGGCCAATCTCGCGTCTACACTACCCATTCAACCTCTCCCTAAGCGTCACCAACCATAATCGCACACGCTCATACAAACTCGTCCTCACCCTGGACTCTGATCCGAACTTTACCATCGCCGGCATTCGCCGTCTGAGCATACCATACTTGCTACCGGGCCAGACGAGAAGGTGGGAGCATCTGGCTAGGTTTGTCCCGCAGTGTGTAGGCGAGTTGAAGTTACCCAAATTGAGCCTTACAGTGCTGGATCCACAAGCTGGGATAGGGCAAGAGAGTGCGACGTTGGCGGTGATGCATTCACACGACGAGCGCCGTGTAGATGATGGTGGGTGGAGCGATGTTGTCAAGTTTAGATGGGAGAGTGCGGGTGGGGGGAAGGTTTTGGTTTGCATTTAGTCTTGCTGCGGCTTCAATGTATTACACAGTAGGTTTTGATATCGAATAGTTGGACAACGATTGTTTTGTTTTGTGTCGTTTGATTCATTGTCGGACAGCTACGAGTGAGGATGTGAGTAGATGTCACACCGGCGATCGCAAAGTCGAGTAGCATTGATCGCTCCAAGAAGGGCTTCGAGAGTTGAAATCCACTGTCATTCGCACTTTGCATCAGCAGAACTTCACTGCAGGCTTATGATTCCTTTCCGTTCTGGTCGGCTCCAGACGGGCAAGCGATCCAAAAGAGCACGGTCCAATGCATGCAAAGCGACGAGAGACGAACGGGACGGTCGCTCAACTACTACCCTGCGGTCCTCGGTGTGTATGCCGGTTCTACACGGACCCTTGGTGCAAGAGGAGAAGAGGGTTGACACCGAATTGCTAATGCTTCTAAAGATAAAGATGCATTTGCTGACACCAGGATCCAGCGCTGGTGGTGGTGATTGTATTTGCATGCGATCCTTCTAGTCAGTAGCAAGGCGGATCTTTTGTCGAGTTTGATCGCCTTGTACAAGACCCGCAGAGCATGAGATTTGAATGGCCTTCTGGTAGCAAAACAGGAAAGAATCGTTGTAATGGCGCAGTGCCAACCGGCAACTTTCGACCGGGACCAAGCGATTAACGTTTGGCCTTCTTGCGCACGAATCCTTGTCAATAGCGAAAGAGACAGGTGGCGAACATAGAAAGTCAAACGAGAAGAGATCTCACTTACAGTTCTCACAATCCATCATCATCCAAACTTGCCTCTGAACGAAAGGCCTCTCTCAAGCTCCTTAAGAATGAAGTCGACCACTCTGCTCGGCTTGGTCACCACGGTGGGTGCCGCGGTCGCTTCGGGCAGCCCTTGCACCACCGGCGACGAGCGGGCGTGGATCTCCAAGCGGCACTCGATCGACTACGTTCAAAACTACAACGGCCAATCGGCAAGTTTCAAATACAGCCAGTACGATGGCACTTATTCCGGATGGTGGTCCAACCCGCAGGACTTTGTTATCGGACTCGGTTGGTCCAAGGGCATTTCGAATCGAGTGGTCAAGTTCAGCGGCAGTTACAACTCCAACCAAGGCTCCTACCACGCCGTATACGGATGGCTCGACAAGCCTCTTACCGAATACTACGTTGTTGAGAACTATTCCTACGATCCTTGCAGGGGAAGTGCAACGCAGACGGTCGGAAGTGTTGTTTCGGATGGTGCAAGCTATAGGATCTGCAAACATACACAGTACAACCAAACCTCGATCCAGGGTACAAAGACTTTTCATCAGTACTTCAGCGTTAGACAGTCAAAGAGACACTCGGGTAGTGTCGCTTTGGCCAAGCATTTCAACGCTTGGAAGAAATATGGCTTTGCTAATGGCGCCGCTCACCCGGATTTTAATTACCAGGTCTTTGCGACAGAGGCTTTTGCCGGATGGGGCAATGTTGACGTTAAGATCAGCGGGTAAGGCGCTCCTCGGCTTGGTCAAGAACGGTTTGCTTCCCTCGAACTCGGACGACAGCGAGGTTTAAAGCCGTTTTCTAGATTCCGAGGTCGTGGCCAACGAGGGCATGGTCTTTGATGCTGGCTGGCTGGCTCGGTGGTTGTCGCAGAAAGTGGCAACCAGCCTTTTGATCGAGACACCTGCACACATCCTGCTCCTTGGACCCCTTGCTCTTTATCTGCTGGAATATCGAAAAAGCCTCCTTACCTCGCCTCTCCTGAACCCATACTCACAACTTGTTTCACTCAAAACCCCCCAAAGCCTCTCTGAACAGTCGACACACGACAAACAGAAAAGGAATGCAAACCGAATCTTGTTTGTGAACAAAAGATCCTAGACGCAATCACATAGTCTAACCCATAAAGACACGCCACAACGAACGAAGCGAGAGCTTACGACAGCCCTGCTCCATCTCCTCAGAACCTGCTGCAACAGAAATGTGCCCCTGATCGCGCCCTATCCGATTCAAAGGCTTGATAGCGCCTGCAAGCTTCATTCCTGGAAGAACAGCAGTTTTGGTGCTGCTGCAGACTTGAGACAGTGGACGCTGTGAGGCAGGAATCAGCGCTCGAATGTAGCTAGACCTGGCGATGCCAGGAATTGCGTCTGATACGTTGCACTGCATTGCTTGCCAAGAATCCGCCGAGGCCGGTCGCACTTGAGGACTGGAATGAGAGGCGACGGCTGTGACGGATGAGGCGTTGCCAACCTTGTTTCTGGGGGCTGGCGGGGAGTCTTTGTAGGCGGAACGCAAGCTGATCTTGAAATTTCGCAGAGACTTGAGCGATTGCTTGGGCTGTCTGGCGGTGTCGGGATGCTCGTTCGCAGGTGCCAACGCTAAGGTAATGGGAGGGGAAGGAGCCGCACTGGGGAACTGAACGAGTTGTTCAAATTTGCAAACCAGTTCTTCTTCCCTTGGAGCGATACGAGTGTTGCTCGATGCTGGCTTGGACACGTGTAGCGATGGTACGCGGCGAATCGTTTCAGCCTGTGCTTTCATGGAAAGTCGGTTGTCGGTATGGTTGGAGAAGCCCTGGAAGGGAGCTTTGGCATTACTTGCAACTTGACGGGAGTCGAAAAGGGACACTTTTGCGGTGGCGAGACCACGCTGTCCTCGTCTTTGTGAGGAAACGTATGGCGAAGCGGGTCGGTCAAAGTGGAGAGGAGTAGAGGAGCGTGCTTTTGCAAGTTCTTCGATCGAGAGACTGGTGGTGAGGTTTGCATTGGCTGTCTGGGGCAGCGCTTGCTTCTCGTTGCGCTGAGCCAAGAGGTCGCTCATCACGGCATGGTCTCGTGTGGGCGAATCAAAGGCGTTGCGACGAGTGTCGACATGCTTGCAGGCTTCATCGTTTCGCTCTTCGGCGACTCGGTGGGGGCTACCTCTGCTGTTCTCAGCTGGAATTGGCTTGGTTGGGGGATACTGATTGACAGAAGCGTTGGCAGCTGGAGCTCGAGACATCTGCAACTTGTGCTGGCCATCTTGACAATGATGATCGGCAGCTGGGATCGAGTCAGCTTTGATCTTTGCTGTAGCGGGACCTTCAAGTTTGGTCTCTCTGAACCAAGAAAGCATAATCATAGCCTCGAGACCTTGCGTCGCCGCGCGTCGGATGGAGGAGAGGAGCAGATCGTCAAGCTTAGAATGGCTGCCATCGAGGTGAAGTTCGAGCTGCTGGACAAGCTCTAGAGCTACCAAACGGAAGCAAGAGAGTGCGGACTCGAACCGGTGCATCGATGTTGGTAGTCTGTTTGAAGAAGCCGAGTTTGGGCCGTGCTGAGTGGTAGCGCGAGTCGTTTGTGCTTTCAAGTGCTTGCCAAGGTCGAGACAGGAAAGGATGGCCTCGAAATCATCTGCATCGTCTGCATCGCCTCCGGTCTTGTGCATCGAGACGGGGACAGGCAGATCAGGATGGACAGAAGAGGCAATGCTCGGAAGACTTGCTTGGGTCAAGTGAGAGCTGAAGTGAGAAATTGCCATAGGCGCAGTCGCTGTGAGAGCAGGGTCAATCTCGAGCGCTTCGCCGGCGTTCTCGTGTCCGTCGTAGATTGGCGGGCCGCTTGATTGGGAGGAGGACTCATGTGAGGCACCGCACTGAAGCGGGCTTGCTGGCACCAGCGTATCCTCTGATGCATTCGAGGAGCTGCCGTAGGAGCTTGGACGTTGGGGACCCTTATGAGCGTCATGATTGCGGCTATTCTGCTGTTGCAGCTGGTTTGCTATTGTGTGCGGCGGCGAGGGAAAGGTGGATAGCGCAGATGCGAGGGAATCGGTAGCGTTGGATGAAGGAATGTTCAATAGGGAAGCGCGAATGTCAGTTGTAGGAGAGAAAGGGGCCGAGACTTGGCATAGGTAGCTTCCTGTGCGCTTGGTAGCTGAGTCCGGGTTCAAGCACTTGGAGGTTTGGATCATGAAGGGCTTGCTGGCATCGATCACAGAGGAGGGCTGCGCTTGGAGCGTCGTCATGGTAGTCGACATTGGTGAGATAATGTCTTGGCTGGGGCGATCCAAGGGGTGTGATCGGAGGTGGTGCTCTTATACCTTGGCCTCTTGCACGCCGCTGTCTGCTGAAAGAGGGCTTGGCAGCAGTCAGATTGAGGATGATCGGATCTCTATTGAGGGCCATTTCTGGCTGCCCAAGTGGGGCAAGATAGGATGCAAGGGCCCGTTGAGCTCTCTGAGCCATAACCTCGGGCCTTTGTCGGAAGGAGGCGGAGGCATCCCAAAGAAGAGCAGGCCTAGAAGAGCAGACATAGAAGAGCAGGCATAAAAGAGCAGACATAAAAGAGCAGACATAAAAGAGCAGGCGTGTCGACGGCGAACAGCAATCTGGCACAAGGTGGATGTGACGATATCGAGGAGTGACTTTTTCGGAGGCTGAGCTTGATTGAGTACGCTGGATGTCCCGAAGCTGTCGCATTTGTACATTTATGCCCACTTTCTTGGCGTGTGCGCAAGGAGAGTTTGAGTTTGGCTCAGCAAGCCATTTTTTGGGCGTGTGACTGCTGACGAGGACAGCTTCGCTCCTTCCGATCTTGCACACATACACACACACACACACACACGTCAGCGGGAGAGCGGCGAAGAGGTGAAGGAGACAAGAGAGTTGGAAAGAGAGAGTTGGAAAGAATGGGCGAAAGACGGCAGGAGCTGGTGGTGGAAAGGCCGACGTCTCTCATTCGTGCGATACAGTGCGAGCAACCAACCTGAGAGATTTGAGACTTGGCCGCCAAGCCGATATTCAAGTGCTTGAGCGGCGCCAGGAAGGAGAGCTATGGTAGTCATTGTGGCCATAGCTTGCCTATCTGTGCAACAGCAGCGGCTCTAATCATGTGGGCAGCACAAGAGCAAGTTGTCTTGTGTCCACGGTGACACAGAGTGTTGTGCGCCTTCATTTGACTGCAGATGAACATGGTTGCGATGCAAAGTCAAGTTGACGCTTTCGTCCAAGTTTGAGTGTCCAACTTTGAGCAAGGGACGAGATGCAGGAACAGCTAGGCGCAGGACCACTTGATCGTCTACAATTGCTGTGGCTCCAAGCTGCCTGTGATGTGAGCCAGATTGGGCTCTCTGCGCAAAACAAGCTTTGCATATTCACCTCGAGTCTTGCCATGGTCAGAGGGAGTTGCACTGGCCTGCCAGTAGCCTCGTCGTTGCTTCGGTGTTGCCATGAGAATTGAGTATATCTCTACTCTTCGGCCGGGAAGCGTTTGAGTCTACTCGTCTCGCCGCCACCTCGAGGGCAGCGCAGCATTTTTTTGGTGTCAGTGCGATGCTCAAGTGCGATTTTCGAGGTGCCAAACAGTGCGAGCCTGATGAGACCGTTGATAGCTGCACAACAACAACAACAACAGCAGTAGCGAGCAGCGAGCAGAGAGCAGCGAGCAGCAGTGGGTGCTGACAGGCACTGGGGCTGCAAATTGTTCATTTCGCCCACACTACTGCATCGTCGCCCACTTGATTTGACTCGCGCGCTGAGGAAAGGGAAATAAGAAAAGTTCCAGGCTCTCGACCTTATCAGCATAGGGCCTCTCGGATAGAGTCAAGCTGCAGATGAAGGCTGAGATGCCGCTTCCAATTTGGCCGAATTCTCTGGTTTTTTAGCGAGGCCAGATCGAGGTCGGCTTGCGCACAGAGAAAGCGTCAAAGGAGAAAGGCGGATATGCGCAAGTCCCCGTGGCGCTTTAGAGAGCTGTTTCGCTTCGAAATGAGAGCGAGCTTGTTTCAAGCAATCCAAGTTGAAGTGAAACATGCCATCCAGGCTGTCACATCTGTTGGCCGCGCGGTTTTGAATTGCTTCAACTCCAGCATGACCAACTGCCAACAAGGGAGAGAAAGAGATGCTATGATTGCAAGCCAATGGAAAGTGAATGGAAAGTGAATGGAAAGAGAGGCTTGGATTGCATGTTCGTGTGTCGGTTGCTGTGCCCTTTCGCGAGGCCCCAATCTGCTGCTGTGCTCTTGCTTCTGGCTGGAAGCTGTGTCTCCCATTTCGATAGCATGGCAGTTGAAGTTTATGCAAGACACCACTTCGTCCGGGCTACATCCTAGCTCCTTTCATACAGGTGTGAGATAGATGCAATACTTCAGATTTCTTGTGAACTATGACTGCAAGACCATCTGTATATATACCTTAGTCTCATGCTTGAGTAGCTCTGTTTGTTGCCTGTTAGTGAGCATGCCATGTGCTACCTTGGAGTTGTCTTATCTGTGCCTTGGCATTGTCTCCCATGGACCTCTTCTGATTGGTTGCCACACATCAGCCAATGCATGCATGTCTCTCATTCCCTTGGTGACTTGGCTTTCCCACATCTCAGCTAAGCTCCTGGTAATTCCATCACATCTTCAACTCCCCCCTTTGATGGTGTTCCCAGTCCTATCAAGCATGCTAGTCTCAATGTGTCCAGTCCTTTAAGTGGTTTTGTTAGCATGTCTGCCACATTCTCAGCTGTCTGGACATACTCCATCATTATGTCTCCATCCTGTATGTGGTCTCTGATGAAATAGTACCTGGTGTTGATATGTTTCAGTTTCCAATGTTTTGCTGGGTCTCTGCTCACCTGTATGCACCCCTGGCTATCCATGCAAAGTACTGGCTTGACATTTGGTAGTCCTAAATCCCTGAGCAGATATGAGAAGAAGAGAGCCTCTTGTGCAGCTTCCAATGCAGCAATGAACTCTGCTTCCACTGCTGACAGTGCTATGCACTTCTGGATGTGTGACTTCCAACTCACCAGGCATCCATAAACAAATGTGACAGTGCCAGATGTGCTTCTATGCCCATTCATTGGGTCTGATGCCCAGTTCACATCAGTATACATAACCACTGGCTGGTTTGCATGTTTGGTCATTTCTCCTCCCAATCATAGTTGGTATTCACTCATTTGGTTGAGATATTTCAACAGGTGTGTTGCTGCACTCCATGCTCCAGTTGTGGGGTTTGACATGTAGTGGGCCAGGATTCCCATGGCAAAGTACCAGATTTGTGTCTGTCTTTATCTTGAGTACCCACCTGGTGTCTATGGTGTTCATGCCAGATGGGAGGTTTGTGACCTCCCACATGCCCATTGCTTCTAATCCTTCTAACTCCTTTCACATCACTTCCTCCCAAAACCTTTTATCTGGCCCTGCTAATGCCTCTTGGACTGTTGGGTCAAGGTTCCTTTCTTCTTTGGCATTTGTGGCTGTGAGTCCAAAGGAGCTATTGTCCATCAATGGTCTGAGACTCTGGTCCTCTTCAGTGTCAATGGTTGGCCCCATGTTTGTATATTCATTTAGTGCACCCTGGTCCCTCTCATCAAATAAATCTGTTTCCAAGTAACTCAGGTTTTTGGTGTCTTCTTTGCTCATCATTGTTTGAGGTGCTTGAATGTCCATTGGCTTCCATTTGATGTGGTCAATCCAACATTTGGACTCTATGAACTTTGCCAAATTACTCCAGAAGACACTTGGTTTATAGTCTGGACTATAGAATAACCATCCTTTTCATTCTAGACTGTACCCTATAAATATGGCTGCCACTGCTTGTTGATCCAATTTCTTGTTGTCTCATTTGACCTTTGGAATGTTCACCCAGGCCAAGCATCTGAAGACATGGAGGAGTCATATGAGCCTTTTGGGTGATCAGTTGAATATCACTTCATATGGGAGTTCATTATCGGCATTTGGGGTAAGGTTTATCTTGAATGCTGCTGCTCAGATTGCATATGGCCAGAAGCTCTTTGGCAGACCTCACTGTATAAGTAGCATTTGCATCTTTTCACTCAAGCTTCTGTTCATCCATTCCACTTTCCCATTTTGTTTGCTGTTGTATCCCACTGTTGTTTGCCATTCTATTCCTTTGTCCTGTGACCACTCGAGTGCTTCATTTCTATGCCACTCTGTTCCTTGGTTGGATTGGATTGCTTTTAGGTTCCTCCCTGTCTGTGTCTTGAGGAATGATACTATTCTCTTAAGTGCCATGAAAGCTTGACTCTTTCACAGCAATGGTTGCACATAAACATACTTGCTATGATTGTCAACAAGCACCATTATGCAGGTGTGTTCTGTTGTGTGTGATGCATCAATAATCAAGTCTATGTGTACAAGGTCAAGGGGTGCAGTGGTTCTTTCTCTGCTGCCTTGCCCCATTCACATGACTGTGCTCTTGGACTGTATACACTGCTCACATGTCAGAGCTGTATCTGGGTCCATATCTGTTATAATATTGTTGCCTATCCTTTTGATGATGGCCTTTGCTTTGTCTTGACCTGGGTGTCCGAGATGTTTGTGCCAAAGCTGTTCTGTGGAAATGACATGCTTCTTCACAGTTGGCTCTAACTCTTCATCAACACCCTCAAATGGCTGTGCTGATGTCATCATTGCACTCTCCTGCCATGTGTCACTCTGTAGCTCTAGTAGGCCACATTTGCTGTTCTTTGATATCTTGAGTAATGTTCCATTTGCTAGGTGTATCTGTCCACCTGCATGATCTAGGGTCACTTGTGCTCCCTCATCTGTCAATGAGTTGGTTGATAATAGGTTCACATTGAGATTTTTAACATACAAAACATTCTGGAGCAATACATCTCCATACTTGGTTGATATGCTAGTGTCTCCTACAGCAGTCACTTCCAAAACTTCTCTTCTGGCAGTATAGATATGTTTTCAGCAAGTTCTTGGATTGATGAGTGTGCTGTAGTTGTTGACCATGTGAAAGCTAGTGCCTGAATCCAGAATCCAACAAGTTGTTTCTCTTGGATTCATGGCTTTCTTCCAACCTGGGGTGAGGGAACACCAAGCCTCCTAGTTGGACTTGGTAAGGGGTGAGTCTTTAGGGATGCTGACAGATGCATCACATTGTCTTGCTCCATGTCTGATTTGCCTGCATATGAAGCACCGAATCTTTCATGGTCTGTTGTCAGCTTCTTGGGTTGTTCTGTCCTGGTCACTTCCACTGGTGATCCTAGCATTAGCCTGTCAGGGATCAAATTTCTGGGTAGGAATGCTCTCCAAGGCCAATTGGTGTGTGCTGAGTGCAGTGGCTAGTGCATCAAAACTAAGTTGATGTACTGTGGCAACTGTCTCTCTAAACACTGGGTGGCAAATCATACATTTCTGGAGGGCTGAAAACAGGGTATTGTCTGTGAACAGCCTTCCAAGAATGCTTCCTTCAGCTTGGATGGCTCTTATGTCTTGTATCAACTTCTGAGCATCAGCATGGAACATCTTGACATCACCCAACTGGGTGATTAGAGCAAGCTGACAAGAGGTCCTGGTGGCTTCTTTGCCCAATCCGGTCTCTATCTTGTTCCAGACTTGACTGAATGTTGTAAGCGGTCATGTGCCAGAAACCAGATTGGGTGTTTCCGATTGGTATCAGTGAGGACAATCGAGTAAGATCTACTTGGGATGTTTCAACTAAATGTAACTAGATGGCTTCGTACTGGTAGGTCTTGGCTGACTGCCTTGAACACTTTGTTCAGAGGTTGCATGGCATGTCTGTTTATTCTTTGGAGGGAGAGTAGTACACTCTCCTTTACAGTATGAGTGTTTGTAGTACTGTTGCTAATGCTCTCTAATGTCATCTGGACTGTGATATGCTTATTGCCTACAGAGGATGGGAGTTACTGGACTGCAGGTGTTGAGGAACACCACCTACAGTTGATGCCTAACAGTGATACAACACACATGTTTGGGGTGTTGTTGCAAAGCTCTGCTATTGCAATGATATGTAACTATGAGTCAAGTAAAGAGTATGTAAGGTATAGAGTAGAGTGGATGAGGATCCACTCATATGCTATGGTAGAATGAGAGTATTTATGCATTTGCTTGGTGTCACCTGTGACACCTCTCCTGCTCCTCCTGAAGGGCCTTTGCCTCCTCTCAACACTCTCCCTTCTGCTGGTGTCGATCCCTTTGATGCTGCACTTCTACTGCTTGCACTGTGTATTGGTTTGTGTGATACTGCCCCTTTGCCTCCATGCTCTTCTTTGCCTGGTGATGTGTGACAACCCCTGCAACACAGCTCCTCCTCCTTGTAGACAATCCCCAGTCTTCTTGACACAGCTCCTTCTCTCTTCACTGGTGACCATCTTCTCAACCTTATCTTGTGAATCCTTTAACCACATGTCAGGCCCTGTTGCCAAGCCCCTTGATCATGTGGTCACCCCTGTGCTTGGTCCTATGTGGCTGTACACACATACCCCTTGAATGGTAACCATCTGTGTGCTGCTGAGCTCAGTCCCCACTCCTGCATGTGGTTATCCCCATGTGCTTCTCCTCCTAATGCCAGTATCCTCCTTCCTTCCCGATGCTTGCTCGTGATGGCCGACTTGCTGAGAACATGCCAATCAGACTGATCCTGATTGATCCTTGTGAGATTAACCAGGATCCTGGAGTGTGGTTGATCTTGCAAGTCATATGTGCTACCAACCTGATTAGATTGTCGATTCCTGATGATTGCCACAGATCAATTTGGTGCACACTTCATATGCTGATCTGCTGATCCTGTGACAAATGTGAGGTACTCTCTGATAATATCCAGGAGAAGGTAGTTCACATTGTATTCACCTATGGTGTCGATAGTGCTGCATATGGCATTTGTCAATGCATCATTGAATGAGCAACTCCATTTTGGATGATCCACATTGTAAACTCCTTCCAGGTGTTCCATAGCATGGGGCACAGATCTGAGGAAGGACCTTACATGAGCACTCCAGCTATAGTAGTTCTGGGAGGTGAGCTTTGGTACCAGTTCAAGGAGTTTGGCTAAGGTGCAAAAACTGTACCATTTCCCAATGTCATCATTGTCTGACTCAGATTTGGGGTCATTGTCGATCTCATTGCCATTGTTGGCAGTGTTCTCAGCCTGTGGCTGTCAGATGATAGTGACCTTCTTGATCCTTTTGGATCTCTTGGCAGCTTCACTAGTGCTAGCTTGGGATTCATTTTCTTCCACCATGATGGGTAGTCATCCAGCTTGTGACTTCAGACTCTTAATCAGTTGAAGTTTATGCAAGACACCACTTTGTCCAGGCTACATCCTAGCTCCTTTCATACAGGTGTGAGATAGATGCAATACTTCAGATTTCTTGTGAACTATGACTACAAGACCATCTGTATATATACCTTAGTCTCATGCTTGAGTAGCTCCATTTGTTGCCTGTTAGTGAGCATGCCATGTGCTACCTTGGAGTTGTCTTATCTGTGCCTCAGTGTTGTCTCCCACAGACCTCTTCTGATTGGTTGCCACATGTTGGCCAATGCATGCATGTATCTTGTTCCCTCAGTGACTCGGCTTTCTCACATCTCGGCTAAGCTCCTGGTAATTCCATCGCATCTTCAACTGTGGCAGATCTGCCTAGATTTTTCTTTTAGAAAAAGGCGAAATCATGTTGCTGCATCTCAACCCCGCAGTCTACTGCCACGCAAGCGGGTGATTAATGTTCAACTCTGTCTTTCCTCAGTCTCTACTTTCAAGAGGTCGTTTTGTTGTTTGACATCCTCCTTTCTCCTTTTTCCTTTTTCCTTTTTCCTTTTTCCTTTTTCCTTTTTCCTTTCTCCTTTCTCCTTCTTCCATCCTCTTGACCGACGTCGAGTCAACCTTTCTTGACCATCGTCCACCACTGCCCGCCACCAAACTCCATATTCATTTGTATTTTTTTTTTTTTTTTATTTTTTCATTCTTTTTATTTTTCTTTATTTTTCTTTTTATTTTTTTATTTTTTTATTTTTTCTCTTCTTCCTTCGGATAGGCCGATACTGTATCGCATCTTCCGACATTAGCCCACCATCATTTGGCTCTTGTTTTCACACGGCTCTATCACACCTACGCCACTTGACTTCAGGGTTGCTCCTTCATCAGGATTACTCCTTCATAACGCCTGTCATCTTCGGCACAACTCCGAACAGTTTGTCAGCCCACCACGGATCGAGCCGAGGCGAAGAAGGGCATGTCCTTTGCTTGGTCGGATAGGCTTCCGACGCTTCCGTACTCAGCATCTCTTCACATCGGCGAGGCCGAGCTTGTTTCCGCCAGCTGAATCATCTCGGTCTATGGCAGCATTTGACTCAGCCAACACACATCCTCACCACCATGGCATACAACTCCCATCCCAGCGCTATCCATGCCGACGCGCCTCGTGAGCCGCCTCCGCAGCAGATCCTCTCGCGCCCTCCCGCTTCCTACGACCATCCCCCTCACCATGTCCAGTCTGGTCGCTCTTGGAGCAGTCATCGCGCCTTCTCGCCACCCAAGCTCTCGCCACCCAAGCTCCCACCTCCTCGCAACCACCCCCTCCAGCAACCTATTCGTCACCCATGTAGAGAGCCAACTCCCGTTTGCAATCCTCCCATAGACGCTCCTCGCCCTTCTTCACGAGATTCGCCGCTTGATCATTATGCCCGACGGCGCCAGCCTTCTTCTCAGGCTGATGTTGGTCATTTTGACGCCGAAGGATTGCCTCGAAGTCGTCAGTTTGCATTTCATAGCTACCCACCGCCACCCTCGGTTTATGCTCCACCTCCCAGCGCCATCGATGCGTGCGTGCGGCAGGATAGATACCAGCGCGACCTAACCAACAGATACCTAGATCCCTATCCTCTGCCTCCAGACCCTCAGCCTTCTAGACCCGATCCCAATTCCCAGAGGCATGCGTCTGTATCGCAAAGCTTTGCCCCATCATCGAGCTCCTACCCCGGCCCTCGTCCAGAGCACTCGCAAAGCCATCAATCCCTGCCACGACACGCTTTCCAGTCGATCCAGCAGGATCGACGAATGAGCATCCAGCCAGTGGTAGCAGAGCCCTCTACTCCACCAACCTGGTCTTCCTCTCGCCCTCAGCACATTGGCAAGCGACCTTTGCCAGCAGATTACCAAGGTCAAGTCCACCATCGTCCGGCTGCTCTGCCTTCACGCTCATATGCACCCTCTCTTCAGCCTGCACCACATGTCTCGCCCCTGACATCTCACCCACCTGCAACCCTCTCTGCTTCCGACGCAACTCGCCCGCCTCTACCCGCGCCAGCAGCCAGCAGTGCTGATGTTGGTCAGCAACGCCGCCAAAGTCTCTTGCAACCAGCCACGCCACGACTGCCAGCCACTTCGGAGAACGTCGAGTCCAGACATGCTCATCCTAGCCTCGGCTTCAGTGCTCCATCTGCTGGCAGCTCTGCCCTCGTCGCTTCACAGCAGTCATTGCAACCCCAGCGCAAGCGACTCAGGATCTCTCGAGCTTGTGACGAGTGCCGCCGCCGCAAGACACGCTGCGACATTGTCGGTGTCTTCCCCGGCGAGCCCGGTCATCCGCTCACCATCTCCGCTGCTGTGCCTCCCCTCGAGCCTAACATGGAACCCAAGGGTGAGATGCTCATCCTCCAGCCATGCATGAACTGTCGTCGCAGCGAGGTCACTTGCTCCTACAGCAAGCGCCCTCTCAAGCGTGGTCCTAGCAAGGGCTACATCAAGGACCTCGAGCGACGCCTCAACTCGCTCGAGTCTCAGATCGTCGTAGCTGATGGTACCGAGCAGACTACCGAGGATGCTCAAGGCGCTCAGAGTGCCAACGCCTCTAGTGCACCCCCGTCGACATCGACATTGACCAAGTCCAAGGTCCGCACCGAAGATCGCATCAGCAGACTTGAAAGTGTCTTGGCTCGTCCTTCTACCGCCAAGAGTCAAGACACCAAGTCCACCTCGTGCAGCTCGAGTCGCAGGACCAGCGATGCCGACGATGCCCACGTCAAATCCCAACAGCAGCAGGAGATGGACGTTAGCAAGGAGCAGGACGTGCAGGCACCGGCCACATCGACTACTGCTCCCCTCACTCCAGCCGCAAACAGCACCATCGATCGAGCGCCATCGATCGTTGCAAGTGAGTCAATGGCTCCTCCCTCCTTGCCGCGCAGTGATTCCGGCTCTGTCAGCTCAAAGGGCAAGGCTAAGGCCAAGGCTAAGGCCAAGCGACGATCAGCAGCAAACTCTCCTTCGCGCACCTCGGACATCAATGCCGCCGAAGTCAAGGACAAGATTGTCGGCTCCTTCCTCCACGCTACATTCCCAATTGTTCCCTTCAAATCTCGTGATGAAGGCAGCAGCGCAGCCAGCAACAACAACAACAACAACAACAACAACAACAACAACAACAACAACAACAGCATCGCTCGTCTCGAAGACCGCGTCTTGGCCAGGGCGCTGCGACTGCTCGATGAGCCAGTAGAGATGGTCACCATGCAGCAGGACTCGCGCAGTGGCACTCCTTCAGCGCCAGCTTCCAAAGCACCAACTCACGCAGCCAAGGTTGCGAGCTTGATCGGCCAAGCTTCCGCCGGTCTCGGCGGCTCAAGGGAGGAGCTCATGCAGCAAGCAAGCGCCGGTGCTGACGGACTGCGAGCTTTGCGTCGAGTTGCCCACCGACTTTCAGGTCAGGAAGCTGACCTGCTCATGCTCTGTCATCTCGATCACCTGCGCAATGGCCGGAACAACAACTCTGCACTGGCTTCTGCCGTCTCCAAGCTTGGCTCTGGCTCGCATGTTCAGAACGACCGCGAGACCTACAGGCGACGAACATTGTTGTTCATGCTTGATCGATGGCATGCCCTCGCCTTTGGAACACCTCATCTGCTGACAGGTCGATTTGGTATGGAGCGTCACAGCTTCCGTTCCATGAAGGAGGCCTTGGGCGACGTGTCGCAGTCTCCACTTGGCGATGCAGTCTATGAAGTGCTTCGATGCGCTATCATGCTCGGTCAACTCAATGATCTAGTGCAGAACAATGGCGGATGGAAGGGCATCAGCAAGAGCGATCTCGATGCGCTCATTCACAGTGCTACAGACGAGAACGAGGGCAACACAGCGCAGGAGCCATCGAGCGCTGAAACATCTTACCCATCCTCTTCCTCCAGCGATCTTTCCGAGCCAAGCCTGCTCAGCACCGCCGCCTTGCGATACAGCCTGGAATCTCTCGTCCGCTGCTATTACGCTCTCCACACGCTTCCCAATGCCAAAGATGCACGCGTGGAAGAGGTTGCCAGAATCTTGACACTCGCCGAATCCGTCCTTGTGCTTGGCAGGGGCAAGACGCCCATCTCGCTCCAAGGCAAGCTGATCAAATCGGCCATTGGACCACACGTACTCGCAGTCACAGGTATCGCTTTCTCCTGGTGCTTGCGTGTGATCTGTATGATGGTCGCCTGCTCGCCCAAAATTCCCTCGTCATCAAGCGCTGCTACTTGCGCTCCCGCTGCATCCAGCGCGGACAGCAAGATCATCTCTCCTACATCCTTCCCACTAGAGTTCTACCGACGCAAGATCCTCGACTACCTCCGGATGTGTGGACCCTTTTGTCTCTTCTCCGGTGGCCCACCTACTTCACCTGCTTCGTTCGCACCAGTCTACCTCCGCTTAGCCTTGTACTTCAACTCGGCAGTATCCTTTGCTTCTCAACTAGGATCGCTAGTCTCGCCTCAGTCCGAGAAGGAGAGCCCAGTGCACCAGGATCCGATCGCACTCGGTAACGAAGCGGATAACTTACTGGAGATGGCCAAAGAGTTGGGATTCCTCGGCTATGTTCTTGCTCGAACCACCCAAGGAGATGCTTGCAAGTTGCTCACTGGAGCAGCTCCAACCGCTCAGAGTCAATGATGGAAACCATGGCATTGTGTTGCTTGACATTGTCACAACCTCAACCTCGCAGATGCGTGTGTGAAAAGCGACTGCGAATAATTGCAAAAAAAAAAAAAAAAAAAAAAAAAAAAAGGACTGAGATGCGCCAACATGCAATACAATACAAACGTAAGAACCATCAGAGACATCAAAACCACACGCACGCCATCGACCTCGCTTCCCACAGCCAAGATTAGGCGATGTTAGTTGTCAGATTTAGGACTCCACGGAATCCAAGTTCTGGCAGCCACTGCGTCACCACTGCTACTGGAACTAGCCTGGAAGGGTGGAATATCGGACTGTTCTAACAAATCGTAACTCTCGCCCATCGCTGTACCCGCTTTAACGGTTTGTCTGGCACCTGCCAATGAAACAAACCTATTTCTCAAACTATCCTGGATTCCCGCCTGTCCGCCAAAACTACCCCTCAGTCCGCTTGCCGAATTGATCAACGTCACTGGCGCCAGACCAGACACTTGGTCACTATCGTTAGAATCGCTGCTTCCACTACTTGGAACGCCGGCTGCATCGAATGCTGCCAACTGCGATTCTAACTGTCTTCTTCTCTGCATAGCCGCTTGCCTCTTGCTCGCATCATTCACATCACCTGATGCTGAACTCGGGATACTATAAGCAACACTTTGCGGAGCAGGCGCTTTCGATTCGAGAAAACTCCTCGCACTAGCCACCGCCAAAGGTCCATACGTCTTGACTAAATTCCCAAACATAGACATCCATGCTTGCGACGGATTGTGCTGTGTTGGAGGACGTGCGACACTTGTACCTGATCCAGGTGGTCGGTGTCTCGCACTTGCATGCTTACCAGGAACCTGAGGCGCTTGCGCTTGCCCACCCGCTGCTCCTCCTGCCAAAGTAGCACTCCATAACCCCCCGAGATAGGCATCGAGCTTGCCTCTGGCACTTTGCTTCAACTGGTCAACATGTCTATCGATGGCTTCCTGGTTGGTCTGCAAGAAAGGATGGAGGTGATTGGTGTATATATAAGTGGCACCTCTTGTTTGTGGTGCAACGAGCCATATATTGAATAAGAGACGCAGTTCGTAGTAAAAAGGGACCCAAGACCAGAGAAAGCCGAAAAGAGATTCGAAGAGAGTCCAACATGCAAAGACGGACCAGTATACCAGCCAGACTTGCATCTCGGCGAGCGAGGTGGTGGAGGTGGTGACCGCTTTGTACGATGAATAGAGCGGATAGACCAGGGTGAAGGTCGAGTTGAGGGCCAACGTTGGCAGGTGCAGGAGTAAGAGCGCCATTTTGGGGGACGAAAGCCTCTTGTGTGAGTTGCGGAATGTGGTGATTCTGGGTTGAGATTGTGTCAGGCCAAAGCAAGGGCTAAATTGAGATGATGCTGCGACGACGGCTTGGTTCGATTTGATGTGCGGATTTGCCGGAGGTGTTGCGCTTCGGTGCTGACAGCAATGCTCTGCGACTTGCTTTGAGGAATAGAGGATAGCGTCAACCATGCAAGCGAAAGTAGTGAGATGGTGGCAAAGAGAAACAAGCTGAGCTCAAACATTGAGACACGGCAGGTGGCAAGAAAAAGACACTCCCACACTCACACACACCTCTCAGACTCGCAGCGAGACATGCTGAAGATAACGATCCAGCAGGCCTAATCGGGAATCGGACAGATTCAAGCTAAATCGGGAATAGGATAGATCTGATTGAATCGAGAAGTGGACAGAGCCGATTCGGAGAGAAAGGTTGGATCCTATTGGGTCCCGCTCGTTGTCCTACTCTATCATTGGGGGTGATACTGCCACATATGGGATGAAGCAACACAGCAACACTTTGTATATATCTCAGGCAGAGAGCTCGAGGCTCTCGCCATCTTCTCCTCTCAGTCAATTTAGTATATGTTTCTGCTTTGAAAGAGTAGTGACATCGTACTTAGACTATCCCCGATCGCCAGTATCGGGACGCAAAGGGCGTCCAACTTCAACAAGAGAGACCTCCTCTGTAATCATGCTAGAGCGTCGCCAAAGAATAATACCTCGGCGGAAAAGCCTGTTGATCAATCCAAAGCATTCCCTCAATCAAACACATGTTTTCCAAGAGCGCCCTTGCTCTATCTCTCCTCCATGCAGCTTTGTTGGTTTGTTTCTCCACCAACGAATCTTCGGTAAGATAGGCCAACGGCACCGCCTCGGCCTCGCTTTGCCTTGCTGCATTGGAGAGGAGTAGAGCGAGAACCAGGATCGTATCGGTATCCAGCTCTCTGGGTACACTCCTGACCATTTTCTGCTCTCCTCGTGCTCCGAGCGAGAAGACTTGGTAGCCACATCCGAGAGGGGCCAACATTTTAATGCTCCGAACGATGTCTTCTTCTGTAATCTCCTCCGCCTCCTGCTTCTCTTTGTTGTTTTTTGAGATTTGTTTCCCGCCAGTACGAAGCAGCGTGACACGCGTGATTAGATCATCCATAGCGATGACTCCACCGTTGGAAGAGCGGGTGGATAGGCAAACATCGATGATTTGCACTCCTAGCTCGTACTGCCAATCCCCCAAGCCTAGCATATCGCTCCAAAGCCCGGAAAGGCCGGAGGAGGAACGGGCGGAGGAGGAGAGAGGATCGACACCAATAGAGTAGCACATTTTTTGGAAAGCATGGCGGAACTCGGCGTTTTTGCGGATTTCATGCCGATGTCGAGAGGAAAATTGACGGAGAGACGAGGAGAAAGTGTCCAGTTGAGAGCCAAGTTCGACGAGTTGGCTGGCTGTGAGCGAGTCGCCCAGGGTGGAGAAGGCGGCGGTGGAGTGGAGAGTGCGGTCTAGGGCTGCGATTCCTGGGCCTCGACGCATTGTTGCCGAGGGGTGCAAGGGGGTTTCATATGAGCTATGGTGGTGTGTGGGATCAACAAAGGGGGGGGAGGTGGAGGGGTAAGGTGGTAGGACATTTGGTTAGTATCCCGAGTTCCGTGGAAATATGGTCGAGGGGAAAAAAAGGTGGTCCGTGCGTGAAATGCTTCCCCCCAAACCTCGCTCCTTGCGCTTTGTTTCTTCTCGTCATCCACAACCAATTCTTGTGACGATGCCTGTTGGAGGAGCTTAAGCAAGTAGTCATGGTAGCAGGCTTCGCCCACGCCCCATTAACCAAAGGCATCCTGATCACCCTCACCATCAGCTCGATCCTCGTTTCGCTGTTTCAACTGAAAGCATTCGTCCACTTGCAAATTCACCCGCACCTCACCGTACACCATCAATACTACCGCCTGATTACGCAACATTTCGCTTTCACCAACTCGTCCGAGCTGTTTTTGGGGCTCTTGCTCTTCTACGATGCCGGGGTGAAGGTGGAGCGGACCTTTGGGACGTATAAATATGCAAGCTTTTTGGTGGTTACTACAACGCTGTACACCGCCGTGCAGGTGGTTCTGTTCGGGTTGAGCTCCTTTCTGTTGGCACAATACACAAAAACTCCTTGGAGCCCAGGAGGGGCAGAGGGCCTAGGGAAGAAGCACTGGTTTATCTCAGGTCGAAGCCCAGCCGGACCCTGGGCTCTACTCTTCTCGATCCTGCATCAACATTCTTCCATCGTCCCACACCTCTGGTCAATCAGCATCTCGGATAGCCTCATGCTCACCGACAAAGATATCACAACATACTCTCTCGCCCTACTTGTCGCATTTTCTCATCCTTCATCATCACTCTTTGCCTCACTCCTAGCGACTGTGATCTCAGCGCTCTATCGAACAGGATCAGGTCCCTTTTGCAGGCTCAAACAATACCGTATCCCCCTTCGACTCTATCTAATCCTCTCACTGCTCCTCACGCCTTGGGTAGGACAGACAAGTCTACCGCAGAGAAGCTGGAGAGTCGAACCACCGGCGAGAAGGACGAGGGAGGCGAGGGAGGCGAGGGAGGCGAGGTTGGCGCAACACAATGCCGCTCTTGCGAATTTGAATAGGGGTGGGGCCGGGGCGGTGCCTAGGTTAGCTAGTTTTTTGAGACCGAGGAGGGAAGCGCAGCCGCCAGCAGTGCTGCCGACGCAAGGTGGACGAGGGCAAGTAGCTAGGCAAGGGGAAGTAAGGGGAGGGGTAGATGGCAGGAGAGGATGGAACGCTATTCCACCAGATACAAGGGCTGAGTTGCAAAGCTTTCCAAGAACCGACGTTCTACGTGCTATGCATGGGAGTGATGGCGATCCACAAGCTGCGTTGAATGCTTTGCGGGCAACTTCTCTTCCGACCGTTGCTGATCCATGAGCCTTGCTCTGCATTGTTGCAATGCACAGCACCAATCTCATTGCCACTTGTTCATGTGTTTGCGTCAGAAAGTCTCGGGGAGGATGGATAGAGGCCTGTTTGATCACAATGTTATGCTAGTATATAGTGTTACAGTGCAAGAGCAGGAATATCGTTGGGCGCTCTTGGCGCAGTGGTAGCGCGTGTCTCTCCTACTACCCACTCCTAGAACGTTTAGGATATTGCCAAGACGAGGTCGTGGGTTCGACCCCCACAGGGCGCTATTTTTTTATTTTTTTTATTTTTTTATTTTTCTTTCTTCTTTGCTGTGTTAGACCGTAAGGATTAAAAAAGGTACTTTACGCGGTGTTGTTGGTGAGGCGCGTGCGTGTGTGTGTGTGTGTGTGTTGTGTTACACGAGAAGGGCCATCAGCCTTGCTTTCCTTCCACTCGATAGCCTTCATAGCCTCCCATAGACACACACAAACCATATAGAACAAGGTTGGAGCTGACAATGTCAGAAAGTCTCAAATCCTGGCTGTTTTCGCACTGTTCCACTTCAGCCTGCACCGCGCTTTCCGGTAACTTTGATGTTTGCGATCTCCCTTTCCTCCCCGGTAATCGAATCCAGCTTCTACGCTTCCTAACCTTTCTTCCCTCTCGCTCTCGCTCTCTCTCTTCATCTTACTCTTCCTCATCCTCCACCCTCTCTGACATATGGGCATTGGTCGGAGACAGAACACACTGTATCGCAGCACGATTTGACTCGAACCGAATCTCACGCTTCCACGCCGATTATCCACTCTCCTTCACCTCTCTCAAAGGAGCGCTGGTCAGTTTGACACATGTTCGAATCACTGTAGCGCGGGTAATGATCGATCCACGCTTGGCCGGAGGTGTAGTGGGCGGCTATAGAAATGGACAGTGGGCTTTAGTGTTAGATGTGAAGGGATGGAAGGTGGTGAGTAGTGTATCTGAACCTGTTTGGTTCGGGAGGGTCAAGTTGGTTACTAGTCCTAATGCTGTTCCGGTGGGGGAGGAGGAGAGGGGGAAGAGGATGATGCTTTTTTTGACCAAGTGGGTGAGGTTTGAGAATATGCAGATAAGGGCGGAGAGGGAGAGAGACAGGATGCAGCGCTTAGAACGCCAGAGCGAGCGCGAGGGCGAGGGCGAGGGCGAGGGCGAGGGCGAGGGCGAGGGCGAGGGCGAGGGCGAGGGCGAGGGCGAGGGCGAGGGCGAGGGCGAGGGCGAGGGCGAGGGCGAGGGCGAGGGCGAGGGAGCGGGGGATGGCGGGAGTGGCAGAGCAGGCTTTCCCACTCCAGCGCAAAGAAGGAGCAAACAAGTGTTGGTTACGAGTTCTAGACAGCTACCGAACTCGCAACCGCCCTGCAAGAGTCAGGTCGGAGCAGGCAAGGGCAAGGAAAGGCAGGTGTTTCAGTCGAGTCAGGCTCACTTACAAGAGGGTGCGATGTTTATCACTCCAACCGCAACGACACAGGAGACCGAAGCACTTTGGAACGATTTTGATCTAGACGCTGCAGTAGACGTCGATATGGATGATATGGATGTACCGCAATTCTGGAATGCCGCTAATGCCATCACTACAATCGAATCTACCACAAAGATACAAGCATCAAAATCCACACCAGCAGCAACGCAAACTATCATAGCAGTGCAATCTCCAACTCAACCCTCAGCTCAGTCTGAAATGCAGAGGCAAGCGTCATCACAAGATCTAGACCCAGAGGAATCCGGCCTCTCGGACTACGAACGCAAGACACGTCTTGGTCGTCGAGCTTGCAAACCTACGCATCACCTGCCACGCTCTGACACTCTTTCCACCACCTCCTCCTGCGTAGACGACACTGGTCTCGAGCCTAAGGGTCTCGAGCTCAAGTATCTCTCGCCCTCCTTCCCAATGCTGTCAGGTCTACGGGAAGCGGAAATGCAAAAGTGGACCATCGAAATTGCTTGCAACAAAGGCACTCCAAAACTCACCAAGATAAGCGACGATGCTATCGAAGTGGACAAGAGAAAACTGTGGCAAGAATATCGACCAAGTACGCCGAGAATCCAACCCAACATTGCTTCTATCTTAGCAGACGATCAACATACATCCAAAACTGTTCAATCCAAGACTGTCCAAACCAAGACAGTTCAAGCAAACTCTGTACTCGACACAGCGAGATCACGAGGTGTATCTAGCAGTACAGCAAGCAACAAGATCAAGAACAAGAAACGTCAAGAAGCTATTGCTGCACTGTATGTCCAAGTCTTGCTACCTCGAGAATGCGAATACGGAATCTAACCCATTTCGACTTGCATTCCTGACAACCAGAATGGCGACGATTGTCGACTAAATGCATCAGCAATACAGCCTACAGAGACAGAAGCTCGCAAAGTAGACCAATCCTCCAACATGATGCTCAATGCGACCACAATCAATGGACAAACAGGCACGAGCTGTCCAATTAGGAGAAAGATCTCTGGATCAGAGTCATATTTTTGTGTGTGTGTGTGTGTGTGTGTGTGATGAGGTGCTTTAAAAAGCCAAGTAATACACCAAGTGACGAAAGGTGAGGTTGCGATGGAATGCAATCGAGAGTGAGCAAGGAAAGTGAAGAGATGACCAGCAAGGAAGAAACAAACCAAAAAAAAAAGCTCCAAACCCTTGCGGGCTGTTGGAAGATTTAACGGTATCGTCGAAGCTGCAAGGTGTCCCTCTTTCGAATGGTCGAGTTCTTTCCACCTCCCTGGGTCTTGTTGTAACGGTGACCCTTGCCCTGACCTCTCGACTTCTTTCCGGTTGCGGTAAGACCACGGCATTCGCGACGTTTGTGAACAGACTTTGCGATCCAGTTGATACGAGGATCACGACGAATAGCCTTGTGTTGAGGATCAACAGCGATCACTTCAAAGTACTTGTAAACACCATCCTGGTTGATCCAGTAGGAGTTGAGGATTCGCAGGTTGCCGCACTTGCGGCCAACACGTTCCTCAGCAGTGGCACGGAGAGAACGCTGGTACTTGAGGTGGTTGACACCCTGACGAACAGGCTTACCGTAAGTGGCACCCTTGGGCACAGGCTTCTTGCGGTTACCACGTCGGACACGGATACGGTAAACAACGTAACCTTGCTTGGCCTTGTATCCGAGACGGTGGGCCTTGTCCAGACGAGAAGGACGAGAAGCACGGTGGATCACGTTGAGTTGACGGTATTCCCAGCATCTAGAATCGGTGAGAAGAGGTAATCGGCAAGATTGCCGGTGAGGTTAGCAATTCTGTCGGGATATCGTTGGTTGATGTCTCGCTATCACATCCAAAACATCCAACGTCGGCGTTGTTACATATCCTTTTCGTGTCTGCAGAGCGACATGTGTTGCAGCAGTCGACGCAGCGAGCAGCGCGACGACAAGATCCATCACACATGCGCCAAGATGCGACAGTGCACCTTCCCCTCCTCATGTCTGACATGGAGCAGGAGCAACAGAACGACAGCAGAGTCTCGAGATGTGCCACGTACAGCATCATTCTGCTTCCCTCTCGGTGCAAGTCAGATCAAGCCGCCCCAAAGCAAAGCAAGGTGCTAGCATCTGCATCCTAACGACAGCAGTAGATCTGTGCTTGCAACATCTTGCACTCTGCAGACGCTGTCGGAACGAACCACAACGGACGAAAATAGCTGGATGCAAAGGCGAGACGTTGTGGGTTATGCAAGTTGGGAATACTAACCGAACTCGGAGAAGGAAACGGAGAACATCGCTCTGCTTCTTCTTGTAGAGCTCCTCGACATATTTGTAGGCACCCATCTGTGATTGTAGTCGGGAAAGAAAAAGAAAAAAAGTACGATGTACGTATAGCGAAAGGGAAAGAGGGTGGTAGAGAGAGAGAGAGGGGTCAGCACGAGCTTTCAAGCAATCGTGAAACGAAAAAGAAGGGGCCTCAAAAGGTCGACGCCTCACACCAAACACCACCATGAGCGGTTCGCATAGCTAGAAAGCTAGTGCTACTACAACTCGACGGCAGGTTTGGAAGACAAGGGTACTAAACGTGCCAGAACGTAGCGAGCATGGTGCGGTGGGTGGGTGCGATTGCGGTGGTAGTGGTGGTGGTGGTGGTGGTGGTGGTGATGCTGATGTTGTCCGTAGGTGCTGCTGTGCAATGTCTTTGTCCATCATGTCCTGTCTGATTCGTGCTGTGTATTGATTGCCATGGTCTGCATCCTTACATCTGTTTGCTATGCGTGTTGTTGGTGTCGGTAATGGTTGGTGATGGCGGTGGTGCTGCGTTTGGTTTGGCGGGGCTGGCTACGTTGCTGATTGGTTCGTATGGTCGATATAAGCTGAGTATATGGTATAGATTCTTACCTTGAATGATTCTTGATGACAAAGTCGTGGCGTGTCGAGAAGGAGAAAGCAACGACGAGGAGCGCAACTGCTAACGGACTCGCCTTCCATCGCCTGCCAACATGCCAAGCAGCACGTGATGTCGGACGCTGGTGCTCGTCACGTGCCTTCACACCGATTTGTACAGTTCTGGACGGGTTCGGCCGTAACGGCCTCGCGGTCCCGCCCAATAAAAACATCAGGAAAATGGATGCAAGAGAGCCACTGAGACTGGGTGAAATTGTGAGATTGGGCGAATGTAAAATTGGAGGAATGTGAGATTGGAGGAATGTGAGTGTCCCCGTTCATAGTCGAAGCTTTGCTCGCCATCCTCCTTCCTGATCATCAAGCCTGAAGCATCAGCCTCAAGATTATCCAAGATGGTGAGTAGCATATCCAAACACATTCGGAAGGAGCCACTACGTTCGTGATGCGCCGTTCTGCCATTCATGCATTCCATCAGGTGGGATACTACCAGCAATCACGAGCTCTATACACTTTGGATGCAGATGCAGAGCAAGGTAGCTCGTCGACGTTGGATGTGGTCGACTCGGAAGCTCCACCTTGGCCAATTATAGCATCGACATGATATACTTACACGCCAATCCTTCCGTCCGGACAATCATGTTGTTCAACTGTGCAGCCGTTCGTCAAGCAAGTCAAGTCTGGCGCCTACTTCTCGCGTTACCAGGTCAAGTACCGTCGTCGTCGTGAGGGTCGTACCGACTACTACGCGCGCAAGCGTCTCGTCTCGCAGGCCAAGAACAAGTACAACGCACCCAAATACCGCCTTGTCGTTCGTTTCTCGAACCTATACGTCACTTGCCAGATCGTTCACGCCAAGATCAACGGTGACAAGGTTCTCACCCAGGCCTCTTCCAAGGAGCTCCGCCGTTACGGTGTCAAGACTGGCTTTTCCAACTGGACCGCCGCTTACGCCACTGGTCTGCTCGTCGCCCGTCGTGCACTCACCATCCTCGGTCTTGCTGACAAGTACGAGGGTGTAACTGAGCCCGATGGTGAGATGGCCGAGGTTGAGCCTTTGGGCGATGACGAGCCTCGTCCCTTCAAGTGTTTCCTCGACGTTGGACTGAAGCGTACCTCGACCGGTTCGCGTGTCTTTGGTGCCCTCAAGGGTGCTTCCGACGGTGGAATCTTTATTCCTCACTCTGAGAAGCGTTTCCCCGGTTACGACCCTGAAGCCAAGGAGCTCGACGCCGAACTCCTCCGTTCTTACATCTACGGTGGACACGTGGCCGAATACATGGAGTCTCTCGAAGAGGAAGATGACGAGCGATTCAAGAAGCAATTCTCCACCGCTCTCGAGCAGGGCGTTGGATCGGACGACCTGGAAGACATGTGGACCAAAGCTTTCGAAAACATCCGTCAAGACCCCTCTTTCACGCCTTCGGACAAGTCGAAGAATTGGGCAGCCGAGTCGAAGAAGTACAAAGCTACCAAGCTCACCTACGAGCAGCGCAAGGCCAAGATCGCCGATCAGATCGCTGCTTTCAAGGCCGGTGCCGATCTCTAAGCCGGCAGTGTTATTGCTGCTGTTTGAATACGGACGGGCATCTGGTTCTTCTGGCAAATCTATATACTTGTTTGGCTTCACTTGTTCTCACTCCCACTCGCTTGCATTTCTTCCCACACACACTCAACACACACCCAAAATGAGAGCTTGAATCATCATCCACCATGACCAAGCTTCTCTTTACACTTACTCCCAATACCATCGGCCTTTACCTTGCACCTTGTCCGTTTGTAACACCATCTTTTATCCCCGTCTTGTCTCGTCTCGCCTTCCAGAATCTACATGAGCAGTGCATAAGCAGTGCATAAGCAGTGCATAAGCAGTGCATAAGCAGTGCATAAGCAGTGGTGGCAAGAGGGACAGACTACACGTGGCTGTATGGGAGGAGAGCTATGATTGAGAATGCGACACTTGGCTACAGTTGCTTCTCTTGGTTGTAGATGATACTTTTGGACAGACAAGACACATTCGGAACATAAAAATAGGATGCTATCTTGGTGAATTGAGATTCGTTTTGGGTGGTTGAGCTGCCCACAAGCTCGTGAGATAGTGTCTGGATGGGCCGGGAGGGATAGTACATGTAAGAGGCGTTTTCGGAAATCAGACAACCTTTGTGGCAATAATGACTGCGAGACGAGGCAGGGAGGCAATGTGAACCAGTCCAAACCTAGAGAGAGTGTGCGTGTGTGTGTGATGAATATGTGAGAAAGAGGAGAGAAAGGCAATGGAAAGCGTTTATCGGATAGGAAGGAAACGATCAACGGTAGAGCCCTTACCCTTAGCACCGTGACGGGTGGGGATGTAAGTCATGGCGAATTCGCCAAGGTAGTGGCCGACCATTTCGGGCTTGATCTCCGTGTTGACGAAGAAACGACCGGTGTAGATACCGATCATGGAGCCGATCATTTCGGGGACGATGATCATGTCACGCAAGTGAGTCTTGACGGTAGCGGGCTTCTCGTTGGGCTCGCATTCGGCCTTGGCCTTGCGAAGACGCTTGATGAGACCCATGGGCTTACGCTTCAGACCACGCTGGAACTTTCTGCGAGCACGGGCGTGAACGAGAGACATGAAATCCTCGTTCGACATGTCGAGAAGAGAGTCAAGCTCTACACCTCGGTAGGTGAACTTGCGGAAGGTTCGCTTGCGCTTAAGCTCGGCAGCGGCGGCGGCGTCGTACTCATCCCTGCAAAGTTGGGGTAAGTGAATGGGCGGCAATAGTGTTGCAAGGGTGTCAGCTCTCGCAATTCGAAAGCAAATGTCGGGGATCATTGTTGCAAGCATGCTTCTGTGTCGACAGGATTGGTGCTGGCATCTTTGTCGGTGTGGCATCTGTTGCATCGTCAAGATGTATCATTCCCACCCTGCCATCTCTGCGCAAAAGGAACGAGATACTCCGACGAGGTCTGGCGCTACGACGCTACTTTGATCCTTTCCACATCCATCCGCAACGAGGCCTTGGATAGATGTCCATGCTGCTGACATTGGTTCCAGCAAGACATTCTGGTGTTGTCGACCATCGCTTTGCTGCAATCCTCTTCCGCTTCGTCGATCGTGTGTGTTGTGTGTTGTGTGTTGTGTGTTGTGTGTTTCGGAGTGTCGTGTCGAGGCTAGAAGCATGCTTGCCATCGAACAGCATGATGCTACTTACATGTTGGGCAATCTTGATGATGAGCAGAAGCAAGGTGGCCGGCTGACCTCTTTGGGAAATCAAGGCAACAGCACACGGGCCAAATGCTCACCAATCGTCAAAAAAAATCCAGCCTGCAGAGAGGCACAACCTGACGCCGCCTAGGGGAGTTGCCCTTGCCGCGCCAAAATGGGTGAGAGTGAGCTGACGCCTGAGAGTGCGCTTGCGAATATTGGAGTTGCCTGCCAAATGTTGAAAAGTTCCCACGCTTTTTTCTCTCTCCTCAGCGCGGTTGCCATCTTTGAACCAGACTCGGATCCGACCAAGTTGCCAATTTGGCCTGGAGCGACCTCAGCCAGGGAGCGGGCAATGTCAGGCCCCGAGCGCCTTCTCCATAGCTTGACTTGCACCCACAACCCTTCTCTCAAGGTACCTAGGTAAGTAGCTCCTAACGCCCTACAAGACATGCCGACAACGACGAGATAGAAGCCCCACGACACCAGCACGGCTCTGGTCAATGGCAGCATCTTCAAAGACATGCTTCTCCACCGACATAAGAGGGATCTAGAGCTGGCCAAGTGCAAGAACCACACATAGTGCAAGCAAGTTGCCGGAAGCTATCTCTCTCGTTGTCCTTGTCCACCGCATCAGCTCGTCCCAGCACCAGCTCGTCCCAGCACCAGCCACACGGCTTGGCAGTTCGAACAAGTTGACTTAGCACTTTGAAAAATCATCGTCTCGTCCTAATACAGTCCACAAGTCTTCCTATCTTGGATCAAAGCAACCCCTTGCGGATTTGCGGCCGGCCCTTTTTATTCTCTCATTCTCAACAAGCCATTTCGGAAAGGTTTGTTTTAGTCGATCAAGATGAAGCACATCGCAGCCTACCTTTTGCTCACCCTCGGTGGTAAGGAGAACCCCTCGGCTGCTGACATCAAGTCTCTCCTTGAGACCGTCGGTATCGAGGCCGAATCTGAGCGTCTCGACAAGCTCATCGAGGAGCTTAACGGCAAGGACATCAACACTCTCATTGCTGAGGGTCAGGAGAAGCTCGCTTCCGTCCCCGCTGGTGGTGCTGCCCCTGCTGCCGCTGCTGGTGGTGCTGCCCCCGCCGCCGGTGGTGCCGCTCCTGCCGCCGAGGAGAAGAAGGAGGAGGAGAAGGAAGAGTCTGATGACGACATGGGCTTCGGTCTCTTTGACTAAACACAGTCGCCCTCGCTCTCGAACCAAACCCCCCCCCCCAAAAAATGCCGATCTCAATGCATCCCTTGTTGGCTTTTCTAGCATCTGTATGACTTGGGAACCCCACATCTGGTTGCAAAAGACTCGCCTTGTACTCTTTCGTCACTGTACCATCACACACATTCTCGAATGACTACAAGCTTTGCCGTCTTTGAGATGCGATAACATTTCCCTGTCCTTTCAGTGTTCAGTCTGGGTTTGCACCCTACCTTTGTTGAAGTTTGAAGACGTTTGCGTCCCCATACTGGCGATCGGAGAGAGTTTAAGTAGGATGTCACTGCTGCTAAAAGACAGAAACAAATATACTCGATTGACTAAAGTGCTCTCTGTGAGATATATATACATGTGAGCGGCACATGCTCAAGGTGGGTGTAACTCCTACTTAATGATCTACCATGACAACGAGCGGGACTGTGTTGCACCCGATCTCTGATCAGATGGGAGATCTAATCGGATCGGGTGTGCCTGATCACCGATCCGATCGGCAGCGCGTCATCCTTTAGCGTCGCACTGGATGGTAATCTTCAACAACCTTTGCTGCGATCGAGTCGACACATCGCACAACCAAATTGCACAGGCCATAACGATAGGATGAGAAAAAGAGTATATATGAGCAAACAAACTGGCGTTTTACAAACTCGAAACAAGAAGAGCGACAAAGACGAGAGATCAGTGAGTTGAAGGAGGATTGTAGATGATCTTTCTACTCTTAACACCAGCCCACTTGAAACGCTTGACCCAAATGGAAAGTGCAGTGAGAGAGGAGAGAATGATGACAGTCTGCATACCCATTTTCTTCCTAGTATCGTGTTCGGGTTCAGCAGAAAAATGGAGGAAAGTAACAACATCCTTTGCCATCTGGGAAGTGGTAGCAGGAGTACCATCCTCGTAATCCACAAGACCATCGTAAAGAACACGAGCCATGGCAATCTGAGTACCAGGGAAGTAAGAGTTGTAGTTCAAACCATCCTGAACCTTGACACCTGCAGGAGGGTCAGTGTAACCGGTAAGCAGGGCAAAGATGTAATCTGCACCACCATGACGAGCCTTTACCATCAGGCTGAGATCAGGAGGCAAAGCACCAGCGTTGGCAGCTCGTGCAGCCTCGTCATTGGCGTAAGGACGAGGCATGTAATCGGCAAGCTTACCAGGACGCTGGAACATAGCACCCTCATCATCGGGACCATCCTCGTACTCAACCTCCTCAGCCATAGCCTTGGCCTCATCGACAGTATGCGACTGACCGACGAGGTTACGCCAGGCAATACGGTCGAGCGAATGGCAGGAGGAGCAAACCTCACGGTACACCTGGTAACCACGACGAATCGAGGCATGGTCAAAGGTCTCAAAGACACCAGAGTGCGACCAGGGGTACTTGGGTGGGTGGAGACCTTCGTCGGCCATGTTAGCGCTGGCCGTCTCCAAGAAGGGAAGCGTACCGTACAGGTGTCTGTACCAAGCGACCGAACCGGCAGCGACGGCAGTGGCGGCAATAGCGGAGGATCGCGATACCATGAATGACTGCGAAGCCTTAGCGCCAGCCTGTGTCGATGCATTTCGGACCTGTAAAAGTGGAAGAAGGGGTTCAAGTCAGTACAAGATGTTGCTGTTGGATCGAGAATGCCGGTTAATTCAACTCGACACTCGTTCTAATGCCATATGCGTTGCGTATGTGTAGATCGTGCTGCTGCACCGAGGCTTTCCAAAAAAGATGGAGCGATGGCAGATGGCTGCTCTAAGATGTTGGGTGGCATGTGTGTGTGTGTGTCCAATATGCTAAGCTGTTGCACACTGCCATTCCAGATTCACTGCTCAACATCATGCGTCAAGTTGTCGATACGAAGTTCGCCTTGCATTGACCCAAAGCCTAGCAATCGTCCAATCCTCCATCGCGATCGTCTCCTGAGCGTTGCGGGTGGCTGAATTTGGGATGGTGTGCATATGATACCTACCGAAGCGGCCGAGCCGTTGACGGCGGCGCGCAGGGCAGTTCGCGCGCTGTTGAACAAGTTGGCCATGGTGACAATGGCAAGCCAATGGTAAGGCGGATGAGTAGGCTAGGCTATTGATGACGAGGCAAGGTGAGAAGGAGCGATGTGAGAAGGAGCAGAGGTGAATGGACAATGTTAACTGCTGAAACTGTCAATTCAACTTGAAAGATTCGAGTGTATTTCCAGACTTGCGGGCAAAGGACGAGAGTGTTAGAATACTTTGAATTTGGCTCAATTTCCAAGCCTCGCTGAATACAACCTCTCTTAAAACTGAAATCCAACCGCAACTCACTTGGATAATTGTCTTTTCAACGCCTCCACGCCTCCACGCCTCCACGCCTCGCTGATTTCAAATCGAGATGGCATTTGTAATCCAGTTTTGAGCGTCTCATCCGCGCCTCAGAAAGGTCGCTCAGCCAATCAAAGCCAGCCCCTCACCCGCTTTTCGCACGATAGGCGCCCATGCCTGTATCTCACTCTCTCTCGTCATCCTCCGTTGGCAGGAGCTGCTGATGGTATGGTGTTCGCTTGCAATATGCTTGGATGTCATCTGCAGAGCGGCGACCATGCTTTATCATTCGGCTGGGTATCGTGATTGCAAAAACACTTGGCCCACTTTGCGACTCAGCGCAGGTCCGATCTTCTTGCGCTGGTCTAAGTTCTCCGTAGAGCTGGAAAGCAGCGTATCTGCTTTCTTGGTCTCATCCGCTGGTCCTTGGTATGCCTCTGTGAGTTGACGGAGGGTGCTGTAGATGGTCAGCATCTCTCGCACCTTCTCGGCGCTCATGCCTTTGATGCACAGGAGCATCTTGCCAAAGACCTCCGTGGATGTCAGACCAGCACTCTTGCTGTTGAGTGCCTGAAAGGCTTCGAATGAGGTCAGGATAGATGCAGAGGGCAGCTTTTTTTGCAGCTCATCCCTTGTCTGCAGGAAGCTTGAGCGAGAGATGACTGCACTCGGTATCACTGAAAGATCTCGTCGTTCGTAGATCTTGCGGACGATGCGGTCCATTGCTGCTAGATAGTCGATGCTGGCAATCAGACCTGAGGTCCGCTCGACAAAGAAGCCATCCACCACCTGTGAGCTACTGAGTGCCGTCTGGATTTGCGGTGCAAACTTGCCCATCTCATCCTCCACGTCGTAGTCTTCAATGAGATAAAGCACTTTACATAGTCCCGAGCACGACAATCGGAACTGTCAAGCAGAGATGCACAACAATAGTCCTCCAAGAAAGCATCGGTTAGCATGATGCCCGTCCGACCGTCTGAGCTAGGCGCTGTCGTCACTTACCTTTTGCTCCTTCCATCGTCCATCAAGGATGGAGCTGGTAAGATCGTCGAGCCGCTTCCTCTCTACAATGTGGTCTAGCACAACTTCGTCTGCTTCGAGGCCGCTCCGATTTTTCCGGCGTGCTATCCAGACAGCATCTCCCACTTGCAGCGCTCGTGTCTCGGTGTCTATTCCCCGCTCGAGCAAGAGTGTAGCTATTGGTTCTTTCTCCTGTCGTCCTCCGGGTCTGTGACGCTCGCGGTTGTCGACGAGGAGATGGATGGTATAGCTGCCTGCTTTCAACACCTCTGGCTCCAATGTCGAGAGGCGTTCGTTGAGTGTATCTTCTTGCTCGTCCTCTGAAACATGGTCCTCCAGTTCTTCTTCAGCCAGTTCTTCTTGACCGAGTTCTTCTTCACCCAGATCCTCACCGGCTTCAGTCGCATCTTGGACGTCGGTCGGTTCAACACGAGCGTCTTTAGCAAGCGTCTCTGCAATCGTTGCACCTTGATCGCTTAGAGCATACCGAGCTGGATTGCCGGACTGCAGCACGTATCCTTTAGCGATGAGCGTCTTGATGCTGGTCCAGCCTGTATAGAAGGAGCGAGAGCTACCTGCACTGCCGCCAGATGTGCCATGGTGACTGGAAAGCGGCACGGCTGCTGATGCTCGAGATGAAGATCCGCCGAGCTCGTACTCGGTATCCGAGTAAGGTCGAGCAGCATTGATCAGCTGTGTTTTGGAGACCTTCTGCTGCTGCTGCAAAGAGCCGCGGGCGCTGGTGGTGATGAAGAGTCCAACGAGTAGACCGTATGCGCCTGAGCGGTGCTGGGGCACATAAGCGCGCTTCTTGGTCGGCCGATCTGATGCGCCTCGCTTGTTTCGTTTGGCTGCACCATGGCTGCCATCTTGCGCTTCTACGGCCAGATGTTCTCTTGCTTCTGCTCCACCATCATCATTTGTCGCCGATGCTGACTTGCTCTTCGAAGTTGAGACCTGGCGCAAAGGCCGCTCTGGCATCGCCTTTCCATTCTCCTGACACCATTTCTGCAATTCCTGTTCGATCTTGTTGGAAATCGTCGGTCCGATGCCAGATAGTTGCGTCGTTTGACATGGATGTTGCAACTCGATCGGACAGGCTGCCAAGGATTGGTGTGCCTTTCGGTATGTACGGGCTACCTTGGAGCCTTTTGCTTGTGCTTCTTCGGCCCATGCTGCGAGGAAGGTGAGCCATAGTGTATTTCCACCTGCGGTGCTGTTGTTGTCGTCCGCACTCATCGCTACGGCTGTCTTTACCATATTCCTCGCCGCCAGATGACAGCGACTGTATGGAGAAAGGGTTGCGGCTAAGATCAACGCTCGATTCGCGGCTGACCGCGTCAGAAAGGGTTCCTCCTTGTACAAGGCGAATCGCGGCACCAGCGAGACGACGAAACGGCGAAACGGCGAGACGGCGAAACGGCGAAACGCTGACACGCAGAGCCTAAAAGGTTTTTTTCGGACAGAATTTTGTGGTCGCCTTTTCTGGGTTCCCTTTTGGAAAGCAGTTTGGTGTTCCTGACGACAATGGAAGCGGCGCTGAAAAGAAGGAGCTTGCCAGGCCTCTGCGACTCTGCCAAAGCCAAAGCCAAGCCGAATGCTCTCAGAGGGACAAGCTGTGGTTGTGCGTGCGTCAAACCATTCAAAACCAACATCGAGCTGAGAACCATGAGCGGACGTTTGGAGCTATCCAACTCTGACAAACCCCCAACAAGATCGCAGCGACAGAGTTCAACTGCAACTTGTATCTACCTCTTACCGAACAGAACTATGCTGGAATCGGGTCAAGTAGGCCGATATCTAGTTTGCCAACGGGAAAATCGGCTTTGTCAGCCCGATTATGGATTTCTTTTTTAGACTTTCAAGTTGTTCCCAACATCTCGAGCTTTCACTGGGCTGCCAAGCGAGGATTCCTTAGATCGCCAGTGGAGGTCAATAGCAGAGCACAGACAGGCGAAAGAATAGAAAGAATAAAAAGAATAAAAAGAATAAAAATGATAAGCGATGATAAGCAATGATAAGCGGGCTCAATTTTGTTGAGCATTTTTCTGTGCGTTCCCTCTTGGCGACATCAAAGATTTCGATTCCTCTCTGGCTCATCCTCAAGCCAACATTGGTCTTTTTGTAGCTCTCCCTTTTCGCATCATTTTCCCCACTCTAGGGGGTATCAAAGTTTTTGCGTTTTTAAAAACCCGGGTTTTTTCAAGAGCACATTTTTCAAAAAAATGCAAAAGCTTACATAAGACCCACAAAGGGAAAAAAAAAAACCATGTTTTCAAAAATGCAGCTCAGGAGGCGTGTTTGTGAAAACATGGTTTTTTTTATCACTCCACATCTTCTCTCCTTTCCTCACTCTTGTCGCACTTTTGCTCACTCCCTCTTCCTTGTGCTCATTCAACATGACCTCCTCCACTGATGATTCTGGTGACATCTCTGCAGAGTTGTTATGCCAGTCCACTACACCTACAAGCTCTGCAACTCAGACCAAAAGCATGCCTGTGCTGTCTCAATCTGGTTCTACAAGTGCTCCTGACATCCACACTTCCTGTCCAACTCGAGCCTCTAGATCTGCCACAGGCAAGAAGAACTTGACATGGTCAGGTGCCAATGTTCTTCACCTTGTCATGATCCTCTACAACAACAACTCCTACCAGCACACTCTGCTGCCATCTCAAGAATTGGCTGAGAGTGATCCAGCCCTCAATATTCTGCAAACATCCCATTTTTTGGGATATCTCCAAGATGATTTTCCCAGGTGCATCTGTCGATCCCAATCACATCAAGTCCAAGCTGAGGTGGCTGCTAGAGACATACTACAGGGAGAAGAAGAAGCTTTCACTCACTGGAGCTGGTATGCTGCTGGAGGACATGGATGCATCCAACCCAGTAAGTTTTGGTGATCTTTGTTGCTTGCAATAGTATGCTTGGATGCTGATTCATACTTTCAATTTTAAACAGTCCTACGTATCTCGCATTGCCCTGTCAACAAAGTATGCTTGGTTTGAAAGGATGCACAAGATGATGAATGGCCAATTCAATGCTGATCCCACAGCACTTATCACAACTCCCAGTCTTGACTTCACCAGTGATGATGAGCCTGACATGCCTTCAAATGGCTCAGCTGACATACCCATGGATATTTGTGGCAGCGAGCTGTATGATCACAGCACTCATGGCTGTGGTTTGCCTCCTATTCTCGACTTCATCGAACCCACCAACCCCCCAGCTGCTGTTGCATCCACTTCTGGTGCATCCTTTGCTGGCACTGGTGATGATGACATCTTTAACACACCTTTGCCTCCACCTTTGCAGGCTCGACCACCTTCCTCCACTGCTGGCAGTTTGGATGTCTCTGATTCCACCTCTTCTCAATCTTCAGCCCAGCTCTCTCCCAGCATCAAGTGCAAGCAAGGTGCCCTTGATCACAAGCACAACACACTTGCTGAAGCTTTCTATCATTCTTCCATTGATACCCTTCAGATCTGCCTGCAGCTTGAACAGGAATGCACCAGATGCAAGAAAATACTGGAGGCTGAGCATACCAAGTGCAAGGAGATGCACCTGCATCATGAGAGGGAGGAGAAAGAGTGCGATGAATGTGTTCGCACATGTGATTGTGAAATGGTGATGGAGATGGTGTGCCTCCTTGCTTCTCAGGCCAGTGTCAAACAGGATGCTCATCAGAACACCAGCAACAACAACAACATGGACTCTTCATTCAATCTTCCTGTCTTGTAGCATTACATGTACTATCATCCAGTCTCAATGCAAAGTCATTTCTGAGTGTTTTTCTGTAGAGTGCAAGTATGAGGTGAATAAAAATGCTGTGCAGCACAGTCACATAATGAGCTCAAAAGCATTTAAACAAAAAATTTCACTCTCACACCTCTTCCATTACTACCACCACTCCACTCTGCAACCTTTCAGCATCGCTCTTGCTGCCATCCCCCCTCTCCATGCTCCCTCTCCAACTCCCTTCCTCCTTCCAGCCATGGTGTGCTACAGTGACAAGCAAGTAATTCTCAATGACATTGTCCACACTCTTGAGCTCTCTATACCTGCAGAGGTCATCCAAAACACTGACAGAGTGCAGCACTCCTGCAGCACTGACATCAACAACTTGGACAACGATGGTGACCCAATTCTGCTCTCATGACACCTTGTCTGCTTGTACACTTTCATATGCAAGCAAAGGTACACAATCACACATTGCACTCCTCTTGGCCATGCTGATAAGCTTATCCACCTTCTCAACAGGTACAAATCAAGCAATCATAGGATGTATCATGGACTTGTTCGTATGTCGCCTGAAGCATTCAACAATCTCACCATCCGACTCCAGCAAACAGAGGCTTTCTGGTGGAACTACAGCAGCTCAGGTGTGATGTCTCTCAACAAAGTGCAAGAGATTCTTTCAGTGGCTCTGTACAGACTTGGCCATTCTGGAAATGGAGGTGGTGAACATGATGCTGCTTTGCAATGTGGCTGTGGTGTTGGGAGCATTGTTGGATACACCAATCACACAGTCGCTGGCCTCCTTGAGCTAAACAACGAGGTCATGCAGTTTGCTTCAGAGGGAGAGAGACAACATGCTTCTGCCTGGGTGTGCAATACAACTGGGGTTGAAGAGTGGGGTAAGGGCTGGCTTGTGGTGGATGGCACACACATCCCTCTTGCCTGGAAGCCAGGAGTGCTCAGTTGAGAGCACTTCTGCTACAAAGGCTTCCACAGCATCAATGTAGCACTGGTGATCCTGCCACACTCACTGCGGATTGTTGAATCAGTTGTTGGACAGCCTGGCAGTGTTCAGGATTCAAAGGTTTGGGCCTCAGGCAGCAACATCCTGAAGAAGCCTCACCTGTACCTTGACAAAGGTGAGTTCATCTGGGTTGATGGTGGATATGGCCATTCTGCCTTCACAGTTGGACCATTCTCTCACATTGCTGCTGACAAGAGTCAAGACCTTTGACACTTCAACTACATGCTCTCTTGAGTCTGAGTATGAGTTGAACATGCCATTGCATACCTGAAGAACCACTTCCAGTGCCTTACAGGCTATCATGGTAACATCTACCATTTCAAGGACCACATCACTGCTGCCGAGATGATCCAAGCCTGCATTGTTGCCCACACCTTTGCAAGTCAATATGACTGTCCTGCTGATATTGCTGACCTGCTGTTGCCCTCTTTCTCTGAGGATGAGGTGAGTGAGGTTGTTCAAAGCCTCCAACTTGATGCCAGTGATACACAAGAGCTCAGGAGGACAAGATGCACAAATCAGCAGGAATACAAACTGGATCTTGCCACTGCAACACAAGGGATGTCACAGTATGCAGTGTCAAGACTTTGAAGTTCTGCTGCACATGATCTTCAAGAGGGTTTGTTCCAGGTGCTGTTCAGATCCACTGGGTGCAATGAGGAAGACACTACTGCATTGTCTCAATGTCATGAGAGGACTACTGTGGACTACATTGCCATGACTCAAAGCACATCAGCTTGGAGACAGGAGCAAGTCTTGACACAACCATTCTCGATCTGACAGGCACTCTCTCTTCTTCTGTTCAATACAATTCTTCTCACCACCATATGAAACATTACATTGAGTGCATTGTGTGAAGAGGAAAGCAAGATATAAGCAAGCAATGGGTAATAGCGATGAGAGCGACAAGTAACATGACCACTGTTAGGTTTTGTATTTTATCGGCCATATGATTTCATCATGTTTTTGGAAACCTGCTTTTCCTTGGGGGGGGGTTCAAATTCCCTCCAAAAATGCGCTCTCGAAAAAACCCGCATTTTTAAAATCGCAAAAACTTTGATACCCCCTTCTGAGCTTTTTGTCCTTTTTTGTTTTTTGTTTTTTGTTTTTTGTTTTTTGTTTTTTGTTTTTTGTTTTTTGTTTTTTGTTTTTTGTTTTTTGTTTTTTGTTTTTTTTTTGTCTTTTTTTTTTTTTTGTCTTTTTCCTATCGGCTCTTCCGAAAGATCGCATCCGAATCTCAGCCGTCGACAACTCAGCCTTGAATAATCCGCCGACCGAGTTCTGATCTTCTCTTCTTTCCACCATCATCCCCTCCTGCCACTGGCACCCAGATCACCTTGTCTTGCCTCGCCTTGCCTCGCCTCGCCTCCATCTCATTCGATATTCGCGACGCCAACCTCGGGCTCTCACACGTCGACCCTGCACCTTCATCAAGACTTCCCTCACCCTTTTTAACGACCGCAGCCTATTTATCCCTCTGGCTCATCTCTCGAATCGCCGGAACAAGTTGATAACCAGCTCCCTCTCTGGCTTCACTCCTGCTTCAGTTGCTATCTTTGAGATCCCTCGCTCAACGCAAAAGTTGCCTTCTCTCTCTTTCCCCCCCCCCCCCCCCCCGCGTCAACGAGAACGCATTCATCCCGCTATCTCGAACGCCGCATCGCTTTGTCTTTTTCTTTCTTTCTTTTTGCTGCTGCTGCTGCATCCCTAAAGCATCGTCTAAGCTTATCGCACTAGTTTAGCCAAAATGCCAACACCGGACCATAAAGCGGTCAGCCACTTTATTGGTAAGTTGCATTCGATTTTCGCTTCTCTGAGGCCAACAGGTCCGTCGCCTTCTTTGCCTTGCTTGTGCAACGAAAACTGACATTCTCTACTTTGCTCTGCTTTGCTCTGCTTTGCTCTGCTTTGCTCTGCTTTGCTCTGTCACTCTAGGCGGCAACCCGCTCGAGACAGCTCCTGCAAGCCCTGTCGCCGACTTCATTCGCAAGCAGGGCGGTCACAGTGTCATCACCAAGGTCCTCATTTGCAACAACGGTATTGCTGCCGTCAAGGAGATCCGTTCCATCCGAAAATGGGCTTACGAGACTTTTGGCGATGAGCGTGCCATCGAGTTCACCGTCATGGCCACCCCGGAAGATCTCAAGGTCAACGCCGATTACATTCGTATGGCTGACCAGTATCTCGAGGTCCCCGGTGGTTCCAACAACAACAACTACGCCAATGTCGACTTGATTGTCGATGTCGCAGAGCGCGCCCGTGTTCACGCCGTCTGGGCTGGTTGGGGTCACGCTTCTGAGAACCCTCGTCTTCCCGAATCGCTCGCTGCTTCCAAGCACAAGATCATCTTCATCGGTCCTCCTGGCTCTGCCATGCGATCCCTCGGCGACAAGATCTCCTCCACCATCGTTGCTCAGCATGCCGACGTTCCATGCATGCCCTGGTCCGGTACGGGTATCAAGGAGACCATCATGAGTCAGCAGGGTTTCTTGACCGTCTCGGACGACGTCTACCAGCAGGCCTGCATCCACAACGCCCAAGAGGGTCTCGAAAGGGCTGAAAAGATTGGCTTCCCCGTCATGATCAAGGCCTCGGAAGGTGGAGGAGGAAAGGGTATTCGAATGTGCACCAACGCCCAAGACTTTAAGCAGCTCTACAATGCCGTCCTCGGTGAGGTGCCCGGTTCGCCCGTTTTCGTCATGAAGCTCGCTGGCCAGGCTCGCCACCTCGAGGTCCAACTGCTCGCAGATCAGTACGGCAACGCTATCTCCATCTTTGGCCGCGACTGTTCCGTCCAGCGTCGTCACCAGAAGATTATCGAGGAGGCTCCCGTCACCATTGCTCCCGAAGATGCTCGAGAGGCCATGGAGAAGGCCGCCGTTCGTCTCGCCAAACTTGTCGGCTACGTCTCTGCCGGTACCGTCGAGTGGCTTTACTCTCCCGAGTCTGGTGACTACGCTTTCCTCGAGCTCAACCCTCGTCTCCAGGTCGAGCACCCCACCACCGAGATGGTCTCGGGTGTCAACATCCCCGCTGCCCAGCTCCAGGTTGCTATGGGCATCCCTCTCTACTCCATCCGTGACATCCGAACTCTCTACGGCATGGACCCCCGCGGTAACGAGGTGATCGACTTTGACTTTTCCAGCCCCGAGTCGTTCAAGACCCAGCGCAAGCCCCAGCCTCAGGGTCACGTCGTTGCCTGCCGTATCACCGCCGAGAACCCGGATACCGGTTTCAAGCCCGGCATGGGTGCCCTGACCGAGCTCAACTTCCGTTCCAGTACCTCCACCTGGGGTTACTTCTCTGTCGGTACTAGCGGTGCCCTCCACGAGTACGCCGATTCGCAGTTCGGACACATCTTCGCCTACGGTGCCGACCGATCCGAGGCCCGAAAGCAGATGGTCATCTCACTCAAGGAGTTGTCCATTCGTGGTGATTTCCGTACCACCGTCGAATACCTCATCAAGCTCCTCGAGACCGACGCTTTCGAGTCCAACAAGATTACCACTGGCTGGCTCGATGGCCTCATCCAGGACCGTCTCACTGCCGAGCGTCCTCCCTCGGACCTAGCTGTCATTTGTGGTGCCGCCGTCAAGGCTCACCTCCTTGCCCGCGAGTGCGAGGATGAGTACAAGCGTATTCTCAACAAAGGTCAGGTGCCTCCTCGTGACACCATCAAGACTGTCTTCTCGATCGACTTTATCTACGAGAACGTCAAGTACAACTTCACTGCTACCCGCAGCTCCGTTTCTGGCTGGGTTCTCTACCTCAACGGTGGCCGTACTCTCGTTCAGCTTCGTCCTCTTACCGACGGTGGTCTACTCATCGGTCTTGCCGGCAAGTCGCATCCCGTTTACTGGCGTGAGGAGGTCGGCATGACCCGTCTCATGATCGACTCCAAGACCTGCCTCATTGAGCAGGAGAACGACCCCACCCAGATCCGATCGCCCTCGCCTGGTAAGCTTGTTCGCTTCCTCGTCGACTCGGGCGACCACGTCAAGGCCGGCCAGGCTATTGCTGAGATTGAGGTCATGAAGATGTACCTTCCTCTCGTCGCCGCTGAGGATGGTGTTGTCTCTTTCGTCAAGACTGCAGGTGTTGCTCTTTCGCCCGGAGACATTATCGGTATCCTCTCGCTCGACGACCCCAGCCGTGTTCAGCACGCCAAGCCCTTTGCTGGCCAGCTTCCAGACTTTGGTCTTCCCATCATCATTGGCAGCAAGCCCCACCAGCGCTACTCATACCTTGTCGAGGTACTCAACGACATTCTCGACGGTTACGACCAGAGCTTCCGCATGCAGACTGTCATCAAGGAGCTCATCGAGACCCTTCGCAACCCCGAGCTTCCCTATGGTCAGGCTTCTCAGATCCTCTCCAGCTTGAGTGGTCGTATCCCCGCCAGGCTCGAGGATGTTGTCCGCAACACCATCGAGATGAGCCACTCCAAGAACGTCGACTTCCCTGCCGCTCGTCTTCGCAAGCTCACCGAGAACTTCCTCCGCGACAGCGTCGACGCTGCCATCCGCCAGCAGGTACAGATCACCATCACTCCTCTCTATCAACTCTTTGAGGCCTACGCCGCCGGCCTCAAGGCTCACGAGGGTAACGTTCTCGCTTCCTTCCTCACCAAGTACTACGAGATCGAGTCCAAGTTCACTGGTGAAGCTGACGTTGTCCTCGAGCTTCGTCTCCAGGCCGATGGCGATCTGGACAAGGTTGTTGCCCTGCAGACCTCCCGCAACGGTCTCAACCGCAAGAACGCGCTCTTGCTCAACCTCCTCGACAAGCACATCAAGGCTACCTCGCTCGTCTCGCGCACCAGTGGCGCTCAGATGATCGAGGCTCTGCGCAAGCTCGCCTCTCTTCAGGGCAAGTCGACCGCTCCTGTCGCGCTTAAGGCCCGAGAGGTCTCGCTCGACGCCGACATGCCCAGCCTTGCTGACCGTTCTGCCCAGATGCAGGCTATTCTCCGTGGCTCCGTCACCTCGTCCAAGTACGGTGGTGACGACGAGTACCACGCTCCTTCGCTCGAGGTCCTTCGTGAGCTCAGCGACTCGCAATACAGTGTCTACGACGTCTTGCACAGCTTCTTCGGCCACCGCGAGCATCACGTCGCCTTTGCCGCTCTCTGCACCTACGTCGTTCGAGCTTACCGTGCCTACGAGATTGTCAATTTCAACTACGCTGTCGAGGACTTTGATGTCGAGGAGCGTGCCGTGCTCACCTGGCAGTTCCAGCTGCCTCGCAGCGCCTCTTCGCTCAAGGAGCGCGAGCGTCAGGTCTCCATCAGCGATCTCAACATGATGGACAACAGGAAGGCTCGTGCCACTTCCGAGCTCCGCACCGGTGCCATGGCCAGTTGCGCCGATGTTGAGGACATTACTGACCTCCTTCCCAAGGTGCTCAAATTCTTCGGCTCTTCCAGTGGTGCTCCCATCAACGTACTCAACATTGCTGTTGTTGACCAATCCGACTTTGTCGATGCTGAGGTTCGAAGCAAGCTTGCTCAGTACACCAACGCCTGCAGCAAGGAGCTCGCTGCCGCCCGTATCCGCCGTGTCACCTTCCTCCTCTGTCAGCCCGGCATGTATCCCTTCTTTGCCACCTTCCGTCCCAACGAGCAGGGCATCTGGGCCGAGGAGAAGGCGATTCGCAACATCGAACCCGCGCTTGCCTACCAGCTTGAGCTTGACAGAGTCAGCAAGAACTTCGAGCTCACCCCCGTGCCGGTCTCTTCGTCCACGATCCACTTGTACTTTGCTCGTGGTATCCAGAACTCCGCCGACACTCGATTCTTTGTCCGTTCGCTCGTCCGACCTGGCCGCGTTCAGGGCGACATGGCTGCTTACCTCATTTCCGAGTCGGACCGTATTGTCAACGACATTCTCAATGTCATCGAGGTTGCTCTTGGCCAGCCCGAGTACCGCACCGCTGATGCCTCGCACATCTTCATGTCTTTCATCTACCAGCTTGATGTCAGCCTTGAGGATGTCCAAAGGGCCATCGCTGGCTTCCTCGAGCGTCACGGTACCCGCTTCTTCCGTCTCCGCATCACCGGCGCCGAGATCCGCATGATCCTTAGCAACTCGAACGGTGAGCCTCGCCCCATCCGTGCATTCGTTACCAACGAGACCGGTCTGGTCGTGCGATACGAGACTTACGAGGAGATCGCTGCCGATGATGGTTCGGTCGTCCTCCGCGGCATCGAGCCTCAGGGTAAGGAGGCTACACTCAACGCTCAGAGCGCCCACTTTGCTTACACTACCAAAGTCGCTCTGCAGTCGCGACGATCGCGTGCTCACGCTCTCCAGACCACCTTTGTCTACGACTTTATCGATGTCCTTGGTCAGGCCGTCCGAGCCTCGTGGAGGAAGGTCGCTGCCAGCAAGATCCCAAGCGAGGTCATCAAGTCGGCTGTCGAGCTCGTCTTTGATGAGCAGGAGAACCTGCGCGAGGTCAAGCGTGCTCCTGGTATGAACAACATCGGAATGGTTGCTTGGCTTGTCGAGGTGGTCACTCCTGAGTACCCCACCGGCCGCAAGCTTGTTGTCATTTGCAACGATGTTACCATCCAGGCTGGTTCGTTCGGCCCTGTCGAGGACCGCTTCTTCGCCGCTGCCTCAAAGCTCGCCCGTGAGCTCGGTATTCCTCGTCTCTACATCTCAGCCAACTCTGGTGCCCGTATCGGTTTGGCCACCGAGGTTCTTGACCTGTTCAAGGTCAAGTTTGTTGACGACGACCCCGCCAAGGGCTTCGAGTACATCTACCTGGACGACGAGTCGCTTCGCGCTGTTCAGGCCCAGGCTCCCGGTAGCGTCATGACCAAGCCCATCAAGGCTGAGGATGGTACCACCCACAACGTCATCAGCGATATCATCGGCAAGCCTCAGGAAGGTCTCGGTGTCGAGTGTCTCTCCGGCAGTGGTCTCATCGCCGGTGAGACGAGCCGTGCCAAAGACTCGATCTTCACTGCCACCATTGTCACTGGTCGCAGTGTCGGTATCGGTGCCTACCTTGCACGTCTTGGTGAGCGTGTCATCCAGGTTGAGGGCTCGCCCTTGATCTTGACCGGTTACCAGGCTCTCAACAAGCTGCTTGGTCGTGAGGTCTACACCTCGAACTTGCAGCTCGGTGGTCCTCAGATCATGTACAAGAACGGTGTCTCGCACTTGACTGCACAGGACGACCTTGATGCTGTCAAGGCCTTTGTCAACTGGATGTCTTACGTTCCTGCTCAGCGTGGCGGTCCTTTGCCCATCATGCCCACCACCGACAGCTGGGACCGTGCTGTTACCTACCAGCCTCCTCGTGGTCCTTACGACCCACGATGGCTCATCAACGGCAAGACCGAGGAGGATGGCTCCAAGCTCACTGGTCTCTTGGACCAGGGCTCGTTTGTCGAGACCCTCGGCGGCTGGGCTACTTCGGTTGTCACTGGTCGTGCTCGTCTGGGTGGTATTCCGGTGGGTGTCATTGCTGTTGAGACTCGAACTCTGGAACGTGTCGTCCCAGCAGACCCTGCCAACCCTAACTCGACCGAGCAGCGCATCATGGAGGCTGGTCAGGTCTGGTACCCTAACTCGGCGTACAAGACTGCTCAGGCCATCTGGGACTTTGACAAGGAGGGTCTTGCTCTCGTCATCCTTGCCAACTGGCGTGGTTTCTCTGGTGGTCAGCAGGACATGTACGACGAGATCCTCAAGCAGGGTTCCAAGATCGTCGATGGACTTTCGTCGTACAAGCAGCCCGTCTTTGTTCACATCCCACCCATGGGTGAGCTTCGTGGTGGTTCTTGGGTCGTAGTTGACTCTGCCATCAACGACAATGGCATGATCGAGATGTCGGCCGATGTCAACAGCGCACGAGGTGGTGTGCTCGAGGCTTCGGGTCTGGTCGAGATCAAGTACCGTGCTGACAAGCAGCGCGCCACCATGGAGCGTCTTGACAGCGTCTACGCCAAGCTCAGCAAGGAAGCTGCTGAAGCCTCGGACTTGACTGCTCAGACCACCGCTCGCAAAGCCTTGGCTGAGCGTGAGAAGCAGCTGAGCCCCATCTTCACTGCGATTGCCATCGAATACGCTGATGCGCACGACCGTGCAGGACGCATGCTTGCCACTGGTGTCTTGCGATCTGCTCTGCCATGGGAGAACGCACGTCGATACTTCTACTGGCGTCTCAGGAGAAGGCTCACGGAGGTCGCTGCCGAGCGTACCATTGCGGAGGCCAACCCATTGCTCAAGCACGTCGAGCGAATTGCTGTGCTTCGACAGTTTGTCGGTGCTGCTGCCTCGGAGGATGACAAGGCTGTGGCTGAACACCTTGAGGCTTCGACCGCTTCGTTGTTGAACGCGACAAAGCAGCTTAAGGCTCAGTACATCTTGGCTCAGATCTCGAGCTTGGATCCTGAACTCAAGGCTCAGCTTGCTGCTTCTTTGCAGCAGTAGATGGACACCATTGTTTGCATTATTCTACATCTTCTTCTCTCTCGCATGGCTATCTTTTTTGCAACTTTTTTTGTAGGAAGGTGATGCTGTTGCGTCTCTCTCTCTCTCTCTCTCTCTCGGCGAGGATGAGGTTGGATTGAGGGATCGGCAAACCTTGTTCGATTCAGCGAGATGAGGCAGGATCGTCAGCCACTCTCGCATCAGTCTCTTCCTTGTTGATGCGCTTCTTTCTGTGTTTCGTTGACGCTGCCTGGCACTGTGACAACTGAGGGGTTGTACTCAATGCTTTACGTTGGCAATGTTTGCGCTTCGTCATCTCTTTCTTTTTGGTTCGCCTGTACTCTGTTTTCACCGTATAGACTCTGACTTGCAAATGTCGAATAGTGTTCCTTTGATCTTGCGCGAGGTTGGAGGAGAGGATGATGAGCTGGAGATTTGGCTTGCAGCTGTCAATTTATCAAAGCGCCTTGAGGATTGCGCAAATGCTTTCCGCTTCTTCTCCTTTCTATACCACCTCGATTCTCGTTTTCAAGTTGTGTACCTATCCACTGCCGCAGAGCTTTCTTCTTGCTTGGGGCAGAGATCAAAATGACTCACACGCAAAGGTACAAAGCAACTTCAGCAAAGCTTTTAGCAATGGGAACAACTTGCATCCCTACCTACCTAGAAAAAGCTTTCCCTCCTATTTCACCACACAACTCGAGCTCTCCTGTTCCCTTTGAATTCTCCCTTACAGCACTCGGTTTAACGCAGCAGCCATTAACATCTTCGGTTGAAACAAGCATCCCAGATGACCAAGCAGAAGATAATGTACAAGAACAAATGGATCTCCATGTCCCATTCTATATCAAAGTAAAAGGCAAAGGTAAGGGTAGACGAGTCTTGTACGATGCTATGAAATCTTCGGTTGCTCAAATATACGGTAGGTAATCAACCCCCCTCCCCTCCTCCCCCCCTCCTCTCCTGGTCTCTGCAAATCTACCTCTCACCGGAGAAACATTCTACTGACATTCAGCATGGTTGCTACAAAGAGTAGAATTGGCAGCACAAACAGGTCTACCCGAACCTAACTTCACAACAAGCTCTTCTGGTGCTGCGTAAGTTCGCCTTTCCCGCCTTCGGATCTTCAAGCTCGACTGACAAGGGCACAAGAGTGACTCGACCGACTTGAGATATACAGACACGAGCGGAGATTCACAGCTGAAGTAAGCTTGGACCAACTCGCAGCGACTCGCGGTTGTGGAGGAAGTATAAAGGAAGCAAAAGAGGAAGCATGTAAGCTACTTGCCGAGTTGATCCTTTGCAGAAACAAAGACGCTTGTCTCACTGCCTAGCGACCTCTGTATATGGTATGCTAAAAATCTGACCATAATAACACCCATGTATATATATGTAAAGAAAAGCAATGGCAATGGCAATGGCAATGGCTTTGTCTAAACACTAAGTCAAGATAGGCTTAGTGTAGCACAGTGCAAGCAGAAAGTCTTGTGACATTTTTTCGGCCCACCACATTTAGCAAGTTTGTTCCTCTTCCCGCGAACACGAGGCTCGACGAGACAGTCAAGGCTCGTGTCTAGCATGCGATCTGGCAGGGTGCAAGATCGATAGGCATGCTTGCCTCTATTCGATAATGCGCCGTGCAGGGATGGCGAGGATCGAGGTTGCTTCATTTGATCCCAGTGCTCGCCAGTCCATTCTGGCGTTGGGTGAGCATGGGTATTGGCTGATGAAGTTGAACGTGTCAATGTTGAGGATTGCTTTTGAGAAGCTGATGCGTCAACAGCTAGCTGATCGAGTTTTGTTTGTTCTTGTCGACTGGTAACTGATAAAGGTTCAAGTGACGGTGTGGACAACGAATACGCTATACCTTCTACGACTGGTGAACAACATTGCGATCTCACGAATTGCGCAGCCTCTCCAGCACCTGCCAGCAATATCGCCTCCTCCTGCACAACCCGATCAGCAGGCTGCACTGTCTCCACCAATGTCCAAGGTGAAGGAATGCCTCTATCCAGAGAAGGCAGAGATGGGTATGTTTTACTTCTCGCAGCTGCTTCTCGAACTCGCGATGGAATGGGTAACAAGCAAAGTGTCTCAGCCGGCTCAGCTGGTGAAGACGAACGAGACTCTTCAGGCTCGACTTGATCCAAATCCTCTGTTTGATGCACTGTCGAAGGAGTCCTGAGAGAAACACGCTCCTGACTCGAACGCATCTCTAGCTCTATTACTGTTTCAGAATCTCGTCGCACTGCAGTGCAAGGTCTAGAGTGCGCCCAAGATGCGCGTACTATGGATGATTGAGGCATTGCTGAAGATGTTGGCGAGGCTGCTGGATCGCATGCTTGGGAGCAAGCTCGGTCGACGATGAGTGAAGAAGGGTATGGGCTGGTTGGTGAAGCAGTGTTGTTTTCTGCTATGGCTTCAGCGTCAACAGTGTCTTCTGGCGTCGTTGCCGGCAAGTTATCGTTCGTTACCTCAATGACCTGCTCATCGTCTTGCTCGTCGGAAACTAGATCGATATAGAGTCGTGAGGTGTTGTCGGTGATCTTGAGCAGGTCAGCGAGACCAAAGATGTCGTTGTAAGGCAGCGTCTCGAAGGGCGTGGTGCATTGCAGGAGCTCCTCAATGTTCTGCCGCTTGGTTCGGATCGAGTCGACGAGCTCTTCGTCCGAGTCGCTGTCCACTGTCACTACGTCAGTGTCGTCTTGGTCTTCGGATGATGAAACTTGACGAGATGGTGATCGTCGATCTGTTCCTCGCGGCGGAACAAGTTTGCGGCTTGGCGGCGGTAGTGGTGGTCTGCGTCGGGCCATCAAAGCATCGTTGTCTGCCACTGAGCTACTCCACATGGGATCGCCCAAGTCAATCATGTCCTCACCCTCAGCCTCTTGATCAATTTGCCCTGTATCGCCAAGCAAAGCTTTCCGGCGCGCCTCAGCTTGCAGGAACTCGCGCAAGTCCGGATCGTACGCCGCCGGATCATCCTCTTGATCCTCCGACTCACTCGACGACACACGAGCCATCTGCTGTGTTCCCCTATGCGCTTGAAAAAGCCCGTGTGTCGGATGAATATGATCATGATACTCATCCTCCCGATCATCCATCTCCCTTGCCTCAGGTCGATCTTTCCACCCCTGTAACTCTTCATCCTTTATAAACACTCCGAACTCCATGCTCTCTCTCAAACTGCGCAAGCTGCCTCTATCCTTGACTACAACAATGGGTTCGCCATTGGCTCTGTTTCCGAGATAGATCTCATCCTGCTCCTGTAAATGTGCATCTTTGAAACGTTCAAAGATGCTATCCCATTTACGCTTTAGCCGTTGTGTGGACTGCTGGTGGAGGTACTCGACTGTCTCTGTGCCATCGGGATTGTAGCGCTGGATGATGTTGCGCATTTGCGAGGTGAATTGCAGCCGGCGACGCTTTTTTGGCTTGGGAACGGGTGTGGTAGGCTCGTAGGTTGATCCTGGACGTGGACGAGATGGTCCTGCTTCCGCTCCGGCATAGCTCGGCTCGTATGGACCTGATGGATACATGGCCACAAGATCAATCAAAGGCTGCTAGTGGCAGTATCGCCTCTTCTTGCGATGGTAGCCAGGCTTCGAGCGAGGTTGTGGGTTGCTGGGAAGAGAGGAGGTCTCAATTGTGTTTGCGAGAAGGAAGCTTTGAGTTAGTTGAATGCATGCGCCCTAACACCCGATTCAGGGTCCAATCGACACCTTTTTTCTGATCTTACCCCGATCCAAAGTCCCGATCCAAAGTCCCGATTCATAGTCCCGATTCTGGGCACCTGTGCACGGACCTGTCGTACAACACTGTTTCAGGAATCGCATAGGACATCGGACAAGCTTCTTCTCGTTTACCAACCACAACAAGCTCCAACAACGCAGTCGATCATCTGAGCACCGCTCCATAGAGCCACTCCAAGTAGCGAGGCAGCGATGGGCTCGTGGCCATCTCATTGGAGCCCACCATGTACTTTGAGAGGAAGGAGCTGATCCAGTCCGTAAGTGTCTAACACGGTGCACTGCACATCTTTTAAGGTCCTACATTGATCTTTTAAGGTCCTACATTGATCTTTTAAGGTCCTACATTGATCTTTTAACGTCCTACATTGACACTTGAACTCATATCTTGTGTCCCCTTGTATCGACAGCTGGATCTGCTCTGCTTTGTGCTCTTCGTATACACCTGGCTGCTGGACAATCGCACCTTCTTGCTCGTAGTCAAAGCCGCTCTGCAGGTACAGTTCTGTAACGCGGTGCAGATGCATCCGACCTGGTCGCTCCCCTTCTTGGTCGTCTTTCTTTGCTCTCTCAACCTCATCTTCGCGCTAGTGCACCTACTTACACCGGCAAGCCAGACAAACAGCCAAGATGCCATGCTCATTGACTTTGTCGGCCAAGTCACGTTGCCCGGCCGCGTTCAAATGTTCTTCATCGACGCATTGGTGTGCTTCGTTCAGCTGCTCATGACCGTTATTGCGTTCGAGACGAGCAAAGATGAGCTCAAGCCCGATGGTGAGCCCAGCGTGCTGGATGACCTTACCAGTTTTCTGGAACAAGACGATCTGGGACACGGCTGGGATGTTCGCGATGAAGAAGCTACGCTCTTTGGTCTCGACGAAGAAGAGGAGAGGAAGAGTCAACATACCAGCTTGACACATCATATCGCAGTTGTACGATTACGACCAATCTTTGATCAGATCAGATCGAGACAGTTGCTGCCTACACAGTCAGCGGACGAGTCAGATGGTGCACAGGAGGCATCAACACAATCTCCATTACAGCCTGCTTCAACCGTTGCAGATGGGACAAGGCCGGACACAAGCCGCATTCGTCGCTTCTCACAACCTCCTCGCACAGCACTCCCGGACTCAAGTCGGCAAGGAGAAGAACGCGTCACAGAAGGCTTGGGTGAGATATCAGCAGACAACTCCTGGCCACCCATGTGGCTCATCATTGGGCGAAACATGATTGGCGGTGAACCTAGTCTACCCTCCTTTCGACGCATGCAAGGCCTTACTTCCATAACTGACAGCATCATGGGTCGCTTCGGTAGAAACCTCAGTCAAGCACCAAACGGTACTCAGTAAACAAGCATCAACCGCAACGCTCCACCAAAAAGTTAGGCTTTGGATAGATCAACATGATAACTTGTATTTGTATCCAACAGAATCCTCTCAATAACAACAAACCCCTTCGACGACCACTCACAAAGCTTCAAACCAGAAGATGGCAATGAGATTGTGCAATCTCTTCAAAACGTGCCTCCTCATATCTCGGTTCAAGGACGATCTGCAAGAACCGCCTAAAACCCTGCATCAGCCTTGCACAAAGCGGACAACTACCGACACAGGATGGCATCAATATTTCCTGTTAGTTTAAGTCGCCAACCGTGGAGTGTATACAGGTGCGCAACTAGATAAGACAGGAGTAGACAACAAAAGCCATCCAAAACGCTCAAGATCCAAGGAGGAGGAGCAGGCGGCATCAGGACAAAGAGGGGAAAGTATACACAGAAAACAGGCGGGGAGGTCTGCTTTTGGTTCGTATGTTCTGCATTGCTTTTGTGCAAAGAGAATCGCATGTGTGTGTGTGTGTGTGTGTGTGCGTGTGTGTGTAAGGTAATGCAGATCCGTTCATCGGGTGAACGGAATGCATGTGTAAAGGTGTGGTTAAGACAAAGGAGTAGGCGGCGTGGCGTGTGTTTCATCGTACCCTTGAGATTGCAGTTGAGCGTCGAGAAAGATCCTTGGTTCGAAGTGAAAGAGTTGGGACCAAGGCGGAGATCGACAAAAGAACTGGAGAAAGAGAACACAAGAAGCAGAGAAGCTGGAAAGCAGAGAAGCTGGAAACAAGTTGGCTATAATCACAAGAAATCACCACCTCCTCCATCCATATACTCTCTTGAGCGAAACCAAGCTGCCTCCTCTAGCTCAGCGACTCGAGAGGCACAATCATATCGCCTTTTTGGCCGGGTGCGCGGGTGTGTGTGGAATATGGAAACAAGTCGATATGTATTGTAGATAGGTGTGTGCGCATGTTGCTGTGAAACGCTTAGATGCTCGAAGGGTAGAGCATGATGCGAACACGAGCGGCGAAAGCCTGAGGAGGGATGTTGTGTGCGAACTTGGCACGAACAACACCCGAGTTACCGTGGGGACGGGTGATGCGACCCCAGATGACGCGGATCTTGGAGCCACGGACCTCCTTGGTGGCCTTGTAGACGTAGGCGACACGCTTGCCGAGGTAGAACTTGGCCTCGTCTGTCTTCTCGACACCCTCAATCTTGATGAGCGAGGTGTGGCACCTAGCGACGCGCTGCGAGCGCTTGTGGCCCATGATCCTTCCCTTGACGTAAAGACGAGACTGCAAGGAAGAAAGCAATTAAGAAGAGTACGGGAGGGGTCAGTGAATACTGCTGTTGGATACTGCTGTTATTGGTGGGTGTTGTCGATATTGAGAGAGCCCGCAAGGCAGGAAATGCCGACATCGCCAGATGTACATGTTTGGACATTGTGCTGAAGATACTGAATTAAGGTTGACGGAAGTTGGCCAACTAATACTGGAATGGTGTTGCAATGTCGATGGATTTCGATGCTGTAGGGGGCCGAGGATACGTTGGCTCGGACTGAATGCGGTTATCCTTGCAGGTCACCCGTCAACGTCTCTTTTCGCGAGGATGATGTCTTGACATATCGACCTAACGAAAGCCCGCCAAGGCTTCAGCCGGCAAAGCCTTTCACGAGTCGACAAGTGCACCTTGTTGCGCTTGCTCTCCGTGTCACCTGCAAACAGTCCTTGCCTACGGTCAGGCATGAGAATCCCCGATAGTTGCTGTTATCCGATTGACGATCTCTACAGAACTGCTACGATATCTTCCATCCAGAGCGCTTATGTTGTATGCAGTGGTTGTGTCGATTTGTCCTTGCGTCATTCCAACGGGGCACTCTACTACACTTCAACACAAATGACGATGTCTGATTTTCCTGGACGAGAGCGACTTGACCCGGAATGTAGCGATGCGGTGAGCGCAGCTGGCACTGATTGCGATGGTATGGATATAGTCGATATGTTGGGTATAGGTAGATGTCGATTTGGCGGGATGAATCCTACGCTGGCTGAAGATGATCGCGGATGCGACTGGATGTGACTGACTGCGTTGTCGAAGGGGCTCTCGTTCATCGATGATATCTTACCATTTTGACGAGGTGTGATGTGTTGATGGTCTTGACGGTGGAGCAGAAGGAGATGTCGACGACCAAGACACACTTTCTCAGCTGCTACAAGCGCAATTCCAGATTTCCATTGTTAGCGCAGCAGCACACACTCGACATTCTCACACTCGACATTCTCAACCTCAAAATCCTCCTTCCGATTCTTCCCTGGCTTGCAGACTGCGATTAAATCTTTCGAGGCAGCAGATGGCTTTCTTGACTTTCTTGACTTTCTTGACTTTCTTGGCTTTCTTTCCTTTTCATTCGAGGTCGGCCGAGGATGATATTTCGGCACGTGCTCAAAAACAGATCTCTTATCGACACCACAAGGCAACTCTGGCTCCCGATCCTGATCAAATTTCCAGATCCAAACTTTTCGAATTTCGGTGCTCACTTTTTTGTCAAGGAGGGTCCACGCTGCAACACGTTCAGTGTCGCGATCGTTGTCACTACCGCCACCACTCTCATCGACCACCTCCTTATCATCAACTTGGTCGACCGTTTCATTACACCAACACCCCCATAAATACTAAGCATCCGCGCTTGCAGCCCATTATGACGCGCACACGACACGGCAAAAAGACGCACCACGCTCGTCGCGATGTCAAGCGAGGCATGAGGACAAGAGCCATGAAGCTCCACCCTGATCAGATTCAGGCCAATCTCAAGGACCCCAAGAAGCTCGAAGCTTTGCAGAATCCCAAGGAGCTCGATGTCGAAAAGGCCGGTCTCGGTCTCTTCTACTGTGTCGAGTGCGATCGACACTTTCCTTCGCAAAAGGATCAGCTCAGCCACATGGCTTCCAAGTTGCACAAGCGTCGCGCCAAAAAGATCACCGAGGAGCCCGCCTACACGATCGAGGAGAGCTTGCGAGCTGTCGGTATCCGTATCGACAACAGGCAGCGAACATCAAAGCCCGCTGAAGAGCCCGTTCAGGAGATGGCCTGAGCGCACCAGCAGCTTTCCATTCGATCAGGCCCCCATATTTTCTACCTAGAGCGACCACGCCAACAGGAGTCCACGTCAGAAACTACCTGCCTCAAGTATCGCTGCCGCCCTCGTTGCGTCCCACTTGTGATCGTATCCAATGACGAGCTCAGCATCAGAGCGTAACTAGTGTAACACACTTGCGCTGCCTGCGATCCCCCATCAACGGTCTAACCGACGTCTTCCGCCGTTGCTCTCGCGGTCCTTTCAAACAGTTCCAGCTGATCTATTGCAGTCTCTTTACTATTGCCTAGCATCACCCATATACCCACAAGCATGTATTTTTACACAATCTCTATCCTTTCCATTTTTCGTCCAACACGTCGCTCAAACTTGTGTTTTCTCAGAAGTGCAGAAGCGCACAAGCGCACAAGAGTTCCTGCTCACCACTGCATCACAGAGAGGAAGAGGCTGAGCAATATCCTCTTGAATTGGGTGATATGGTCAACCTCGGGCCCACCTTTGAGGATGAGCTTCGTAGCTGTGAGTCAAGTATTCCGTATTCCGTATTCCGAATTCCGAATTCCGAGATTACAATGCGCAAGCCATGTCACGTGCAGCGCTGTTTCGCATCAAAGTTCAAGTCAACTTAACACGAAGATCAACACTCTGCTCTTCAACTTGGTCAACACTCGATCTTCCTTTTGCATCGCTCTGTTGACCACCTTCAAGCCTCTCACCACCCGCCACACCTCGGCGATTGAGCTGCATAGATTCATCATGGCAGCCAGCGGTGCATCAACCTCGATCGTCAGTTACGACTGGGGCACTTCATCCGATCTGAAGGCGTTCTACACACAGACATACACCATCTTCACATCTTTACAACGTATCCATCAGGAGGCTCTTCTCACAGATCGCGCAGGCCACGGTGCTGCAGGAACATCTGTGCTACCGTCTGCGGAGACGATTCAATACTACAACAGGATCAGCGAGCACTACGCACGAGCCGTCCAGGACTATCTTGAAAGGATACAGCTCGACGACTCTGTGGACACCGCACAGTTTCAGGCATGGCGAGATGCACAGACTATTCTTAGGCTCGCCGAGCTACTGTATTACCCAAAGGATGGTAGAGGCATCAGTGTCGTCGGCGAGGAGCTTCTGCATTGGCTCAACTCGTTCGACGTTGCACCCACCACTGAAGAAGGCCAGATGATTGCGGAATCGGCTGTCCCCCATGAACACCCTTCCTACTGGGACTATGTCCTTCGATGCCTGCTTCGCGGCTTCCACACCTCAGCAGCCTCTGTACTCAAGTCGCTCGACTCCCACTCTTCGCCTGTCATCCAGAGAGTAGCACAGAAAGCAGCCAAACTTCTCTCAACACTGCCGCGATCCACCAAGTTTTCCATGGAACACGAATTCGTCGCCGCACACCGCAGCTGGCTAGGATCAGTCCGCAAGCTCATCAGCAGTCTTGAAGCAGAGATGGACGAGATGGAGGCCGAAGCTGGTCACACCGAACAAGTTGAGGACGAAAGGCTGGAATACGAGGCGCAATTTAGGTGCCTTCTCGAGCTTATGGCAGGCGTCAAAGATCGCATCTTCGAGGCTTGCGAGGATTGGCGCGAGGCTCTCGGCGCGTGGGCCACCCTCGTACACCCGACACTGAAACGTGATGATGTGCCAACAACAGCGGCTATCATCCTAGAAAAGTTTCCTATCGACGGCACCATCCCAGGCGAAGCGGTACAGCAGCACTTGATCAAGGGAGAAGTAAGACAGGCGGTCCAGAAGGCACAGCAGGTGGACATCTGGCTTGGAGCGCATCTTGGCGACCTTGCAGACAAGGTAGGGCTGCTGGAAGACGAACAACAAGCAGAGACAAGCGACTTGCGCCAAGATTTGCTGCTCAAGTATGCCCAGGACCTGTTGGACGAGCAGGGATTGTGGAGGATCGGCATTGACTACTTGGCCGCGTGCGGGCCGGAAGGGAGGAAGAAGATCTCGCACGTCATCTTGTCTGTTCCACTGCACGGACCGGGGCTAGAAGAAGAGGATGACGACGATACTATGGACCAAGGTGCTGACGGCAACGATGCTCGTTCATCCAACAAGTCGTCAGAATTGGCCAGGGCAGAGCAAGTGTTGCGCGCATGCTCAGAACACGGACTCGAGACAGAGGCACGAGTGGTATGCCGCAGGATGTCACGATCTTTGATGGAGCAAGGGCAGTACGGAGTGGCGATCGCATACTGTGTGCGAGCATCAGACACAGTTCTCATTCGCACAATCGCGGATCGCATTTTGGGAGAATACGTGACGAAAGGCTCTCAAGCATTCAACGAGATCGTCGACTCGTTCCCATCCTCGCTCATCTCACCAGCTGACGGTCTCGACCTCAACGGCGAGGATATGGTCGATGAGCAGAAACTCACCCTCAGCAAACACGCACGAGGCTTCTTCTCCAAACGACTCGCCTTTCTCGCACGCTTCAGAGACTTTCACCGACTGTACGCAGATGGACAGTGGGCTGCTGCTGCGGGCCTCCTTGTTGAGCTCGTCACGACCGAAGCCGCGCCAGAGCGCTTCCTGGCCGTCTTGCTTGTCGATGCCATCCCGTTGCTCGAAGACGGTCAAGCAACCTGGTTCGACCGCTCTCAAACGTTCGAGCTGATCCGCATCGTCGAACGCATCACCAACGCTGTCTCGATGCACCCAGACATGTCGGAACACTTGCTCGGCTACCTCAATCAGCTGCTCGGCGTCGAGCAATCTCGGCAACAAAGCCAGAACAAGGAAGCAGGATACAACAAGCAGGTCTACCCGGTCAAGCCTTCTGACAAGCTCGATGCAGTGAGGCTGTCATTGGCACGCAACCTGGCACGTGTAGGAGTAATGCAAGCTGGCATTGCTTGATACAGGAGCTACAATCTAAATCTGCACTGATACCGTCTCATTCTTGTCTGGCTGCACTGTGGAATGATGTGAGCTGGGTCTGTGAAGGTGATGTGTCTCTGCTCTGACAAGCTGAATGAAGGCTTGAGTGAACATGTAGTGATGGCCAGGGCCTCCCAGTGAGAAGGTGGAGCGCTGAGCCTGCTGATCGTGCCGATTCCAAGAAGAACGCCAAGGTGTCGCGTAAAGTGTGTCGCGTAAAGTGAATCGCGTAAAGTGAATCGCGTAAAGTGAATCACGTGAAGTGGAATCAGACCCACGTGACACACGCCCAAATGCTGATTTGCGGAAAAGAACAACAGAGTGCAAAGCTCAACTGTCTTATGCTTCTTACCCTTCATACCACACCACTTTTGATCGGCATGGTCTCCAAGCAGTCACTACGGTCCGAATTGCAACAGCCCTACGATCCATCATACACAGCGCACGACTGCCGACATGAGCTCGAAAGGCAAAGGAAAAGCGGACGACACCAGCGCTTCGGCGTCCGCTACGGACCTCGACCTCCTCCCATGGGTGGAAAAGTATCGTCCTGCCACTCTTGAAGACCTCGTATCCCACAAAGACATCACATCGACCATTCAGAACTTCATCGACAGGAATCGGCTGCCACATCTCCTCTTCTATGGTCCTCCTGGTACAGGTAAAACATCGACCATCTTGGCCATGGCGAGAAAGATCTTTGGCCCACAGTTCCGCAACAGCGTTCTAGAGCTCAATGCCTCCGACGACAGAGGTATCGAGGTAGTCAGAGAGCAGATCAAGGGTTTCGCCAGTACGAAGAGCGTCTTCAGCTCCAAAGGCGGCTTTAAGCTGATTGTGCTTGATGAGGCTGATGCCATGACACAAGCAGCACAGGGTGCTTTGAGAAGAGGTAAGTTACCGCACATTACAGCTTACACTGGCACAGTCGTACTAACTCTATCCGATCTCTCCCTCGGTGATATGGACAGTGATCGAGCAATACACAAAGAATGTTCGATTCTGCATCATTTGCAATTACGTCAACAAGATCATCCCTGCTATTCAGTCCCGATGCACACGTTTCCGTTTCAACCCGCTGCAGCTCGACCAAGTGGAAGACCGTCTGAACCATGTCATTGAGAATGAAGGCTGCAAGATCACACAAGATGGCAAGGAAGCACTGCTGAAACTCTCTCGTGGTGATATGCGTCGTGCACTCAACGTCCTACAAGCCTGTCATGCAGCATCAGATCACATTGACGAAACAGCGGTCTACAACTGCACAGGAAACCCACACCCTTCCGACATCGAAGCAATGCTCAAGTCGATGATGCAAGAGGAATTCACAACAGCATACACAACCATCTCCGGGTTGAAGACAGCAAAGGGTATCGCATTGGCAGATATGATCAGTGGAGTGTACGACTTGTTAGCGACAATCAAGTTGCCGGCTAAGTCGAAAATTTACTTGCTCGATCATCTTGCGCATACAGAGTAAGTTAGAGCTGCCAGTTGCCATTGTAGCTGTCGAATCTAAGACTAATGAAGCTCGATACTGACCCCTTTCTGTGCCATCTCTCCTTGCACATTACAGACACCGTTTGAGTACAGGTGGCTCGGAAAAGATCCAACTGACAGCTTTGCTCGGTGCAGTCAAGGTCGCTGTAGAGCTCTCACAGGCATAAAGCAGCACACAGCTCATCGCAATCACAGACATCTCACACCTTGCAGATCGCGTACAGTACAGTACATGTGAGTGTAGACAGCCACAGTCTCTCTCACATCAGATGAGACAGGGTAAACGTATGTGAATTGCCAGCATGAATGCAAAAGAATCAACAAGCTTGAACGGAAAGGCTCAAGCAATGGGAGCCTGATTCTGCCAAACCAAGTCAAGCTCCTCCCTAAGCGTCTCCTCCCTAAACCTCAACCTGATATCCGGCACATTACTCTTGGCAACAACATTGCCTCTAGGACCAGCAAGTTGGAAGTTAGGACCCAACCAGTGTCGTTTGATCTCCATCTCCCATCCTGACTGCAAGACTGAGTTACGTGCTAGTTCGCACATGTCTGCCGGGGTCAATTTGTAGATCTGCGTCGCGACCGAGTATTCTTCCAGCAAGGGCTCTTTGGATAGATGGAACTGCAGAGGGTCATCAGTGCTGATGCTGACGTTCATGCCCATTTTGAGGAAAGTAGGGAAAGGATTGCGCTCGTAGGAGAGGAAGAGAGCATTGTTGCTCAATGGCGACATGGCCAAACCGATCTGCTTGAGATAGTAAAGGTACTGCAGAGCCGGAACTTTGCGAAGCAAGATACCGTGAGAAATCGACTGCGAAGTCAAAAAGGCAGCAGCCATGTGATCAGTGTCACCTGCTTCACCAGCATGAGGTCGAAGGACAAACGTGTTGAAGCCACGAAGCTTGCGCCACTGATTGAGACTGGAGATGTTGGCAAACATGTAATAAAGCCAATAGTTGTACGGCGGACTATGCTTGAAGTGCCACAACTTGGGTACGGGGAACTTCTTGTGAACACGTCTCTCGGGCTTGCTTTCATCGTCAACAAGATCGAAGCCAACAACACGCTGCAGGAAAACGTGCAGCTTGCGATGGCTCTGCGGATTCTTAGTAACCTCGAACAAAGGCTCATAGACATTACGAATAATCTGCTCGAAGTTTTCAACAGTGCCGTTGGCCTTATAGACATCATAAAGACGCGGTACCTGGATGAGCCATCGGACATTAGGGCTGAAAAGACCATTGTCAACAACCCAGCTGGCGAGTTTATCCCATTCACCCTTAGTCCTTCCATAGATGGAAACACGATATTCGGCCATCTGATACTTGCTCTGCTCGAGATCGGCCATAACCTCCTTGGTGAGTTCAGCCAGATACCTGCCCTTGATCAGGTTATCCGTCTTGAGGAAGATCTCGCGCAGACGTGATTCGCCCATAGGATTGTATTTCAAGTTGAACTTGTCGAAGCGGTGGAAGGCATCCTGATGAGCGTGCATGTCGAGAGTGTCAATGCTGAGATCGTAGGCGGTAAGGTTGAGCGACTCGAAAACTTGCTGCAAAGTGAGATCCTTTCCATCACGATGAATAACAATGTCGTCGGGGAAGCGCTTGATCTTGGCCTTGATGAAGCGGAGAAGATGCTTCTGGTTCATGGAAGCACTGTGGTGGATGTGGGTATCCACCTTACGAACGTTGTAAAAGTCACGGTGAGGGACTCGCTTCATGTCGGCAAGCTCGCGATATTCGTTGAGAAGGAAGTAGAGGTTCCACTTGCTTTCCAGGTATTTGAGACGACGCCAAGCGTAACTCTTAACCGGTCCGTCAGAGATGACGCTGAGGAGGTAGTCGAGGTCCCTGAAGTACTCTCGAATGGTGGGCACATTGAAGAGTGGTTGCTTCCTGTGTCCAGTCGGGATAGTGGCAGGGGCGGGTTCGTCGACGTTCTGTGTAGGTGTAGAAAGTGCGACGGGTGCTTCACCTTGGTAGACCTGAATGACACCGGTCTCATCCATGTGCCAAGTCAGCTGGGAGCCATCTCGAACGTGTTGATCGGGGATGACGACATCTTGTTCGCGGTAGAGGCCAGGTTTGCCTCCAGTGCTTTCAAGCAATGCCTGAGCAGCCTGAGCATTTGCGGGACTGGCAGGGGGAATGGGAGGTGGAAGGGGGTTGACCGAGGTAGGACGCACGACAAAGGATGACTCGGGTGGCGGGTTGAAGAGTTCCCAGTGGGGGCGAGGTGGGGCAGGGTAAATGCGCCATGGCTTTGGGGTATCTGTGTTCGGATGCAGAGAAGAGCCATCGATCTTGATAGATCCTTCGGGGACAGGCCCAGATGTGGCTTGGGGAGTCTTGTCCCCACTGGCAGCTGCATAACGCGCACAGTATTCGGCGTCCCAGTTCTTCGGGTTGTCCTCCATGGAAGCCTGCAAAGCGACACCCATGTACTTGTCCCTGAGTTGGAGACAGGTCTGCAAGCTGGTGTAGAGAGCACGAAGTTCGCCGGAAAGCTCAGAGTGAACAGCGACATTGGATGCGCTCAAGTGGTTGGGGTCGGCACCGGCTGGAGCAGCGAGAAGAGCATGAGGCGCAGCTCCGAGGCCAGCAGCGGCAGCAGCGGCTTCAGCAGGGGAAGCGGCGAAATGAGCTTGATCCTTGGCGGCTTGAAGGTTGCTATGCGTAGGCAGTGAAGCCTGATTGGGCTGACCATCGTGAAAAATGGTGGCAACGTTGGGAGGAGGGACGTGGCTGCCATCACCAGAGACATCGAGGTCAGCGTTGGAGCTGCGATCCTCCTGGAGCGAGGCGGAAGAGAAGACGGAGGACCTCTCTGCGAGCCAAGTGGAGGCAAAAGTAGGCTCGAAGTCGTTCTGCGAGGCAGCGGTGAACGAGCCCTGGAGACGAGAGGGGATCTCGATGGCAGGACTGTTCTGGTGGGACGAAGAAATGCGTCTGTGCGCCCAGGAGTGTCCGTCAGATTCGTGAAGACGCTTCTCATCTGCTTCGGAATAGTGGGAGGCATCTGCCCGAGTAGCAGGAGGGGTACGGAGCGAAGCATTGTCTTGTTCGAATGCAATTCTGTCGCTGGAAGCCGGAGAGGAGTTTTGCCTGGTGGAGGACTGCATGCTAACGTTCCGTGCCAAGGCGGAGAGTTCGACATCAGCGCTGTTTGGGCTTCGAGTAGCGCACATGGTATGCATGCTCTTCAGCCCAAGGGGGATTAAAGAATAGAATAAGTTAGTTCAAAGATACGAGTCACACGATTGCAGTGACTGCCGCTTTCGCTTTGAGGATGATGGAATCCAACGAGACTAAGATTAACAAGACGACGACAAGAAGGGAAACGAGCAGGAGGATAGAAAGCTTCTTTTTTGTTTTTTTTTTGCCGAAGGATAAAATATGATGATATATGCTGACATAATCCTAATCGGGGATCGGGCGGGGGCGGAACCGATCTCTCCAGAGATCGGGTACAACACAGTTACGCTCGTTGTCAGACGCGTCTCGCTTGAAAAGACGCGTCGAATCTTTCACGCCTTGCAGATCGGGGAGAGAAGAACAACACTGTTTTGTGCGAGTCGAACATCTGTTCACCAACTTGCTGGTGCGCCATCATCTAATTCACCCTAGCCTGCTCTCGATCATGGACAACGCTCTGCAATCTCTATCCAATACGCTCGACGCCATCAACTCGCGCCAGGCCGCTGCTCGAAGGCGCGCCAGGAAGGGCGCCGATGTCACTCCATTCACTTCGGCCGTCTTGAACCGCGAAGGGCTCGAGATCTACACCTACATCCGGGACGCCGACCCTCAGACGGAAGCGAACCTCTTCTGGTATCCACCTCTTCCTCAGTCAGCCTCAGCATCTCGTGCTGGACCCAGCTCGTCGACTCACGGATCCGCCCACCTTGCACCCGGTCGTACGAATGGCGGTGCCCACATCAACGAGGACGCCAGTGAAGCAGATCTCCTCCTCGCTCCTCGCTTGCCCGAACCTCGTCATGTCGCTCCTCCTACACCGCTCCGCAACACTAATGCTTCCAACAAGCAGACTTTCCAGTCCCAGTCTGAGCAGGGCGTCGATCCACGCGTCTTGCTTCAAGCAGCACAGCGTCTCAATGACACCTGCGGCAAGGGCTCCAGAACACGCAAGCACATCAAGGGTCTTATCAAGACGCACGCCTCGCTCAACCAAGCCATCAAGGCTTACGAACAGCAGATCCGTCAAAGTGAGAATCAGCTCCGCCTCACTGCTCAAGGCAAACCCATTGGCACTTCGCAAGTCTCCTCAACCTCGTCTGAGACGCCGCAACTCAGCAACGCCGATGCTGCTACCGATGAAATCCATGCGCACATTTCCGAGGTGCAGGAGGCAATTCAGAAGGAGCAACTTGAGATCCTTGCTCTCGAAGAGATGATCGCAGAGTTGCGCCAGGCACGCTTTGACCGCCAGAAACAGCAACTCGAGAAGCAACAACGCGCAGAGGCTGCGGCCGAGTTGAGCAAGGTACCATCTCAATCAGCACAGACGTCTCGCCGATCCATGCTACCACGCCACTCCCTTGCCAACGCGGACCAGGCTGACGCTACTGCGCAGCACGCAGCACAACAATCCGATCCGGTCGCCGACGACCAAGATCAAGAGCTGCTTGGCAGCAGAGTCGATCTCACTCACCAAGACGAAGAGGAGCAAGTACAACAGCTTCAGCACAACCCCGAACCTCAGTATGAAGTGCATCAGCGACAAGAGCCCGATGTCTCGCTTGCACGAGAGCAGCACAACTTGTCCACAACTCGATCTTGCGACGATACCCCTGACCTCGCTGTTCAGCAACCTCGAGAGGCAGAACCTGTCGAATCTTTCGAGACTCAGGACAGCGTGGCAGACACATCTGCAGTCATCGAGCCTGTTTCCACGGCTGAAGAAGCCACCGTGGTGTCTCAACAGTCTCAACAACCGCAGCTGCTCGCAGCAATGGGCCAGAGCTCTGATGAGCTGCAACGCGTCACCCAGAAGGTATGGGAGGTGTTTGGCGATGCCTTGCGATCCGTTGCGCCCGGACGTGAGCGCGCTGACTATCACGATACACTTGACCTCTTGAAAGCGCTCATGACGGGTGGCGACAAGCCCAACGCCGGCGACTACTCGGTTGGCTCTGTCCAGACCTCTTCCACCCTCTCCACTGCTGCCAGTGAGGCTTCAGCGGCAGCTTCAGCCCAGCTGACCCCCGAGGTTCTCATGACTGCTTTTGTCATCTTCCAGATGCTTGTATCCGAGGAGCCGCATCGTATGAATATCGACCAACTCAAGCTGCGCGGTCACGAGTGGTGGTCCACCTCAGGCATGCAGGTCTGGCTTCATGCACGCTCGCATGACGAAAATCATGTTGCCATCCGCGCAGAAGCCTTCGAAGATGGTCAGAACCTGGCAAGGAAAGCGACGTACGGAATGATCTCGAAGCAGCTCTTTGCCATTAAGCGACAGAAAGGTGTCGGTCTCGTAGGCTTCGCTTAGGCTTGTCCGCGTCCTCTTCCTCTTGGCTCTAAGTAGCGTAAATACTATATTTCGGAATGCTTATCCTATTGGTCTAGCGGGTATATTGTAATATAATCTAGTGTACATCGATGCAACCTTCTATTGATACTCCATCATTCGCTTGTGAGGATGCCGACCATGGCGGTGTCGATCATTGAATCGATGTTGACCCATGAATGCGTAAGAGCTGTTTGAGTTGACGATGAGCAGAAAGAATCAGATTCGGCCATGTCAGAATCAGGTGTGGTGACTGCATCATGGAGCGCACAAGATCATACCTACCAAACAGTCGTGTGCCATCACGGCCAGCGCAACGCATCAACTCGTCCTCTCCGCCAGGGTGGAAAGGAAGGTAAGGTGTGATATTGTACACCTTACCATAGAAAGCTGACCACGCATCCTCTGGCGTGTTATGCTTCTTGAGTTCGGACGGCGTCACCCTCATTAACGAGGTGACCCCGCCTCTTAGATCGGTGCTGTTTTTAAGTCTAGCCCAATCCAGTGGACTGCATCCGGGAGCGAGTGCAACTTTCTTTCGACGTTTACCTCCTGCACCTTGTACGCCTGAAGCCCCTCCGACACCCACTGGTGCCGTCAATGCTGATGTCGATGGTGGCGCAGCAAGGCCGCCGCTCCGTGGAGGCGCCAGGCCTGATGGCGGTGCCATGAGTGTATTCGAGCTTGTCGATGGTGGCGCGACCGACTGCAAGAATGTTGAGACCTTGGATGGGCCGGCTGCCTTGCTCGTCGAGGAGCTCTGCCTCTGCGCGCTATTCAAGCTGGGGAAAGCGGGAGGTGCATCATCGTCTTGAACGGCAACCTTGACGCCTTCGGTGGCACTTGAAAAGGATTCGGCATCTGAGTCCGAGTCGTCACTGCCACCTCCAGCAGTTGTAGAGATCCGGATGCGGTTAAGATTGATACCTGCAAGTTCGCCAGGTGCGACTGAAGCGGCCATGATGCTACAATGATGCTGCCAAGCCACAAAGCCTGATTCGATAGGAGAAAGAGAGATGATGGTTGGCAAGTATGCAACGGTGGCAACAGTTTGGCATTTGTACGTCGCGGCTAGCCAAATGAGGAAACGTAATTACGTAATTACACGATTACGTAATTACACGATTACGTAATTACATGATTACGTAAGTACAATATCACATAATTACGTAATCACTAGTAAGCTGCCTGAGCTGGGAGCTGCGTTTCGTGGCGGTGTCCCCGCCATGTTGTGCGTGAGAGGGTTGTGTGCATCAATTCGGCAGGTGCATCAACGCACGGACCAGCAACTTGAGGCTCAGTTCGCAGTTGCAATTTGGTGTCGTCTGACTTCTCACACGCACCTCGAGACTCTTTCTGTCGACACTTCCACCATACAATCGACCCCTCTCGACTTCTGCGCAGCATTCTCATCCGCTAGACATTTGCCTACCGTCCATTTCCAACCTGGCGATAGCGAAGCAAGATGTTCACTGCCAAGAATCCTTTTGAGGACATCGTCCTCAAGGCAACTTCGGAAGAGCTCACTTCTGAAAACTGGGAGCTCAACCTCGAGGTTTGTGACAAGGTCTCCTCCGGAGGAGAGTCTGCGTAAGTAGCCCAACGTCCGTCTTTCCGCCTCGGCCAAGCTCAGATCTGACAAAGTTTCAACTCGCTTCATCCGCAAACCTACAGCGCTCGGAATTGCGTCGCAGCCATCCAGAAGCGCCTCGTACACCGCAACGCCAATGTCCAGCTGTACGCTCTCACTCTCGCTGACGCTGTTGCAAAGAATTGCGGACTCACCGCGCATCAAGAACTCGCCGGCAGATCTTTCACCCAGACGCTTGCCAGGATCTGTCTCGACCGCAACACGCATGCTACCGTCAAGAAGCGATGTTACAGCCTTGTTAAGGAGTGGGCGGGAGAGTTTGATGATGAGAGCCTGGGTCTCATGAAGGATACTTACGAGTCCCTCAAATCTCAAGACGCTGTCGTTGAAGACGAGGGTCCATCCACACAGCCACGCGAGCCAACATCCGAGCAGCTCCGGGCTGAAGACGAAGAGCTTAGGAGGGCTCTCGAACTCTCATTGAAAGACCAGGGCGGTCGCAATGCATACAACAGCTACGATGACCAGCAGGCGGAAGCTTCTGGCTCTTCCGCACCCGTGGCCGCTGCCGCTGCCGCTGCTTCTAGCTCCTACTCTCAGCCACAAACATCTCAGTACTCCGCTCCCCCAGCGCAACAGCACTCCACCAACGCAAATGCAAGCACCTCAGCAGCGAGCGCTCACCCAGCCGCGCCATCGGCCGCAGCTATACCAGCTGTTGCTTCTCGCGTTCGTGCTCTGTACGACTTCTCGCCTAACGAACCGGGCGAGCTTGCATTCTCCCGCGGAGAGATCATCAGAGTCCTTGACAGCGTCTACGAACATTGGTGGAGAGGCGAGGTTCGAGGAGAGGCCGGAATTTTTCCCGTCAACTACGTTGAGATCTTGCCAGATCCTACCCCGGAGGAGCTTCAGAGGGAGGCAGAGATGGAGGCTCGCATCTTCTCTCAAGCTGCCGACATTGACAGGCTGCTGAACAAGCTTCGCAGCCTTGACCCTGTGCGCGACAATCTTGCTGAAGATGAAGAGCTGCAAGAGCTGTACCAAAAGTCGCTAGCCATGCGACCCAAGATTGTTAAGCTTATCGACCGCTACAGTAACAAGATCACCGAGCTCAAGGCCATGAACGACAAGTTTGTTCACGCGCGCGGATCATTTGACGAGATGATGGAGCAGAGCCTGTCCAGGTACAATCCTGCCGGTCACTCGAGTCAGGACTACCTTCGCCCTCGTCCCGAGCTCCAGCACCAAGCTTCGGCATCTTCGGCTGACTACGCACAACACCATGGATACTCGAACCCGCATGGCTACCCGGCTCAGTCTACGCCCGGTGTGCCAGCACCTCACGATCAGCAGAGCCAATACCCCTACAACCCTCAGGTACAGCATGGCTATCCCCAGTCCACCGGACCCGCCCCTGTCGATCCCAACTACGGACCCAGCGCTCATGCTGGCGCTCAACCGCAACACCAACCTCCCTTGACCTATCCTGGGATGCCACAGGACCAGCAGTATCAACCTACTCCTCACGACGATGAGAAGCGTCGCCTATACGAACGGGCGAGAGCTGAGAGCGAGGCTTTCCAACAGCAGCATTTCCAGCATCCCCAGGGTCACCCATCGAGCAATGGCTACAATCCAGGTTATCCGTCTCAGCCTGATGCATCCGGCCTCAACCAGCAGATGGGCAACATGAATATTGGAGGTTCCAGCAGCTATCCCTCGCATCCTGTCGGTCACTGATGGCGAAGATGATTGCAATTCTACAAAACTCATGTCAAGCTACGATTCGGTCCGTGTATTCTGAAAACTTGCACCTTGTCACTGAGATGTGAGATCCTTCTACGTAGAGGCTGACCGTTCCTCCCATCTTGATGGCAGGGACTAGTCCACCATTGGCAGTGGTAATGCTGACTGCGTTGTCCATGTCTTGCCAGCCTTTCCCGTATTGAGAGGAATTGACCATAACACAAGATGAGTTTGTACTCCTTTGCGGCGGAGTGTTCTGTGCACTTCTTTATTGCCCAGTCAAATAAGTCCACAGCAATTGGTACCGGATAATTGCTGTGCTCAGTGAAGTACTCAGTACACAGCTTGTTGGAGAAGCTACACATGATGATTGAACTGAGCAGAGAGTCTGCATCCTCAAAAGTTGTCACCTTTTGGTCAAGGACATTTCGAGCAAAGGGGACAACAGACAGCACCATGAACATCTTGCGACACCAAGCGTGCACTGAGACTGACCTTGGGTCAAGGAGGTCTTGCTCATCCCATCTCATCTTTTTGTTTAAACCAGAGAGTACCTTCAAGTGTTGGTTTGAGAGTGTGTTAAGCTCGGGGGTGGATGTCAGCAGTCGCACGCCTGGAACCCGAAATCTATTTATTATAAAAGCTGACTAGGATCTTTCTTGGCAAAATCTATTGTACAGCACGTGCATAAACTGTCCCATAATTTTACATGTCACCATACATCACTCTAATGCTCAATAGCTATAAGTTGTATTGCCACACTGTCTGATATTGTCTGAAAGCCCTGCTTCTTCTCTCCAAGACTGTGTAAATGATATTGACATTGACTAAAAAAATTGTGCTATGAAGAAGAGCCGATTTTTTTTTTTTAATTGTGGGACAGTTTATGGAGCACTCCTCAACAACACCTTAGTACTTTGTATTCCCTCCTTTGGCCTTCAGAACTGCCTTGATGCAGTCTGGCATGCTCTCTATTAGTGTCCTACATGTCTCTGGAGTGATCACTGTCCATTCAGCTTCACATCTCTTGAGCAGTTCATCCCTGGACTTTGCAATCATACTATACCATGAAAGTCACATTTTGAGATGGTGCCAGAGGTGTTCAATCAGGTTTAAGTCTGGTGACTGTGCTGGCCATTGCATAACCTTAATGCTATTACTTTCCAACCACATTATTGTCTTCTTTGACATGTGTTTTGGGTCATTGTCTTGCTGAAACATGACATCAGTGTATGCATGCTGAAGCTGCAAATCTGAGATTGTTTTTAAAAGCTTGTCATTCAAGATATCAATGTATTGGTCTGAATTCATTGAACCCAGCACCAAGTGCATACCTCCCACCCCTTCCCACATCATACAGCCCCAGATCATGATGGAGCCACTGCCAAACTTGACCATCAGCCTGACAAGCTTGCTGTTGAAGCTGGTGTCAGGGGTCTCGCGCCTGAAACCCAGGTCAGTCTGTCGAGATACTCAGTGATTATCAAACTGTGTGACAGCTATTGTCTCAGTATCAATCTTGATGAGCCAGTCATTCGGTGACTATCAAGTTGTGCAATGACAGCAGGTGGCATTGGTTGTATATACTATCGTAGGTTTCGGCTGACCTCTGTGGACACTCCATTCAGGGGTAGCTCAGCATGATCAATATCAATACATAGGTTGTGATGACACCAAGGTCTGGTGTGAGTGTTGATGATGATGAGGTTGATGGTGTGGGTGATAAGGTTGGTGAATGTCAATGATAATGAGGTTGATGGTGTTGGTGGTGAGGTTGGTGGCATCAACACAAGTGTCCAGTGTGTTGACTGATGCTTGAAGTGATCCCCGAACTGCAGTGGACTACTGCCTTTGGTTCTATCTTGATCTGGACTGCTAACCTGCTATGGGGCGCCTTCGGATGTCAGGTAGTGGTGATACAACACACACACTATGATGAGGAGCAACCTTGATAGATTGCTGCTATGCTGACTGAAACTAATATATACTTATGCTGAAGTGATAACTAGTTATGATGGTTGTGTAGAGTGGATGAGGATCCACTTGACCTTTGATGATGAGAAAGCATGGTTATATACCTCTTCACAGCATCACCAGCGACACTGCTCCTGCTCTCTCTCCAGAGAGTACCTTCTTCATCGAGTACTGTTCAGGGGGCCTCTCCTGCTTGCTTGGCACCCCTGTGCCTCTTGAGCTGTGTCGACTCCTTTGACACTGCTCCTCCTCCTCAGGACCTGCTTGCCAGTTCCCTATACACTGCTCCTTCTCCTTTGACTGGTGATGGTTCCTTTGGCTCTTGTCTCTCGAGCCCCCTGAGTGGTAACCATCTGCATGCTCCTTGAGCTTGGTCCTCCTTGTGGCTGTGCCTGGCCCTCCTCGCATATGGCTCAGTGCTCCTTTGCATGTGAGTCCATAGGAGTCCATGGTCTCCATGGAGACTGCACTATGACCATGCTCTCTACTGGTATCGACGAGATCTCCGATACCTGTGCTCCTTCCATATGAACCAGTGACCCTCCTGCTTCTTGAGCATTTAGGCCCATGACAGCTGGCATTCTTAATCCAACAGAACTGCTTACCATCTGGTCCAAAGGAGTTGATCTTCATCTCATTGGACCATACCACATTCTTCCAATCCTCAACAGTCATGTCCTTGTGCTCATTAGCAAATTTGAAATGGGCTTTGGAATGTCTCTTGAGTAGCTTCAGTTTTTTCACTAACCTTCATGCTTTGTAATGACAGTAATGAAGTGCTTTTCTTACTGTGGTTGGGCATGCTTTGATTTGAAATGTCTCCTGCAGTGCATGACATGCTTTCCTGACTGTGGAGGTTGAATTGAGCTCGAAATAGTGATCCAGGAAGCAAACATGATGAGGCTGGAGTTTTCTTGGCCAGCCCCCCTTTGACTTTGGAACATCAGCAGAGGTGCTTTTGCTGATGCAATTCACTGTAGACTTGCTCATACCAAGTTGTTCTGCAACTGAACAGATAGATTCCCCATTTTGGATGTGAAAGAGTGCCAATCAGTGCCTCTCTGGGGTGGTTTTTGGCATGATGGTATAGATATGATGGTGTCAGACTGGAAGTGCCACTGGATCACTTGCAGTCATCTGATTGAGCTGAAACTTTCCATGTCACTACTTTTGATGTATATGAAGGCTCCCACCAAGTTACATTGCAAGTTTCATTGTAGTCAACAGCCCACAAGGTCAGGAATGGAGTGGTGTCACTATTTGGGAGCATGCTCCATAAACTGTCCCACAATAAATTTTTTTTTGGCTCTTCTTCATAGCACAATTTTTTTAGTCAATGTCAATATCAATTACACAGTCTTGGAGAGAAGAAGCAGGGCTTTCAGACAATATCAGACAGTGTGGCAATACAACTTATAGCTATTGAGCATTAGAGTGATGTATGGTGACATGTAAAATTATGGGACAGTTTATGCACATGCTGTATAAGCCTTTTAGGATCTTTCTCACTGGAATAGATTGTAACACAGAATTAGAACAGATTCTGACTAACCATTGTGGACACTCTGTCCAGTGGTAGTGTGGCACAATCAAGATCCTAGCAAACCTACTTGAGACTACACCAGGGTGTGGTGCAACAGCATCTGTCTTGACACAAGTGTCTGCAATGTCAACAGTTGCACAATTGATTGATTGAATGGTAACTGGACCACAGTGGACAACTTCCTTTGGTATGAGATTGAGAGTGCTAGACTGCAGAGACTGCCTTTGGTATCAATCATTATCTGGACCACAGTTGAGAACTGCCTATGGACATTGTCAATAGTGGTGATACAACACACATGCTACAATAGAAGCAATGCTCTGCAATTTCAACTGTTTGATGTAATACCAAGTATACTTGTTGTGAAGCTATAGCTAGTAATATATGGTGTAGAGTGGATGGGGATCCACTTGCCTACCATGAATAGAATACATGTCTTATATCAACATCTATCAACATCTCCCACAGCGTTGCCTGCAATGCTGCTCCTGCTATACCAAGAGGTGTACCCTCTTCGTTGAGCACTGCTTTTCCTCCTCCTTGTGGTCAAGCAGCTCCATTGTCAGTTCATCATTGATAGGGGTTGCCCCCACTTCATCCAAGTGGTAAAGCGCACCCCCTTTCATCCTGCTCCTGATGGTGGCACCCACCTCCTTGCACCTAGCTCATCATCGTCTAGGGCCCCTACCTCATTAGGCAGCAGCTCGTTTCTTGCCCGTTGTCTTCTTATTGCAGGATTGGTAATAGAAGCATCTTCTCATTGGCTTCCCTGAGATCTGTTGTACAAGCATGTTACTACTGATCCCAGCAGGTTCTGTAGTAAGATGTTGCTACTGCCGATCTTGACAGGTTCTGCCATAGAGCCTTTGATCCTACCGATCTCACTGAGCTCTGTCAGAAACCTCTTGTAGCCCACTCCACGATTTGCTGCGCATGGTCACTTCATATGACTCCAGTTCTTCCTGCGCATCCCTCCGGCCCTATGACAGGATGGAGATCCACTCAGCCACTGTGACAAAGAGAATGTGTGTTTATATGGACATCCTCGCAGTGTCGCCTGCAACACTGCTCTTGCTCTATGAGGCCTCATTCAACACTGCCCCTTGTCCATCCTACAGTCCCTGCCTTTCTTATGATGTCCCCTCTTCTTTAGCACTGCTTCTCCTGCTCCTTGTGGATGAGGGGTCCTCATGCTGTTTCATCATTGATAGGGGTCATGTCATGGGCCTGGATGCTCAAGAAGCAGGAGGGTCACGGGTTCATATGGAAGGAGCACAGGTATCGAAGATCTAGTCGAGATCAGTAGAGAGCATGGTCGTAGTGCAGTCTCCATGGAGACCATGGACTCCTATGGACTCACATGCAAAGGAGGGCCAAGCACAGCCACGAGGAGGACCAAGCTCAAGGAGCAGGCACAGCCACGAAGAGGACCAAGCTCAAGGAGCAGGCACAGCCACAAAGAGGACCAAGCTCAAGGAGCATGCAGATGGTTACCACTCAGGGGCTCGAGAGACAAGAGCCAAAGGAACTGTCACTGATCAGAGGAGGAGGAGCAGTGTCGAAGGAGTTGACACCAGGTCATGAGGAGGAGGAGCAGTGTCGAAGGAGTCGACACAGCTCAAGAGGCACAGGGGTGCCAAGCAGGAGAGGCCCCTGAGCAGTACTCGATGAAGAAGGTACTCTCTGGAGAGAGAGCAGGAGCAGCATCACTGGCGATGCTGAGAAGAGGTATATAACCATGCTTTCTCATCATCAAAGGTCGAGTGGATCCTCATCCACTCTACTCACCATAACTAGTTATCACTTCAGCATAAGTATATATTAGTTTCAGTCAGCATAGCAGCAATCCATCAAAGGTTGCTCCTCATCGTAGTGTGTGTGTTGTATCACCACTACCTGATGTCCAAAGGCGCCCATAGCAGGTTAGCAGTCCGGATCAAGATAGAACCAAAGGCAGTAGTCCACTGCAGTCCGGGGATCACTTCAAGCATCAAGTCAACACACCAGACACTCGTGTTGACACCACCAACCTTATCACCAACACCATCAACCTCATTATCATCGACATCACCAATCTCATCACCAACACCATCAACCTCATCATCATCAACACTCACACCAGACCTTGGTGTCATCATAACATTGATATTGATCATGCCGAGCTACCCCTGAACGGAGTGTCCACAGAGGTCAGCCGAAACCTACAATAGTATATACAACGAACGCCACCTGCTGTCACTGCACAACTTGATAGTCACCGATACCGAGACAATAGCTGTCGCACAGTTTGATAGTCACCGAGTATCTCGACAGACCGACCTGGGTTTCAGGCGCGAGACCCCTGACAGGTCACACCCACTTCATCCAAGTGGCAAAGTGACCCACTTTCATCCTGCCCCTGGTGATGGCACCCATCCCTTTGCACCAAGTTCATTGTCATGTAGAGCCCCCACCTCATCAGGGTGTCAAACCCAACATCAGTACTGCATGTCCCTTTATGAGATCTGTGAGAGAGGCTCCCTCCAGTTGGTTCCTGTGAGATCTGTCATATGGTCATGATACTACTGATCCCAACAGACTTCCCTGTAAGATCACACTTGTACCAATTCTGATGACTTCTGTCATAGGATCTCAATACTACTGATCTCAATGAACTCTGTTGGAACTCTTCATTGGCCCAATCCTATGATTCCTGTGCATGGTCTCTTCTCCTATGATCCCAGTTCTTCTTGCGCATCCGGTCCTATGACACTCTACTATTGGTCCTGTAGGGGTCTCGTCATGTCCCTACGTTTGCTCCTCCTGCTCCTTGTGGTCAAGGAGACCCAGTGTTGCTTCATCATTGATAGGGGTTGCTCCCACCTCCTCTGAGTGGCAGGACACACCCTCTTTCATCTGCTCCCACTGATGGCATCCATCCCCTTATGCTGAGTTCATCATCACCTAGGGCCCCTCCTTCATCTGGGTGGTGAGCCCTATCTTCACATGCCCCATTGTCCTTCTATTGCTAGGGGTCATCTGACCCCCACACCTTGATCATCTTCTCCTGGGCGGTGTGTCTTGCAAGATTGGTGTGATTAGCCCCCTTGACTTGGTTTTGTCAAGATCTGTCATACAGCCCTTGTTCTGCCAATCCAGATGAGTTCAATTGTAAGGTCTCTCTTCTGCCAATCTTGATGAACTCTGTTGAAAACTATTTATTTGCCCAATTCCACGATTCGTGCACATGGCACTCCCATCTGCGCACCTTGTCCTATGACAGTGGGCCCCGGCGTAGCATCTTGACCAATCAGGCGACAATTGAGATCATTCGGACTGAAAGTGGGAGTGTTGAGTTGAAGTTGAAGAGAAAATTTTTGCAGCTCTCGAAAATAGAGAGGGGGACTTGGGAGTTTTGGACTCAAATTGCTGAAAACAGTCAAGTCCCCCCCTTCGGACTTGCACTTTGACTCTGTACAAAATCATCATCTAAGAAAGAATATCCTTCAACTGATTAAGAGTCTGAAGCTCAATGCAATGCCACCATCGACAAGGGCTGGTCAAGCAGGGAGGGGAGATGATGATCAAGTGACTACAGCTAATGGACCCAAGGAAGGCTGGCTCATGCAGGTAGTCAGGATCCTTCAGTTAGCAAACCCAGTGCTAACTGCTGAGGAAGCAATCATATGGGCCATGGGCCTAGTTAATATCAACAACCAGGCTCCACACAGGGAGACTGAGAAGATCCTGAAGGACATATCAAGCTCAATTGCACACATCAAGAAACTCAGTGACAGCAATTGGCATACCTGGGAGCCTACCTTCATTGACTGCCTCCAGAGAGTACACAATGCAAAGGAGATCCTATATGGCACCATTGCACCTGGAAACAAAGACTATGATGAAGACTTAGGCAAAGCCCTTGTAGGCCTCATCCATGCTTGCTGTGACAGTAGCCCAGACAGCTGCATTGACACCTACACTGTTAGAGGTGCTAATGAGGAAGTACAGCTTGGTAGCACACTTTATACTAAACTCAAGAAGGCACTGACACTGAATGATGCAGTCAAGCAAGCAGGACTACAGGACCACATCCACACTGTGCACCTGCATAACTGGGACATGGTCAAGCTAGGCAAGGAACTTGACTCCATCTGGAATGATGCAGCATGCCTTGGCAAGCGTTTTGATGAGGACCTCAAGAAATCTACTCTTTACTGTTGCACAGCCCAAGATTGGTTCTATGCCAACTCTGTTGATGCACTCAAGACTGCCAAACCTGATTGCAAGTATGATGAGGCCTATCAAACACTTGTGAAGAAGCAGCAAGATGGTGAAATCTCTGGCCATATCAGAGGAGCAGCCAGGGTTGCCATGGGTACAGGACAGTCAGACACTAGTCAGGCAATGCAAGCACCCAAGGGCAGATGCAATCCTTGCAATCCTATGGCCCCTCCAGAATGCTATGCTTGTGGAGAACCAAACCATATCACATGCAACTGCACAAGCAGCAACATTTCCCACAACCCCACACCCAACACAGCTGGATCCAGTGCCCACCTGGCTCAAGAAGTAAGTCAGTAGGAACTTGGGTGCACCTTCTTAGCAAATGGCCAGTACAAGCAACCAACAAGTGATGCCTGGATTGTAGATTCCAGTGCAACCCATCATATGGTAAATGATAGGGACATGTTGCTCACTTGGCAGGCCAGATCAGTATGGCAGGAGATGAAAGGCTTCAGGTAAAGGCAATTGGAGATGCTTCCCTCCAGGTTGGAGATGCAACCATTCAGTTGTTGGATGTACTCTATGTGCAAAAACTTAATGTGAACTTATTGTCCATACAAGGCTTGATAGAGAATGGTGCACAGGTAACCTTTGATGAGTTTGGAACCACCATAAAGCAGAATGATGGCACCCAAATACAATACAAGAGGAACAGGAAACAAGGTTGCTTTGAGGTGCATGGACAGGCACTGGCCTTGGAATTAGAGGAAACACTTAATGATGTCCCAGAGGACAACCAGAACACAGGAAAGTGAAACAGTGTCCCAGAGGACAATCAGAACATGAGTACACACAAGGAAAACAAGGACAGTTACCTTTGGCATGAGAGATTTGGCCACCCAGGATGGGACAAGACAAGGCAGATTCAGGAACACTACCTAGGTACTGATGAGAAGATGGAGCATGAGTCAAAGCACTGCAATACTTGCAGCCAGGGAAAACAGACCCAAGTGCAGATAGGTCTATCAGAGTCAAAAAGGGCAGAGGCACCATTAGAACTGGTGCACATTGATTTGATGACAGACTTCAAGGGCCATGCAAACTATCACTATGCATTAGTTGCAGTGGCTGACTTTTCATCCCTGATCTATGCAGAACCACTCTGCACCAAAGGTGCAGCACTCCCTGCACTAAAGAGATGGGTCACTAGGATGGAACAGGTGACAGACAGGAAACTCAAGATACTTCACAGTGACAATGGTGGAGAGTGGTCCAGCCAAGAAGCTGAGGACTGGCAAGCTCAAGAAGGTTTCAAGTGGCAAAAGACTGTTCCAGGAGTCAGCACTCAGAATGGACAGGCAGAAAGGGCAATTAGGTCAGTCCAAGAGAAGATGTGTTCAATGCTCATCACCTGGGCCTGTTGCAGAGAGTTATGGCTGTTCACAATCACTGCAGTGGCACATGTGATAAACCTCACCCCATCAGCCACCAAGTCCATCCCATATGAAGCCTTTTATGGAACCACTGCACACAAATTGGTGCAACAACTGCAAGTATTTGGATGCCTGGCATGGGTCCATGTCCAATGGAAGGACCAACAAGGCAAATATGGGACAAGAGCAAAACCAGCTATCATGATTGGATATGATGACAAACACAAGGCATGGAAGTTCTGCAACCCAGACTAGCCAGCATCAATCCAATGGAGCAACTCTGCAACATTTCACAAGGACAAGGGCTGGGATGACCACCAGCAGGAAACATACAAGCTTGTAACTGCAGTGGAAGTTGAGGAGGAAGATACTGCAGTAACCACCACAGTGGAAGAGGAGGCTGTCAGAGGTCTCGTGCCTAAAGCCTGATATCTGTAATAGAAACGTGTCTATTACGAATCCTGTTGAGATATGTGGTAACATGTTGTGTATTACTATTTCTATCAAGGTATGTCATAGAGAAGCCTCTATGACTTTTCTCACCCAAAGATGTAATAGTGGGTTTGCTATTGCAGGTTTTGACTGACCACTGTGGACACTCCATCCAGAGGTAGCTCAGCACAATCAATAACTTATATAAGCTGGTACTGACACCAAGGTCTGGTGTGACTGAGACTGCTGGTGGCACTGACACAAGTGTACAGTGTGTCGACTGAGTGCTTGAGGTGATCCCTGGACTGCAGTGGACAACTGTCTTTGGTTCTATGATTGTGAGCCAGACTGCTGGCTCTATGAACCACCTTTGGATGTCAGTGAGTGGTGATACAACACATGTGCTACAATGGAAGCAATCTACTTGTGATTGCAACTGTGCTGACTGAAAACTAATGTATACTTGTGTTGAAGTGATAACTAGTTTGTATGGTGTAGAGTGGATGGGGATCCACTCAACTACTATGATGATGAGCAAGTGTGATTATATAGATGTCTTTGCAGTGTTGCTGGTGATTCTGCTCTTACCCTATGTAGTTTCCTTCTACACTGCTCCTCCTCCTCTCGACTCCTCCAAGCAGGCCTGCCTGCCTTACAATGCTGCTCACCAGCATGGCTCCTGTGAATGGCAGGCTCTCATCAGCTTCATAATCGATAGGGGCCACACCCTCTTCATCTGGGTGGCGACACATGCTCCTACTCATCTCACCAACCTGCCTGTCTTAGGCTCATCATCTGGTCAGGCCCCTTCTTCATCCGGTGGCGACCTCTCCTTGTTCATCATCACCCTTCTGTCCTATCAGCGATAGAGGCCTCCCTCAAACCAATTCCTGTGAGATCTGTTGTTCTCAGCATGGTATTACCATCTCCACTGGATTCCGTAGTAGTGACCTCGTTCCTGCTGATCCTGATGAGTTATGTGTCACCGGAATAGGAATTCCGTTCTCCGAGTCCGGAGCATTTGGGAGTGAAAATGCTTATACTTCAGTGTTGTGTGAATTGGGTACACCAGCTAAGGGTCTAGCTGGTGTAGTGGTTTTACTGCTCACTATGTTCGGTTTGGTTACCCGATTCCCGATCCCGTAACATTATGCCATAGAGTTGTTACTACTACCGACTTCAGTGAACTCTGCATAGGCTCTCGTTTAGCCCGATCCCGCGATTTCTGCGCTCCTCTTCATATGAAACCAGTTCTTCCTGCACATCCATCTGGTCCTATGACAGAGGCTATGTCTGAAGCTGCGGTAGAGGACCTCCTACCAGCCATGGACAATGTGGTTGGTGCCACCAACACAGCAGCATTAAATTTGGACCCAACACTCAGAGAAGCAATGGATGGAGAGGATGCTCAGCTCTGGAAGGAAGCAATCTGCAAGGAACTGGAAGGGCTTGAAGCAATGGGCACATGGGAGGTCATACATCACCCACCTGGAGCACCACTTGTGGACTCAAAGATCATGCTTCACCTAAAAGCTCAATGCAGATGGTGTACCAATAAAACACAAGGCTTGACTAGTTGCAAGAGGTTTTACACAGAGGGAAGGGATTGACTACCAGGAAACCTTCTCTCCAGTCACACCCCTTGGAGCAATCAGGGCCATCCTGGCACTGGCTGTACAAAATGACTGGGAAGTTCATGCCCTAGACATCACAATGGCCTACCTGAATTCCACACTAGAGGAGGCAATCTACATGAAGCCACCAGAAGGATCAGGAGTAGCACCCAGTCAGGTGTACAAGGTAGTCAAAGGCTTGTATGGCCTGAAGAAATCTGGATGGGAATGGAACCTGGAGTTTGATAAGTCTCTGCAGCACATTGGTTTCTTTCAGGTAGAATGTGCCCCCTGCATCTACACCAAGGGACATGGTGAGGACCTAGTCATTGTAGCCATCTACATTGATGACACCCTGGTTATAGGCCCAAAACTTGAAGCTGTTCTGGGAGTCAAGAAACAGATTGGTCAAAAGTGGAAGATGGAAGACAGTGGTGAGGTCACCCACTTGCTCAGCATCAAGATCAGCAGGGACCACACAGAGCATACAATGACAATTGGCCAGGCAGGCTACATTGATCAAGTCATAAAGAAACATCTAGACAAATGCACAAGACCAGCTGCAGCCCCAATGCAGGAGAGCCCAGAGGGAACTGCAGTTGCAAGCAAAGCACAGCAAAAGGAGTACCTGATTATCATCAGCAAACTGCTCTGGATTGCCAACAGTATGTGACCAGATCTCAGCCTTGCAGTGAGTGTTCTTGCTAGACACATGTGGGAACTGTCACAAGAACACTACTGAGCAGCACAGCATGACTTATCCTACCTTGAAGGCACACAGGAAGTTGGGTTAATTTACAGAGTGAATGAACTGAAGGAACCACTGATTGCACATAGCAATGCAAACTGGGTGTCAGGGGTCTCGCACCTGAAACCCAGGTTGGTCTGTCAAGATACTTGGTGACTATCAAACTGTGCAACAGCTATTGTCTCAGTATCAGTCTCGACAAGCTAGTTGTTCAGTGACTATCAAGTTGCGCAATGACAGTGGGTGGCATTTGTTGTATATACTATCATAGGTTTTGGCTGACCTCTGTGGACACTCCATTCAGGGGTAGCTCGGCATGATCAATATCAATGCATAGGTTATGATGACACCAAGGTCTGGTGTGAGTGTTGATGATGATGAGGTTGATGGTGTTGGTGATAAGGTTGGTGGCATCAACATGAGTGTCCAGTGTGTTGACTGATGCTTGAGGTGATCCCCGGACTGCAGTGGACTACTGCCTTTGGTTCTATCTATATCCAGACTGCTGACCTGCTATGGGCCACCTTTGGATGTCAGGTAGTGGTGATACAACACATGCACTATGATGAGGAGCAACCTTGATAGATTGCTACTATGCTGACTGAAACTAATATATACTTATGCTGAAGTGATAACTAGTTATGATGGGTGTAGAGTGGATGAGGATCCACTTGACCTTTGATGATGAGAAAGTATGGTTATATACCTCTTCACAGCATCACCAGCGATGCTGCTCCTGCTCTCTCTCCAGAGAGTACCTTCTTCATTGAGTACTGTACAGGGGCCCCTCTAGCACTGCTCCTCCTCCTTGCTATCCTGCTTGCTTGGCACCCCTGTGCCTCTTGAGCTGTGTCAACTCCTTCGACACTGCTCCTCCTCCTTGCTATCCTGCTTGCTTGGCACCCCTGTGCCTCCTGAGTGGTGTCGACTCCTTCAACACTGCTCCTCCTCCTCAGGACCTGCTTGCCGGTTCCCTATACACTGCTCCTTCTCCTTTGACTGGTGATGGTTCCTTTGGCTCTTGTCTCTCGAGCCCCCTGAGTGGTAACCATCTGCATGCTCCTTGAGCTTGGTCCTCCTTGTGGCTGTGCCTGGCCCTCCTCGCATATGGCTCAGTGCTCCTTTGCATGTGAGTCCATAGGAGTCCATGGTCTCCATGGAGACTGCACTATGACCATGCTCTCTACTGGTATCAACTAGATCTCTGATACCTGTGCTCCTTCCATATGAACCAGTGACCCTCCTGCTTCTTGAGCATTCAGGCCCATGACACTGGGCAAGCGACACCACTGTACAGAGGAAGAGCACATTGGGATCAGTGGCCTTTGTGTATGAAAATGCAGTAGCCTGGAAGTCAGCAACACAGAAATGCATTTTGCTATCTGCTGTTGAAGCTGAGTTCATTGCTGCCACAGAAGCAACATGAGAAGTGCTTTTCCTCAAGCAACTCCTGCACTCAATTGGTATTGCCACCCATACTCCAACAGTCTACTAGACAACAAGGGCTGCATACAAGTTAGCAAGGATCCAGCACAACACTGGAAACTCAAGCATATTGATACCAAGTACCATTTCATTTGTGACAACATCTGAGAGGGAAGAGTGCAAGTCAAATATGTGGACACCAAGCAAAACTTGGCAGACATGCTCACAAAACCTGTTGGGAAACAGGTAATACAGCAAGCCAGATCTGGATTGCACCTACAAACCCTGGCTGTAGACACCAAGACAAGGACACCAAGCTATGCAGCCATCCTGCAAGGACCTGCATGAAACCACAAGCTGAGACAACAGCATGATGAAACAGTGACATATGCTGTTGAGGGAGTTGAAGTTGAAGAGAAATTTTTTGCAGCTCTCGAAAATAGAGAGGGGGACTTGGGAGTTTTGGACTCAAATTGCTGAAAACAGCCAAGACCCCCCTTCGGACTTGCGCTTTGACTCTGTACAAAATCATCATCTAAGAAAGAATACCCTTCAACTTGTTGCCCCTAACCGACATAGGGGTGTCACCTCTAGCAAGATGAGGTTGGTGTTGGTGAACATCACGGCCTGTTTACTAGTCGTACCGAGCTCAGCAAACAAATGCAAACCAGAGTGAATCTCTTCATGGACAAAGATCGTGCATTGCTTGGTAGAGTGTACTAACACATTTGATCATGATAGACAGGGGTGTGATGATCTGTTCCTTATCATCATTGACAGCAAATTTCAGTAGTTGAACGTCTTTTGGGGTGTTGGGTGTACCATAAACCTTGTCTTCCATGACTCGGTTGAGCCGGTTTTGAAGGATCTTAGGCAGTCGTGATAAGAGGTCCTGTACCGGGACAATGAAGGCATCGTAGATTGAGTAGTCTATGTTAGACATCATTGAAGGTGAGTTTGTGGATGAGGTATGGCTTTGAGTTGGGCTCATAACCTGATAAAAGATTAAAGGAGGACTGATGTCGACACTTAGCGATCGACAACAGTCAGATCACAGTAGCTGCTATTAGGGCAGAAACACTATACTCAATTGACTAAAGGAACATACATAGTGAGAGCCTAGAGCTCTCAGCTTGATATATATATTTACATCTTCGTGACACATGCCGAATGTGGCAGTATCCTACTTAATGATGAAGTGTGACAAGAGCGGGACTAAGTTGTACCCGATCTCTTCTGTATCGGCTTAGGTCAACTTACATCATCATATTGGATCGTTACCTTCAGCACCAGCAAGATGATGATAGAAGCATAAGCCGATACGATAAGAGATCGGGTACTGCTTGGTCCCGCTCGTTGTCATACTTCATCCTTGAGAGGACTCCCACCTTTGGGTGCGTGCCACTACTGTATATATATAACAAGCGGAGAGCTCAGGGTTGCCATCATGTTTTTAGTTCAGGTCAATATAGCATAGTGTGATAAAAGATATGACACTTAGCGACGCTTATCGGGTGATATTAGTCAAAGCACAGTATTGCAGCTATTGAGCAGAAACACTATACTATATTGACCTGAGGAAAGAACATTGTGGCAGCCTCGAGCTCTCCGCTTGATATCTGTATACTGTTAGCGGCACATGCGCAAAGGTGAAAGCATCCCTCTTAATGACCAAGTATGACAACAGGCGGGACTAAGCGGTACCCGATCTCTGATCAGATCGCTTTATGTTACTTTTAATGTCTTGCTGGATCGCAACCTTCAGCACTCAATAGCTTGAATACTGTGCTCTGACTGGTATCGACTGTCAAGCGTCGACACCCGTCTCCCTTTACTCTTTGAACAGCGAACAAAGTAACATAAATCCTGACAGGATTTCTTTCGACCTCTAACATCGGATAAAATTGTTCTTAATTTACAATCAGACGACCACGCGGGCGCAAACGATTTCTTAAAAACATGACAATGTTTTCAGCTGTATGTCATACTTGTCCTAAGTACAGTGTTCAAGCTCTTGAGCAAAACACTATACTATATTGACATCAGAAAAGAATGTGGTGAGAGCCTCGAGCTCTCCCCTTGATATATATACAAATTGTCGGTGCATGCCACATGTGGGAGCATCATCCTCAATGACAAAGTACGACAACGAGCGGGACCAAGTATCCGATCCCTCACTTAGATCGGCTCCGCCCGATCTTCAGGGTCGTGCTGGACCGTTACCTTCAGCAGCTCCCACATTTGGCATGTGCCGACACCTTGTATATATATCAAGCAGAGAGCTAGAGGCTACTACCATGTTCTGATCCGGTCAATATAGTATATTGTTTTTGCTCAATAGCTTGAACACTGTGCTTAGACCATCGTCGACCACTGAGTGTCGACACCCGTATTCTTTTATTCTCCAAACATAATCTGGACTTAGTTTTTCAATGCGTATTTTATCTTAACAAGAACCGCGTGATTGGCCCATTACAGAATCACGAACATGCTCGTGATTCTGTAACTGATGTCGCTCGAGATCGAAAAATGCACAGTGATATAGAAAATTAAAGTCGGCGTGGGAACAGTTTGCTTGAGACTCTGAGGAAAATATGCCAGACTTTGCGGACTGAGAAAAGATATGACGCTTAGCAAAGCTTTGATAAAAGAAGAGTGACAATTAGCGACGAGATCTAAGAAAAGAAGAGTGACACTTAGCGACGGAGATTCTTGACTACGACGATTCGATCGAGTGTCGGGAGCCAGCTCGGTGTCCTTTAATAGCGCGGGTCGCATTAGAGTAACCGAGGTATGTCCCACGGAGAGCCCGTAGGCATAAGCACTAGGCTCTTGCCGCATTTAGTCGGTCAATTGAGTATATTTGTTCTGTCTATAAACTAGCAGCGACATCGTACTTAGACTCTCCCCAATCACCAGTATTGGGACCGAAATGACTAAAGTTTCCAACAGGTTATGAGCCCAAACAGCCTATAAGCTACCAACAAGAAAATACACTTTCAACATGTTGAACCACAACTACTCAGCCTACGAAGACTTCATCCAGGATGCCGAGGACATCATCCATCGCCTCCTGATCAAGCTTCAGAGCCAATTCCACAGGATGATCAAAAACAATGTATATGGTATGATGGAGGAGCCAAAGGACAGAACAATCTTTGCCTACTCCAACAGGATGAACAGGAAGCAGGTAGTGACACTGCTCACTATACTTATCAAGTGTGCTAGTCACCTCTACTTTGCAACCCACAAACTAGGCCCATTCCATGATCACTTCGACCTCAGAAAACAGATGAGGGCATGCATCAACTTCCTCATCACTAACCAAGACAGTGATGCCTCTTGCATTTTAGACCTCAAAATTGAGAGCAACAAGGCCAGCACTTCGACAGGCAACATGCCTTACTACCATGTTGCTGACATCAGTCAGCATGACACTCAAGATGTCATGTCATCAGGCAGTGAGGCCCAACATACTGAGACATCTGAAAAACCTCTTGGTGGAGAAACAACTCCTGACAAACCCCTCCACAGCCAAGTTGCCACACCCACCACAATGCCAGAGCTGATGCAGCTGACAAACCACCACCTCAAGGTGTTAACTGGCCTTAGCGACAAACTAAAATGGGATGAAAAAGACTTACTTGACCCTAAAAGAGTTTTGGTCCATGCATGGTGACAGCAGCTGTGTGAAAAACTATCAGTGGTTCCATTTGCATGTGACATACTTGACTGCAAGGTAACGACATTTGCTGATGCAGACTCCTTGCTACATTCCATTATCATGGGCAGCTTTTCCCCACAGCTACAGTCAGAATACTTCTTGGAATGGGGTGATAGACCTATTGAGATCTCAGTTGACCTCTATGACTGGGCTATCAATAAGTGTAGGATACACTCCGATTCCAAGGAATACAAGCTTCTCAAGGCAATGTATGCCCTCAAATGGGATCAAGTAGGGAGCTGGGCATACAACTTCCTCACTAGGTGGGAAGTGCATGTCTCTGAGCTGCATGCTTACTTGACCAAGCCCTGGACACTGACTCAACAATATAAGACTCTGAAGCAAGCACTCCCAGGTGATAGGAACAGGCTGTTCAACCTGATTTTTGTACTTTATGAAACATTAATTGAAGAGCATACAACCTTAAGTGTTGCCAATGTCCTGTGCAAGTGCTACAGGTTAGCAGCCAACAGTGCCCCTGTTTGCCTCTCCAACACTGCCAACAACATTGATTTGAATGTGCTATGAGCCACCACACTCATAAACTGCTGGGCATGTGGTGAGGATGGACACTTGGCAAACCATTGCCCCAATGAGATTGCATATGATAAATGGAAGAAAGACAGAGTGAAGGTACCCCCAAAAGTGTGAGCAAATGCTTGTATTGTACTGCCTCTTGATCACCCTCGAGACACATAGGATGGGGTGCTGGAACTTGCATTCTTCACCAACCTCAATCCAGCAACCCCATACATACCACCTGGCCTGATACCATTTGTATTCAACTCCAGCACATCATGCATTATGGTCAACTCTGAACAACACAGAAAAGGCTGGCATGATGCTAATGACTCTGTCACCATCACCACCACTGATGGTGGCAAGCTCCCAGTACCAAAAATAGGGGGGACAGTCAGCTTACTCAGCCTGAATCCCACAATGAAACAATGGGAATGGATGACTTACAATGACTGTCTCTTGGTTCCTGGATTAGTGACTAACCTCATTGGGACCAAAATGGTCACACAGGCAAAGGGGAAGGTGACCTTCAAAGATGAGTTAGTTACCATCCAAGACTGCCATGGTTGCACCATTGGAGTCCCAATCAGCAGTAATGGATATCTGGTGTCAGGGGTCTCGCGCCTGAAACCCAGGTCGGTCTGTCGAGATACTCGGTGACTATCAAACTGTGTGACAGCTATTGTCTCGGTATCGGTGACTATCAAGTTGCGCAGTGACAGCAGGTGGTGTTTGTTGTATATACTATTGTAGGTTTCGGCTGACCTCTGTGGACACTCCATTCAGGGGTAGCTCGGCACGATCAATAGCAAGGAGTAGGTTGTGATGACACCAAGGGTCTGGTGTGAGTGTTGATGATGATGAGGTTGATGGTGTTGATGATGAGATTGGTGGTGTCGATGATAATGAGGTTGATGGTGTTGGTGATAAGGTTGGTGGTGTCAACATGAGTGTCCAGTGTGTTGACTTGATGCTTGAAGTGATCCCCAGACTGCAGTGGACTACTGCCTTCGGTTCTATCTTGATCCGGACTGCTAACCTGCTATGGGTGCCTTCGGATGTCAGGTAGTGGTGATACAACACACACACTATGATGAGGAGCAACCTTGATAGATTGCTGCTATGCTGACTGAAACTAATATATACTTATGCTGAAGTGATAACTAGTTATGGTGAGTAGAGTGGATGAGGATCCACTTGACCTATGATGATGAGAAAGCATGGTTATATACCTCTTCACAGCATCGCCAGTGATGCTGCTCCTGCTCTCTCTCCAGAGAGTACCTTCTTCATCGAGTACTGCTCAGGGGCCTCTCCTGCTTGGCACCCCTGTGCCTCTTGAGTGGTGTCGCCTCCTTCGACACTGCTCCTCCTCCTCATGACCTGGTGTCGACTCCTTCGACACTGCTCCTCTTCCTCATGACCTGGTGTTGACTCCTTCGACACTGCTCCTCTTCCTCAGGACCTGCCTGCTAGTGTCCTATACACTGCTCCTCTTCCTCAGGACCTGCTTGCCAGTGTCCTATGACTCTTGTCTCTCAAGCCCCTGAGTGGTAACCATCTGAGCTTGGTCCTCTTCGTGGCTGTGCCTGCTCCTTGAGCTTGGTCCTCCTCGTGGCTGTGCCTGGCCCTCCTTGCATGTGGCTCGGTTCTCCTTTGCATGTGAGTCCATAGGAGTCCATGGTCTCCATGGAGACTGCACTACGACCATGCTCTCTACTGGTATCGACTAGGTCTTCGATACCTGTGCTCCTTCCATATGAACCAGTGACTCTCCTGCTTCTTGAGCATCCAGGCCCATGACAAATTCTAGTGGCCCTTTGCAATCTCACAAGCAGCCTATGTTCATAACCAACTTGCAGGGACAACACAGGGTGGCAAGACACCCTTCGAAACCTTCTATGGTAAGGTGCCAGAACTTTGACACATGTGCCACTTCAGTTGTGCTGCATATGTCATCCTGAGGGGTAACACAAGGACCACCTGGCTGCATGACAACCTGGTGATTAGCAAACACCTATGCCCATGTGCCCTTCATGGTACCTACCTCAGCTACTCAGACACCACTCATGCCATCAAAGGCCACAGAGTCTGGCTCCAGGAACTTGATCATATTGTTGTCATCAAGGATGTCTGCTTCTCTGAACTCGAGCACCCAAGTACAGACCCTCTCCCTCCCATGTACCAGTCCTTTCCAGTGAGAACATGCTACTGCAATCATACAGTTGGCTACCACCCACAGACACATCAGACAACTCAGATGATGAGGACTTTGTCATGGGCCTGGATGCTCAAGAAGCAGGAGGGTCACTGGTTCATATGGACGGAGCACAGGTATCGAAGACCTAGTCGATACCAGTAGAGAGCATGGTCGTAGTGCAGTCTCCATGGAGACCATGGACTCCTATGGATTCACATGCAAAGGAGCACTGAGCCCATATGCGAGGAGGACCAGGCACAGCCACGAGGAGGACCAAGCTCAAAGAGCAGGCGCAGCCACGAGGAGGACCAAGCTCAGATGGTTACCACTCAGGGGGCTCGAGAGACAGGAAGTCGACACAGGTCATGAGGAGGAGGAGCAGTGTCGAAGGAGTCGACACCACTCAAGAGGCACAGGGGTGCCAAGCAGAAGAGGCCCCTGAGCAGTACTCGATGAAGAAGGTACTCTCTGGAGAGAGAGCAGGAGCAGCATCGCTGGCAATGCTGTGAAGAGGTATATAACCATGCTTTCTCATCATCATAGGTCGAGTGGATCCCCATCCACTCTACTCACCATACAACTAGTCAATACTTTAGAAACACAAGTACTCATTAGTTACAGTCAGCATAGCAGCAATCTATCAAGGTTGCTCCTCATCGTAGTGTGTGTGTTGTATCACCACTACCTGACGTCCGAAGGCGCCCATAGCAGGTTAGCGGTCCGGATATAGATAGAACCGAAGGCAGTAGTCCACTGCGGTCCGGGGATCACTTCAAAGCATCAAGTCAACACACTGGACACTCGTGTTGACGCCACCAACCTTATCACCAACACCATCACCCTCATTATCATTGACATCACCAACCTTATCATCAACACCATCAACCTCATTATCATCAACACCATCAACCTCATTATCATCGACATCACCAATCTCATCACCAACACCATCAACCTCATCATCATCAACACCCACACCAGACCTTGGTGTCATCATAACATTGATATTGATCGTGCCGAGCTACCCCTGAACGGAGTGTCCACAGAGGTCAGCCGAAACCTACGATAGTATATACAACGAATGCCACCTGCTGTCACTGCACAACTTGATAGTCACCGATACCGAGACAATAGCTGTCACACAGTTTAATAGTCACCGAGTATCTCGACAGACCGACCTGGGTTTCAGGCGCGAGACCCCTGACATTAGAGTGGATTGTTCAAGCAGCTCCTCATGATCACCATGACGGACCCAGACCTCAACAATAAGCTCGATAGACTACTCACTCTATTGGAAGCACAGCTAGAGCTTACCAGACAGGGTCATCGAGAGGAACGATTACAACGAGCTCAACTGAGCAGGGAGGAGACAATGGACCTCTCTCACTCAGAAGACCAAGCAGGAGGAGGAGATGAGTCTATGATAGGAGACCCACATACTCCTACTCCAGCTCCACGACCAAGACGATCAGTCTCATTCAACCTGGATGAGCAGGAGGACATCAACTACGAGAAGTATGCTTCACCTACTGGGCCAAGATATGTCAAGGCTAAGCTGGACCCCTACAGCAGGACTAGGACGGACCCTTACCCCCTGGACCACGAGGAGGATACCAGCATCATGGCAGAGCTTAACCGGTCAAAGCCCATTGCCACCCCCTTTCCAAAGTTCAATCCCCGAGACATGGAGATCTTCATTCTAGAAGCCGAAGCATGGTTTAAGTTCAACCAGGTGTATGAGCAGTCTAGGATGATCAATCACATGGGTGCTCAACTGGAAGGGACAGCAAGAGAGTGGTGGACCTCCAAGCTCCGTATTGATAGAGCTAGAGAAGGAAGGTTGTTCAATGATTGGCACTACTTCACAGAGCGACTGTCAGAGCAGTTCAACCCACGCAATGCTAGGATGGAGGCATACAACAAGCTGTTGGCTCTCAGACTCACAAGTGATACTCCTGGTGCCGCCACACGTCATGTAGAGCGGTTCAGAGACTTGGAAGGACAGGTCAACCTAGATGACAACGAGCTAGTGATTGATCTCTTCAGAGGTAGTCTCACTCGCAGCATACAGGAGAAGTTTGAGAGGAATCCACCTGGGAAGAGATGGGAGTGGTATCGAGAGGTTGAGGAGATCGATCGACAGAGGATGTTACTACAGCAGTCCTCGGCTAGACACTCACTCCCAAATGCCACATCACCTCCACTAAGAACTGGGTCTCGGCCAAATCAAAGTTCGATCCCCATCCGACAACCCACTCAAACTTATCCAGCTCGATCACCATCACAAGCAACTACACAAGCAACTATACAAAACCTAAACCGACCCCTTCCTCATCATCTCACCCAACCCTCGAAGCAAGGAAGCCCTGCTCCATCAGGTATCAACACCTGTCATGTATGCAAAGGTATTGGCCATTGGGCCAGAGACTGCCCCAGCAGGAGGGTAGACCCTCTTAGCTCTCGACCCATGGGACCAAAGGTTATGGTCACCACAGCAGACCCCTTCGAGGAGGCCACCGACTCAGGAGATGGCCACACAGGCAGCACTGAGACGGGTGACCCCGAGGCCATGGACCTCAGCTCATACCAGCAACCCATGGACCCCGATCACGAGGAGGAGCACGATGATGATGACGACGAGGGAAACGTCAGTGGGGTGATGCACTGATGGCATGCATTGCTCTACAAACCTCCTCGCCATCACTCTGTATATATCAAGATTGTCAAGTATGTTTCTCTACCAGTGGAGGCAAAGCAGTACTGGAGCTCTCTGGAATGGTTCAAGACCATCCTGCTCGGATACTAGCTGATACCAGTGCTGGTTTGTCCATAGTCTCAGATTCTTTCATTATTAAGTACCAAATACCCACAAAACCCATAAAAACAAGATCGATCCATGGTGTCACCAGACACCAACTCTCCATCAATAGTTCTGTGAGCATGCAGGTATCTATTGGTACACACAATCTGGGTGTGGTCGAAGCTTCAGTGGCCGACACTGCGGACTATGACCTCATCCTGGGGTTCACTGAGCTACGGAGGCTCAAACCCACCATACAATGGGATACGGGCCAGCTGGAGTTCAAGACTCAGGAGCAGGACCGACCCCCTAGGAGACCCCCTGAAGCAGCAAGAGCAGGGGACCTAACCATGAGGAGACCAACCCTTCATGGTAACGAGTTTGTCTCAGCAGAGCGCATACTACGAGCAGCTCTGGAAGATGGACCCATAGGGTTCATGCTGTTAGAGGAGCCACCATCATCACTCCCGGCCTTTGGTTTTGTACCTACAGGCGCAGACAAAGGAGTCGAGATGGAGGTGGAGGTAGATAAGGTGGTGACGGCTGCAGACATACCAAAGCCATACCAACACCTGCGAGATGTGTTTGATGAGGTGGAAGCAGACAAGCTGCCCCATCATACCGAGCATGATCTCCACCTCGAGTTGATAGAAGGAGGTAAGCCACCTCAAGGGCCCCTATACCTTAAGGGACCCAAGGAGATGTCCGAGTTGAGGAGGTACTTGGATGAGAACCTCGAGAAGGGGTTCATAAGACCATCGAAGAGCCCGGCACGATCACCAGTGCTCTTCGTACCAAAGAAGGATGGAGGTCTCAGACTCTGTGTGGACTACAGAGGTCTCAACGAGATCACTGTCAAGAACAGGGCACCATTGCCCCTCATCGAGGAGCAGCTGTTCTTACTCAGGAAGGCAAGGATCTATACCAAGCTAGACCTTAGAGCAGCATACAACCTCATCCGGATTGCTAAAGGAGATGAATGGAAGACAGCTTTTGGCACTCAGTTGGGACTCTATGAGTACCTAGTGATGCCCTTTGGCCTAGCCAATGCTCCGGCTCACTTCCAGTCATTCATCAATGACATCTTCCGAGACATCATTGGAGTATATGTAGTGGTATACTTAGATGACTTCCTGATCTTCAGTGACACTGAAGAGGTACATGTGAAGCATGTCACCGAGGTCCTCACTCGCTTAAGGAGCAACAGGCTCTTTGCTAAGCTGTCGAAGTGTGAGTTCCACACCAAGACAGTCGAGTTCCTGGGGTACATCATCAAGCCAACGGGCATAGAGATGGACCCAGAAAAGGTGCGCACTGTCAAGGAGTGGCCAATGCCAGAGTCAATCCATGACATCCAGAGGTTCCTGGGTTTTGCCAACTTCTATCGAAGGTTCATAGCCCACTTTGCTCGCATAGCCAAGCCCTTGACAGCACTGGTAAAGCCTATAGAACGGTTCAAGAAGTTCGAGCTACCAGAGGAGGCCCAACAGGCCTTCCACAAGCTCATCCAGGCCTTCACATCAGCAGGAGTGCTTCAGCACTTCGACTACCACCTTCCAACAAGGTTGGAGACTGATGCAAGTGACTTTGCTATAGCAGGAGTACTCAAGCAGGAGCATGAAGGACGATGGCATCCAGTGGCCTTCTACTCTAGGAAGATGTCTTCTGCCGAGAAGAACTATGAGATCCATGATAAGGAGCTCCTAGCTGTGGTCGCCTGCCTCACTCAGTGGCGACACATGCTAGCTGGACTACCGAACCAACTGGTCATCCTCACTGACCATGAAGCCCTCAAGTACTTCAAGTCACAGAGATGCATCACAGGTCGACAAGCTCGATGGGCAATACTACTAGCAGACTTCGACTTCATATTGCAGTATCGACCAGGAGACAAAGGTGGTGAACCCGATGCTCTCACCAGAAGGACAGACATGCAACCAGCCGGTGAAGAGCAGGATCACAATGTGAGGCAACTACTGCCTCCTCGAGTGTTCAAGGAGACAGCAGACCATGACTCGCTCCTAGTGGCCCCCATGATCTCGATGGAGTCCATAGCATCAAAAGGTCTCAAAGACCTGGTCAAGATCTTCCAGCCTTTAGACCAAGAGCTACAGGAGATACATAGGAAGAAGCCTTTCGAACTCAAGGATGACCTATGGTACAGTGGAGGAAGGTTGGTTATCCCCAAGGTGATCATGCCAGGGAGGACCAACAACCGACACTCAAGGAGTGCCAAAGAGGTAGATGGACAGTCTCTCTCTGTAGAGCATCTGCGATTCATGGTGATGACCCAATGCCATGATGGTATCACTGCTGGACACGTAGGAAGAGATGCTACCATCAAGGCAGCTCAACGACATTACTGGTGGCCAAACATGACAGCTTGGATTGCAGACTATGTAGCAAGTTGTCCTGTATGTGCTAGGTACAAAGCTCCTCGTCATCGTCCATATGGTTTGCTACAGCCACTAGCAACCCCAGACAGGCCCTGGGGCTCCATATCCCTCGACTTCATTGAAGGACTACCACCATCAAAGAAGTATGACTCCAAGACCTATGACTCTATCCTAGTCATCGTCGACAGGTTAACCAAGTTTGCCATACTAGCTCCAACCCATAAGACAGTCACAGCCAAACAGACTGCAGTATTGCTATATGGACACATGGTTAGACTCTTCGGATACCCAGATCACATGGTCTCGGACCGAGGCAGGCAGTTCATATCAGGAGCATGGAAGGCATTTGCAGAGCAAATGGGTGTGAAGCACTCACTTAGCACGGCCTACCATCCTCAAACTGATGGTCAGACAGAGAGAGTCAATCAGGTCATAGAGCAATATCTCAGGATGTACTGCAACTATGAACAGGATGACTGGGCCAACCTGCTGGACACTGTGGCCTTTGTATACAACAACACGGTCCACAACAGCATTGGTGTCTCACCATTCTTTGCATGCTATGGATGGAACCCCAAAGCTCATCCTGACATCCCTCAACGACTAGGAGTCAATGATCCAGGTCGCTTCGAGTACCTCATGGATGGAAAGGAGCGTTGCAAGAACCTCCAGGAGCAGATCAGAGAGGCACAACGTAGATCAGTAGACCAGTATAACAGGAAGCACAAGGACATTGAGTTTAAGGTGGGTGATATGGTCTATATCAACTGCCGAAACTGGAAGACACGGAGACCCACACCCAAGTTGGATACCCGGTTTGCAGGACCCTACCCAGTTCAGGAACGGGTAGGACGCCGAGCTTACCGAATCACATTGCCAGCAAACCTTAGGGTGCATGATGTGTTCCATGTCTCCATGCTCGAGCCAGCAAGAACAAGTTCTCTTCCTCAACGTGCTGAACAGCCCACCATGCCACCACTTCCAGATGAGGACCTCGACCTCGAAGTCGAAGCACTCATCGACAAGCGTTCACACAATGGGACTACAGAGTACAAGGTGTTGTGGAGAGGGTACTCAGAAGAAGCTGCTTCATGGGAACCAGTAGAGAACCTCAACTGTCCCGACCTCATCCAGGAGTATGAGGTGTCGGAGGGGGGACGAGTGAGTAGACAAAGTAGAGAAAGGAGGAGAGAACAGGAGGAGTAGAGAGAGGAGGATGACGTTGAGAGAAGGAGGAAGGATGACGGGGGCGATGTTGTCAAGGAAGAGGAGGAGTCAGCATGAACCAGACCAGAGCATGCCTCGACGGAGCTCGGCTCTTAAGAGGGGGGTAGTGTCATGGGCCTGGATGCTCAAGAAGCAGGAGGGTCACTGGTTCATATGGACGGAGCACAGGTATCGAAGACCTAGTCGATACCAGTAGAGAGCATGGTCGTAGTGCAGTCTCCATGGAGACCATGGACTCCTATGGATTCACATGCAAAGGAGCACTGAGCCCATATGCGAGGAGGACCAGGCACAGCCACGAGGAGGACCAAGCTCAAAGAGCAGGCGCAGCCACGAGGAGGACCAAGCTCAGATGGTTACCACTCAGGGGGCTCGAGAGACAGGAAGTCGACACAGGTCATGAGGAGGAGGAGCAGTGTCGAAGGAGTCGACACCACTCAAGAGGCACAGGGGTGCCAAGCAGAAGAGGCCCCTGAGCAGTACTCGATGAAGAAGGTACTCTCTGGAGAGAGAGCAGGAGCAGCATCGCTGGCAATGCTGTGAAGAGGTATATAACCATGCTTTCTCATCATCATAGGTCGAGTGGATCCCCATCCACTCTACTCACCATACAACTAGTCAATACTTTAGAAACACAAGTACTCATTAGTTACAGTCAGCATAGCAGCAATCTATCAAGGTTGCTCCTCATCGTAGTGTGTGTGTTGTATCACCACTACCTGACGTCCGAAGGCGCCCATAGCAGGTTAGCGGTCCGGATATAGATAGAACCGAAGGCAGTAGTCCACTGCGGTCCGGGGATCACTTCAAAGCATCAAGTCAACACACTGGACACTCGTGTTGACGCCACCAACCTTATCACCAACACCATCACCCTCATTATCATTGACATCACCAACCTTATCATCAACACCATCAACCTCATTATCATCGACATCACCAATCTCATCACCAACACCATCAACCTCATCATCATCAACACCCACACCAGACCTTGGTGTCATCATAACATTGATATTGATCGTGCCGAGCTACCCCTGAACGGAGTGTCCACAGAGGTCAGCCGAAACCTACGATAGTATATACAACGAACGCCACCTGCTGTCACTGCACAACTTGATAGTCACCGATACCGAGACAATAGCTGTCACACAGTTTAATAGTCACCGAGTATCTCGACAGACCGACCTGGGTTTCAGGCGCGAGACCCCTGACAGACTTCACCACTTCCTCCCTGCAGCAATTCTCTTGACAGCAAGAGACCCAACCTCTGGATGACTTTATCAATGATCTGGACCCCTACCCAGAATGGCACCACATGATGTCCAACATCCATGATGCCAGTGAAATTGTTATCAACATGGATGCCATCCGCATGGACCTCAATGTCCAACTCGACAATGCCACGGCCGAGGGGGGCACTGATGCTGAAGCAAACCCAGAGGCCTCCACCAACACTTCTCATCTGGAGTCCCCCCGATTTGACCTGTATGACGAGTACCTACTGTCGACACCTGCATCACCTAGTAGTGAGTCCCCTGACCCTCTAGGCATGCTCAGCTTTATGGCCTTTGCCACAAGTTGCACTACCAAACCAACCCTGCCAACCCTCAGACACCATCTTGACCAGATAGCATTTGCAACCATTGTCATGAACTGGGTAGCTCTAGGTGCCAGTGGCCAGCACCTCTGCAGTGCCAATGGTATTCTGCTCGAACCATCATCACTATCAGAGGCACAGATGCAGGACGATTGGGCAAAATGGAAAGAAGCTATGAATGTTGAAATGGGCAGCATGCAGAAGATGGATGTCTTTGAATTGGTGGATCTCCCAACAGATGGAAAGCTCATTGGTGTATGATGGGTATACAAACTAAAGCTTGACACTCATTGGCACACTATGCAATACAAAGCAAGGCTTGTAGCTCAAGGGTACACACAAAGACCAGGCCTAGACTATGACCAGACATTCAGCCCAGTTGTCCATCTCCAGACCATGCACATCCTACTTGCCCTGGCCTGTCGATATAAACTACACATTGCCCAACTGGATGTGAGCATGGCATTCCTAAATGGAAAGATTGACAAAGAGGTTCATGTATGGATCCCACCCACATTTGAGACTCCCAAGAACAATGGAAAGTGCTACCACCTCAAGAAAGCACTATATGGACTCAAGCAAGCAGGTCATCTCTGGCACACAGCACTTGACAAGCAGCTGAGAGCATTTGGCTTCAAGTGCTGCCATGCAGAACCATGTGTATACATGCAAGGGATCAAGGATGCCATGATAATACTGGCAGTATACATGGATGACTTACTCATTATTGGAGCAACATCATCTCATGTCAAATCAGTCAGGCAACAACTGTCTAGTGTCTTCAGCATCATGGACCAAGGAAATGTCTCTCACATCATTGGGATGAATGTCAAGTATGATTGTGAAGCACAGACACTCTCAATAGACCAAAGCAGGTATATTGAAGGGACTCTGGAGAAATTTGGTATGAGCAATGCTTGGACTGTACAATCACCTGCCATAGAAGCAATCAATGCAATGGGCCCACGACAAGGGGATATGGCAAATGCAGAGGAGCTATGACATTACACATCACTGGTCAGATCACTACTCTGGATCGCACAGGGAACCCATCCCAACATAGCTTTTGCCATCGGCTGATGTGCCCACTTCATCACCAATCCTTCAAGTGAACACCTAGTCACCACCAAGAGGATCCTTAAGTACCTAAAGGGAACCAAAGACATTAGCCTCAATGCAAATGCAACAAACAGTGATCAAATGGTAACAGGGTGGGCTGATTCAGACTGGGCAGGACTGCATGACTGCTGCTGCTCAACTTCAGGATATGTCTTCGCCATCGATGGACTCATTTGCAGCTGGTCTTCACGACTCCAACCAATGGTGGCAAACAGCTCAGTAGAAGCAGAGTATATTGCACTGGTGGGAGCTGCAAGAGAGATGCTGTGGACAACCATGTTCCTATGGGAACTAGACCAATCATTCCCAAAAACATCAACAATCCACATAATGGCTGAGACTACAATGCTACACTCATATGAAGGAAGCCTCACCTTCAATCTGAACACCCCAATACTATACAGCAACTCTGCAGGCACTTGTGTTATTGCCAACGATCCACAGCACTTCAAGAGAATGAAGCACATAGACATCACACACTTCTTCTTGTGAGATGAAGTGGCTGATGGCAATCTCACTATTGCTCCAGTACAGAGTAGTGAGAACCTTGCTGATTTACTGACCAAGCCACTCACAGTGCTGATGCTTTCACACCTTCGACAACTACTCGGCCTAATTATATTGGAGAGACATGCGGGATCGAGAGGGGGTGCTAAAGAGGACGATCCAGCATGACCCTGAAAGAGTTAATTGGGGAGAAAAGATCAGAGCCGAGATCAAACGAAGTCGATCTCGGCAGAACAATCGGGTAACACCAATAGAAGAGAGAAATCGGGTACAACTATGTCCCACTTGTTGTCGCATATCGACATTAGATAGGATGCCCTCATACCTGGGCATGTACCATATGTTTGTATATATACCAAGCAGAGAGCACTAGGCTCTCGCTGCATTTAGTCAGTCAATTGAGTATATTTGTTCTGTCTATAAACTAGCAGCAACATCGTACTTAGACTCTCCCTGATCACCAGTATTGGGACCGAAACGACTTAAGTTTCCAACATTGGATAGCGCGCTCCGCAAATGCATTATCAGTGTGCTGTTGCATTGGGGAGGCAGTGATCTTGATGCTGGATGACAAGCAGAGGTTTTGGAAGGATGCTGTCCAGAGTTCGCCTTGGTCAACTTGGATCTCTTTGATGTCACATCCCATTGTCATGCTGGTGGATTGGCATTGAGGGGGTTGATGAGTCTCAGAGAGCCAGTACAATGCCTCTGTGGTTGCATGGGCCTTATCGAGTAGTCCTTGAACCCATATCATCCCAGAGAATGCATCATAAATGATGAGGACATAGGAAAACTGGGGGCACTCATGCAGTGGTCCCATAATGTCCATAGACATGAGTTTGAGTGGGTGCTTGACATTGCTGGGGTGTGGTTCCATTCTGGCCACTGCCTTGCTGCATATGCATGTGTCACATAGTACTTTGAGTTGTGTTGCTTGCACCAAGGGTATGTTGTGGGCAATGGTTGCAGATTGGGTGCATAAGTTGGTGTTGTATCCTGGGTGGCAAAGGTGACAGTGCCAGAGGTTAGCTTTGGTGTCATTTTTGCACAATTGTGTCTTCCTCTGCCACATTCCTGAGAAGGCCAGTGACACTTTGGGTTTGGGCATACTATCATCCCAAAGGATCATTCCAGCAGCTGGGTATCCATTGCTGCTGATTGGGACTCCTATGGCACAGCCATGACAGTCTTGGGCTGTAACTAGCTCATCCTTGAAAGTTACCTTTCCCTTTGCTTGTGTGACTGTCTTGGTACCAATGAGGTTGGTCACCAATCCAGGAACTAGGAGGCAGTTGTTGTAGGTCATTTGTTCCCATTGTTTTGTCATTGGGCTTAGGCTGAGTAAACTGACAGTACCTCCTATTTTTGGTACTGGGAGCTTACCACTGTCAGCAGTGATGATGGTGATGGAATCATTGGCATCACACCAGCCTTGTCTGTGTTGCTTGGAGTTAACCATGATGCATAAAGCACCAGAGTCAAATATGAATGGTATCAGGCCAGGTGGTATGTGTCATAGGACCGGATGCGCAGAAGGACCAGATCCGTATGAGGAGAGATCATGCACAGAAATCGCAGGATCAGGCGATCTGGTGGGTTCTGACAGAGTTTGTTGAGATCGGTAGAATCGAGGTTCTACGACAGAATCCACTGGGATCAGTAGGAGCGAGATCTTACAGCAGAGGTCATCAGGATCAGCAGAAATACGACTGTCACAGGATCTGCGCAGAAGGTCCTGCGCAGAAAAGATCTGGAAACAGACATCGGGTGTCGACGATCTGATCGGGCTGGTTGAGCACAGAATTTGTGGGATCAACTGCAAACCAGGGGTCTTGATTAATCTCACCAGGATTGATCAGAACAAGCCTAGCCAGTATGTTTTGCCAAAATGTGCTGACCAAGCCATTGGTACAGGATGGGTCAATTGTCATGATCAAGTAATAGGAGGATTGGAAGGAGGGGTCCCTGGCATTGGAAGGATAAGGAGCATATGGGAAGGCCACATGCAAGGAAGAGGACCCAGCCCAGTGTCACACAGTTGGTTACCACTCAGGGGGACATGCTCATTGCCATAGCACAGCCACAAGGGCAACCACATGATCAGGAAGCATGACAATAGGTTTTGGCTAAGCAATCAAGGGAGTCACAAGACCAGGGGTGAAAGGATGGACACCAGTTAGGAGAGAGAGAGTGATGTCAGAAGAGACCAGGGGTGATTCATAGGGAGGAAGAGCAGTGCCAACAAGGTCGACACACATCACCAGGCATAGGGAAGCATGAAGGCATGGGGGCAGTGTCAAACAGTTAGGCACATGGTCTGCACAGCACAGAAGGAGCTGACACACAGCTCACATAGAAGAGGAGTGGTGTTGGAAGAATGCAAAGACTCCTTCTGAAGGAGCAGGAGGGGTGTTGCAGATGACACCCAACAAAACACATAAAAACTCTCGTTTCACCATAAGCATGCAAGTGGATCCCCATCTACTCTACTCTTTATCATATGTACTCTTTACTTGACTCATATCATTGCAATAGCATAGCTTTGCAACAACATCTCAAACATGTGTGTTGTATCACCATTGGATGTCAACTGTAGGTGGTGTTCCCCAACACCTGTGGTCCAGTTCATCACTGTAGGTGGTGTTGCTCAGCATCTGCAGTCCAGTCAGTTACTGTAGGTGGTGTCTAAACACCTGTAGTCCAGTACCCCCCCCTCATCTGTAGGCAAGAGTCTTATTGCGGTCCAGATGACATCAAGAGCATCAAGCACTATGAACACTCAAGCTATAATAGGAGAGTTGTGTCTGATACCACACTCACATCAATGTGTTACAGACATGCCATATAGCCTCTGAATGGAGTGTTCAAGGTGGTCAGCCGAAACCTATCAGAAATAAGCCTTCTGGTTCCTTTCGCCGAAACGGTTCAGAAGGAGCTTACTCAGTTGATCTCTGTCAGCAGTCGTGCGCCTGGAACCCGAAATCTATTGTAAAAGCTGACTAGAATAGACCTTGGCAAAATCTATTGTAAAAGCCTTCTATGAACTTTCTTGCTGGAATAAATTGTAACATGGAATTAGAACAGATTCTGACTAACCATTGTGGACACTCTGTCCAGTGGTAGTGTGGCACAATCAATGTCCTAGCAAACCTACTTGAGACTACACCAGGGTGTGGTGCAACAGCATCTGTCTTGACATGAGCATCCACAATGTCAACAGTTGCACAATTGATTGATTGAATGGTAACCAGACCACAGTGGACAACTGCCTTTGGTATGAGATTGAGAGCACTGGACCACAGAGACTGCCTTTGGTATTGATTGTTATCTGGACCACAGTTGAGAACTGCCTACAGATGCCATCAAGTAGCAGTGATACAACACACATGCTAAGATAGAAGCAATGACCTACAATTGCAACTATGATGAGACAACTAAGTATATGATATGGTAAAGATATAGCTAGTTAAGTGTAGAGTGGATGAGGATCCACTTGACTACTATGACAAAGAGAATGTATGGTTATATAGATGTCCTCACAGTGTTGTCTGCAACACTGTTCTTGCTCTACTCAGGAGGTGTAGGGTCTCCTTTGGTGCTGCCCCTCCTCCTCTCATCTCTCCTATGGCCCTTGTCTCTCTTAGGGTGTATACCCTTTGTTGACACTGCTTCTCCTGCTCCTTGTGGTCGAGGAGACCCAGTGCTGCTTCATCATTGATAGGGGTTGATCCCACCTCCTCTGAGTGGTGGGACACATCCTCTTTCATCTGCTCCCACTGACAGTGTCCATCCCTTATGCCAAGTTCATCATCACCTAGGGCCCCTCCTTCATCTGGGTGGTGAGCCCTATCTTCACATGCCCCATTGTCCTTCTATTGCTAGGGGTCATCTGACCCCCACACCTTGATCATCTTCTCCTGGGTGGTGTGTCTTGCAAGATTGGTGTGATTAGCCCTCTTGACTTGGTTTTGTCAAGATCTGTCATACAGCCCTTGTTCTGCCAATCCTGATGAGTTTGATTGTAAGGTCTCTCTTCTGCTGCTCTTGACAAACTCTGTTGAAAACCACTTATTTGCCCAATTCCATGATTTGTGTGCATGGCACTTCTTCCTTCTGCACACCTTGTCCTATAACAATCTCACCGATATCAACCAGGACCACCAAACTCGGGTTTCAGGCACGCGACCGCTTACACGTCTGTATGTTGTATTCAGCCCGCCACTGCTTGCAGATAGCGGCTGTCAGAGGTCTCGCGCCTGAAACCCGATATCTGTAGTAGAAAGATAACTACTACAGATCCTATTGAGATCTGTGGTAAAAGGTCTTTATATTTATTCTTGCTGAAATCTGTTGTAGAAGCCTTCTATGCCTTTTCTTGCTCAAATATGTCATAGTTGATATCTATTGCAGATTTCAACTGACCACTGGGGACACTCTGCTCAGAGGTAGCTTGGCACAATCACTAGTTGATAGATACTTTGAGGTAACACCAAGGTCTGGTGTGAGTAATGTTGTTGGTGCCAACATGAGTGTCCAGTGTGTCAACTGAGTACTTGATGATCCCCAGACCGCAGTGGATGACTGCCTTTGGTTCTATGATCGAGAGAGCTGGACTGCAGTATGAACCACCTTTGGTGTCAATCAATATCTGGACTGCAGAGTGAACTGTTTTCAGATGACATCAAGTGGTGATACAACACACACACTAGGTAGTAGCAATGCTCTGCAATTGCTACTGATGAAGAATCTACTAAGTATACTTATTGTGAAGTTATAGCTAGTAATGTAAAGTGTAGAGTGGATGAAGTTCCACTCATTTGCTATGATGAGGAGCATGGTTATATATCCACTCCCACAACATCGCCTGCAACACCACTCCTGCTCTGGGAGGCCTCTTTGACACTGCTCCTCCTCCTCGCCCTTCCTATCCTTGCCATCCACCCTGTGATGCTGTTCATTGACACCACTTCCTTTGCCTCATGCATATGGATGGTCCTCATTCTGCTTCATCATTGACAGGGGCATTCCCACTTCATCTGGGTGGTGACTCACCTCCCTCACTCATCTTGCCCACCCTCCTGTTCTGAGTTCATTGTTGGATCAGCCCCCTGTTTCATCAGGGTGGTGGACCCAATGCCTACAATGTCTTGTCCTGTTGTGAGGCTTGTGACATTGGTGTGGTTGCACCAGCTTTGGCAAGATCTATCCTATGATCAAGATACTACCAATTCCAGCAGGATTTGTGATATGATCCCTCTGGTGCTGATTTGGACAAGATATGTCATAGAGCCTCTCTACTACAGATCTTGATGAACTCTGCCATAACCCTTATTTTGCCCAATCCTGTGATTCCTGTGCTCCTCCTCATATGACATCCGTTCTTCCTGCTTCTGCGCATCCGGCCCTATGACAGCGGCCTGATGACAGCTGCTGCCGTCCTCGACAACTGACAGGCCATCAGGGTATGTGATAACAGCAGTTACAGTGTCATGGAATGGGCTGTCAATGATCCAATCGCAATACCTGGCAGCTGTGAGATTCTCAGCAGGATCCCATTGACTACCCGACCCTGGTCGCTGTCATGGGCCTGAATGCGCAGGAAGCAGGAAGACCCATTAGTTCATATGAAGGGAGTGCAGGAATCAGGGGATTGGGCAGATCGTAGGACTTGCAGCAGAATTCACTGAGATCTGCAGTAGAATTGGCTCTATGACAGATCCCAGTGAGATTGGTATGAACAAGGATGATATCACAGATCCTGCTGAGATCAGTAGGAGGAGAGGTCATATAGCAGATTCTGCAGAGATCAGTGACAAGGATGTTCATATGGTGAATTCACATGTGAGGAGGACCAAACTCACATGCAAGGAGGATCAAGCTCTGCCAAGATGGGGACCAAGCTCAGGAACATGCAGCTGGTTACCACTCAGGGGCTCACAAGATAAGGACCTAGAGAACTGTCACCAGTTGAAGGAAGAAGAGCTGTGTCAAGGACACTGGCAAGCAGGTCATGAGGAGGAGGAGCAGTGTCGAAGGAGTTGACACACAGCTCAAGAAGGATAGGAGTGGTGCTACAGGGACCCCTGTATAGTACTTGACAAAGAGGGTACTCTCTGGAGAGAGAGAGAGCTGGAGCAGTGTTGCAGGCGACACTACAAAGGATGTATATAAACATACCTTCTTGTCATAGGTGGATGAGTGGATGCCCATCCACTCTACACACCATATAACTAGTATTACTTCAGAAGCATAAGTATTCATTAGTTTCAGTCAGCATAGTCACAATCAAGTCAATTGCCTCTCATTGTATTGCATGTGTTGTATCACCACTCACTGATGTCTGAAGGTGGTTCATAGCAAACCAGCAGTCTGGATTAAGATAGAACTGAAGGCAGTAGTCCACTGTGGTCTGGGGATCACCTCAAGCAACAGTCGACACACTGGACACTTGTGTTGGTGCCACCAAACAAGATACTCACACCAGACCTTGGTGTCATCACAAGTTCACATCATTATTGATCATGCTGAGCTACCTCTGGATGGAGTGTCCACAGCAGTCAGTCGAAATCTGCAATAGCATTACTACAACCACAGATTTGAGTGAGAAAAGTGATAGAGATGGCTCTATCACATATTTCACTGAGAATCACAATACCACTAGCATTGTCGCATAACTCGACAGGATCGGTAATAGAATTGACTCTATTACAGATTTCAGGTTTCAGGTGCGCGACTGCTGACAGTCGCTTCTTCCTTGGAGCCAATGGGAGCACAACCAATGGGGTTTTAGGGCTGTATGCAAAGCCAGCCCATATGTGGATGCTGAAACAGCTGGAATGGAACATCAGAACCATGTTGTTGATGTCTTCTCAAATGCTTTTCCAGCAGCTAACCCATGTGCAGCCAGGCTGGTAGCCAACCTTGACAGTTGCCTTGTCTGTGAACAGCACACACTTCCAATCAGTGGAGCCATTAGCCTGGGCCCAGTCAAGATGTTTTTGCTGGTTTTTGGATGTCAGAAACAGCTTTCAAAGCACAATACAGAAGTTAATACTGGCCCAGTATGCTGCTTTCTGGAGCTGTGTTGTTGGAATGCTGCCAAGCAATGCTGACAGCTGTCACCATGATAGAAACAGGCTTTTGAGTACCTCACACTGAAGGTAACAGTCTGAGGTAGCTGTCCAGGTGTGTGGATGGCCAGATCATGCTTTTGTTTTGAAGGAACCACACTGCTTAAAGTTCTGGATGGTCTTGTGAACTGCTGTCTTGGATACACCAGCAAGCTCCCAATTTGTTGAATTGGCAGCCCAGTATCATGCATTGCAACAATTGAAGCATGCTGGCTTGGAAAGGGCTCATTGCCACAGACCATGTTGATGTTTGAAGTGTTCTTGCTTAGTATGATGGTAGTGCTATTGCTCAATGACAATGATGACCTGAATGAGGGGTATCCGGCTAAATTAGGAAATTACCCAATTGTCCTCAAACTTACACACAGGGTCTGTACAGTTAAAGATGCGACAGAATTACCAGGAGTTTAGCCAAGATGCAAGAAAGCCAAGTCGCCGAGAGGCAGAAGGACATGCATGCATGGTCAACATGTGGTGACCAATCAGGAGATGCTTGTGGGAGACAACACCAAGACACAAGGAGACAATGCTGAGGCAACACATGGTGCACACAGTTAGTGAGGCAGCAATAGGGTTTCTCAAGGATGCTTGACATTGTATATAAACAAGCAGTCTCATAGTCATAGTTCACAAGAAATCTTAAGCATTGCATTGATGATACACCTGTGCAAAAGGAGCTAGAACATAGTGTGGACAAAGTGGTGTCTAGCATAACTTCAACTGATTAAGAGTCTGAAGCCCTAACCCCTCCCCCTCACAATCACTACAGCCAACCATGGTGGACAAAACTGACCCTCAAACCAGCACCAGCGAAACCACCAAGAGGTCCAAGAGAGTAAAGAGGGTGACAGTTGTCTGACAGACACAGCCCAAAAACACAGTCAATGACAACAATGAAATTGAGGATGAACTAGAATATGAATCTGATGATGATGATCTTGGTGAACAATACAGTTTCCACACCCTGGATAAACTACTTGAGCCAGTGCTGAAGCTCACATCCCAGAACTACTACAGCTGGAGCACCCACATGAAATCCTTCCTCCAATCTGTGCCACATGCTATGGAACACCTCAAAGGAATGTACAATGTGGAACATCCAAAGTGGAGCTGCTCATTTGACAATGCACTAACCAATGCTGTGTGAGGTACTATTGACACCATAGGAGAATTCAATGTCAACTATCTCCTCCTCAACATCATTAGGGAATACCTCACTTTTAACCAAGTATGGAAAAGGATCAAAAACAGCTTAGGAAACAAAGCCACCAGAACTTCCTGCTGGCTTGCCTTAATCACCCAATTGGATGACATCAAAATGTTCCATGCCAATGCTCAGAAACTGATATAAGAAATAAGAGCCATCCAGGCTGAAGGAAGCATACTGGGAAGGCCATTCACAGACAACATGCTGTTCTCTTATCTCCAGAAATGCACAATCTGCCACCCCATGCATAGGGAAACAGTCGCCATGGTCCACCAACTCAGCTTTGATGCCCTGGCCACAGCCCTTAGTGCATGACAGTTGGCTTTGGAAAGCATTCCTAGCCAAAAGCTTGACTCTCAACAGGAAAATGCTAGGGTCACTGGCAACAACAAACAAGATGGATCCAGCAGGGAAGCCAACAACAATGATAGTGGTGAAAACACAAAGACTGAAAGCAGACCCTGAAGAATCTGGTGCTTTGTATGCAGGTGTTTTGGACATGGAGTGAGACAATGCAACACATCAGTCAGCATTCCAAAGGACTCCCCCCCTCTCTGAACCCAACTAGGAAACCTGGTGCTCACTGACTCTGAGTTGGTGGAAGATCTCAAATCCAAAAGAGATGACTTATTGGATCTTGGATTTGGGAGCTAGCTTCCACATGGTTAATAGGTACAACACACTCACCCACCCAAGGACCTGCCAAAAACACATCTTCACTGCTGGTAGCGAGGTCTTGGAGGTGACTGCTGTGGGAGATGTCAACATAGCAACTGAGTACAGAGATATATTGCTCCAGAATGTCTTGTATGTTAGAAATCTCAAAATTAATCTGCTATCAACCATCTATTTAACAGATGAAGGAACATGGGTGACCTTAGACCATACAGGCAGCCAGATACATCTGGTGAACAGAATAACACTCAAGATATCAAAGAATAGTAAACATGGATTGCTAGAGTTCCAAGGAGACACATGGGAAGAGAGTGCAATGACAGCATTGACACAACTGCTTGAGGGTGTTGGCAAGGAACTTGAGCCAGCTGTGAAGAAACATGGAGCATCCATGCAGCAACTTTGGCATGAATGTCTAGGACACCCAGGTCAAGACAAAGCAAAAGCCATCATCAAAAGAATAGGAAACAGCCCTGCAGTACAAATGGACCCAGATACAGCTCTGACATGCAAGCAGTGTATATGGTCCAAGAGTGTGATCACACAGATGGGGTGAGGCAGTGCTGCCCCCCTTGATCTCATACACATAGACCTGGTCATTGATATGTTGCATGCAACAGAGCACACATGTATATTGGCGCTAGTCGATGATCACAGCAAGTAAGTATATGCACAGCCATTGCTACAAAAGAGCCAGGCATTTGTGCAACTCAGAAGGGCAGTCACATTCCTAAAGACACAGACAGGTAGAAGTTTAAAGGCAATCTGGTCTGATCAAGAAGGCAAATGGAAAAGCAATGAGGCATTAGAATGGTCACAAGACAAGGGAATAGAGTGGCAAACCACAGTAGGATATAATAGCAAACAGAATGGATGGGTAGAGAGAATGAATAGAAGCTTGAGCAAGAAGATGAGAGCACTGCTGATGCAGAGGGGACTGCCAAAGAGTTTTTGGCCCTATGCAATCTGAGCTGCCACCTTCAAGATGAACCTCACACCAAACATGGACAATGAGTTACCATACCAAGTAATGTTCAGCAGGTCACCAGACCATTTCATTTGGCTCCTACAAGTGTTTGGATGCCTTGCCTGGGTGAATATTCCAAAAGTAAAGCAATATGACAAAAGGCTAGACCAGCAGGTGGTCCCAGCCATACTCATAGGATACAGCCTAGAGAGAAAGGGATGGCTGTTCTACAGCCCTAACTATAGGCTGAACATCTTCTGGAGCAATTCAGCAAGGTTCTTAGAGGATAAAAGCTGGTTGGACCACACTGAATGGCAACCAATAGATATGGGTCCCCTACCAGCTTTGAAGGATGAAGAGGAACTGGACAATCTTGGGTACACAGAGAAGGACCTATTTGATGAGAAAGACCAAGAACCACTACAGGAATACCTTGACATGGAAACAGCAGCTGGATTTGACAAGTACGAGATGCCATCGACCAGGAATGGACCACCTCAAGAGGACCACGAAGGCGAAACCATGGAAGAGGCCATGGATAATGCAACCGACACCGCCTTCGGACTCAAGGCCACAAACATCAAAGAGGAGAAGAACCTAAACCCTATGGTTTGGGAAGCATTGGCCAGAACAGACAAGAGGTTCTGGGTGGAGGTGATGCAGAAAGAATTGGAGGGGTTAGAGGCAATGGGCATGTGGGAGATTGCTGACCTCCTGCCTGGCATGAATGCCATTGACACTTGCTGGGTCCTCAAGATAAAGATGGATGCAAACATGGTGCCCACAAAATTCAAAGCAAGGCTGGTAGCCAGAGGATTCATGCAAAGAGAGGGGGTTGATTACATGGAGATATTTGTGCCAGTGGCACCAATCCAATCCATCTGAGGAGTACTGGCAGTAGCAGCAACATGAGGCTGGGAAGTGGATTCAGTCAATGTCAAGCAAGCATACTTAAACTCAAACTTGCAACACAATGTCTACCTAAGACCACTGGTTGGGACCAAGGTGCCTTCAGGAAAGGTGTTAAAACTGATCAAAGGACTGTACAGCCTGAAACAGTCAGGCAGGGAATGGAACATTGAGTTAGATTCTTACCTCCGAAAAGTTGGTTTCCACTGTGTCATGGGCCTGAATGCTCAAGAAGCAGGAGGGTCACTGGTTCATATGGAAGGAGCACAGGTATCGAAGATCTAGTCGATACCATTAGAGAGCATGGTTGTAGTGCAGTCTCCATGGAGACCATGGACTCCTACAGACCCACATGCAAAGGAGGACTGGGCCCATATGCGAGGAGGGCCAGGCACAGCCATGAAGAGGACCAAGCTCAAGGAGCATGCAGATGGTTACCACTCAGGGGCTTGAGAGACAAGAGTCAAGGGAACCATCACTGGTCAAAGGAGAAGGAGCAGTGTATAGGGAACCGGCAAGCAGGTCCTGAGGAGGAGGAGCAGTGTTGAAGGAGTCGACACCACTCAGGAGGCACAGGGGTGCCAAACAAGCAGGATAGCAAGGAGGAGGAGCAGTGTCGAAGGAGTTGACACAGCTCAAGAGGCACAGGGGTGCCAAGCAAGCAGGATAGCAAGGAGGAGGAGCAGTGCTAGAGGGGCCCCTGTACAGTACTCAATGAAGAAGGTACTCTCTGGAGAGAGAGCAGGAGCAGAGTTGCTGGTGATGCTGTGAAGAGGTATATAACCATGCTTTCTCACCATCAAAGGTCGAGTGGATCCTCATCCACTCTACACCCATCATAACTAGTTATCACTTCAGCATAAGTATATATTAGTTTCAGTCAGCATAGCAGCAATCTATCAAGGTTGCTCCTCATCATAGTGCATGTGTTGTATCACCACTACCTGACATCCAAAGGCGACCCATAGCAGGTCAGCAGTCTGGATATAGATAGAACTGAAGGCAGTAGTCCACTGCAGTCCAGGGATCACTTCAAGCATCAGTCAACACACTGGACACTCATGTTGATGCCACCAACCTTATCACCAACACCATCAACCTTATCATCAATACCATCAACCTCATCATCATCAACACTCACACCAGACCTTGGTGTCATCATAACCTACATATCGATATTGATCATGCCGAGCTACCCCTGAACAGAGTGTCCACAGAGGTCAGCCGAAACCTACAACAGTATATACAATGAACACCACCCACTGTCATTGCACAACTTGATAGTTGCTGAACAACTAGCTCGTTGAGACTGATACTGAGACAATAGCTGTCACACAACTTGATAGTCACTGAGTATCTCGACAGACCGACCTGGGTTTCAGGCGCGAGACCCCTGACATTAGAGTGGATTGTTCAAGCAGCTCCTCATGATCACCATGATGGACCCAGACCTCAACAATAAGCTCGATAGACTACACACTCTATTAGAAGCACAGCTAGAGCTTACTAGGCAGGGTCATCGAGAGGAACAACTAAAACGAGCTCATCTGAGCAGAGAGGAGACGATTGACCTCTCTCACTCAGAAGACCAAGCAGGAGGAGGAGATGAGTCTATGATAGGAGACCCACATACTCCTACTCCAGCTCCATGACCAAGATGATCAGTCTCATTCATCAACCTGGATGAGCAGGAAGACATCAACTACGAGAAGTATGCTTCACCCACTGGGCCAAGATATGTCAAGTCCAGGGTGGATCCATACAACAAGAGCAGGACAGAACACTATGCTCTTGATCAGGAGGAGGACTCTAGCATCATGGCAGAGCTTAACCGGTCAAAGCCCATTGCCACCCCCTTTCCAAAGTTCAATCCCTGAGATGTGGAGATCTTCATTCTAGAAGCCGAAGCATGGTTTAAGTTCAACCAGGTGTATGAGCAGACTAGGATGATCAACCACATGGGTGCTCAACTGGAAGGGACTGCACAAGAGTGGTGGACCTCAAAGCTCCGTATTGATAGAGCTAGGGAAGGAAGGTTGTTCAATGATTGGCACTACTTCACAGAGCAACTGTCAGAGCAGTTCAACCCATGCAATGCTAGGATGGAGGCATACAACAAGCTGTTAGCTCTCAGGCTCACAAGTGATGCTCCTGGTGCCACCACATGTCATGTAGAGCGGTTCAGAGACTTGGAGGGACAGGTCAACCTAGATGACAACGAGCTAGTGATTGATCTCTTCAGAGGAAGTCTCACTTGCAGCATACAGGAGAAGTTCAAGAGGAACCCACCCAGGAAGAGATGGGAGTGGTATCGAGAGGTTGAGGAGATCAATCGACAGAGGATGCTACTACAGCAGTCCTTGGCTAGACACTCACTCCCAAATGCCACATCACCTCCACTAAGAACTGGGTCTCAGCCAATTCAAAGTTCAATCCCCATACATCAACCCACTCAATCTTATCCAGCTCGATCACCATCACAAGCAACTACACAAGCAACTACACAAAACCTAAACCAACCAATTAATCGACCCCTTCCTCATCAACCCACCCAAACCTCGAAGCAAGGAAGCCCTGCTCCATCAGGTAACAACGCCTGTCATGTATGCAAGGGTATCGGCCATTGGGCCAGAGACTGCCCCAGCAGGAGGGTAGACCCTCTTAGCTCTCGACCCATGGGGCCAAAGGTCATGGTCACCATAGCAGACCCCTTTGAGGGGGCCACCAACTCAGGAGATGGCCACACAGGCAGCACTGAGACGGGTGACCCCGAGGCCATGGACCTCAGCTCATACCAGCAATCCATGGACCCCGATCATGAGGAGGAGGAGCACGATGATGGCAACAACAAGGGAAACATCAGTGGGGTGATGCACTGATGGCATGCATTGCTCTACAAACCTCCTCGCCATCACTCTGTATATATCAAGATTGTCAAGTATGTTTCTCTACCAGTGGAGGCAAAGCAGTACTGGAGCTCTCTGGAATGGTTCAAGACCATCCTGCTCGGATACTAGCTGATACCAGTGCTGGTTTGTCCATAGTCTCAGATTCTTTCATTATTAAGTACCAAATACCCACAAAACCCATAAAAACAAGATCGATCCATGGTGTCACCAGACACCAACTCTCCATCAATAGTTCTGTGAGCATGCAGGTATCTATTGGTACACACAATCTGGGTGTGGTCGAAGCTTCAGTGGCCAACACTGCTGACTACGACCTCATCTTGGGGTTCACCGAGCTATGGAGGCTCAAACCCACTATACAATGGGATATGGGCCAGCTGGAGTTCAAGACTCAGGAGCAGGACTGACCCCCAAGGAGACCACCTGAAGCAGCAAGAGCAGGGGACCTAACCATGAGGAGACCAACCCTTCATGGAAACGAGTTTGTCTCAGCAGAGCACATACTACAAGCAGCTCTGGAAGATGGATCCATAGGGTTCATGCTGTTGGAGGAGCCACCATCATCACTCCCAGCCTTTGGTTTTGTACCTACAGGTGCAGACAAAGGAGTAGAGATGGAGGTAGAGGTGGACAAGGTGGTGATGGCTGCAGACATACCAAAGCCATACCAACACCTTTGAGATGTGTTCAATGAAGTTGAAGCAGACAAGCTGCCCCATCATACCGAGCATGATCTCCACCTTGAATTGATAGAAGGAGGAAAGCCACCTCAAGGGCCCCTGTACCTTAAGGGACCTAAGGAGATGTCTGAGTTGAGGAGGTACTTGGATGAGAACCTTGAGAAGGGGTTCATAAGACCATTGAAGAGCCCAGCATGATCACCAGTGCTCTTCATACCAAAGAAGGATGGAGGTCTCAGACTCTGTGTGGACTACCGAGGTCTCAATGAGATCACTGTCAAGAACAGGGCACCACTGCCCCTCATCGAGGAGCAGTTGTTCTTACTCAGGAAGGCAAGGATCTATACCAAGCTAGACCTTAGAGCAGCATACAACCTCATCTGGATTGCTAAAGGAGATGAATGGAAGACAGCTTTTGGCACTCAGTTGGGACTCTATGAGTACCTAGTGATGCCCTTTGGCCTAGCCAATGCTCCAGCTCACTTCCAGTCATTCATCAATGACATCTTCCAAGACATCATTGGGGTATATGTGGTAGTATACCTAGATGACTTCTGTCATGGGCCTGGATGCTCAAGAAGCAGGGGGGTCACAGGTTCATATGGAAGGAGCACAGGTATCGAAGATCTAGTCGAGACCAGTAGAGAGCATGGTCGTAGTGCAGTCTCCATGGAGACCATGGACTCCTATGGACTCACATGCAAAAGAGGGCCAAGCACAGCCACGAGGAGGACCAAGCTCAAGGAGCAGGCACAGCCACGAAGAGGACCAAGCTCAAGGAGCATGCAGATGGTTACCACTCAGGGGCTCGAGAGACAAGAGCCAAAGGAACTGTCACTGATCAAAGGAGAAGGAGCAGTGTCAAAGGAGTCAACACCAGGTCATGAGGAGGAGGAGCAGTGTCGAAGGAGTCGACACAGCTCAAGAGGCACAGGGGTGCCAAGCAGGAGAGGCCCCTGAGCAGTACTCGATGAAGAAGGTACTCTCTGGAGAGAGAGCAGGAGCAGCATCGCTGGCGATGCTGAGTAGAGGTATATAACCATGCTTTCTCATCATCATAGGTCGAGTGGATCATCATCCACTCTACTCACCATACAACTAGTCAATACTTAGAAACATAAGTACTCATTAGTTACAGTCAGCATAGCAGCAATCTATCAAGGTTGCTCCTCATTGTAGTGTGTGTGTTGTATCACCACTACCTGACGTCCGAAGGCGCCCATAGCAGGTTAGCAGTCCGGATATAGATAGAACCGAAGGCAGTAGTCCACTGTGGTCCGGGGGTCACTTCAAGCATCAAGTCAACACACTGGACACTCGTGTTGATGCCACCAACCTTATCACCAACACCATCAACCTCCTTATCATCAACACTCACCAACCTTATCACCAACGACATCAACCTCATCATCATCAACACTCACACCAGACCTTGGTGTCATCATAACCGAAGCATTGATATTGATCGTGCCGAGCTACCCCTGAATGGAGTGTCCACAGAGGTCAGCCGAAACCTACGATAGTATATACCACAAACGCCACCTGCTGTCACTGCACAACTTGATAGTCACCGATACCGAGACAATAGCTGTTGCACAGTTTGATAGTCACCGAGTATCTCGACAGACCGACCTGGGTTTCAGGCACGAGACCCCTGACAACTTCCTGATCTTCAGTGACACTGAAGAGGCACATGTGAAGCATGTCACCGAGGTCCTCACTCACTTAAGAAGCAACAGGCTCTTTGCTAAGCTGTCAAAGTGTGAGTTTCACACCAAGATAGTCAAGTTCCTGGGGTACATCATCAAGCTGATGGGTATAGAGATGGACCCAGAAAAGGTGCACACTGTCAAGGAGTGGCCAATGCCAGAGTCAATCCATGAAATCCAAAGGTTCCTGGGTTTTGCCAACTTCTATCGAAGGTTCATAGCCCACTTTGCTCACATAGCCAAGCCCTTGACATCACTGGTAAAGCCTACAGAACAGTTCAAGAAGTTCAAGCTACCAGAGGAGGCCCAGCAGGCCTTCCACAAGCTCATCCAGGCATTCACATCAGCAGGAGTGCTTCAGCACTTCGACTACCACCTTCCAACAAGGATGGAGACCGATGCAAGTGACTTTGCTATAGCAGGAGTACTCAAGCAGGAGCATGAAGGACGATGGCATCCAGTGGCCTTCTACTCTAGGAAGATGTCTTCTGCCGAGAAGAACTATGAGATCCATGATAAGGAGCTCCTAGCTGTGGTCGCCTGCCTCACTCAGTGGCGACACATGCTAGCTGGACTACCGAACCAACTGGTCATCCTCACTGACCATGAAGCCCTCAAGTACTTCAAGTCACAGAGACGCATCACAGGTCGACAGGCTCGATGGGCCATACTACTAGCAGACTTCGACTTCATATTGCAGTATCGACCAGGAGACAAAGGTGGTGAACCCGATGCTCTCACCAGAAGGACAGACATGCAACCAGCTGGTGAAGAGCAGGATCACAATGTGAGGCAGCTACTGCCTCCTCGAGTGTTCAAGGAGACAGCAGACCATGACTCGATCCTAGTGGCCCCTATGCTCTTGATGGAGTCCAGAGCATCAAAAGGTCTCAGAGACCTGGTCAAAATCTTCCAGCCCTTAGACCAAGAGCTACAGGAGATACATATGAAGAAGCCCTTCGAGGTCAAGGATGACCTATGGTATAGTGGAGGAAGGTTGGTTATCCCCAAAGTGACCATGCCAGGGAGGACCAACAACTGACACTCAAGGAGTGCTAAAGAGGTAGATGGACAGTCTCTCTCTGTAGAGCATCTGTGATTCATGGTGATGACCCAATGCCATGACAGTATCACTGCTGGACATGTGGGAAGAGATGCTACCATCAAGGCAGCCCAACGACATTACTGGTGGCCAAACATGACAGCTTGGATTGCAGACTATGTAGCAAGTTGTCCTGTATGTGCCAGGTACAAAGCTCCTCATCACCATCCATATGGTTTGCTACAGCCACTAGCAACACCAGACAGGCCCTGGGGCTCCATATCCCTCGACTTCATCGAAGGACTACCACCATTGAAGAAGTATGACTCCAAGACCTATGACTCTATCTTAGTCATTGTCGACAGGTTAACCAAGTTTGCCATACTAGCTCCAACCCAACCCATAAGACAGTCACGGCCAAACAGACTGCAGTGTTGCTATACAGACACATGGTTAGACTCTTCGGCTATCCAGATCACATGGTCTCAGACCAAGGCAGGCAGTTCATATCAGGAGCATGGAAGGCATTTGCAGAACAAATGGGTGTGAAGCACTCACTTAGCACAGCCTACCATCCTCAAACTGATGGTCAGACAGAGAGGGTCAATCAGGTCATAGAGCAGTACCTAAGGATGTACTGCAACTATGAGCAGAATGACTGGGCCAACCTGCTGGACACTGCAGCCTTTGTATACAACAACATGGTCCACAACAGCATTGGTGTCTCACCATTCTTTGCATGCTATGGATGGAACCCTAAGGCTCATCCTGATATCCCTCAACAGTTGGGAGTCAATGACCCAGTTCGCTTTGAGTACCTCATGGATGGGAAGGAGCATTGCAAGTACCTCCAGGAGCAGATCAGAGAGGCACAACATAGATCAGTAGACCAGTATAACAGGAAGCACAAGGACATCGAGTTCAAGGTGGGTGATATGGTCTATATCAACTGTTGAAACTGGAAGACAAGGAGACCCACACCCAAGTTGGATACTCAGTTTGCAGGACCCTACCCAGTTCAGGAATGAGTAGGATGCCAAGCTTATCGAGTCACATTACCAGCAAACCTTAGGGTGCATGATGTGTTCCATGTCTCCATGCTCGAACCAGCAAGAACAAGTTCTCTTCCTCAACAAGCTGAACAGCCCACCATACCATCACTTCCTGATGAGGACCTTGATTTCGAAGCCGAAGCACTCATCGACAAGTGTTCACACAATGGGACTACAGAGTACAAAGTGTTGTGGAGAGGGTACTCAGAAGAAGCTGCTTCATGGGAACCAGTAGAGAACCTCAACTGCCCCAACCTCATCCAGGAGTATGAGGTGTCAGAGGGGGGACGAGCAAGTAGACAAAGTAGAGAGAGGAGGAGAGAACAGGAGGAGTAGAGAGAGGAGGTGGAAGGAGAATGACGTTGAGAGAAGGAGGAAGGGTGATGTTGGCGATGTTGTCGAGGAGGAGGAGGAGGAGTCAGCATGAACCAGACCAGAGCATGCCTCGACAGAGCTCGGCTCTTAAGAGGGGGGTAGTGTCATGGGCCTGAATGCTCAAGAAGCAGGAGGGTCACTGGTTCATATGGATGGAGCACAGGTATCAAAGATCTAGTTGATACCATTAGAGAGCATGGTTGTAGTGCAGTCTCCATGGAGACCATGGACTCCTACGGACCCACATGCAAAGGAGGACCGGGCCCATATGTGAGGAGGGCCAGGCACAGCCACGAAGAGGACCAAGCTCAAGGAGCATGCAGATGGTTACCACTCAGGGGCTTGAGAGACAAGAGTCAAGGGAACCATCACTGGTCAAAGGAGAAGGAGCAGTGTATAGGGAACCGGCAAGCAGGTCCTGAGGAGGAGGAGCAGTGTTGAAGGAGTCGACACCACTCAGGAGGCACAGGGGTGCCAAACAAGCAGGATAGCAAGGAGGAGGAGCAGTGTCGAAGGAGTTGACACAGCTCAAGAGGCACAGGGGTGCCAAGCAAGCAGGATAGCAAGGAGGAGGAGCAGTGTCGAAGGAGTTGACACAGCTCAAGAGGCACAGGGGTGCCAAGCAAGCAGGATAGCAAGGAGGAGGAGCAGTGCTAGAGGGGCCCCTGTACAGTACTCAATGAAGAAGGTACTCTCTGGAGAGAGAGCAGGAGCAGAGTTGCTGGTGATGCTGTGAAGAGGTATATAACCATGCTTTCTCACCATCAAAGGTCGAGTGGATCCTCATCCACTCTACACCCATCATAACTAGTTATCACTTCAGCATAAGTATATATTAGTTTCAGTCAGCATAGCAGCAATCTATCAAGGTTGCTCCTCATCATAGTGCATGTGTTGTATCACCACTACCTGACATCCGAAGGCGACCCATAGCAGGTCAGCAGTCTGGATATAGATAGAACTGAAGGCAGTAGTCCACTGCAGTCCAGGGATCACTTCAAGCATCAGTCAACACACTGGACACTCATGTTGATGCCACCAACCTTATCACCAACACCATCAACCTTATCATCAATACCATCAACCTCATCATCATCAACACTCACACCAGACCTTGGTGTCATCATAACCTACATATCGATATTGATCATGCCGAGCTACCCCTGAACAGAGTGTCCACAGAGGTCAGCCGAAACCTACAACAGTATATACAATGAACACCACCCACTGTCATTGCACAACTTGATAGTTGCTGAACAACTAGCTCGTTGAGACTGATACTGAGACAATAGCTGTCACACAACTTGATAGTCACTGAGTATCTCGACAGACCGACCTGGGTTTCAGGCGCGAGACCCCTGACACACTGCATGCCAAGTGTGCCTTGCCTGTATACAAGAGGCTCAGGAAAGCAGATCACAGTCATCATGGTGTATGTGGATAACATGTTGATTGCATCACCAAGCAGAGAAGAGGTGGACCACACCAAAGCAGAGATAATGGAAAAATGGGGAACTGAGGACAATGGACCAATCAAGGAGTTCCTTGGAATTAAGATCACCCAAAACTGCAGTTGGAAGCAAATATCACTGGACTTGACAGTGTACATCCAAGTGATGGTGAGCAAGTGGTTGGAAAGGATGTCCCAAAAGTCTTGGATACTGATGTTGAGCATAACAGCAATTGCAGAAAGTAACACATGCAACCCAAAATGAGTGAAACAGTACCAGGAGCTTGTGGGACAACTACTCTGGGTATCAAATATGGTAAGGCCCAATATCTCATTTGCCATAGGAATCCTGGCCTGCTATATGTCAACCCTGACAAGTGGAGCATGGAGTGCAGCAATACACTTATTGAAGTACCTCAACCAAACAAACAAATACCAACTACAATTGGGAGGAGAAATGACCAAACATGCAAGCAAGCCAGTGGTCATGTATACCAATGCGAACTGGGTGTCAGACCCCACAAATGGGTGTAGAAGCATGTTGTCATGGGCCTGGATGCGCAAGAAGTTAGAAGATCCATCAGCTCATATGAAGGGAGCACAGGAATCAAGGGATTGGGCAGAGCATGGAATTAGCAGCAGAGTTCATTGAGATCTGTAGTAGAAATGGCTTTATGACAGATCTCATCAAGATTGGCAAGAACAAGGATGGTACCACAAACCCCACCAAGATCAGTAGTAGAAGAGATCATGTAGCAGATTCCATGGAGATCAGTGGCAAGGATGATCATATGACAAACTCACACACAAGGAGGACCAAGCTCTGCCAAGATGGGGACCAAGCTCAGAAACATGCAGCTGGTCACCACTCAGGGGTTCACAAGACAGGAGTTGGGAAAACAGTCACTGGTTAGGAGGAAGGAGAGCTGTGTCAAGGACACTGGTGTCATGGGCCTGGATGCTCAAGAAGCAGGAGGGTCATGGGTTCATATGGAAGGAGCACAGGTATCGAAGACCTAGTCGACACCAGTAGAGAGCATGGTCGTAGTGCAGTCTCCATGGAGACCATGGACTCCTATGGACTCACATGCAAAGGAGGGCCAAGCACAGCCACAAGGAGGACCAAGCTCAAGGAGCAGGCACAGCCACGAAGAGGACCAAGCTCAAGGAGCATGCAGATGGTTACCACTCAGGGGCTCGAGAGACAAGAGCCAAAGGAACTGTCACTGATCAAAGGAGGAGGAGCAGTGTCGAAGGAGTCGACACCAGGTCATGAGGAGGAGGAGCAGTGTCGACAAGAGGCACAGGGGTGCCAAGCAGGAGAGGCCCCTGAGCAGTACTCGATGAAGAAGGTACTCTCTGGAGAGAGAGCAGGAGCAGCATCGCTGGCAATGCTGTGAAGAGGTATATAACCATGCTTTCTCATCATCATAGGTCGAGTGGATCCCCATCCACTCTACTCACCATAACTAGTTATCACTTCAGCATAAGTATACATTAGTTTCAGTCAGCATAGCAGCAATCTATCAAGGTTGCTCCTCATCGTAGTGTGTGTGTTGTATCACCACTACCTGACGTCCGAAGGCGCCCATAGCAGGTTAGCGGTCCGGATATAGATAGAACCGAAGGCAGTAGTCCACTGCGGTCCGGGGATCACTTCAAAGCATCAAGTCAACACACTGGACACTCGTGTTGACGCCACCAACCTTATCACCAACACCATCAACCTCATTATCATTGACATCACCAATCTTATCATCAACACCATCAACCTCATTATCATTGACATCACCAATCTTATCATCAACACCATCAACCTCATTATCATCGACATCACCAATCTCATCACCAACACCATCAACCTCATCATCATCAACACCCACACCAGACCTTGGAGTCATCATAACATTGATATTGATCGTGCCGAGCTACCCCTGAATGGAGTGTCCACAGAGGTCAGCCGAAACCTACGATAGTATATACAACGAACGCCACCTGCTGTCACTGCACAACTTGATAGTCACCGATACCGAGACAATAGCTGTCACACAGTTTGATAGTCACCGAGTATCTCGACAGACCGACCTGGGTTTCAGGCGCGAGACCCCTGACATTAGAGTGGATCGTTCAAGCAGCTCCTCACGATCACCATGACGGACCCAGACCTCAACAATAAGCTCGATAGACTACTCACTCTATTGGAAGCACAGCTAGAGCTTACCAGACAGGGTCATCGAGAGGAACGACTACAACGAGCTCAGCTGGGTAGGGAGGAGACAATGGACCTCTCTCACTCAGAAGACCAAGCAGGAGGAGGAGATGAGTCTATGATAGGAGACCCACATACTCCTACTCCGGCTCCACGACCAAGACGATCAGTCTCATTCAACCTGGATGAGCAGGAGGACATCAACTATGAGAAGTATGCTTCACCTACTGGGCCAAGATATGTCAAGACTAAGCTGGACCCCTACAGCAGGACTAGGATGGATCCTTACCCCCTGGACCACGAGGAGGATACCAGCACCATGGCAGAGCTTAACCGGTCAAAGCCCATTGCCACCCCCTTTCCAAAGTTCAATCCCCGAGACATGGAGATCTTCATTCTAGAAGCCGAAGCATGGTTTAAGTTCAACCAGGTGTATGAGCAGTCTAGGATGATCAATCACATGGGTGCTCAACTGGAAGGGACGGCAAGAGAGTGGTGGACCTCCAAGCTCCGCATTGATAGAGCTAGAGAAGGAAGGTTGTTCAATGATTGGCACTACTTCACAGAGCGACTGTCAGAGCAGTTCAACCCACGCAATGCTAGGATGGAGGCATACAACAAGCTGTTGGCTCTCAGACTCACAAGTGATGCTCCTGGTGCCGCCACACGTCATGTAGAGCGGTTCAGAGACTTGGAGGGACAGGTCAACCTAGATGACAACGAGCTAGTGATTGATCTCTTCAGAGGAAGTCTCACTCGCAGCATACAGGAGAAGTTTGAGAGGAATCCACCTGGGAAGAGATGGGAGTGGTATCGAGAGGTTGAGGAGATCGATCGACAGAGGATGCTACTACAGCAGTCCTTGGCTAGACACTCACTCCCAAATGCCATGTCACCTCCACTAAGAACTGGGTCTCGGCCAAATCAAAGTTCGATCCCCATCAGACAACCCACTCAACCTTATCCAGCTCGATCACCATCACAAGCAACTACACAAGCAACTATACAAAACCTAAACCGACCCCTTCCTCATCATCCCACCCAACCCTCGAAGCAAGGAAGCCCTGCTCCATCAGGTATCAACACCTGTCATGTATGCAAGGGTATCGGCCATTGGGCCAGAGACTGCCCCAGCAGGAGGGTAAACCCTCTTAGCTCTCGACCCATGGGACCAAAGGTTATGGTCACCACAGCAGACCCCTTCGAGGAGGCCACCGACTCAGGAGATGGCCACACAGGCAGCACTGAGACGGGTGACCCCGAGGCCATGGACCTCAGCTCATACCAGCAACCCATGGACCCCGATCACGAGGAGGAGCACAATGATGATGACGACGAGGGAAACGTCAGTGGGGTGATGCACTGATGGCATGCATTGCTCTACAAACCTCCTTGCCATCACTCTGTATATATCAAGATTGTCAAGTATGTTTCTCTACCAGTGGAGGCAAAGCAGTACTGGAGCTCTCTGGAATGGTTCAAGACCATCCTGCTCGGATACTAGCTGATACCGGTGCTGGTTTGTCCATAGTCTCAGATTCTTTCATTAGTAAGTACCAAATACCCACAAAACCCATAAAAACAAGATCGATCCATGGTGTCACCGGGCACCAACTCTCCATCAATAGTTCTGCGAGCATGCAGGTATCTATTGGTACACACAATCTGGGTGTGGTCGAAGCTTCAGTGGCCGACACTGCGGACTATGACCTCATCCTGGGGTTCACTGAGCTACGGAGGCTCAAACCCACCATACAATGGGATACGGGCCAGCTGGAGTTCAAGACTCAGGAGCAGGACCGACCCCCTAGGAGACCCCCTGAAGCAGCAAGAGCAGGGGACCTAACCATGAGGAGACCAACCCTTCATGGTAACGAGTTTGTCTCAGCAGAGCGCATACTACGAGCAGCTCTGGAAGATGGACCCATAGGGTTCATGCTGTTAGAGGAGCCACCATCATCACTCCCGGCCTTTGGTTTTGTACCTACAGGCGCAGACAAAGGAGTCGAGATGGAGGTGGAGGTAGATAAGGTGGTGACGGCTGCAGACATACCAAAGCCATACCAACACCTGCGAGATGTGTTTGATGAGGTGGAAGCAGACAAGCTGCCCCATCATACCGAGCATGATCTCCACCTCGAGTTGATAGAAGGAGGTAAGCCACCTCAAGGGCCCCTATACCTTAAGGGACCCAAGGAGATGTCCGAGTTGAGGAGATACTTGGATGAGAACCTCGAGAAGGGGTTCATAAGACCATCGAAGAGCCCGGCACGATCACCAGTGCTCTTCGTACCAAAGAAGGATGGAGGTCTCAGACTCTGTGTGGACTACAGAGGTCTCAACGAGATCACTGTCAAGAACAGGGCACCATTGCCCCTCATCGAGGAGCAGCTGTTCTTACTCAGGAAGGCAAGGATCTATACCAAGCTAGACCTTAGAGCAGCATACAACCTCATCCGGATTGCTAAAGGAGATGAATGGAAGACAGCTTTTGGCACTCAGTTGGGACTCTATGAGTACCTAGTGATGCCCTTTGGCCTAGCCAATGCTCCGGCTCACTTCCAGTCATTCATCAATGACATCTTCCGAGACATCATTGGAGTATATGTAGTGGTATACTTAGATGACTTCCTGATCTTCAGTGACACTGAAGAGGTACATGTGAAGCATGTCACCGAGGTCCTCACTCGCTTAAGGAGCAACAGGCTCTTTGCTAAGCTGTCAAAGTGTGAGTTCCACACCAAGACAGTCGAGTTCCTGGGGTACATCATCAAGCCAACGGGCATAGAGATGGACCCAGAAAAGGTGCGCACTGTCAAGGAGTGGCCAATGCCAGAGTCAATCCATGACATCCAGAGGTTCCTGGGTTTTGCCAACTTCTATCGAAGGTTCATAGCCCACTTTGCTCGCATAGCCAAGCCCTTGACAGCACTGGTAAAGCCTATAGAACGGTTCAAGAAGCTTGAGCTACCAGAGGAGGCCCAACAGGCCTTCCACAAGCTCATCCAGGCCTTCACATCAGCAGGAGTGCTTCAGCACTTCGACTACCACCTTCCAACAAGGTTGGAGACTGATGCAAGTGACTTTGCTATAGCAGGAGTGCTCAAGCAGGAGCATGAAGGACGATGGCATCCAGTGGCCTTCTACTCTAGGAAGATGTCTTCTGCCGAGAAGAACTATGAGATCCATGATAAGGAGCTCCTAGCTGTGGTCGCCTGCCTCACTCAGTGGCGACACATGCTAGCTGGACTACCGAACCAACTGGTCATCCTCACTGACCATGAAGCCCTCAAGTACTTCAAGTCACAGAGACGCATCACAGGTCGACAGGCTCGATGGGCCATACTACTAGCAGACTTCGACTTCATATTGCAGTATCGACCAGGAGACAAAGGTGGTGAACCCGATGCTCTCACCAGAAGGACAGACATGCAACCAGCTGGTGAAGAGCAGGATCACAATGTGAGGCAACTACTGCCTCCTCGAGTGTTCAAGGAGACAGCAGACCATGACTCGCTCCTAGTGGCCCCCATGATCTCGATGGAGTCCATAGCATCAAAAGGTCTCAAAGACCTGGTCAAGATCTTCCAGCCTTTAGACCAAGAGCTACAGGAGATACATAGGAAGAAGCCTTTCGAACTCAAGGATGACCTATGGTACAGTGGAGGAAGGTTGGTTATCCCCAAGGTGATCATGCCAGGGAGGACCAACAACCGACACTCAAGGAGTGCCAAAGAGGTAGATGGACAGTCTCTCTCTGTAGAGCATCTGCGATTCATGGTGATGACCCAATGCCATGATGGTATCACTGCTGGACACGTAGGAAGAGATGCTACCATCAAGGCAGCTCAACGACATTACTGGTGGCCAAACATGACAGCTTGGATTGCAGACTATGTAGCAAGTTGTCCTGTATGTGCTAGGTACAAAGCTCCTCGTCATCGTCCATATGGTTTGCTACAGCCACTAGCAACCCCAGACAGGCCCTGGGGCTCCATATCCCTCGACTTCATTGAAGGACTACCACCATCAAAGAAGTATGACTCCAAGACCTATGACTCTATCCTAGTCATCGTCGACAGGTTAACCAAGTTTGCCATACTAGCTCCAACCCATAAGACAGTCACAGCCAAACAGACTGCAGTATTGCTATATGGACACATGGTTAGACTCTTCGGATATCCAGATCACATGGTCTCAGACCAAGGCAGGCAGTTCATATCAGGAGCATGGAAGGCATTTGCAGAACAAATGGGTGTGAAGCACTCACTTAGCACAGCCTACCATCCTCAAACTGATGGTCAGACAGAGAGGGTCAATCAGGTCATAGAGCAGTACCTAAGGATGTACTGCAACTATGAGCAGAATGACTGGGCCAACCTGCTGGACACTGCAGCCTTTGTATACAACAACATGGTCCACAACAGCATTGGTGTCTCACCATTCTTTGCATGCTATGGATGGAACCCCAAAGCTCATCCTGACATCCCTCAACGACTAGGAGTCAATGATCCAGGTCGCTTCGAGTACCTCATGGATGGAAAGGAGCGTTGCAAGTACCTCCAGGAGCAGATCAGAGAGGCACAACGTAGATCAGTAAACCAGTATAACAGGAAGCACAAGGACATCGAGTTTAAGGTGGGTGATATGGTCTATATCAACCGACGAAACTGGAAGACAAGGAGACCCACACCCAAGTTAGACACCCGGTTCGCAGGACCCTACCCAGTTCAGGAACGGGTAGGATGCCGAGCTTATCGAATCACATTGCCAGCAAACCTTAGGGTGCATGATGTGTTCCATGTCTCCATGCTCGAGCCAGCAAGAACAAGTTCTCTTCCTCAACGTGCTGAACAGCCCACCATACCATCACTTCCAGATGAGGACCTCGATTTCGAAGTCGAAGCACTCATCGACAAGCGTTCACACAATGGGACTACGGAGTACAAGGTGTTGTGGAGAGGGTACTCAGAGGAAGCTGCTTCATGGGAACCAGTAGAGAACCTCAACTGTCCCGACCTCATCCAGGAGTATGAGGTGTCGGAGGGGGGACGAGTGAGTAGGCAGAGTGGAGAGAGGAGGAGAGAACAGGAGGAGTAGAGAGAGGAAGAGGAAGGAGGATGACGTTGAGAGAAGGAGGAAGGATGATGTTGGCGATGTTGTCAAGGAGGAGGAGTCAGCATGAACCAGACCAGAGCATGCCTCGACGGAGCTCGGCTCTTAAGAGGGGGGTAGTGTCATGGGCCTGGATGCTCAAGAAGCAGGAGGGTCATGGGTTCATATGGAAGGAGCACAGGTATCGAAGACCTAGTCGACACCAGTAGAGAGCATGGTCGTAGTGCAGTCTCCATGGAGACCATGGACTCCTATGGACTCACATGCAAAGGAGGGCCAAGCACAGCCACAAGGAGGACCAAGCTCAAGGAGCAGGCACAGCCACGAAGAGGACCAAGCTCAAGGAGCATGCAGATGGTTACCACTCAGGGGCTCGAGAGACAAGAGCCAAAGGAACTGTCACTGATCAAAGGAGGAGGAGCAGTGTCGAAGGAGTCGACACCAGGTCATGAGGAGGAGGAGCAGTGTCGACAAGAGGCACAGGGGTGCCAAGCAGGAGAGGCCCCTGAGCAGTACTCGATGAAGAAGGTACTCTCTGGAGAGAGAGCAGGAGCAGCATCGCTGGCAATGCTGTGAAGAGGTATATAACCATGCTTTCTCATCATCATAGGTCGAGTGGATCCCCATCCACTCTACTCACCATAACTAGTTATCACTTCAGCATAAGTATACATTAGTTTCAGTCAGCATAGCAGCAATCTATCAAGGTTGCTCCTCATCGTAGTGTGTGTGTTGTATCACCACTACCTGACGTCCGAAGGCGCCCATAGCAGGTTAGCGGTCCGGATATAGATAGAACCGAAGGCAGTAGTCCACTGCGGTCCGGGGATCACTTCAAAGCATCAAGTCAACACACTGGACACTCGTGTTGACGCCACCAACCTTATCACCAACACCATCAACCTCATTATCATTGACATCACCAATCTTATCATCAACACCATCAACCTCATTATCATTGACATCACCAATCTTATCATCAACACCATCAACCTCATTATCATCGACATCACCAATCTCATCACCAACACCATCAACCTCATCATCATCAACACCCACACCAGACCTTGGAGTCATCATAACATTGATATTGATCGTGCCGAGCTACCCCTGAATGGAGTGTCCACAGAGGTCAGCCGAAACCTACGATAGTATATACAACGAACGCCACCTGCTGTCACTGCACAACTTGATAGTCACCGATACCGAGACAATAGCTGTCACACAGTTTGATAGTCACCGAGTATCTCGACAGACCGACCTGGGTTTCAGGCGCGAGACCCCTGACAACTGGCATATAGGTCATGAGGAGGAAGAGCAGTGTCAAAGAGGTCAACACCCAGCTCAGAAAGGACAGAAGTGATGTCACAGGACAAGTAGGACTTGACAAAGAGGGTACTCTCTGGAGAGAGAGCTGGAGCAGTGTTGCAGGCAACACTGTAAAGATGTATATAATCATACCTTCTTGTCATAGGTGGATGAGTGGATCTCCATCCACTCTACACCATACATTACTAGTTATAGCTTACACATAAGTATACATTAGTATCCAGTCAGCAAGTTGCAATCTCAATAGATTGCATCCATCATAGCACATGTGTTGTATCACTGCTCACTGACATCTGAAGGCAGTTCAAAGAAACCTGCAGTCCAGATAATGATAGAACCAAAGGCAGTCATCCACTGCAGTCCAGGGATCACCTCAAGCACTCAGTCAACACCCTGGACACTTGTGTCAGTGATAACAGCAATCTAGCCACACCAGACCTTGGTGTTAGTACCAGTCATATTAGTTATTGATCATGCTGAGCTACCTCTGGACAGAGTGTCCACAGTGGTTAGTTGAAACCTGCAATAGCAAAACCACTACTGCATCTTCAAGCAAAAAAGGCAATAGAGATGTCTCTATTACATCTCTTGCCAAAAATTGTAATACCACAAGTGTTGTCACATATCTTGACAGAATTTGTAATAGATGCGACTCTATTACAGATATCAGGTTTTGGGCACATGACCACTGACACATGTCTGGCACAGTTACATATGTTTACAGATGTCTGGTAAGTTGGAAGTCACATGTCCAGAAGTGCATAGCACTATCAGCAGTAGAAGCAGAGTTTGTTGCTGCATCAGAAGCTGCACAAGAGGCTCTTTTCTTTTCATACCTGCTCAGAGACTTAGGAGTGCTGAACATCAAGCTGGTACTTTGCACAGATAGTCAGGGGTGCATACAGGTTAGCAGAGACCCAGCAAAACATTGGAAGCTGAAACATATTGACACCAGATACTATTTTGTTAGGGACCACAAAAAAGACAGGGATGTAATGATAGAGTATGTACAGACAGCCAAGAACATGGTGGATGTGCTAACAAAGCCACTTAAAGGGCTAGACACATCACAGTTAGCAAACTTAATAGGCCTGGGAACACCATCAAAGGGGGGAGTTAAAGATGCAATGGAATTACCAGGAGTTTAGCCAAGATGCAAGAAAGCCAAGTCACCAAGAGGCAGAAGGATGTGCATGCATGGTCAACATGTGGCAACCAATCAGGAGATGCTTGTGGGAGACAACACTGAGAAACAAGGAGACAATGCCAAGGCAACACATGGTGCACACAGTTAGTGGCATGGCAATAGGGTTTCTCAAGGACACTCAACTTTGTATATAAACAAGCAGTCTCATAGTCATAGTTCACAAATAATCTTAAGCATTGCATCGATGATACACCTGTGCGAAAGGAGCTAGAACGTAGCCCGGACGAAGTGGTGTCTAGCATAACTTCAACTTGTACTACACACTCGATCACATAAACTAATGTATTTGTGCAACAAGTCTAGCATTCCTATTGTGTACTCCAATGCTGACCACGCTGGCAGCTGGAAGGAGAACCTGTACTCAACATCTGGGTTTGCCCTTACCTTATTTGGAGGAGCAGTTGCTTGGAGGAGTAGGAGACAAAGGATCATATTAACGTCAATGGCCAAAGCCGAGACGGTCGCCCTCAGCAACATGTGTCAAGATATCATTTGGGTGCTCAATGTACTCAATGGCCTCAATATCATTGCAACGGGTGTTCCCATTGTTGAATGAGATGTCGCCTTGCATAGCTGTGGTTTGGACAAGCTGGTTTTAGGTTTGTGGACAATGGGAAGATGGTGTATTGACATGACTATCTACACAACAAGTGCAACTATTTATGTTTGCTGGGAACAGATGGGACATGCTGGTTGAGGAGTCCCAAGCCCCTCAACCCCTATTGCAATGCAGGGATGCATCACAAGGAGGTCTGTCCCCTCGACCCCTATATCGGCGATATCGGCAAACGCCGCCGATACGAGGTCAGGTCGACCTCCAACACCCATTACACTCCTAACTGACAACCAGGCTGCAGAGCACATCATATCAACCAATGGACCTGGCCGCAACAAGTTGCTCACACTCAGAGCCGCATTCATGAGGGACACAATCAAGAAAGGCATTGTTGCTGTCAAGTGGATTACAGGAGAACTGCAAGTTGCCAATGGCCTAACGAAACTACTCGATGCAAGGGGATCATCCAAGTCCCGGGAGGATTTTGGAGTCAAGGGTAGTCTAGTCGCTCACCGCTAGGAGGAGTGTTAGAGGGGCACATGTGTACCGGTCGCGTTAGACCGGTAGTGCAGTAAGGCACTGGCATACTGGCTAATAGACATCCAAGGAGGGAGGAGGCTGTTTCCACATCATGCTCTGCTTCCTATTGTAGATATATAAGGAGTGATACTTAGTCGCTTGCTGTGTAGATACCTTCACCCATCTGTACTTACTGTTTGCTGCTGTTGCATGCAATCAAAGCCGCGTCTTACCACACAAGTCCGTCGTCTTTCAACACTATCAACATCTTGCTGGATCATACCCTTCAGCATGGGAGGCCAATACTCCCACCTTCAACGGCCTTTCTCTCCTATATATATATATATCGAGCAGAGAGCTCCAGTCTGATACACTGCTCCAACCAGGTCAATAGAGTATAGATTTTCTGCGCCAATAGCAGTAGTACTGTGCTTTGACTTCTACCGCTTGTTGAGTGTCGGCGGTTATCCTTGTCTTAGCTAGGTTTTGTTGAAGTATTTGCACTAACACATTTGTGTGTCGTTTGAGCATTGGCATTCTCATCCGGCATGTGGTCAAAGAGACAGGACAATGTGAAGACGAGTCTTGATTTTGCGTTTTGTACGACAGAATGCGGTCAAGGCGTCTTTGTCAAGGAAAGCTTGCCCAATTCTCAACGCAGATGGTCTGATACTGTTTGGCAAAAGGGATGGTGTGCATTGTATTGGATTATGTCTGGTGAAAGGACGAGCGATCGGCTGGTCTGGTTCCGTTCTGTAGCTCGCGAATGAGTTGGCAGGCCTGTTGCTGAACATCGCCACCTTCTCTAAAAAGCCTGAAGACGGTGCTGCGAGGAAGCATGCTTGTGGCCTTGTTGAGGCGAGTCTGGAAAGTTTGCGCCTGTCTCATCTCTTGCTCTGAGAGAGTACGAGAAGATTGTGCGGCCTCAGCGGCTTGGCCAGTGTATTTGGCTGTCGGCAAGTGCAATGCGGTGGGTGCTTTTGGGGGATAGGATGTGTCGAAGAACTCTGGCTCGGGTGCCTCGACGCAGCGTGCTTGTGCTGGTTGTGTCAGGGCACTTTGAGGCGCTTTGGGCAAGGCGTCGTCGATACTGCTGGAAACGCTGGATAGTCTATCGGTCGAAGATGCTGCTGAGAAGGAGGAGACCTCCTCTTTGGCAACGCTGGGGCTGCTCACGTCGCGAATAAAGACGCCTCGTACTTGCGAAGGACGCTGGGCAGCTAATGCACAGTAAAGCTCCAAGTCTAGCTCACCAGAATCACCAATGAGGATGAATTGAGAAGTGCGGAAGTCGTCGAGAATCTTGAGGAGGTTGGCTCTTTTTCTCTCTCCTGCTGGCTCGAGCCAGCTGGACAGCAAGCTTCGTGCACCACTCGGATAGTGCTTCAGGACGAGATGACTGATGGGGAGTCGGACAGCTTCAAGAAAGTCGAGGACAAGACTATAAAGTTCGAGCGGAGCGTTGGTAACGTAATGAAGACCAGCACCCAAGTCAGTCATTGCATGGTACCAGGAGGAAATGCCTTTGACTTCGGCTTCATGGTAAGGTAGCACAAAGACGTTGCGAAGGATCTGCTTTGCGCCCTGAACAACGCCAGTGTGCTTGACTGTGTCGTCGATGTCAGAGATGATCCTGACACGCCGGGCGTGGTCCTCATGGATGGAAGAGCGTCGCCATGGAGACTCGGCGCCAGTTGCATCGAGATTTTCAGACTTTGAGGTTATGAGACTTGCTTTCACGTCGACCGCCTCTATCTCGTTGGGCGTAACTTTGAGCAAGTCGGCATAGTGGCGGCAGAATGCAGAGAGCATATGCCAAGGTACAACGAGGCGATGCTCGAATTGGCCGGTGGAGTCGGTCGTGAGACGGGTGGAAGCTATGATGAGACGATTGCCATCTTGGTCGCATGTAATGTTGCCGTTGATGATAGGAGAGACTTGGATGAAGACATGTTTGTGAGGCGAGCGATACACCCAATAAGCTTGCAAGCGGCGGGTGAGATTGTGATGGAAGACAGTTACCTCATCTAGGCTGCGGTTGAGCCATTGTGCTGAGCCCCCGGAGAGCATGCTGTCGGTTCTCTTTGGTCGCTGAGGGAAGGTATCGGATCTGTGCAGGTGAACGGGGCTTGGATCGCCTTCCTTGGCAGCCTGATGCGCGGCGGCAGAGTCAGTGGGGAAAGCGTTGAGGTTCTCCATGAGGCGGACCAGAGTCTGATCGTCGGCATTCTCGATGACCTTGCGTGCGATTCTCTCGGAAGCGTGCAGGTGGCCGGGAGGCTCGCCATCTGCTGGAAGAGGCTCATCATCCTCGATCTGTTGTGGCTCCTCTACCAAGGGCGCAGAAGAAGAATCGAGGATAGCAGCGTCTGAAGGTTGAGGTTGTATGCGAGGAAGGCTTGCTAGCTGACGTGCCATCTGGTTGAAGATGCGTTGGCTCCTACTGGGAGCATCTAGGGACCTTGAGACGAAGCCGTGTAGGGAGATGTGGAGCTCGATCTCGCCATCTTGGAGATCTTCGGGAGCGTCAACGGTAGCCCAGCCTTGCGGATGACGGTCACGGGCGACTCTACGTTGTGCCCAACCTGGTAGGAGAACGACGCTATCGAGTCCTGCACGGGCCGACATGTCTCGTATACGTGGTAGCGAAGAGGTTGAGGAGAAGTTGGGGGACTGGGCCAGTGCGTTACGTGCAGACGCCGCGGAGGTGGAAGGAAACTGGAGCTTGGCGCTCGCTTGCCAGTCTCGCGTCGCAAGATAGCCTACGCTAGAGGTGAGGAGAGAGGCTGCTCTGCTGCGGATGCGGAATCGGCTCATACTGGAAGGGTCCTGAGAGGTGCGATTGTAGCAATTGTCATCTTGATTCATGTGGTGCAAGATATCTAGAAGGGGGAGCCGACGAGTTGCATGGTTCTGCGAGCCGCTTAGTTGTTGGGGTGTCAGAAAAGAGACTCAAGCATGCAATGGACCGGGAGTCCTGGATGAAATGATGTAGGCAAGGGAGAGATGGTCGAAGATGGTGTAGCTCGTCGTGCAAGAGGATGATGGTCAGTGCTTTTTTTGATGTTTGTCGGTTGGCCGAATTCCGAATTCCGAATTCCAAAGTCCGACTTCCGAGGTCCGACTTCCGAGGTCCGGATTCCAAAATTTCGAGATCCTCCAAAAGTGTGCGGAGAGAGAAGTGGTGAAATTGGAGAGTTGGAGCAAGAAGAAGTCTAACAGCTCTGAAAATTATGTATGCACGAACCACGGACCAGATGAGATGGAAAGAGAAGAAGAGCAGCCGGCTGTGAAAGTCAAACGAATCAGCTCACCAGCGCTTCGGGTCGATGCCTTGAAGAGTGCGGTGATGAATGCGTCGACGCTGATGATGATGATGGAGAGAGGAGAAGAGAGGAATGGGCAAAGAGGTCGGTGAAAGGAATCAGACATGGTCCTTTGTATCTCAACGGAGAAGGCCGATAACCTAACCCTTTTTTTCTTTTCTTTTTCTTTTCTTTTTCAGGAAAAGGCGGAATCGCTGTCTGGAATATAACCAGAAAATGGATTTTCATCTTGGATCTTCCAAACAGCAACAGCGGAAACAGCCAGCCCGCCACCCCCAACCAGTTGAAGTTTTCGTATGATTGATGATGGTGCTAAGTACAGATGCAAGTCAAGAATTTTCAGATTTTCACTACTTGCACACACTCAGTGCACGTGCACATGCACACTGCTGTGCCCTCTATTCTGCAAGCCCTTTTACTCAGCTGTGAATACTACCTCTATGCTTTGTGCAGCTTTATCTACTTCAACTCCCCCCCTCAACAGCATATGTACTCTGTTCATTGTGCTGTTGCTGTTTGACATGTCCTCCATGCTTCAGTACTGTTGCATAGCTTGGGGGTCCCATTCCGTGTGCTGCCAGTATTTGCAGATGTAGCCTGGATTGTGCTTGTTGCATCACTTGCCTTCCAATGGGCTTGGTGAGTACATCTGCTAAGTTTCATGTTGTGTCCACATACTTAATCTGCACCTTTCCTTCTTGGATGTTGTTGTGAATGAAGTGAAACTTGGTGTTGATGTGTTTGAGCTTCCAGTGCTGTGCTGGGTCCTTACTCACCTGTATGCAACCAGTGTTATCCAAGTAGACTGTTGGGGTCCCTGTAGCAATGCCAATTGAGCATAGCAATTGCTTGAGGAAAAGTACCTCATGTGTTGCCTCTGTGGCAGCAATGAATTCCACCTTGACAGCAGACAATGATACACATTTTTGTGTTGCTGACTTCCAGGCTACTGGGTTCCTGTACACCAATGCCACTGACCCTGAGGTACTCTTTCTCTGTATGGTGGCATCACTTGCCCAGTTTGCATCACTGTGTGTGACCAGTGGCTCTTGCAATTCACTTGCTCTATAGACCAATCCCACCTCCTTTGTGCTTTTGAGGTAGCATAAGACCCATTGGGCTGCCTGATAATGCTCCTGCAATGGTTCTCACATGTGTCTGGCAAGAACTCCTACAGTGAGACTAAGATTGGGCCAGGTGCTGTTGGCAACCCAGAGTAGCTTGCCAACAATCACTGGATACTCCTTTTGTTGCACTGTGCTTGCAACAAGGGTTCCCTCCAGTATACTCTGCATTGGAACCATGGTTGGCTTTGTACATTTGTCCAGGTGCTTTGCCAGCACTTGATCAATGTACCCTGACTGACTGATTGTCATGGTGCACTTTGCACAGTCTTGACTACTTTTGATGCCTAAGAAGTGAGAGACTTTGCCACTATCTTCCATCTTCCATTTCTGGCTGATCTGCTTCTTGATCTTTAGCACTGTCTCCAGTCATGGTGCTATGACTAATGTATCATCGACATAAATGACCACAATAGCCATATCTTCACCCTGTCCCTTAGTGTAGATGCAGGGAGTGCACTCTACCTGGAAGAATCCCATGTGTCGCAAAGACCTCTCGAATTCCTGGTTCCATTCTTGACTGGACTGCTTTAGGCTGTACAGGCCCTTGACCACTTTGTATACCTGTCCAGGTGCTACTCCTGATCCCTCCAGTGGTTTCATATAGTTCACTTCTTTTAACCTGGAGTTTAAGTAGGCCATCGTGATATCCAGTGCATGCACCTCCCAGTTGTTCTGTACTGCTAGCACTAGGATAGCTCTGATTGCTCCGAGGGGCACTACTGGGGAGAAGGTTTCCTGGTAGTTGATTCCCTCTCTCTGTGTGAAACCCCTTGCAACCAGTTGTGCCTTGTGCTTTATGGGCACACCATCAGCATTGAGCTTTAGCCAGAGCACAACCTTAGAGTCCACGAGTGGTACTCCTGGCAGGTGATTCACCACCTCCCAAGTCCCCATTGCCTTGAGTCCTTCCAGCTCTTTTCATATTGCCTCCTTCCAGAGCTGGGCATCCTCACCATTCATTGCCTCTCCAAGTGTTGGGTCCAGGTTCAGCACTGCTGTGTTGGCAGTGCCTACTGTGCTGTCCATGGCTGGCAGAAGGTCCTCCACCACAGCCTCTGATCTGGTCTCCTCCTCCACTGTGGTTGGTGCAGCACCCTCCTCCTCGACTTCCATGGGCTTGCATGCCTCCTGCTGGTGATCACTCCATCCTTTGTCTTCATGGAACATTGCTGAGTTGCTCCATTGAATTGATGTGGGCTGGTCCAGGTTGCAGAACTTCCATGCTTTGTGCTTGTCATTGTACCCAATCATGATGGCTGGCTTTGCTCTAGCCCCATACTTGCCTTGCTGGTCCTTCCATTGAACATGGACCCATGCCAGGCACCTGAAAACTTGCAGCTGTTGGGCCAGTTTGTGCATGGTGGTTTCTGTAAAAGGCCTCATGGGGAATGGTCTTGGTGGCTGATGGGGGTGAGGTTCATCATGTGTGCTGCTGCTGTGATTGCGTACAGCCACAACTCTCTGGGGCAAGCTTGACCAATGAGCATTGAGTGCATCTTTTCTTGGACTGATCTGATTGCTCTCTCTGCCCATCCATTTTGGATGCTGATCCCCAGGATGCTCTTTTGCCACTTGAAACCCTCTTGAGTTTGCCAGTCTTTGGCTGCTATGCTGCACCATTCTCCTCCATTGTTGCTGCAGAGCATTTTGAGTTTCCTGTCCATTGCCCATTCCATCCTGGCTATTCACCTCCTCAGTGCCATGAGTGCAGCACTCTTGGTGCAGAGTGGTTCCATGTAGATCAGAGAGGAGAAGTTGTCCACAGCAACTAGTGCATAGTGGTAGTTGGCATGACCTTTGAAATCTGTCATCAGGTCTATGTGTACCAGCTCTAATGGTGCTTCTGTTCTTTCTGACTCTGATTGGCCCATCTGTGCTTGAGTCTGTTTTCCTTGGCTACATGTGTTACAGCACTTCGACTCATGTCCCATTTCCTCATTGGTACCTAGGTAATGAGCCCAGATTTGTCTCATTTTGTCTCATCCTGGGTGTCTGAACCTCTCATGCCATAGGTAGCTGTCTCAATGCTTTGTGTCCTTATAGCCCTCTGGGGCATTATCTAGTTTTCCTGTGTTCTGGTTGTCCTCTGGGACATTGTCGAGTGTCTCTTCCAACTCCAGGGCTAGTGCCTTTCCCTGTACTTTGAACTGCCCTTTTCTTCTGTTCCTCTTGTATTGTATTTGTGTGCCATCATTTTGCTTAATGATGGTTCCAAACTCATCGAAAGTTACCCATGCACCATTCTCAATCAAGCCTTGTACTGATAATAAATTAGAATTAAGTTTCAGCACATAGAGCACATCCAATAGTTGAATGGTTACATTGCCAACCCGAAGGGAGGCATCTCCTATGGCCTTCACTTGAAGCCTTTCATTTCCAGCCATACAGATCTGACCATCCTTGTGCATTGAGGTGAGCAGCATTCTTTCATCATTCACCATGTGGTGCATCACACCCAAATCGACGATCCAGGTGTCTGATGTTGGTTGCTCATCCCCACCGATTGCTAGGAGGGTGCACCTGAGTTCCTACCAACTAGCTTCTTGTGCTGGATTGGTGGTGGGTCCATCCATACTTGGTGCAGAGTTGTTGTTGGTGTTCGTGCAGTTGCAAGCAATGTGATTAGGTCCTCCACAAGCATAGCACTTTGGAGGGGCTGAGGGGTTGCAAGGATTGCGCCTGCCCCTGGGTCCTTGCTCCACCTGGTTGGTGCTCCCCTGTTCCATGCTTGTGGCAACCCTTGCTGCTCCTCTAATATGGCCAGTGACCTCACCATCCTGTTGCTTCTTTGCTAACATGTGGTAGGCTTCATCATACTTACAACCTGGTTTGGCTGTCTTGAGGGCATCAACAGAGTTGGCATAGAACCAATCTTGTGCTGTGCAATGGTATAGGGTGGATTTCTTGAGGTCCTTGTCGAGTCATTTCCCAAGTTGCACAGTGTCATTCCAGATGGAGTCCAGTTCCTTGCCTAGCTTGATGACATCATGATTGTACAGATGTATGGTATGGATGCAGTCCTGCAGGCCCACTTGTTTTACTGTGTTGTTCAACATTAGCACCTTCTTGAGCTTAGCATATAGTGTACTACCAAGTTGGACATGTTCATCCACACCCCTAATGGTGTATGTATTGATGCAGCTCTCTGGACTGTGATCACAGGAGGTGTGGATAAGACCTACAAGTGCCTTGTCCAAGTCCCCATCATACCCCTCACTTCCCAGTGCTATCTCACCATACAGGATTTCCTTTGCATTGCATACTCATTGCAGACAGTTGATGAAGGTAGGCTCCCAGGTGTGCCAGTTGCTATTGCTAAGTTTCTTAATATGGGCAATTGAGCTCGAGACATCCTTGGGAATCTTTTCCATCTCTCCCTGTGGGGTTTGATTGCTAATGGTGACAAGACCCATCACCCACACTATTGCTTCCTCTGCTGTCAGTGCTGGGTTTGCTAACTGTAAGATTCTAACTACCTGCGTGAGCCAACCCTCCTCTTGACCATTGCCTGCAGCTGCAGCTGCTTGATCATCATCTCTCTCATCCCTTCCAGTCTGCCCTGCTCTTGTCAATGGCAGCATTATGCTAAGCATCAGACTCTTGATGTATTGAATGTCATGGGTTCGAGCCCCACATTGGGAGCCAGTTGAAGTTTTCATATGATTGAGGATGGTGCTAAGTACAGATGTGAGTCAAGAATTTTCAGATTTTCACTACTTGCACACACTCGGTGCACGTGCACATGCACACTGCTGTGCCCTCTATTCTGCAAGCCCTTTTACTCGGCTGTGAATACTACCTCTATGCTTTGTGCGGCTTTATCTACTTCAACTCAACCACCCGCCAACGCCAGCCCGCCAAACCCCAAGGCTGGTGTGTGTCTGGTGTCCACTCTCACATCCAGACAGAGTTCCTCTCAACCGCATTCAGCACTCTTGCTAAGCTCTCGAGTAGACATCTGTCTGCCAATCCACGCTGCATCATCACTTGTCACACTCGCTCAAGTGTTCGGGTCACTGTTCTGAGATCGTAGACACGTTACACAGTTTCAACTCGACGTCGTCCTGGATTCAGGATACTCGCTTCACCTCTACAGCTTCCTTTCTCTAGCTCAAGAACCCATCACCATGGCCAACGGCATCGAATCTCCCGCTATCCCTCCCAAGGGTGACACCTCTTGGAAGATCACCAACAAGATTGCAAAGGCCGAAAAGGAAGGCCGCATCTGGTGGAGTTTCGAATACTTCCCTCCTCGTACTGCTCAGGGTCTCACCAACCTCTATGACCGTATTGAGCGCATGGCCGACCTCGGCCCCGAGTTCGTCGACATCACCTGGAATGCAGGTGGGCGAACCTCGGATCTTACCGCTTCGCTAGTCAAAACCGTTCACACCTACATCGGTCTTGAGACATGTATGCACCTTACCTGCACCAACATGCCTCGCGAGAAGATCGACAGGGCGCTCAAGGAGGCCAAGCAGTTTGGTTGCCGTAACATTCTTGCCCTTCGAGGCGACCCTCCTGCAGGTCAGTCTGAGTGGGAGCCTCACGCTGCCGGCTTCACCCGAGCCAAGGAGCTCGTAGAGTATATCCGTCAGCAATACGGAGACTACTTTGCCATCGCTGTTGCTGCTTTCCCCGAGGGTCACCCTGAGGCCTTCCATGGTCCCGGCAAGGAGCTCGAGCGTCTCAAGGAGAAGATCGACGCTGGCGCTGACTTCATCTTTACACAGATGTTCTACGACTTTGACATCTTTGCCAAGTGGCTCAAGGAGGTTCGTGCTGCTGGCATCAACTGCCCCATCATCCCCGGTGTCATGCCCATCCAGACCTACGGTGGTTTCCAGCGCGCCACTGCTCGCTTCGGCACCCTTGTGCCCCAGTACTTCCATGATGCCCTCGACCCAGTCAAGGATGACGACCAGAAGGTACGAGACGTCGGCACTCGCCTCGTTGGTGAGATGTGCAAGAAGATCGTCGGCTCTGGTCTCGGCATCAGCGGTCTTCACATCTACACCATGAACCTCGAGAAGGGCTCGCGCATGCTCCTCGACTACCTTGGCCTCACTCCCTCCGTCAACCAGGTCAGTCCACTTCCATGGACACCAAGCCTTACTCCCAAGAGGCGAGATGAGAAGATTCGTCCCATCTTCTGGGCCAACCGTGCCAAGAGTTACGTCAACCGTACCGAAACCTGGGATGAGTTCCCCAACGGTCGATGGGGCGACGCTCGTTCGCCCGCTTACGGCGATGTTGACGCTTACGGTGTCAAGTTGAGATACTCGAATCAAGAGGCCAAGCAGATGTGGGGTAATCCCACCAGTCTTGAGGATGTCAAGGCGCTCTTCCAAAACTTCTGTGCGGGTCAGGTCAAGGCACTTCCATGGTCCGAGACGCCTGTTGCGCGCGAGACTTCGGTGATCAGTGACAAGCTCACCAAGATGAACGAGCTCGGTTTCTTGACAATCAACTCCCAGCCTGCTGTCGACGGTGCTCGTAGCGACGACAAGGTTCATGGCTGGGGTCCCAAGAACGGCTACGTCTACCAGAAAGCTTACCTCGAGTTTTTCGTCTCTCCAGAGCATCTCGATGCCTTGATCGCCAGAATTGAGGCAGACCCGCAAATCACCTACCACGCCGTCAACTCACAGGGTGACATGCGTACCAACACCAACTCGGAGGCTCCTAACGCTGTCACCTGGGGTGTCTTCCCGCACTGCGAGATCATCCAGCCTACCATTGTCGAGTCGATCTCCTTTTTGGCGTGGAAGGATGAGGCCTATGAGATCGGACGCAACTGGGCCAAGGTGTACGAACCCTCTTCGCCATCGCGCAAGTACCTCGAGGAGATGTTCAAGAGGTACTTCCTAGTCAATGTTGTTCACAATGACTTCAAGGCTGCCGACGCCATTTTCGAGCCTTTCTTGAATGCCGCCAAGACTGCAGCTGTCAACGGCTCGCTTTCTAGCATCGGCTCGACTGTCGCTGATGCCGCTGGCCATGTCACCAATTCGATCTCTTCGCTGACCAACGGCCTTTCGAACGGACACACTGCCGCACCTGCACCGGCAGCATAAGCGGCTTGCACACCATAGCTCGATTGGTAGCATGCATCAACTGCGTGTCTCCAGTGCATAGAGATCTTTTCATATCTCTTCTTCTTCTTCTTCTTCTTCTTCTTCTTCTTCTTCTTCTTCTTCTTCTTCTTCTTCTTCTTCTTCTTCTTCTTCTTCTTCTGCATTACATCAACATTACAACTTGGTTCATTGGACATTCTCGGGGCTTCTCAACGTAACGTCACGCAATCTTCTTGTTTGCTTTCAACAAGGCATCTCTTAAGATACCTCATTCCACTCTTGCATCTCTCACTCTCTGTTCGGGCACTTTGTCTTTGATCATATACTCGTCCCTTCCCATCTGCTTGTCTCCTCTGCAATGCTGTTCAACATCTGCACAACCCATACAACCAGCCAGCCAACACTGGTGATCTGCATACAATCGAGGAAGCAGCCATCTGAAGCGAGTCCAAGCTGGGCCCAGAGATCGGCGGCCGATGAACAAAGATGAAGCCCGATTCTAATTCTAATCCCGATTCTAATTCGAATTTGGCGATAACTCCACATTTCTGGCGCACTGACTGACACATTACGCAGCTCAGTCTCGATTTCAAGCTTGGATCTCAACCACCATCCTTGAGGACATATCCACCGCCTCGTCCCGCACCATTCAATACTCATAGCGAGACAGTCGAATGCATCAAACTTTTCTGGTTCAGCCGCAACTCCGTCATTCACCACCACCACCAGCACAGGAAAGCAATCATGGTCAGCCTCACCACTTCCGACAACGAGCAATTCACCGTCGACCGCGATGTCGCCGAGCGATCCGTCCTCATCAAGCAGATGCTGGAGGGTAAGCTTTCAGCGGAGATCTTGCTTCAGTGCTGCTAGCTGCGCTCCCGGAAACGAAGCCAAAGACAGTCGCTGACTGTTTCTCTCTACTTGTTTCCCACTCTTGATCGCCGACAGACATTGGAGACACTGACCAGCCCATCCCGCTCCCCAACGTCTCTTCCAACGTGCTCAAGAAGGTAGGATCGACGCAGTGCACAGCTAACGAGACCGTTCGGATCTGAGCTCAGACTTTGACGTTGCGATTTTCTTTCTTATCTTCTTCACCAGGTCCTCGAATACTGCTCTCACCACCGCAGTGACCCCCCTGCTCCCGCCGACGATGCTGAGGAGTCACGCAGACGCACAACCGACATCTCGGACTGGGATGCCAAGTTCATTCAAGTCGACCAGGAGATGCTCTTCGAGATCATATTGGCAGCAAACTATCTCGACATCAAGCCTCTCCTTGATGTGGGCTGCAAGACTGTGTAAGTTCAACGTGCAAGATGAGCTTAGCTGCTTGAGTAAAGCTAGAGTGTGCACACCCAGATTCTGACAATCATGATGCTCTCAACCCCACATTCTCGTCCTTCAGCGCAAACATGATCAAGGGCAAGACTCCTGAAGAGATTCGAAAGCTCTTTAACATTCAGAACGACTTCTCGCCAGAGGAAGAGGCTCAGATCCGAAAGGAGAACGTAAGTGCACATGCTGCCTGACCTGCTCACTTCTATGGAACAGCTTGATACTGACATCAACTCAATTACTTTCCCATCCTTTTTGCATCTACTTTCGCTCAATAGGAATGGGCTGAGGACCGTTGAGCGAGCGAAACGTGTTTTGTGCCTGTTGTACGTTCAGCTGCCAACATGCAGAGCAGCAACCTTGATCTCCATCATCTTTGACTTGAATGCTTCCAAGTTTGTGCCCGCCTGTGTCTGAGCGCGGGAAGCGGATCAAAGCGGCTAGCCACTTGGCTATCTTGAGACTTACATTCGGTCCCAAAGGTGCTTCTGCGCTTTCTGAAGCACCGAGCAATCCCGGCTAGGCAGTCCTAGTGTTTGCCAGCCTTTGTTCGTGTGTCCCGGAGCGGTGAGATTCGCCGATGCGTTTGAGGTGTCAGCAGGCTAATCAAGATACAGATAAAGCGTTTCCATGCCTTTGCAGTAAGGTGTGCTAATGGCTGCTCCGTTTGGAGACGGAATGAAGAGATGTTGACAGCTGTTCCTCTTGATCACGGAGACACTTTCTCTGATTGGGCTGCTACCCTGCTCCTCTGTTGCTGTTGAAAGACACAGAACTGCTCGAGCCCTGCTCGAGTCCAGTCTCTCTCACAAAGCATAGTTGCAACACAGAGCCTAGTCGCACCACTTCCGCATGTCGTCTCTCCATTCGCCTCAGCCTCTCGTCGGGTCTGATGGACGAGGGCACTGAATATGTAGTTGGCCTTTCCCTTCCTTCCTTCCAGTGCGCAGCTTCACAAAGTACTTAAAGATGGCCCCAACAACATTCTCTATCCTCGCTCCTCAGAGCAGCTCCGAATGCCTGACTAAGAATGCTCTCATCAATTGACCTTTACCATTCACCGACTGCTGCATCATCGCGGCTTGCAGCACGTTCACCTCCTTCAGCATCCTCAATGAAAGTCGCGCTTCCGTCGCCTAGGCCATCATCCTCAAAGATCGTACTTGCCGCTCCTACTCGGTCAACTTCTCAGGTCCGGCACTCTGCATCTCCCTCGCCTGATTCAAAGACCGAAGTGGACTCTGCAAGCTCACGAGGAAAAGGAAAGCGTTTGAGAAGAGCACAGGCATGTGACATATGTCGTAAGTCTTGTCCTCCTTTGGCTTGCTTTGATTTGTATGTCTTTACCAACCTTTGTCTATTTTGCACCGTGTCGCTATCTGTAGGTGGTAATCATCGAAAATGTAACGGACCAATGCCTGGGTCGACCTCATGTGGACGATGCATTACACAACACAAGATCTGTACATGGAACTTCAGCAAAGAACGATGCACTCGTCAACGATGCACTTGCGTTTCTTGCAAGACTATCGGGATGCATATCAAGCAATCTAAGTCAGCAAAAGGGGCAGTTTGTAAAGGTACAAGCCCCAGTGCGTCTTTTTCATCCTGTTGCGGGTCGAGCGAGACATGTTCTCCTCCCAACACACCTTCTGATGGATCACATCAGTTACGACTGCCTTTAGTGGAGTACGGACAAACAATCGCACAGAATGCAAGAGTAGCATTCACATCCAATCCCTCTCTCCAGTGGGAGCAAGCACTGGCTCGAAAGCAAAAACCACTTATGCCATTGAGCCAAGAATTGCCCCATTTTCACTTTCACTCGGAATGCATAGCACTGGCCAACAAATACAACTTGCTCATTTATACGCTCCCTCTAACACCGTGGGATGAAAGCAGACCAAGTGAAGCGACCATCCCTTCGCAAAGAGGCTTGTCGTGTACCATTCCAAGCTGGATACAACCTGCACCGAGTAGGAAAGAAGCAGCCGATATTTTACGCGCTTTGCTTGAGGCTGGCAGTGATGTTGAAAGCGATGTAGGGTTCGGGGTGGCTAGTTGGACTGCTGTGCCTGCTGTTCTCTCTGGGTCGTACGCCAGTGATGGTGGGGGTGAATTATGGGATGATGAAGAGATGGCACAACGAGTGCGAGCTTCGCGTAGCTCTGCAGATGACGATTCGGATAGGGATAGCGTTGGCGAGTCCGTGCTAGCTCAGAAGGGCATGCCTATCGACATGGACGTGGAAGAGAATGCTTCCTTGGAGCGGGAGCCTGAATCCTCCAGCGCACCGCGTGGTTCTTCACACCTTGACTGTCAGTTTCCGCTCCAACACCCCGAGCAACAGAGCATGAACTCTGGCATTGATCCATTCCTCCTCACCGCCTGCCACAGCTTTTCAACGCCTCCGCAGGCTTCACCAGAGACTCCATGGTCGAGCATCAAGAACAGCATCTCTGAACGCAATGGCAGCTGTAGAAAGAAAGAGGAGGATGCTTTTTGGCAGGAAGGAATACCTGCTGTGTTGCAAGAAGCGTCAAACCCAAACGCTTTACAAGAATCTTTACAATCCTTGTCCGAGTAAACGCAATTGCCTCATCCCAACAGCCTTCAAATCGCTTGATCTCATCTTGCACGCTCCTCAACATGCAACGAATTCGGGTCTGTAGATGCTGGGATATGAAAGTATGTTTGTGCAGAAATATGATGATTGCCAAAGTAACATGTGCCTGTGTGACTTGAGGTGGGAGTTAGCTAATCATGTCTTGTTGCTAGCAGCGATAGAGTTTCTCAAGGGCCATTGTTTGTTTGAGGCGCAGATGGTTTGCTACGAACACGTCTTACGCTGCCCTCTTTGTCTGCGTCGAGGTCTTGGCCAGCTTCGCCAGCCTCTGCACGGAGAGCAGCGAGCTCCTGGTCTCCATCGACGCTGCCATCTTGCTCATCCTCATCGTCGCTCCCACGATCACTGTCATCAGCCTCATCGTCATGCTTAGCACTTGCTCGGTCCTCATCGTCGCTTCCGCGGGCTGCACCAGCGTCAGCATCTGCATCATCTGCATGAGGAGCGCGTAATGCATCTTGACTATCACCAAGCTCCTCAACATCAGCACCGTTGGGCGCAGGACCTTCTTGCTCAGGCAAAGGCTCGTCCATCTCCTCATCGCTCGGTTCGTACGGGTCAAGCTGTCCAAGATCGTCGACCAAACTTCGTGCATAAAGCCTTTTGAGCTTCTCCCTCTCCTCCAACTGGCGATGGGAGAGAACGATAGCATCCCATTTATCATGATATCTTCGGTCCCTGTTGCGTAGTTTCTCGTTATTGGCGAAACGAGAGCGCCAGACACGGAGTGTGAAACGCATTCCGACCTTATGGTAGTAGGCACGTGCTTTGGGACGAGGTTGACTGGTGATATCTTCTCCATCCGGATGTTCGCTACGTTTTTTGCCTTTGGTGGCGGCGGATGTTCGAGATCGTTTTTGACGTTCGTATTCAGATTGAGGTGGAAGGGTCGAATCAACCGTGTTGGCTGCGATGTCTTCGACGGCCTCCTCTTGGCCGACGTCCTCTTGGTCGGCGTTCTCTTGGTCATGGTCAGCACCGAAGAGATCTTCGTCTTGATCATGGTCAGCACCTGAAGGCTTGGATGGGGCGGTTTTGACACCTTTGATCGGATCAACATCTGCATCTGGATCAGGATCAGGAAGACCATCGTCGAGAGTGAGAAGCAAAACATCGTGAGCAGTCTCTGCGGTATCCTTGGGCACATAGTCACGGGAGAGCTTGTATGCGGTAGCGTAGTCTTTCTTGACAAGTTTGCTGGCAGGTGCATTTTGGTCGTCTGCATCTTGGTTCTGTGGAGGGATGGGGAATCGGCCTGTCCTTCTCCTCTTTCGAAGTCTGCGTGCGTTGTTTTCTTCGACTTGAGGGTTGTCGATGAGAGTCATGGGCGCTTCTGGATCCTCGTTGATCTCTTCACCTGCAGGCAGGTAGTAAGAAACACGCTGTTCGCCATCTGCAGCATTGACAGGACGAAAGAGACCGACATCGAGACGAGGATCGACTTGAGGAAGACCATTGAGGATGCGACCTGGGTGGTCGATGAAACGAACGACTTGATAGTTGGTAGCCCAGGTCTCTGGATCGGGAAGAAAGTCGAAGAGCTGCACTGCCTTGAGACCGCTCTTGTGTGGATGAAGGAGAGTGCCAAGAGGCTTCTGAGCATCCTTAAACGACTTTTCGATCTTGGCGAGCTGAGCATGGCGCGAGACGTCGATGTGTTCTGCGACTTTGGCTTTGTGAACTTGGTTCTGAGCTTTGAGATGCGTGCCGAGATACTCGGTTCTTCGCAACCAAGAGACGTCGTCAGCAGCGAGAGCGGCTTTGGCACCAGGACCGAGGGATTGTGCGTGACGATGCTGGATAGCTGCGGCTAGAGTGGCTTGCGAGGCTGGGTCATCGGTAGCTTTCAAAGAGGTGATCAGACCGATCGCACCTGTAGCAGAGTTGGCAGTGGCGGCAGGAGCAAGATTGGCGGCAAAGTCTTGAAGAAGAAAGGCATCTGCATCGTCGAGATCTGCCTCATCGACTCTCTCTGATGGAGGAAGGAGGACTTCGTCGAGATCGCCTTCCCACAAGTTTTGGAAGTTGGCAAGATCGATGGGCATACCAGCATGAACGTCGACAATCATGGGGATAGGCTGTTGACTAGCGAGACGATCGGCAAAGTGTGGGTTGGCGTATCTAGATGGTTCCGAGGGGATCTTGACCAGTTTTGGTGGGTAAGGTGGAACAGGGATCGGGTTGGGGTATTTGACTCTGTCGATGAGCTCACGCTTGGAGGAGCGAAAGCCAGAGGCAGAGCCTGATGAGCTTCCACCCGTAGCAGCACCTGTGCCATTCGAGTAGGACATGGCTACAGAGGTGCGAATATGAATGAGAGGATGACGGTATTGTTGTCGTCGTCGTCGTCGTCGTCGTCGTTGAACAAGAAGCGAGCAAATAAACGCCGATGCCAAGATTGAGAAGAATTGACATTCTCTTGCGCACGTCCCTTCCCTCACACAGCAGAAGCGGAGACTACAGCCAACTCTCGAGACGCGTTTCGGAGCCGACTTTTTATTAAAACAAATGTGAAGTAATAAAGATCTAACAACTGCAGAATGGTGCCAAGATGGAGAAGAATAGTTGAAGATGCACCGACATCGCCAACGCGTGATGTATTAAATAGGAGCTCACAGGATCGGGGAATCGGGAAGGCATCAGGCGATGAGGAGGACAAGCAGAATGCAAAGCTAGTGGGAGCTAACGCAGCCTATGCATGAGGATTGACACCATGGTATGCAGGGAATATGTTGATATGACAACACTTATGAAAGAAGATATGTGGCACATGGGCATGACTCGACATAGGGAGCACAGTCAGGTGCCAAGAATATGTATATATGCCCTTAGCTTAGTCGTTACCTCCTTACAAAATTTAAGCCTTTCACATAGTAGCATCAGACTAAAGGAGTGCCTGACTGTGGCCTCCTGAGTGGTGTATCTAATTTTAACTGGCTCCCAACATGGGGCTCGAACCCACGACATTCAGATATGGCGGGAGATAACGACCGCCAAGCCAGCACAGGTGAAGCAGCCAAGAGGACAAGAAAAGGTAAAACGCCACAACGAGTACAAATTGACAAAGAGGTCACTGACAGTAACGAAACCGAGTATTTTGACAATGAGGATGAAGGAGGATCAGAATCGGACGACGATGACGACCGATACGATTACCGCACCTTGGCCAAAATCTTGGAGACAGTTCCCAAGCTCACGTCACACAACTACTATAGTTGGAGCACACTCATCAAGGCCAACCTCTGAGTAGTCCCTCATGCCACACGACACTTAGAGGGCATGTACGATAGAAACCACCCGAAATGGAACAGAACTTTTGACAACGCCCTAGTGGGTGTCCTATGAAGCACCTTAGACACCAAAGGAGAGTACAACGTCCTTTACCTCCTACTCGACATCAGCAAGAATCACCTGACCTGCCATCAAGCTTGGAAGAAGATCGAAAGGAGTCTTACCAGCGAGGCAGCTAGAACCTCGCGACGGATAGCATTACTTGCCGAGCTCAATGAGACAAAGATGTTTCATGCTGATGCCCGTAAGCTAATCAAAGAGATCAGGGTCATACAGACGGAAACTAGCCTCCTAGGTGCCCCAATTAGTAATGATGCACTATATTCCGCGCTCCAGAGGTGCACGATTTGACACCCGGTCTACAAGGAGATGGTCACCATGGTTCACCAGGTCAGCTTCGATGCTCTAGCAATGGCGTTGACTACATGCCAGTCTGCAATAGAGAGTGTACCCGGTCAGAAAGTGGACCCACGTCAAGCAAGTGCTAGAATGGCTGGGGGAAATGAAGAGCAGGCCGAAGACACTGAGTCGGACACGGGCAGCACAAAAACCAAACCAAAGAGGATTCGTTGCTGGGTATGCAAGCGCTATGGACACGGCACCAGCAAATGCGATGCTTCCATTGCCATCCCCGAAAATTCCCCCCTCACCAAGACCAACTAGGAGGTCTGGTGCTCTTTCACCCCAAGTTGGCGGCAGCTCCCAAAGTCAGAAGGAACCACATGTTGGATCTTGGATTTGGGAGTGAGCTACCACATGGTTAATGACCACAGCATGCTCATTCATCCAAGAAATTGCAGAAAGCGCATGTATACCGCTGGAAGCGAAGTGCTGGAGGCAACTGCTGTGGGAGATACCAACATAGCAACAGAACATGGAGACGTTTATCTCCAAAATGTGTTGTATGTTAAAAGACTCAATATTAACCTGTTGTCAACCAACTCACTGACAGATGAGGGAGCACGTGTGACTTTAGACCCTACAGGTGGGCAAATACACCTGGCAAATGGTATGCTATTGAAAATAGCGAAAGATCGCGAGCATGGACTACTAGAGTTCCGAGGCGACACATGGCAACAAAGCGCGATGACTACATCAACACCGCTGTTTGAAGGGGTTGATGAAGAGTTCGAGCTGGCCGATCGGAGACCAAAGATCTCCACAAGACAGCTCTGGCATGAACGTTTAGGACATCCAGGTCGAGACAAGTCCAGAGTGATTGTTGATAAATTGAAAGGCGAACCTGTAGCAGCATTGGACCCAGATACAGCTCTGATATGTGAGCAGTGTATATGGTCCAAAAGTACGGCTGCCCGGATGGGGCGAGGCAGCGGCGAAACAGCCGTGGGGCCCCTAGATCTCATCCACATCGATCTGATCATAGACTCATCCCACGTGACAGAATACACATGCACATTGGTGCTGGTCGACGACCATAGCAAGTATGTGCATGCACAACCACTCTTACGAAAGAGCCACGCATTCACACAACTCAAAAGAACAGTTTCGTTCCTAGAGACACAGATGGGCAGAAAGCTGAAAGCAATCTGATCTGATCAAGGAACTGAATGGAAGAGCAATGAAGCATTGGAATGGTCACTAGAAAAGGGCATAGAATGGCAAACTACTGTCAGTTACAACAGCAGGCAAAACGGACGAGTAGAACGGATGAACAGGAGCCTGGGTGAAAAAATGCAAACACTGTTGATGCAAAGGAGTTTACCAAAGAGATTTTGGCCGCATGCCATACGAGCGGCGGCATTCAAGATCAACCTTACTCCCAACGTTGACGGAGAGTTTCCATATCAGCTCATGTTCAAGAGATCACCAAAATGATTCATCTGCCTCATGCATGTATTTGGATGCCTAGCTTGGGTAAACATTCCAAAAGCTAAGCGAAACAACAAGAAGCTGGACCAGCAAGTGGTTGCAGCCATATTCATAGGGTACAGCTTGGAAAGAAAGGGATGGCTATTCTATAGCCCTGATTACTCTCCGAACATTTTCTGGAGCAACTCAGCAAGGTTCATGGAGACACAGTGTTGGTCAGACCGATCAGAATGGCGACCAATAAGTATCCAACCTCCACCAGTCCCAACTATTGAAGAGGACCTCGATGATCTGGGATACACAGAAGAGAACCTATTTGATGAGAGAGAGCAAGAGCCTTTGGAAGAGCACGTGGACATGGAACTAACCCTCGAAGAGGAGGGACTCGGAGGGCCACACTGTGATGATGAGAACCCTAACGGGATACCAGAGGAAAGGAGAATGACGAAGGAGAGGGAAGAGTATGCACCGGTGCCACCCAAGAAGAGAGGCCCATGGCCGAACTGGAGGCCAGCTAGAAACATGCGCAACCCAGAGACCTGGGTAAAGAAGAGTCACTTCGGGTTGATGGCAGCCAAGGTCAAGGAAGGAAAGGACAGCCTGAACCCAACTGTTCATGAGGCGCTGGCCGGAAAGGATAGGAGGTTCTGGGAAGAAGCAATGCGCAAGGAATTGAATGGGCTTGAAGCAATGGGAACGTGGGAAACGACTGACCTACCGTGGGGCATGAACACAGTCGACACACGATGGGTGCTCAAGATCAAGACTGATGCAAACCTGGTCCCCACCAAGTACAAAGCAAGATTGGTAGTGCGGGGGTTTACCCAGAGAGAGGGCCTAGACTACACAGAAATATTTGCACCAGTGGCACCCATCCAGGCAATAAGGGGAGTGCTGGCCATCGCAGCCATACGGGACTGGGAGGTCGATTCCATCGACGTCAAACAGGCTTACCTCAATTCAAGCCTGCATCATGATGTCTACCTAAAGCCACCAGTAGGAACCAGGGTACCTCCAGGAAAGGTATTGAAACTCATAAAAGGGCTCTATGGCCTGAAGCAATCAGGTCGGGAATGGAACATCGAGCTGGATACCCACCTCTGAAGTATCGGCTTCCACTGCATGCCGAGTGCCCCATGCCTTTACTCAAGGGGAGTGGGCAACCAACTCACAGTCATCACAGCATATGTGGATGACATGCTGATTGCATCACCTTGCAGAAGGGAGGTCGACCGTACCAAAGCCAAGATCATGGACAAGTGGGGAACAGAGGACAACGGACCTGTAGGAGAATTTCTAGGAATCAAAATCACTCGAGAGAGGAGACAAGGCAGGATCACACTTGATCTAAGTGCATACATTAAAGGCATGGTAAGTAAGTGGCTAGAAAGAACAAGTGAACGAACCTGGATCCCAATGCAGAGTGTAGCAGGAATCGCTGGAGGAAACAAGTGCAACCCAGATCAGGCCAAACGATATCAAGAGCTAGTGGGGCAACTTTTATGGGTGTCCAACACAGTGAGGCCAGACATCTCGTTCGCAGTAGGAGCTTTGGCACGATACATGTCAGAACCGATCGACAGTGCTTGGAGTGCTGCGATACACTTGTTAAAGTACCTGAACCAGACAAGCGATTACCGCTTAAATTTAGGAGGAGTGCACAGGAGTCACGCAGACCAACTGGTGGTTACATATACCGATGCAAATTGGGCTTCTGACCCTACAAATGGGTGTAGGAGTACGTCCGGAGCAATCACATATGTGTATGGATGTCCGGTTAGTTGGAAATCACATGTACAGAAGTGCATGGCACTATCGGCAGTGGAAGCGGAACTGGTCGCAGCCTCCGAAGCAGCAAGAGAAGCACTCTTCTTCTCACATTTACTCAGGGATCTAGGAGTATTCGGAGTCAAGCCAACGCTGCGCACTGATAGCCAGGGGTGCATACAAGTCAGTAAAGATCTGGCCAAACACTGGAAACTCAAACACATCGATACCAGATACTACTTTGTTAGGGATCATGTGCAAGATGGTGACATATCAATCGAGTTCGTCGGAACAGCCAACAATGTGGCTGACATACTCACGAAACCTCTCAAGGGACTCAACATGACAAGGATATCAAGAATGATAGGATTGGATATGCCGTTGAGGGGGGGAGTTGAAGATGCACCAACATCGCCAACGCGTGATGTATTAAATAGGAGCTCACAGGATCGGGGAATCAGGAAGGCATCAGGCAATGAGGAGGACAAGCAGAATGCGAAGCTAGTGGGAGCTAACGCAGCCTATGCACGAGGATTGACACCATGGTATGCAGGGAATATGTTGATATGACAACACTTATGAAAGAAGATACGTGGCACATGGGCATGACTCGACATGGGGAGCACAGTCAGGTGCCGAGAATATGTATATATGCCCTTAGCTTAGTCATTACCTCCTTACAAAAATTTAAGCCTTTTCACATAGAGCATCAGACTAAAGGAGTGCCTGACCGTGGCCTCCTGAGTGGTGTATCTAATTCCAACTCATTCTCTTGTGCACGTCCCTTCCCTCACTCCCTCACTCCCTCTCACAGCAGAAGCGGAGACTACAGCCAACTCTCGAGACGCGTTTCGGAGCCGACTTTTTATTAAAACAAATGTGAAGTAATAAAGATCTAACATCCGCAGAATGGGCTCTTGTGCGTGGATTTCAACCCCTGACCAGTGAAACTGCCAAAGTGAAATTGCCAAAGTCACGTGCAGCAAATGGAAAGCTTGGTTTGAAGAGTCGACTGCGCATTCTTGCTCGCATCGTCATGACCACCATCGTCATCCTTTCGACCACGCTCAGCAACACTTGATTGCACGTTTTCCTTCCCTCTCTCTTACTCTTTGTCACCATCCCAAGGACTGCAATGCATCCTCCATCCATTCCCACTCGCCCTCGCCAACGTCTTCGGCAGCCTTGATCAACCCAGTGACAGTGTCACTCTCTTTTCCCCGCCACTTTCTCCGCATGCTCGGCTGTTCTGGTCGCTGAGCTTGCCTGACTTCTCTCCTGCCGAAATGGTTAACAATAAGCATGGCAGCTATGCCAAATCCTTCCTCGATAACCTCTTGGTTGCAAAGAATGGCTCCACGCCAAACCCTCAGTCGTTCTCTTCCAACTCTACATCAGCTACCGCCAACACAGCTGCCTCTTCAGCCGCTACATCTCTGGGCACAGCACCCTTGCTCACAGCTGCCTTCAAACCACACAAGCCTTCCTCCTTATCTTCATCCGCCTCTGCATCGGCTTCTGAGGATGGAGCAGCCGAAAGAGCTACATCCGGCTATGATGCCTATCTACCTTCAACGCTCTTCTCTCACCCAGACTACGATCAAGAAGAGCAAGACAATCTCAACCTTAATCAAGTCGACGATGATGACGCTTCATCTATAGCCGCTTCACCGCCTCTCTCTTCCTCCTTCAAGGCTCAGCAGCTTTCACTCCAGGCTCTCTCGCATCATCGCTCCTTCTCCACCTCGAGTAGTCGCAGGACCTCCACCTCGAACCCTACGCCCGACTACACCACCGACATCCTCGCCACTCTCAATGACCAGCATCTCGACGAGGAGGAACGCATCGACAAGGTCAGAGCCACGCTTGCCAATGCTCTCTACGCCATCGAAGGTCTACCTTCACCCTCGGCACGCATCGACAATCTTGTCCTCGACCTTATGCATCGTCATCGAGAGGATGTTCAGCCCACTGGTGCCCACTTTTCCTCCAACCCAACCCAGTCGCCCCTACGTCGTCCAGCTAGGATACCCTCCTTCTCTACCTCTCGCCCCTGGACGCCATCGCGGCCTTCCTTCTCGCCTGCCTCTTCATCCTTCGCCACTCCGACAGAGTCATCAGCCGTTTCCGCAGCCTTTGCCAACTCTCAGCGTCCAACCTCGCCTCACTTGGGCTCTAGTGCACTTTCCTCGCTCACTTCGGCTACTACTCCAGCATGGCCCTCTCCCACAGCAACAAGAGCAGCCAGCCCACGACCCCATCCTGGAGTCATTGGCTCTGGCTCTCCTCGTGCTTCACCTCGACCTTGGAACCGTACTCTATCTAACCTCTCCACCACCAGTCTAGCCTCTACGAATGGTGCAGCTGCAGGCACTCTATCCCCCATGTCTTCGCTTCCACCAGGCGTGTTCGGCAATCCAGCTAGTCGCCCAGCCTCACCATCTCCTTTCAGCTCACCGAAGCTCAACATTGCAGCAACCGAGTTCAAACCACGCACCGGCCCTTCCACTAGCAGCACCACCACCATCAGCACCACCACCACCACCACTGCCGCTGCTGCTGTTGCTGCTGCTGCTGCTGCTGCTGCTGCTCAACTTACGCCAACTCGTCCAGCTCTCCACCTCGTGCGCCGTCCTAGCTCCAATGCCAGTAGCACCAACCTCGCTCTCGCCAACAAGAGTCACGCTGGTGCTGGCGATGACGACGACGATGAGTTCTCGCCCTTTGGTACTGTCAAGCCTGCTCAACAGCCGCTCAGCTATGCTGGTTTCACTTTGTACGATCCGGATGCTGGCTGGACTTCGGCACAGACTGCTGCTGGTGCTCAGAACGCGTATCAGTCAAGTTGGCCCAGTGTCGATATGGGTCAGAGCAGGGACCCTTCCGATCCTAGCGCGTCTGCTACAGAGCCTACGGCTCCTCTGACACCTTTCGACATGCTCTACTCCATCCTTGTCACGGGTACCAAAGCTGGCTCGTCAGAGTGGAGTCCGGAGCAGGTCGATGAGGCGCTTGTTATGCACAACTACGATGTCGAAAAGACACTCAATGCCATCTGGGAGAACGACGGCAAGCCTTTGGGTGATGGTACACGATCTCTGTTGTCAGGTGCAGGACCTTCTGCTAATCGCTTCTCCGCTCGTCCTTCCGCATCCAACTCGCCTCGCATGGCTCCCGCTCAGCTGCCAGCTACGGCAGGCGTCAAGGCTGGTGTTAATGTCATGTCCAGAGAAGCGCTCGGTTTGGGTGGTGCTCGTGGTCAGCGTCCCGCTTTGTCCAGATCTGGTTCATCACAGATATCGCAGCGGTATGAAGCAGCACCAGGCGCAGCAGGAGGCGCAGCCAATCGCGTCTGTCGATACTATTTGGCTGGGGAATGTCGACGTAGTGATTGCCGCTTCTCCCATGACTTGGACAGTCGTGCTGTCTGTCGCTACTGGTTGAAGGGGCATTGTGCTCATAATCCTTGCAACTTCTTGCATGATTACGATGCGCTCAACCAGCTGGCCGCCGGTATTGTTTCTGGTCTGAATGTCAATGATGCATCAGCCTCGACAGCCGAGCCATCAGATACTTGGCCTGCGCATGCAGCAAGTGCTGGCAATGGTGCCAAGGAAGACTTCCCCGAACTCGGAGGGAGTTCGAAGGATGGGTCGAGCAAGTCCTCGTATGCTGCGACGTTGGGTGGTGGTGCTGCTGCTGCTGCTGATGCTTCCAGAAACAGGTGGGCTTCCACCGTGCAGAGGAAGGCTCCAACGGATGCTGTCATACGGGCACACAGTGATTCGCAAGGAGTGATCAGTATTCACTCCAAAGCTGGTCCGATGCGATCTCAGCCTGGAGCAACAGGTTCAGCAGAAGGCAAGCAGGTTGGCAAGGCTGCGGCTGCTACATCACGCACCTCAGCCCGTATCCCATTGCGACCATCAGCACTCCTCCCCACCCTACTAACTGGCTCCAGTGCAGCCTCAACCTACCAAACCCATCGAGCCGACGTCCTCTCGCTCGCGGAACAACGCAACAAACTTCTCGCCCGTGCCTCCGAAGCATACCGCAAAGGCGATGTCGCTTCCGCCTCCAAATTCTCCAAAGAAGCTTCCTCTCTAAACCATCGATACGAAGACGAATCTCGAACTGCTGCCCATGCTATCGTCAAAGACCGTCTCGTCGAGCTTCGAGCTAGACTGAACGACCCATTCGCCTCGGGCTCTAATGCGGCTGCGCAGAGCACCGAAGCTGGTACACGCAATCTTCGCGGGAAGGTTGTGGGTAATGGTTTGGGTCTTTGTCTCGGTGCGGTTAGGCGAGGAGCATTGCAGGGGAATTCAGCGAATCTTTCGGTGGATGAAAGGACAGAGTGTTTGTTGGATCTGCATGGATTGCATGCCAAAGAAGCCGTTGAGTTAACCGAGAAGTTTTTGTTGGGCTTGGAGGCGGAGGCGATTCAAGGATTAGCCTACTTAGCCATAGGCAAGGGGAAACATAGTAGTAAAGAAACGGATAGAAGGAGAGTTGCTGTCGAGGGTTTTGTGAAGCAGTTTTTGAGTAGTTATTCCTATCCCTTTGCCGAAAGTGAAGGTCTCTTGGTTGTTGATCACTTGAGTCATCTATAACCTACACAATTACCCAGAGGTAATCAAAGACATGGACTATACACTGAGCCTTTCTATGAAATCCGATACATGTGTGCATGTGTGTTAGACTTGTCATTGTTGAGCGAAGCACAAACAAAGGTGGTCAAGCAAGTGGTGAATTGTTAGCAGTCATGTTAGAGCATGAGTACACAATCATGTGATTTCACTGTCCCCCTTGCAAACTGAGCAGTCTGAGCAGTTGAGATCTACCATACCAAGTCATTGTCAGGTACACATGAGCAGCTGTTGGGACACTGGCTTAGTGAGGTAGCCTGCATTGTTGTGTTTGGTCTTAACATATTGTATGACAATGTCACCCTCCATGAAATGGTTTTGGATGAGATGATCTTTTGTGTCAATATGCTTGAGCCTCAAGTGGAGTTGCCTGGTCCTTTGCAACTTGGATGCATCCAGTGTTATCTGTGGGGACTATTGGTATGTGGTCTCTGAAGCCAAAACCATACAAAAAATGCCAATGGAATAGAGCTTTTGTGCATGGCTGCCAATCCTGCAACATACTCTGCTTTGACAGCTGAGTCCAAGACACACTTCTGGATGTTGTCAGCAGTCGCATGCCTGGAACCCGAAATCTACTGGATCAATTGATTTCAACCAGTTTCAGTGAGCACTTTTGAGTATGCACCTGTCAGCCACTTTCACTGAGACTGCTTGGAGGCTTGTTTGCTTGACAAGTTTTGGCTAACTGCTGTGAACACTCAGTCCAGTGGTAGCATGGCACAGTCAGCTCCTGCTTGCTGTAGACACTTAGTGTATGTGATGATAATCATTGATTTGACACAAGTGTTCAAGGTGTCAACAATCAGATGGCAAATTGTTGAGGAAAGCCTGGACCACAGTATGAGTACCACCTTTGGTGAGATAGATATCTGGACCACAGTAGCTACTGCCTACAGATGATATCAGTGAGGGGTGATACAACACACCTGCTTGGATTAGTAGCAACAGCCTGTGATTGCAACTATGTGATGGAACAACTAAGTATATGTTACAGTAGAGTATAGTTTAGTTAAGAATAGAGTGGATGCCAGATCCACTCATTCACTATGATGGAGGGGGCATATATATATCTTGGTGCCATGGTGTCAACTTCACCACAGCCCTCCTCCTTGCAGAGAAGTGGCCTCTCTGTCCACCCCTGTCTACCTGGTGTCAGGGGTCTCGCGCCTGAAACCCAGGTCAGTCTGTCGAGATACTCAGTGACTATCAAACTGTGCAACAGCTATTGTCTCAGTATCAGTCTTGATGAGCTACATTGCTTGGCAACTATCAAGTTGTGCAATGACAGTTGGTGGTGTTTGTTGTATATACTATTGTAGGTTTCAGCTGACCTCTGTGGACACTCCATTCAGGGGTAGCTCGGCACAATCAATATCAATGTTATGATGACACCAAGGTCTGGTGTGAGTGTTGATGATGATGAGGTTGATGGTGTTGGTGATAAGCTTGGTGGTGTCAACATGAGTGTCCAGTGTGTTGACTGATGCTTGAGGTGATCCCCAGACTGCAGTGGACTACTGCCTTCAGTTCTATCTATATCCAGACCACTGACCTGCTATGGGCCACCTTTGGATGTCAGGTAGTGGTGATACAACACACACACTACAATGAGGAGCAACCTTGATAGATTGCTACTATGCTGACTGGAACTAATATATACTTATGCTGAAGTGATAACTAGTTATGGTATGTGTAGAGTGGATAAGGATCCACTCAACCTTTGATGATGAGGAGGTATGGTTATATGCCTCTTCACAGTGTCACCAGCAACACTGCCCCTGCTCTCTCTCCAGAGAGTACCTTCTTCATTGAGTACTGTACAGGGGGCCCCTCTAGCACCACTCCTGTCCTCCTTGAGCTATCCTGCTTGTTTGGCACCCCTGTGCCTCCTGAGCTGTGTTGACTCCTTCGACACTGCTCCTCCTCCTCAGGACCTGCTTGCCAGTTTCCTATACACTGCTCCTTCTCCTTTGACCAGTGACGGTTCCTTTGACTCTTGTCTCTCAAGCCCCTGAGTGGTAACTGTCTGCATGCTCCTTGAGCTTGGTCCTCTTCGTGGCTGTGCCTGGCCCTCCTCACATATGGGCCTGGTCCTCCTTTGCATGTGAGTCTGTAGGAGTCCATGGTCTCCATGGAGACTGCACTACGACCATGCTCTCCACTGGTATCGACTAGATCTCCGATACCTGTGCTCCTTCCATATGAACCAGTGACCCTCCTGCTTCTTGCCTTCAGGCCCATGACACCTGGCTCTTACTCCATCCTATCCTTTCTGCTCCTACTCTTCTTGCTGAAGCAGCGATCCTCCTATGCCAACTTCATCATGCTCAGGGGTTCTCTCCCACCTCATCAGGTGGCAAGTTCTCTCATCCCCTGTTCCCAGTGACTGGTCCTGTGGTCTTGATGGAGCAACTTCATCCCATTGTGGGACTGATTGGTCCACTTCATCTTGGGCCAGTCTTGGTGAAACTTCCCAGGTCCCACTGTCTTGACCATTCTTGATGAGGTTTTGCCAGAGCTCACTGTTTGACCATTCTCAATGAGATTGGTTGGAGCCCCTGGGTCTCAACTAGTCCTGCTTCCTGTGCACCGAGCTCATTTTGGCAGCTGCACAGAACGTCTGCTTATGATCTCTGTGCTGGCCCTGTGACAATAAGCAAGGGTGTTGACAGCAAATGAGATGTCTGGCTGGACAGTGTTTGAGACCCAAAGTAGCTTGCCCACAAGTACTGGGTACCTGGCTTTCAGCTCTTTGTCTGTCTCCAGGTCAGTTGGCAGTTTCAAAGGGGTGTGGGTCATGGGGGTCCATGTTCTCTCATGTGGTCAGATCAAATCTTTTATGATCTCCTTAATGTATGCTCATTGATCCAAGCCAATGACCCTCTTTCCCTGATCCCATGTGATCTTGATCTTGAGGAACTCTTTTGTGGGTCCATTGTTGGTGATTTTCCACTTGTCAATGATTGCTTTCTTCGCCTGATTGATCTGGTCTCTTCATGGTGACACAATGGACATGTCATCCACATACACCACAATGATCACTTGCAATGTACCTGCGCCTCTAAGGTATATGCAGGGTACTGTCACAGGGTCTGCGCAGAAAGAATCTAGGAAAAGCGAGCATTGGGTGACGACAATCTGATTGGGCTAGTTGTGTGCAAAACTCGTGAGATCAACCACAACATAAGGATTTAGTTAATCTCATTGGGATTGACCAGAACAAGCCTAGCCAGTAGGTTTCACCAAAATGTGCAAACCAAAACCATCAGTACAGAACAGGTCATCTGTCACAAGGAAGTAATGGAGGATCAGAAGAGGGGGGCCTGACACCAGAAGGTTGAGGAAGTATATGGGAATGATTGCATGCAAGAAGAGGACCAAGCTCAGGATCATGCAGATGGTTACCACTCAGGGGGGACATGCTCACTGCCACATAGAACTGACAACAGGGGCCACCACATGACCAGGGAGCATGACAATAGAGTTTGGCATGCAATCAGGGGATTCACAAGATAAGGAGTTGGAAAGATGGTCACTGGTCAGGAGAGGGAGACCTGTGTCAAGGAGACTGGGGCCCTAACTGTATGGTGGAAGAGCAGTGCCAAAAGGGGTTGGCACATAGTGCCAGATGTAAGGGGACATTAGAGGTTAAGGGGCAGTGTTGAATAATCCAACACACTGTCCAGGCAGCAGAAGAGTAGCACTAGAGGAGCTGGCACACAGCTCAAGGAGAGTAGTGCCAGAAAGGGGTGAAAACCCTTTCTTGAAGGAGCAGGAGAAGTGTTGCAGGTGACACTGGGCAAACACATAAATACTCTCATTTCACCATAGAGCATATGAGTGGATCTTCATCCACTCTACTCTTTATCTTACTTACTCTTTACTTGACTCATAGTTATGTATCATTGCAATAGCAGAGCTTTGCAATGACATCTTGAATGTGTGTGTTGTATCACCATCAGACATCAACTGTAGGTGGTGTTGCTCAACACCTGTGGTCCAGTTCATCACTGTAGGTGGTGTTGCTCAACATCTGTGGTCCAGTCAGTTACTGTAAGCAGTGTCTAAGCACCTGCAGTCCAGTACCTCTTGTCATCTGTAGGTGATAGTCTTATTGTGGTCCAGACAATGTCAAGAACATCAACTAGCAGCACTACAAACACTCATGCTGTATTAGGAGAGTTGTATCTGATACCACTCCCACACCAATGTGTTACAGATGTGCTGCATAGCCTCTGAACAGAGTGTTCAAGGTGGTCAGCCAAAACCTACCAGAACTCAACTGTCTGGTTACCTTCAGCTGAAACATACTGAACAGATTGTACTCAATTGATCTCATCGAAATCAACTGGAAGCACCCAATCTGGTTTCAGGTGCGTGACCACTTACAGGTACGTTGAGGAGCAGGAAGAAGCCCAGCCTTTGTAGGTGTGTGTCAAGCTCCTTGTGCCATTCCCGGCTGGATTGATTCAGCCCATAGAGGCTCTTGATTAACTTATATACCTTCCCTGCCAGGACTTCTGCACCCCCTGGCAGTTTTAAATAGATGTTGTGATGTGTCATGGGACCAGATGGATGTGCAGGAAGAACGGGACTCATATGAAGAGATCTTGTGCAACCATTGTGGATTGGGCAAAAGTAGAGTTCCAACAGAGTTCAGTGAGATTGGTAGGATCAACAGCTCTATGACATAACTTGTTGAGATTGGTGGGAACATGGGTCATGCTACAGGAGTCAATAGAATCAGCAGTACCATGCTTGCTATAACAGATCTCATGGGAAACAGTTCAAGGGAAACCTCTATTGCTGATACAGCAAGGGGGTAACAACAAACAAGGGGGGGTCACCACCAGATGAAGAAGGGACCTTGCACAACAATGAAGTCGATGCAAGCAGATGGGTGCTGACAACAGGAGGGTGATGAATGGATGCAAGTTGCCACTCAGATGAAGTGGGAATGACCCCTGACAATGATGAAGTAGCATGAGGACTGTCCACCCACAGGAAGCGAGAGAAGCGGTGACAACGAGAAGTAGCACAAGGTGGAAGGACAGGATAGGAAGGACGACAAGGAGGAGCAGAGTTGAAGAGGCCTCCTAGAGCAGGAGCAGTGTCACAGGCGACGCTGCAGGAATGGTTATATAACCATGCTCCTCGTCATAGCAAGTGAGTGGATCCCCATCCACTCAACACCATACATTACTAGTTATCACTTCAGCATAAGTATACTTAGTAGTTTTTCCATCAGCAAGTTGCAATCACATAGTATTGCTTCTATCATAGTGCATGTGTTGTATCACTGCTCACTGACATCATCTGAAGGCGGTATTAACTGCGGTCTGGATATCGATTGACACCAAAGGTGGTTAATACTGCAGTCTGGCTCTCTCGATCATTAGAACTGAAGGCAGTTGTCCACTGCAGTCTGGGGATCACTCAGTTACTCAGTTGACACACTGGACACTTGTGTCAGTGTCAGCATCATCATCAGCACCAGACCTTGGTGTCATTGCCCAGTATTGACAGTTATTGATTGTGCCAAGCTACCTCTGGACAGAGTGTCCACAGCAGTTAGTCAAAACCTGCAATAGCAATCAACCTATCACATATTTGAGTGAGAAAAGTCATAGAGGCCTTCTACAACAGGTCTCAACAAGAATAATAATACATGGCATTTTACCACATATCTCGACAGGATCTGCAATAGACGCGTTTCTACTACAGATATCAGGTTTCAGGCGCGAGACCCCTGACATGATGCAGGTTGGCGTTGAGGTACGTGTTGTCAGCGGTCGTGTGCCTGGAACCCGAAAGCTACTGGTTTGGGTGATTTCAACCAGTTTCAGTGAGTGCTCTTGAGTATGCACCTGTTGGCCACTTTCACTGAGACTGCTTGAAGGATTGTTTGTTTGACAGGTTTTGGCTAACTGCTGTGAACACTCAGTTCAGTGGTAATGTGGCACAGTCAGTTCCTGCTGAATGCAGAACACTTAGTATACAGGATGATGATCTGTCAGCCTGATGTCATGGGCCTGGATGCTCAAGAAGCAGGAGGGTCACGGGTTCATATGGAAGGAGCACAGGTATCGAAGATCTAGTCGAGATCAGTAGAGAGCATGGTCGTAGTGCAGTCTCCATGGAGACCATGGACTCCTATGGACTCACATGCAAAGGAGGGCCAAGCACAGCCACGAGGAGGACCAAGCTCAAGGAGCAGGCACAGCCACGAAGAGGACCAAGCTCAAGGAGCATGCAGATGGTTACCACTCAGGGGCTCGAGAGACAAGAGCCAAAGGAACTGTCACTGATCAAAGGAGAAGGAGCAGTGTCGAAGGAGTCGACACCAGGTCCTGAGGAGGAGGAGCAGTGTCGAAGGAGTCGACATGACTCAGGAGGCACAAGGGTGCCAAACAAGCAGGGTAGCAAGGAGGAGGAGCAGTGTCGAAGGAGTCGACACAGCTCAAGAGGCACAGGGGTGCCAAGCAGGAGAGGCCCCTGAGCAGTACTCGATGAAGAAGGTACTCTCTGGAGAGAGAGCAGGAGCAGCATCGCTGGTGATGCTGAGAAGAGGTATATAACCATGCTTTCTCATCATCATAGGTCGAGTGGATCCTCATCCACTCTACTCACCATAACTAGTTATCACTTCAGCATAAGTATATATTAGTTTCAGTCAGCATAGCAGCAATCTATCAAGGTTGCTCCTCATCGTAGTGTGTGTGTTGTATCACCACTACCTGATGTCCAAAGGCGCCCATAGCAGGTTAGTGGTCCAGATATAGATAGAACTGAAGGCAGTAGTCCACTGCGGTCCGGGGGTCACTTCAAGCATCAAGTCAACACACTGGACACTCGTGTTGACGCCACCAACCTTATCACCAACACCATCAACCTCCTTATCATCAACACTCACCAACCTTATCACCAATGACAACAACCTCATCATCATCAACACTCACACCAGACCTTGGTGTCATCATAATCGAAGCATTAATATTGATCATGCCGAGCTACCCCTGAATGGAGTGTCCACAGAGGTCAGCTGAAACCTACGATATTATATACAACGAATGCCACCTGCTGTCACTGCACAACTTGATAGTCACCAATACCGAGACAATAGCTGTTGCACAGTTTGATAGTCACCGAGTATCTCGACAGACCGACCTGGGTTTCAGGCGCGAGACCCCTGACACCTGACACAAGTGTTCGAGGTGTCAATGATCAAATGGCAAATTGGTGAGAGAAGCCCAGACCACAGTATGAGTACTGCCTTTGGAGAGATGATTATCTGGACTGCAGTAACTACTGCCTACAGATGACATCAGTGAGGGGTGATATGACACACTGGCTTGGATTAGTAGCAATGACCTGCGATTGCACTATGTGATGGAACAACTAAGTATATGTTACAGTAGAGTATAGTTTAGTTAAGAATAGAGTGGATGCCAGATCCACTCATTCACTATGACAGAGGGGTGTATATATATCTTTGTGCCATGGTGTCTACCTCACTGTGGCCTCCCTCCTTACAGGGGTGTGGCCTCCCCATCCACCCTAGTCTATCTGGCTCCTACTACTATCCTGCCCTTCCTATCCTTACTCCCCTTGCTGAGGTGGCAATCCTCCTATGCTGACTCCATCATGCTCAGGGGTCTCCTCCCACCTCATCAGGTGGTGAGTTCTCTCATTCCCTACTCTCAGTGGTTGGCCTTTCAATCTTGGTGAGGCATCCTCATCTCGTCATGGGACCAGTTGATCTGCTTCATCTCAGGCCAGTCTCAGTGAAACTTCCCAGTACCCACTGTCTTGACCATTCTTAATGAGGTTTCCCCCCAGCTCACTGTCTGACCATTCTCAGTGAGATTGGTTGGAGCCCCTGTTTCTCAACCAGTCCCACTTCTTGTGTGCTGAGCTCATTTTGGCAGCTGCACAGTGTGTCTGCTTATGATCTCTGCGCTGGCCCTGTGACACGTGTCAGCGGTCATGTGCCTGAAACCCGAAATCTGCAATAAAAGGCAACTATGATTAATCTTGGCAAGATCTGTTGTAAAGGCCTCCTATTATTGTTCTGGCTCAAATCTGCCATAGAGGTCTTCTATGACTGTTCTTGCTTGAATATGTCATAACTAATGGTTATCATGGATTTCGACTGACTGCTGGGGACACTCCATCTGGAGGTAGCTCGGCATGATCATTATCCAATAGATACTTTTGAGGTGACACCAAGGTCTGGTGTGAATGAGTTGGTCTTCAACACGAGTGTTCAGTGTGTCGACTGATTGATTGAGTGTGCCATGGGACCGGATGCACAGAAGCAGAAAGAGTAGAAGTCAGATGAGGAGGAGCACAGGAATTGCAGGATCAGGCCAATGAAGGGTTACGACAGAGTTCATTGAGATCTGTAGTAGAAAGGCTCTATGACAGATCTCATCCAAATTGCCCCAAGCAGGTTTGTATCATGAATCCTGCCAGAATTGGTAGTATCTCAATTGTATGATAGATCTTGTGGAAGCTGATGAGAGGATGCCAATTCCCACAGGTCTCACAGCAGGACAAACATCGAAGACATTGGGTCTGCCTCCCTGATGAAGCAGGGGGCCGACCTGACGATGAACTCAGTGCAGGAGGGTTGCCCTCGATAACTAGAGTCTTCCAATAGTGAAAAAAGGCCAGAAAATTGATGCCCCCAAATGTAAGCTGTGTTTTTAGACCAAGAGTTAAGGTAGTGTTGGCCAGAACATGAAGTGTCAGCCAGAACATGAAGCAGTTCTGGAATCCAAACCACCTTGTAGCTCCACCATCTTTGACACTCTCATCACACAATCAAAGTATATACAGTCATTATTGACACCATGGGTTCATGCAAAACAAGTTGTGCAGGAAAAGTGGAGGCATTTGCACAAGTAAATCACATGCAACATCATGTGAGTGAAGACTCAGCTCCAATTCTGAAAACTCTGCTGCAACTGTCCAGCTGAAGCAGTGTTTTCAAAAATTAGAGTATTTTCCAAAATGGCAGAGCTTACGTAAGTAATGAGTATTCAATGCAAGTGAAAACTCAAAAAAAACTTGAGTTTCCGGAAAAAAAAAAACTGAAACCCCCTATTGTGGGAATGGCTATATAATCATGCTCCTCGTCATAGTAGTGAGTGGATCCCCATCCACTCTACACCTTACAGTACTAGCTATAACTTCACAACAAGTATACTTAGTAGAATTGTCACCAGTAGCAATTGCAGAGCATTGCTACTATCATAGTGCATGTGTTGTATCACTGCTTGACACCATCTGAAGGCAGTTCATTCTGCATTCTGGAGATCAATCAACACCAAAGGTGGTTCACACTGCAGTCCAGCTCTCTTGATCATTAGAACCAAAGGCAGTTGTCCACTGCAGTCCAGGGATCACTTACTCAACTCATTGACACACTGGACACTTGTGTTGAAGCCATCACATTAGCATCAGACCTTGGTGCCACCTTATCTCAAGGTATCTATAGGATATTGATTGTGCCAAGCTACCTCTGGACAGAGTGTCCTCAGCAGTCAGTTGAAACCTGTGATAACCTTCAAGCTACCACATATTTGAGCAAGAAAAGCCATAGAAGGCTTCTATGACAGATTTCAGCAAGATTAATAATAAAGGGCCTTTACCACAGATCTTGCTAGGATCAGTAGTAGTTGTCTTTTTACTACAGATTTTGGGTTTCAGGTGCATGACCGCTGACACTCCACTCCAGAGAGGTTGTGTGGGAACGTTCCTTCAATCCAGCTGTCATCTTCTGGGTGGCCAGTGTGGCCTTGGAACCTGACCATGTGGTCATCACCCTCCTGGCATTGAAGACTGACCCCTTCTGGCTTGGTGTCAAGGTGGTTTCCCCCCTCATGGGTGGGCCTGAGTGCTCCATCTCTCACCTCCAACCTTTTCTCTCCCAACCAGCCTCCTCTCCCCTCTTTGGCCTTGGCCCCTCCAGATCTGCACCCCTCTCTTGCTCTGCCTTCATCTGAACACTCTGACAGGTGATTGCAGCTTCTGGCCTCTCCCCCTTGGCCTATGCTGGCCACTCCTCCTGCCATGGTGCCACCACCTGGGCTGCCAGCCTTGGTGCCAATGCTGACACCATTCAATGTCTTGGCCAATGGAACTCCAACTGTTTCCAGTGCTACATCAACCACTTGGCAGCAGAGCATTGGGACCTCTCCATCACTGCTCTCTACTGTCTTTGGGACAGTCCACTCATCCCCCACACTGCCTTGTGGCATGATGTGGGTTCCTCCTAAGCTGCTCATAATGGCCCCATCCCTGTCAAGACTGCTCTCTGCAGTGCAGGCAGCTCAACACTCAGCTGGCAGGCTGGGAGCCTTTGAGCCAGCAAGCCACCTCGCTGACCCACAATCTAACAGGACCTCCATATTGTCTTCTGCATCGACTGACTGACCCTCATCTTACGGCCGTGTGAGCCAGGCTGGGAAGGTTTTTTTTTTTTTTTTTTTTTTTTTTTTTTTTTTTTAAATTTTGCCGGCTTTCGGGTAGTTTTGTTTGATCTTATCGTCCAAGTTTTTGGAGACTTGTTGCTCCACTTCTTCTCACCGTCTGCCTGTCACCATGATCATCAACAACAGCTCGCAGCGCTCCAGATTGCTAAGCGTATGCTTCTCCATCTCTCCACCTACCCTCTGTTTCGTTCCTTTGTCGCTGCGAGTCTCGGCCACCACCTTCGCTCTCGCACGCTTTGCACCACCGTTGGCACCTACAGAGCCGATAGCTTATCTCGAATCTGGCAGCGTAAAATGGAAATCAAATCTCGTTATGCCGATTGGACCAAAGATTCCCTTCTCTCTCGGATAGCTGAACTCGAAGCTCAAACTACTTGCCTTCGCGCAGCCAAAGCTGAGGTTGATACTCTTGCCCACCTCTCTTGCTCTTCCCATCCTGCTACATTGCATGAGCAGGGGGGACAGAAGAAGGGAGGTAAGAAAGAGAAGAAAGCAAAAGAATTCGATTTCGCTTCTTCTCCATGTCGCAAAATAGCTCTCCGCTTTTCTTACGATGGAGCTGGATATTCTGGGTTAGCTGCACAAAATGTCACGCCTCATGGTACAGGAAGCAGTTTGCCGACGGTGGAGGGGGTTTTGTGGGACGCACTTTGTACAGCTCGTCTCGTTGATCCATCGCTGGGTATGGATGGCGCTGGGTTCAGTCGGTGTGGACGAACGGACAGGGGTGTTAGTGCAGCTGGTCAGGTGGTTGCGCTTTGGGTTCGTAGCAAAAAGGTTAATCATTGGGTTGATCGAGTTTCCCTCCAATCCTCCTTTCCCAGCCCCTCTCCACTTCCACCACTCAGCGAGGAGCTGGAGGAGAAACGCAAGGCGAAGCTGGAGAAGGTAGAGTTGCCATATGTTCAGATCTTAAACCGAATCCTCCCACCGACGATCAGGATTCAGGCTTGGTCTCCTGTGAGGGCGAATTTCAGTGCAAGGTTCGATTGTACTTATAGACATTACAAGTATTTCTTTCCCTCCGGTCCACCTTCGGTGTTTTTGCCACCTAACTCTCCCTTCCCCTCTTCCTCGTCAACATCAGCAGGGGTTGATGCAGAAGCGACAAGATTGGATATAGGTTTGATGAGGGATGCAGCAAAGAGACTCTTGGGCGAACATGATTTTAGGAATCTTTGCAAAGTTGATGCTTCCAAGCAAATTACGAATTATAGAAGACGTATTGATGGAGTTTCGATCGACCGGGTCTCTTCGTCTTCTTTGTGGCCGACAACTTCAAATCCGATAGGAGAAGGAGAAGTGGAAGGGGGGGAAAGCGGGGAAGGGGGTGAGGGGGAAGGAATGTTTGTTCTCAATCTGAGAGGAACAGCATTCCTCTACCATCAGGTGCGGAATATAATGGCGATCCTTTTTCTTATTGGAGCACGTCTAGAAAGACCAGAGGTGATAGAGGAATTGATGAATACGCAAACGGGACAGATTGCTTCCGATCGGATCAAGATGCGCTTAGCTGCTAGCAACTCTCTCTCCTCCACGGACGGAGAGGGGATTGAATGGTGGTTACCAATCAACTCCACCTCCCCTTCCTGCATCCTTTCTTGTTCATCTCCACAAGTGGAGCATTTACCTATGTGGATAGCTTCCTCACTAGCCACCGACCCCTCGTCGCACTCCGCCTCGGACTCGACACTGGAAGTATACACGACGAAAGCAAATTACGAAATGGCTTCAGACCGACCGCTGGTCCTTTGGGAATGTGGGTTCCTCCCAACCGACATTTCATGGCGTGTTGCGACTTTCGATGGCCCCACTCTCACTTCTGCCACCCAGAGAGAGGTGCAAGAGAACTGCAATACTGCAAGCAACTGTTTGCTGAGAACACACAAGAGTTGGACTCAGCAAACAATATCAGCCGAGTTAATGCGACATTTTGTGCTTGCCAGTCCAAGTGCCTGCACTGGGACGCTGCCAAGCCGGACAAGTTTCAACGATGCTGCCTATCCGTACCTTGCGAAAGGCGAACCGAAGCTTGGACTTGAGATGGATGGGGGGAAGGCAAGGGAAGAGAGGGGTAAGAGCCGGGTGATTCCACTGGGAAATGGAACAGGAAGAGGAGCAGCTAACTACATCCCCCTCAAGCAAAGACCGAGGGAGGAACCGTATCAAGTAAAGAATAAGAGATGGGCTGAGACTACTGGTAAGCGAAGAGCCGAAAGAAAAGCAGCCCAACAAGAAGCAGACTGAGTTGATGCATGACGATGGATGAACCATCACTTGACCCTCGCTCTCTAGTTTCACTTGCTGATCTTGGTTGATGCGACAGCTCTCTATATCGAGACATGCAAGTTAGCAGATGGTAATAGTTGTGTGTGAGTGGGTGTGAAGTGATTTCTTTGCTGTGAGCTTTTGATGCAGTGATAAGAAGGCGGATTCAGAATCGAATCGGACCTTTGACTCGAGGAAAAGGGACAACATCCCTAACACTAAGCGTTCCAGTAACCCAAGCCAATAGCCTTTCTAGACCCATCCCGAAACCAGCATGTTGGACACTTCCACCGTATTTCTTCAGATCTTGGATGTACCATGCTAATTTTTCCTTGAGATCATCTGCGCGCAACTCGTTGAGATTTTTCTCCAACTCCTCTGGGCGATGTTCTCTTACCGATCCACCCACCAACTCGCCTAGGTTTGGAAATAGGAGATCGAAACACTCCACCAAGCTTTCCTCCTGACTAGAGGCGGAGGCGGAGGCGGAGGCGGAGGCGGTGGGAAAACCGGAGCGTTTCATATAAAACGCCTTCAACCCAATCGGATAATGCGTTACAAAAACCGGCCCCAGCAGTGCAGACAGATATCGTTCGTGTTCGCTCGCCAAGCCATCTTGCACCCTGGGCTGAATGGAGAAGGTATTGGCTGGTGCCTCAGCTAGGAGTTGATGAGCTTGATGGTAAGTGATTCTCTTCCATTCAGCCTGCACTACCTGTTTCAAGATGTCGAGATGCTTTTGACCTGCCAATGATTCCAAATCCTCTTGCCCGCTCTCCATCGCCGCACGAACAGCGTGTTTAAGCATTGCTTCAGTAAGATCGAGTATAGCCTGGAGATTGATGAAATAAATTTCAGCTTCCACCATCCAAAACTCTGCCAAATGTCTATTCGTCGCACTACCCTCCGCCCTAAAGGCCGGATTCATGGTCCAAACTCTACCGAGACCCAATCCTGCTGCTTCAAGGTGAAGTTGGGAAGAAACAGTAAGATATGCTTTAGTTCCGGACCAAAATGCACTCCAATCTCCATCTTTCTTGGCAGAGGTGAGATCTGATGCAGAGCACACCTGGAAGACTTCCCCCGCCCCTTCACAATCGCTTGCGGTTAAGACTGGGCATGAGACCTTGATGAAGTCTTGTTTGCACAGGTAGTCTGAGATCCCCTGCTCCAAACGGTGTCGTGTTTTCGCTACAGCTGCGAATCGAGGCAAGCGACCAAGAAGGTGTGGATTCCGTCGTTCGGAAAGAGAAGCACTATAGCCCGAATCTTGGACTGCCGTGTGCGAGTGTTGCATAGTGACCGCAGCAAGGGGGTAGCTTAGGTCGCAAGGAGAGAGGGCTTCGATTGAGGTGGTGGAAAGTTCAACTTCTTGGCCTCGTTTGGTTCCGCGACCGGGATGGAGGGTTCCGGTGAGACGAAGGGCTGTGCCAACAGTAAGTCCTGCTAAGCGATCAATGTCGGTGGAAGAGGAATCTTTGCAAGAGCGAACGATGGCTTGTAAAGAGCGAGATCCAGGGAGGGAACCATCGGATAATTCAAGGAATGTAAGTGATTTTAGTTTCCGTGCCGATCTCAGCCATCCCGTCACGCTGACCGGGATCGGATCGGTTGCGCCAGAGTCGAATGTGGTTTGGGCGCGAGCGAGCAATTGCGAGAGCGATTCTGGCATCTCCTTTCCAGTCCTAGTCGAGGTGGAGTAGTGGCGGGTGCTGGTGGCGAAACTTGTGGAAGAGCTACCGAACTTGGTGGAGGTGTCGTCGTCGTTGTTGCGCTTGCGATTCCTGCTTAGGTTTTCGCCAAATAGATTCCTCTTCGTCCTAGGCCATGAAGGTGTAGGCGCAGCACTGGAGGAAGCGGAAGGGTGGCCTGCAAACCCCGCTTCTTGCCAAGGTTTCGGCTTAGTACTCTTCCCCACCTCAAGTTGCCTCCAAATCCCCTCAATGTCGTAGTTGAAACGAGCTTGTTCAGTCATAACATGAACCATACACCAATCAGCATCCACCAAACACCAATTGCCATCCCCCTTCTTCCCCCCCGTTTTACTCTTACTCGTCACGCGCAACGCCGATGCATCAGATGCTGACATTACCAAGCCTTCATACCTCACTGGTTGAATGCCCGGCAATCCATCATCCTCTTGCAACTCCAACTCCTCTTGCAACTTCAACTCCTCTTGCAACTCCTGCTCCTCCTCCTCCACCGCTGTCGTTGCCTCGGGATCTTGTTCAATTTCAGGTGATTCGCCGTCTTGTACTAGTTGGCTCTGTTCTTCTTGCAATCTACGGATCTCTGCAAGTTCTGAAGTTTCACGTTCGGCTGCTCGTTCGACAGCCCTACGGTCTTGTCTCGAACGGGTTTCTCCTGAAATCGCCCATCTCCCCGACCGCAGGATGCGACGAATGCTTTCGGTGGAAATACGGAACCGATGGCTGAGTGCAACAACATCAAACTGCTCCGGATCGGAGGAGTGAAGTAGTCGAATGCCTTCCTGTGCTTCTCGGGTGAGGATCTTGGGTGGTCTCCATCCATCAGGGAATTTCTTCTTTAGCGCGATTCTATGCACTGCCCAGTCGGGTAGGCTTTTGCCTAGTTCGTGTTCTATACGAGACATTCCTTTTGGTCGACGAGTAGCTGGTGCTGTGTCTGTCGCCGTGGTTGGTTTTGGCGTTGCAGGTTTCAGGTGGTAGCGTGGCGCCGAGGGGCCAGGACCGAGAAATTCATCGAGATCCAGTTGATCTTCTATTGCAGGTGGACGGGTGTGTTTGAGAAATCGACCAATGTCGAGGGCTACACGACGAACGCTACCTGCAGCACTGCTTTTGACCTGTACGACGACGATCCAATCGTTGGTGCCGTATGCATCGGATTCGGGGTCTTTGGAGAGTGAGGCAGGGTGGATGAGGGTGATTGGTGTGAGTTGATCTTCCTCTTCGCTTGGTCGGACTATTAAGTTGGCAGAAGGGCCAGAAAGGAGGTGCGATTTGAGAGAGGCGATTGCTTTTGGCTCATCGACTTTGGGCGCGATGGGGATGTAGGAGAAAGTGTTGGTTGATGTGGATGTGTCGAGCTGAGTTAGAGTGTCGGTGGCGGGGTCTCTTGCCGGTGGCGGGGGATCTATTGTTTCGGTTTGTAAGAACCAAGGGATGTTGGGGTCTGTACCGCTTAGCTCGTCGCTGATGTTGGACGGTGTAGTGCTCGTGGTGGTAGCGCTGGTTTGGAGGTGCTCGTCAACGTCTTGCCCCTGTTGAACTGCACGACGTAGAGGTTGACGCGGCAAGCTTGTTGTGCCCGAAGAAGTAAGCAAACGCTTGTTACTAGCCTGTATCGAAGTCGAGCTGCGTAAAGGTGCAGCAGCAGCACAAATGACCGAGTTCGAAACGGGACCAATCGTAGCCCTTACGGACCATCTTGAAACCCTAGCGAGCATCCTTTTGCAATGCGATGTATGGCTTGTAAGATTGGCAGTACCGATAAGATGGTGGCGAAGAACAAGTTGCACAAGTCGCACAAGTCGCACAAAACATCTCAGAGTTTCTCCACTTTTTTTTTTTTTTTTTTCTTTTTTTTTCTTTTTTTTTTTTTTCTGACTGCCAATGCAGAAGATCTTGATTAGTAAGCATGAATAAAAAATACGATTAGTAAGCATGATTAGTAAGCATGACAGAGGCGAAGAATCAGCGGCTCCCGTGCGAGAGTTGAGCAGGGCGACGAAAAGGCAAGAAGATGGCAACTGCTTTTGGTCGTCCTCGTCGTCGTCGATATCATAGTCGATTACTTTGCTCTCCGCCTCTTGTACAGCATACATATATATTCAAGATGCGTAAGTGTCGACAGCAACAATAGCACCAGCACTGGTAGCCGGCAGCAACACACGAAGGACCAATCAAGGGTTCTAGCAGTGCCGGCAGACACACCGCAACCTGGTAAACAAAAAGAGACAATACATACTTACCATCCCCACCCTGCCCTTGCTCTGCTTGATTGCGACACCATCGACAATGCGCAGCCGTCAAGCAACTCGATACGCCGTATCCCGTCATCGATACGGACCCTCATTTCTCCCGTGTAGTGCGTTCCTTCCGTTCCTCGGACTACGTAGTCATGGCTGGAGCTACGGCTGCCTTCCCTTCCGCCATCTACCTGATGGAGATGTTCGATCCAACGCGACCCAAGCGTGGAATTGGAAGTGCTTTGCGTCTTTCGACGTTTTTGGGTCTGTGTGGTGGATTCCTGTTTGCATACCAACAAACATCGTTCCGATTCTGGGGCTGGAAGGAGAACGAATTGGAACAACAGGCTAACCAGGCAGCTATCGATGCAGGCATCAAGCCTCCTGGTACGGATCCGACCAAGAGCGATCTTTCGCCGCATCTGCAGGGCGTAGCTCATAGAAACAGCGCTTTTTCCCAGTTGAAGTTCAGTAAGTACGATCGCTTGGGCCCAGTGGGAAAGAGGGAGAATGGTTTTTACTGACAGAATGGCTGTGATCTTGTGTTGCGTTGTGATTGACAGGCACACTTCCTTGGTTCAACATGGTGAACCACCCATACCATGGCGGTGATGACAACTCGCAGGAGTCTCGGTAGGCGCTCGTTTGCAGACGCTGTAGGTCAGGGTGCGTTTGTAGCAGCCCTGCCATTACTGTTCCTCTCGGTTTGCGACTCAATGAAAAGATTCAACTAGATATACAGAAGGCTTGAAAGGTGCCAAGTCGTTGCTCAGCATGGTCTTCAGACTGGCTGGGATACGATCCGTGCTGGAGCGCGGTAAGAGAGTGTCAAAATGCCAATCTTGAGCTTCGGCAGCTGTCTTTCTCCGATATTACGCTTCGCTGCGACAGGCACAGGTGGTTAGAGCAAGGCACGGCTGAGAAGAGAACCCCCCCAAAAAAAAAAAATGCAATGGAGACCAGCCGAGCTTTCAACGGAAAGATGACTGAGGTAAAAGTACACTGTTACCAACCAGGCCGCCGCAACCTAGACCGGATGATATTGTTGCTTGCCTCTACAGCTGATTCTTATCCCTGGGCAGATCCTGCAAGGCGGCCTTCAACTCTGCATTCTCTGGATCAAATTGCAAACCCAACTCGAAAGCGTCCCTCGCTTCCTTGCACCTTTGCAACCCCACCAAAGCTTTCGCCTTTCTATAATGTCCTTTTGCCCACGGCTTCTTCAACTTGGTAACTGCCTCTGCATCGCACAATGCACCAATCCAATCTTGGCAGCTTGCAAATGCGGCGGATCTATTTGCCAAGCAGAGACTCAATTCGTCCCTTGCAACCTGGTTTGCTTCCCATAGGGGCCGGGAGGCAGCAACGTCGATTGCGAGCGTGTACATCTTGATTGCTTCCGCCCAATCTTTGTTTCGATATGCGGTGTTGCCTTGTTCTCTAGCTTGGTCTATGGCCATCGATCGCTGGGGAGCAATCGCGTTGGGCGGGGGTGGGAAGGCGACGTTCGGGGGGAGACCCTGGAGGGAGCGGATGAGGGCGTTGAGGACGGTGAGATCGAGCGAAGGGCTAGGGGTGGAGAGGGTTAGCGTGGTGGAATTGAGAAAGAGAGGGACTTGTTGGAATGTGGCATCCGTGATGGCCAGTTGTTCGGCTGTGGGCGGTGGTGGGCCTTGTTGCGGAGGCGGTGGTGCGTTCATGATAGGTTGTGGAGAAGCAAGAGGTGTCTGATGCCAAGACAGGTGTGGTATAAGTTGGTGGTTAGGAGGCAGAGTGTCGACCAATTCTCTGTAGTGGTAAATCAGCAGGATTGTGGTCTGTGCGCCGAGTTCCACATCATCGAAGAATTCGCGCTTACCGGCCGAGAGAGTCTCACCCCACGCACGGGCCTACTTTCTCGCTCCCATGTTTCCCTTTGTACTTTCCACCGGCCAGCCTACCTTATCTACCTTACCTACCTTACCTACCCTTCAGCAGCAAGCACGACATCAACAAACTACCGAGAAGCCCCCACAGACGGGAACCTGTCTCTTCATGATCCGCTTCATCCTAGTGCAAAACAGACAAGGCAAAACACGATTATCCAAGTTCTACGTGCCTTACGACGATGACGAAAAAATCCGTCTTCGTGGCGAAGTTCATCGTCTGATAGCTCCAAGAGATCAAAAGTATCAATCCAATTTCGTAGAGGTAAGCTCTTTCCCCGCCTTCGCCCCCTTTCCCCCTTTCCCCCTAGTCGCCCTCTCTCCTTTGCTAACTTGCTCGTCCGTTGTTTTCCGTGCTCGAACGTGATTGGCGCCTTCAGTTCCGCAACCACAAGCTGGTATATCGACGATACGCTGGCCTGTTCTTCTGCGTCTGTGTCGACGCAAACGACAACGAACTAGCTTATCTTGAAGCGATCCATTTGTTTGTCGAAGTTTTAGATGCCTTTTTCGGCAATGTGTGCGAACTAGACTTGGTGTTTAACTTTTACAAAGTTTATGCAATCCTCGACGAAGTCTTTCTCGCAGGGGAGATCGAGGAGACGAGCAAACATGTTGTACTTGCTAGGTTGGATATGTGTAAGTTCCCAAGCCCCCTTTTCCTCGCCTGTTGATGTCTGTACTGATTCGTATCCTTTCCTTCGGGGGGGTTTATAGTGGAGAAACTCGATTGAAGCCTGCTTTGCACCGTAGCTTTGCATGTTTGCAAAGCATTCTCCTCTTACAGCACAAAAGATGCCAGAGAGGGAGCATTGATTCAGAGTAGGCCGGTGTCTACAACTTGAAACAAGAAGCGCTGATTCCAGCTTCACGAATGCATCTAGCCACCTTAACCACCATATCCCGTTTCCTTTCAAGAACCGCTTGTTCTCCACCCTGGGTACCCAGCTCGTAGAGCGTGGCTAGGTTGAATACGACACTTTCCGCAACGGTCGAATTGGCGATTCTACTTGGATCCTTCTCCAACACCCTATCAAGCGTCGATATTGCCTTGTCCAACTTTGCCTCATAAAACGCTACTGTAGCCGAGTTGAGTTGTTGCACGATGGACAGGTCTTTCTCTTCGGAGGCGCAAGGAGGCGTTTCGGATGCGGAATCCAAGTCGCCACGTAGAGCGGCTAGGAGCGATTCTGAATGGCTTATTTCGCCTTGTAGAGGTGATGTGCGGAGGAGGAGGGAGGAGATGCGGTTTAGGAGGGTGTAAGCTGTGGAAAGGTCTCCTGCTTGGATGTAGATTCGGGTTGATACCAATACCAAATGTGCACTTTCTTCAGCATCTTGCCTTTCGCAGGCTGAAAGGCAATGCTGGATGAGAGGCGAGAGGATTTCGATTGCTCCATCCAAATCTTTCGCCTCAGCGAGGGTGAATGCTAGCATTAGACCTAACCTTAGCCCTCTTTCCTTCCAGATCTTAGCTCGATCTGCTTCTCCCTTGCTTTTCGCCTTTTTCATTGTCCCTTTACACGTCTGAATCAAAAGAATGTATTGTTCAACAGTACTCCTAACATCCCCTCTGAACTTGGGCTCGGTGGCACGGAAAACCCTCAAGGTGAATGGCACTCTCTCCTCCTCTCCCTCCATCAAAACCTCGCTGTCTAAGACATGCCACAATCCATCAAGTTCGCTCCTCAACAAGGAATACAATCTCAACCTCGCCAAAGCGTACATTCGTACACTCCACCATCCCAGTACCTCCTCCACACTCGCCGCTTGAGATTGAGTAATTTGAGTTCGTGCGAGGCAAGCTATCTTCCGCCATGAGTTTGTTGCCGCTGCTTGTTGCACGCTCTCCTCATTCACTTCTTCTCCCGCGGAGGAGGAGGAGAAGGAGGAGGAGTTCCAAGTGCCGGAGAGGTCTCGTACAGGACGTAGGTGTGGAGGGATATGTTTTTGGAGGAGAAGGGAGAGTGGGTCTGTGTTTGGTAGATCGCCTAGTAGTGCCGGGTTGGATAGGGCGGGGATGGGTCGGTGCGGGGGGGACGACGAGGATAGGTTGCGTGCAAATGCTGGCGTTACCGCAAAGGCGTCGAATGTAGGTTGCACGGAGGTGGTGGAGGTTGATGGGTCCGCAGTTGGGGTCGGGTATGGTTGTGTGCTGTCCATGTCGCTTGCTTGACCGATTGTGGGTCAGAAGAGGTGGTGATGGTGAGGAGCGAGGGTGACCCTGTTCAGTTGTGCCACGTCTGTGCGTTGCCTAAATCTTCGGACTTCGGGCAATCTTCTTGGCAGCTCGTGAATATACAAGAATCGCTATTGCATACAACAACTGTTGCATTAACCTTATCAAGGCTATCCGTAGAACTCCTCTATCTTCTCAGATGTAGCATTGCATAGCATTGCATAGCATTGCATAGCATTGCATAGCATTGCATAGCATTATCATGGGGTCCTGCCCCCAGACACGTTTGGCGTGTCTGATCTGAATCTCTGCGAAAATGCCCGTCTATACCGTCACTACGCAGACCGAAGCATCCACAAAGCAACACAGCCGCTGTCGCACCTCAGCGCAGCAAACCTATCTCTCCAGACTTTGTACAGTCAGTTTTGAGGCCAAAAAGAATGGGTTGCAAATTGCATACTTGGCATCAAAGGAAAAGCGTCTTCTCCCTCAACGCCCTCCATGCGAACAATAACCAATCTTGCCTCCTCAAACACAGTTCACTACTTGCCGCCTCTAACCTCGCAAAAACGCTCATACCCTTCCAAGCCATCACCTGTGGATCCATATCTCTCGGAGGTGGAATCACGGTCACCTTGGGTGCATTCCCTGCATCGCCTGTCGTCATTGCGAAATGGTTTGCCAGCATCGCAGTCAACCTCGCTTCCAGTGCCGCGGCCAATCCTGGAATTTGCGCTGTGCCACCAACGCAGAGGATATTGTTAGACATCTTGCGCAAACGTTCATCGCCAGCGGGACCAACTTGACCGATGGAGGTGAGGAGGGAGTTGAAGATGGCCATGTCAAGGGGAGTCTTGGAGGCTTCGAAAGGGATATCGATTGTTGGAGTGCGGGGGTAGGGGATGGCCCGTTCGTCTTCGTTGATCCTCGTGGGTTCTAGGGGCATGGGGGAGGGTCGAGCGCAAGGGTCGGCCGAGGGGAGGGTGTTGGTGTCTAAGGTAGCACTGTTTTCGGGCTTGGTGGAGGGAGAGGCTGCTCGGGAAGGCATGGTGCTGTCGACTTTGGCAGGAGCGGTGGGAGCAGGTGTACCAATTTCGCATCCAGCCGCTGCTGCTGCTGCTGTTGCTGCTGCAGTAGGTTGGGTGGCAGGTACAGGCGGAGGTGGCAATAGATGCTTGACACAGCTCGTCATCGCTCCCGTAACGGGGATGTCCAAGCCACGTAAAAGGCTCAACTCGGGCGCATCTTCTCCCAGTCCTTCATCCCCTCCACCTTCCTTCTCCTCTGCCTGCCCAGCCCTGGATTTACCCCTCAACATCTTCTTACTGTCCAAATCGAATACTGCAGGATCGAACAAACTCATCGGTCCCACGATCAGTTCGTCGTACGTCCTGAAGAGATACTTGATCGTCGGTCTTGATGGCAACCTCAGGTAGAAATCGTGAATGTTGAGCCCCACATCCGCCGGGTTGAGCGTGATGAGTTTGCGTTTAAGCTCATCGATCATCATCGTATCGGCGATACTCTTTCGATGGTCGAGCTCTCGGTAAGGGAACTTGGCACGAATGAAAAGCTCGGCAAGGAAGTGTGTCAGATCTGCTCCACCGTACGACAGCAAGATGCGCGTTTCTGGCAGGATAAGACCTTCTTCAACACACGAGATCGAAATCTTGTCCGCTCCTAAATCGACGACGCAACCTGAGGAAAGACCTGCACCAAAAGTAGCACAGACGCTTTCTTGCTGTACGCAGGCCTGAGCGAATCCCATATCGACGAGCAGAAGTTCGGTAAGCGCCTTGACGTCCGATCGGCAGAAAAGGTCAGGGATGATGAGGATGACGGTGTAATCGTGGAAATCTTGGCGAGGGATGCCGAGACCGAGGGGTGCAACTTTGCCGCTTTCTTGCCTCTCGTCGGTGTCTTCGGGTGGGGAGGTGATGGCGTGTTCGAGGATGCTACGTACGTCTCCGAGGAGGGCTTGGACAGCAGCAGAGGCGCCGTAATGCTCTTGGTAGCTGTTGAGATCCAGAGTGCCTCGTTGGAAGGGTCGGAAGAGTGTCCAGGGTCGAGATGAATCGGGGGGTGAAAGTGTTTTGACGGAGGAGAGCTGCTGTTGACGTCTGCCTTGTTGTTTGGGTTCGGCAGTGTTGGGTTGGGAGAAGCAGGCGAGACGAAGAGCTTGCTCGCCGACGAGAAGGTCGTTGTCGCCGCCGGCGTCTTGGTCGATCCATTCGAGTGCGAAAAGGTCGTTGTGCTCGGGAACGTCTTCCGGTTGCGAACTGTCGTTGTAGTTGGCTGCAAGATTCTTTGCGTTGCCGACGGATCGAAGCTTCTCTTGACGCATGATGGCACGCAAGTCGTTGCGGATAGCTTCAATGCCTTGGCTGAGTGTAGGTTTCGACTTGGCGACATGCACCTCTTCCTCCTCCTGAGCTTGAGCATCATCGCCGGCCGCCTTGGTTGCGCTTAACGAGGCTGCAGTTGCGGCAGACCTTCTCGGGTTCTTGCGTGAAGCCTTGGCAGGATCTTGGGCTTGCTCATTCTCCTCGGCGTCAGCTTTGTCTGCCATGTCAAGGTCGATTTGCTCGCCATCCGCGCCTTTTGGTGTTTCGCCATGGCCGGCAGTGCCGTTGGCTGCTTTCGCTTCGTCCGTCGACTTTGGCGGTGCAGCCTTCTTTGCTCGTCGAGCAATCACGTTGGGCAGCGAGATAGGAAAGAGATCCGTAGCTCTACCTAGTCGAAGGTTCTCGGAGCCTGGATGAATGACGATGGTGCGATGTGCCGGGGTGTTTTCTGCTGCCTCCCTCTCACCCTCTTCTGGTTGGAGATGGTCATCTTGATCCATGTTGACGCTGGCATCAGCAGCATCTGCAACAGCGTCGAGTCTGCTCTTCTTGCTCTGCGGTAAAGCTTGTGCGGCGGCTTGAGAACGAGAGATCCACGTTTGCGCCTCTGTCTTGAGATAGGAGGAGGAGACGTTCTTGGCGTTGAGTGGCGCGACTGAGAAGAAGGTGGTATACTGCAGTGCAATGTTCTGCGATGGATGCGCTGGAGGGTTGGGTGGCAGGGAGACCTTCTTGGGGGGCATGGTGACGACGGCGGCTGAGCCAAGCAAGATGCTGGATCGAAGTCGAAAGGGAGTGTACTATCGGAGTGTGTGATGAGGGTGATGAGGGCGATGGATGAGTAGCTACGACTCGTCAGCTGCTACCTCGGATGGACCGCGAATGGTGTCGACCGTGTGCTGTCGTGGAGATGGTGTGAGAGGTTGGCGTGAATAAGGTTGGTCGTCGGTGTTGCGGTCGAGTGACAGAGCCTAAAAAAAATAAAAATAAAAAAAATAAAAATAAAAAAAAAGGTTGCAACTGCTCGTCAGTCGCTTTGCTGCATGGATGCACAGTCGGAAATGCCGAAAGGGCTGACTGTGAGTTGTGCGAAACGCTGCGGCTGCGGCGTGACGCCCAGTCTGCCAACTCGAGAGGCGGTCAGTGAGTCAGTCAGCCTACAGAGAGGAGGGGGAAAAGAGGAGGGGGAAAAGAGGAGAAAGAGGGGGAAGCCGAGAGACACGGAGTTGAAGATGCGTCGGCATCCTAAACTGAACCACGTGGTTCATGGAGCACAAGCGAGACACCAGTGAGTCAGAGCTGCATGTCAACATGCATCAATATGCATGTGGGACATATAAGTACTTCAACAATAACACTCAGGAGATGGCAATGCTCAGGAGGTGACAACACAGGGGTGATATGAAGAATAGTTCATTATGATCTAGTATGGGCTGAAGATAGCAATCAAGTATATATATGTTCACATTGTAGCACCTATCAATTAATAAACATATACAACCATTATACACCTGAAAAGTTGAGCTTGCTAGTAGCTCCTAAACAGTCGCATTTTACCTGTAAATCTTCAACTGATTAAGAGTCTGAAGCTCTACCGACTGAGCTAGCCAGGACCATCGATAACATGGTACAAGAAACCAAAGCTCAAGCTGTAGCAAGCAAGGTCAAAGGAGGAAGAGAGGGCAAGGCAACACAACTGCATGTTGCTGATAACGAGGCCACCAATGAGTCAGACACCGAGGCGATCAATGACAATGCCGATGAAGAAACTGACTCTGACTCGAACCATGACGACAATGATGGCAAGCAATACAACTTTCGTACCCTAGCGAAGCTACTTGAGCCAGTTCCAAAACTCACATCACACAACTACTATAGTTGGAGTGCCCATATCAAGTCTTTCCTATGATGTGTCCCCCATGCTATGAAGCATCTTGATGGAGCATATGACAAGAAACATCCCAAGTGGAACCACATGTTCGATGATGCCTTAACGAATGCACTACGCAGTACCATCAATACCACTGGAGAGTTTAACATAAATTACTTGATTCTTGACATCATCAGGGAACATCATACATTCCATAATGTATGGAAGAAGATTGAAAATGGACTCACCAATGAGGCCACCACCATATCTCATCATATTGCATTGATCGCTCAGCTAGGAGAACTCAGGATGTACAACTCAGATGTACAAAAGCTCATCCAAGAAATAAGAACCATCCAAACGGAGAGCAGCTTACTGGGAAAGCCATTTGCTGATGACACCCTGTTTTCAAATCTACAAAAGTGCACCATCCGACACCCAATGTACAAAGAAACTGTTGCTACTGTAAGCCAGCTTAGTTTCAGTGCCCTCGCCACCACCCTATCCATCCGGCAATCAGCAATCAAGAACAACCCTGCTTCAAGGGTTGATCCCTGCCAAGCTAGTGCCAGAGTCACCAGCAGTGACAACCAGAATGAGACACCTGGAGATGATGAGAAGGATGAAAAGGATGCCAACAGCACCAGCACCAAGGTCACCGCCAGACCCTGAAGGCTTCAATGTTGGGTCTGCAAAAGACCTGGACATGGGATCAGTCAATGCGATGCATCAGTGACTATACCAGAAAATTCTCCCCTTGCCAGGCTCAAATAGGAGATCTGGTGCTCCCTCACACATAGTTGGCCAAGCACTTTAGATTCAAAAGAGACTTCTCATTGGATCTTAGACTCAGGTGCCAGCTATCACATGGTAAATGACTATAGCATGCTCATTGGTCCAAGGACCTGCCGAAAGCGCATACTCACTGCTGGAAGCAAGGTTCTGGAAGCAACTGCTATAGGAGATGCTAGCATATCAACAAACACCAGAGATGTTCCTCTCCAAAATGTATTGTATGTTCAGCATCTCAATGTTAACCTATTGTCAACAAATTCTCTGACAGATGAAGGAGCACAAGTGATACTAGATTCAACCAGAGGGCAAATATACCTAGCAAATGGCATGTTACTCAAGATGACCAAGAATCGCGAGCAAGGACTTTTGGAGTTCCAAGGTGACACATGGCAGGAAAATGCAATGATCACATCAGCATCATTATTTGAAGGTGTTGATGAAGATTTCGAGCGTATTGAGAACAAAGTCAAGATATCCAAACAACAATTATGGCATGAGCATCTAGGCCATCTGGGCTGAGACAAAACAAGAGCCATCATCAACCATCTAAAAGGTGACCACCCAGCAAACCTAAGTCCAAATGCCACTTTGACATGTGAGCATTGCATCCGAGCTAAAAGCACAGCAGCTCGAATGGGTCAGGGTGGCAGAGAAAGGTCCGTCTCTCCGCTTGACCTCATTCATATCAACTTGATGGTCGATTCATCGCATGCAACAGAGTACACGTGCACTTTGGTCTTGATTGATGACCACAGCAAGTACATGTACGTACGACCTCTATTACAAAAGAGCCACGCTTTTAAGGAGCTAAAATCAATAATTGCATACCTAGAGACACAGGCAGGAAAGAGTTTAAAAGCAATATGGTCTGATCAAGGTACTGAATGGAGGAGCAATGATGCCCATGAATGGGCACATGATAAAGGCATAGAGTGGCAAATGACAGTAGGATATGATAGCAGACAGAACAGATGTGTAGAAAGGACGAACAGGAGCATAAGTGAGAAGATGCAGGCCCTACTCATGCAGAGATGATTGCTGAAGAGGTTCTGGCTGTATGCAATATGGGCTGCAGCATTCAAGATGAATCTCACCCTGAGTATAGATGGTGAGGTCCCATATCAGGCTATGTTTGGGAGATTGCTGGAACAGCTTATGAAGCTTCTACATGTGTTCAGATGTTTATCATGGGTAAATATTCCTAAAGCTAAAAGAGACAATAAGAAGCTCGACCAATGGGCCATAGCATCCATATTCCTAGGATATAGTTTGGAGAGAAGAGGCTGGCTCTTCTACAGCCCAGATTATAGACCAAATATTTTCTGGAGCAATTCAGCAAAGTTCATGGAGACCAAATGCTGGTCTGATAGGATGGAGTGGCGACCAGTGATTACACAGCCACCACCAGCATTAACAAACGAGGAAGACTTTGGCGATCTGAGGTACACAGATGAGAACCTTTTTGACGAGAGGGAAGAGGAAGCATTGCAGGAATACATGGACATGGATAATGTCGATGAAACAGATGGAGGACAGACCTCAGACGAAGTTGCCAAGGAAGTGATCGAACACAATACCATTGCCAATAGATGGAATGATAATAAACTTTATGGATTTATGGCAACCAATGACAATGAAAGAAAGAACCTGGACCCAACCATTAGCGAGGCACTATCCGGAGAGGACAAGAAACATTGGGAAGAAGCGATGCATAAGGAGCTGGACGGGCTTAAGGCCATGGGCATGTGGGAAGTCGCTGATCTCCCAAAGGGTATGAACACCATCGACACACGTTGGGTACTAAAGATAAAGACGGATGCCAACCTAATCCCAACCAAGTTCAAAGCAAGGTTAGTGGCACGGGGCTTCACTCAAAGAGAGGGTATTGATTACACAGAAGTTTTCGCCCCTGTAGCACCTGTCATGGGCCTGGATGCTCAAGAAGCAGGAGGGTCACAGGTTCAACAGGTATTGAAGATCTAGTCGAGATCAGTAGAGAGCATGGTTGTAGTGCAGTCTCCATGGAGACCATGGACTCCTACGGACTCACATGCAAAGGAGGGCCAAGCACAGCCACGAAGAGGACCAAGCTCAAGGAGCATGCAGATGGTTACCACTCAGGGGCTCGAGAGACAAGAGCCAAAGGAACTGTCACTGATCAAAGGAGAAGGAGCAGTGTCGAAGGAGTCGACACCAGGTCATGAGGAGGAGGAGCAGTGTCAAAGGAGTCGACACCAGGTCATGAGGAGGAGGAGCAGTGTCGAAGGAGTCGACACCACTCAAGAGGCACAGGGGTGCCAAGCAGGAGAGGCCCCTGAGCAGTACTCGATGAAGAGGGTACTCTCTGGAGAGAGAGCAGGAGCAGCATCGCTGGTGATGCTGTGAAGAGGTATATAACCATGCTTTCTCATCATCATAGGTCGAGTGGATCCTCATCCACTCTACTCACCATATAACTAGTTATCACTTCAGCATAAGTATACATTAGTTTCAGTCAGCATAGCAGCAATCTATCAAGGTTGCTCCTCATCGTAGTGTGTGTGTTGTATCACCACTACCTGACATCCGAAGGCGCCCATAGCAGGTTAGCGGTCCGGATCAAGATAGAACCGAAGGCAGTAGTCCACTGCGGTCTGGGGATCACTTCAAGCATCAAGTCAACACACTGGACACTCGTGTTGATGCCACCAATCTTATCACCAACACCATCAACCTCATCATCATCAACACTCACACCAGACCTTGGTGTCATCATAACATTGATATTGATCATGCCGAGCTACCCCTGAACGGAGTGTCCACAGAGGTCAGCCGAAACCTACGATAGTATATACAACGAACGCCACCTGCTGTCACTGCACAACTTGATAGTCACCAATACCGAGACAACAGCTGTCGCACAGTTTGATAGTCACCAAGTATCTCGACAGACCGACCTGGGTTTCAGGCGCGAGACCCCTGACAGCACCCATCCAGTCAATTCGAGGAGTTCTAGCCATGGCAACTGTATGAGACTGGGAAGTAGATTGTATCGATGTTAAACAGGCATACCTGAACTTGATGTTACATCATAGTATCTTCTTAAAGCCACTGCTTGGAATGAAGGTACCCCCTGGAAAGGCCCTAAAGCTAATGAAAGGCCTATATGGATTAAAGCAATTGGGTAGAGAATGGAATATGGAGCTAGACTCACACCTACAAAAGATAGGTTTCTATTGCATGCCGAGCGCTCCATGCCTATACTCAAGAGGAACAGGCGATAGCATGACAATCATCACAGCCTATGTAGATGACATGCTTATAACATCACCCAGTTGCACAGAGGTAAGCCACACTAAGGATGAGATAATGGCAAAATGGGGAACGGAAGATAAAGGACCTGTGAAGGAGTTCTTAGGCATAAGGATAGATTGAGACAGAATACGGAGAAGGATGACACTCGATCTAATGGCTTACATTAAGGCTATGGTGAGAAAGTGGCTACAAACAACTGATCTGAAGTCATGGGTACTGATGCAGAGCCTGACAGGTATTACAGGTGGTGACAAGTGCAACTCATTGGCAGCAAAACAGTACCAAGAATTAGTTGGACAGCTTTTATGGGTATCTAACACAGCACGGCCCAACATATCATTCACCGTAGGAACACTAGCAAGATACATGTTGAGCCCAACGAGCAATGCATGGAAGGCAGCATTACATTTGGTGAAATACCTCAATCAAACCAGCAAATATAAGTTACTCTTTGGAGATGAAGCAAACAAACACTCAGGACAGCAAATTGTTATGTATACTGATGCAAATTGGGCATTGGACCCAATGAATGGATGAAGAAGCACATCAGGGGGAGTAACATACATGTATGGGTGCCCAGTTAGCTGGAGATCACATGTTCAAAAGTGCATGGCATTGTCAGCAGTCAAGGCTGAATTTGTAGCTGCTTCAGAGGCAATGAGAGAGGCTCTTTTCTTCTCATACCTTCTCAGGGACCTGGGAGTTGAGGCCCATCCACTGACATTGTGGACAGACAGTCAAGGATGTATCCAGGTAAGCAAAGACCCCACCAAGCACTGGAAGTTGAAGCACATCGACACAAGGTACCACTTCGTCAGAGACCATGTTCAGGAAGGAGAAGTCAAAATCGATTTTGTCAGGACAACAGACAATGTTGCAGACATCCTCACGAAGCTGCTAAAGGGCTTGGCCACATCTCAGATCGCATGCCAAATAGGATTGATGATGCTGTCGAGGGGGGGAGTTGAAGATGCATCAGCATCCTAAACTGAACCATGTGGTTCATGGAGCACAAGCGAGACACCGGTGAGTCAGAGCTGCATGTCAACATGCATCAATATGCATGTGGGACATATAAGTACTTCAACAATAACACTCAGAAGATGGCAATGCTCAGGAGGTAACAACACAGGGGTGATATGAAGAATAGTTCATTATGATCTAGTATGGGCTGAAGATAGCAATCAAGTATATATATGTTCACATTGTAGCACCTATCATTTAATAAACATATACAACTGTTATACGCCTGAAAAGTTGAGCTTGCTAGTAGCTCCTAAACAGTCGCGTTTTACCTGTAAATCTTCAACTCACGGACCCTGGATTTTCTATCTGGCACCGTTGATATTCTGGTGCTGGTGCTTGCTGCTTGCTGTTCAACATAGACAAGCATCAGCGTCATCCTTTCGTGTAGCTGCAATCATCGGCTGCTCCGGCTGCTCGGGTCCGCTTCTGTTCCCAGCGCACGCAACGCTGCACTCTCCACTCTCTGGCAGTAGAGCCGACAGCATCCCTGCAACGCCCCTTTGCACGGCGGTGCCGACAATGCCATATACATCGATACAATAGAAGCACATACAAATCCACACGTCACCCGCTTTTCCCACGCTCCGGCAAAGCCTCGGGAAAGCCGAATATAGATAGCAGCCCTCTCCACCGTAGGCAAGCAAGGATCGGCAAGCATGTCGCACTTCGTCTCCAGCCACACCTCGCAAGACTTTGCTTCGCTGCAAACTCAGCTGTTGCGCAGAGAGCCAGTGCAAGGTGGCAGCCCGGCCGAAGAAGAGCCACTCTACTCGGACCATGCCGACAAGCAGGGTGGGTTGGGAGCATCGGCCAGTTCACTCGCCTGTCGTCGTCGGCGCAACAGCAACAACGACAACCTCGGCCCTTCCGACGACAATCGTAGTCAGCGTGTGCCATCGCTCTATTCACGTCGCAATAGTCCCCAACTGCCCGAGCCAGGCCCTTCTCGTGCGGCAAGTCTCGCGCGCAATGTCGACGGCGGTGGCCAGATTGAAGCTATCGACTACTTCTCCAACCCTACTTCCCCTCCATCCCGACCACCATCTACGGCCTATCGTGTTCATCTCGATAGTGGCAATCCATTTTCTGCCAACAACACCTCTTCCCCTATCTCGTTCGCCGACCATGCCGATACACGCACAGCTTCAATCTACTCAGATCAGCCGTATGCTGTCTCTTCCGCCATCCTGGCCCAGAGCACATCCACAATACCCTCCAGACGTCTCCCCAAAGGTGTCTCCTTTTCCGATCCACGTACCGGCCCAGGCGAAGACGGTCATCGTACCCAGAGCGCCAAACACTATCGTAAACCTGCACGCTCCAATAGCGCCTTTCAGGATGCAACTCTCTCACATCAGCATAACGCTCATATGCCGCGCACCAAGACGCTGGGCATGATCAGTCCTGCCGAAATGGCTCCTCGTAAGCTTGGCACTTGGGATGGTGTCTTCATGCCAGTCAGTCTCAACATCCTCGGTATCATCTTGTTTCTGCGTTTCGGCTTCATCCTTGGCCAGGCAGGTCTGCTCGGCTCTCTCTTTCTGCTGATGCTCAGTTATGCCATCGATACGCTCACCGCTATGAGTCTCAACGCGATTAGTACCAACGGTCAAGTCAGAGGTGGAGGTGCATATTATCTCATCTCTCGCTCTCTCGGTCCAGAATTCGGCGGATCTATTGGGCTGATCTTCTTTGCTGGACAAGCGCTGAATGCTGCTATGAACCTTTTAGGTTTCGTCGAGACTCTGACCGATGCGTTCGGTCAAAGTAGAGGTCCATCCGGTTTCTTGCCCCAAGGACCGTGGTACTCGTTCTTCTACGGCTCCATCGTGCTGCTACTCAGTGCCATCGTTTGCCTTGTCGGCTCCAAGCTCTTTGCACGTGCTACATTGGCATTGGCACTAGTGTTGTGCGTGTCCATCATCAGCATCCCCATCTCTTCATTCACTGTGCAACCCTTCATCGATGATGACCGAGGTGCATACTACACTGGATGGTCCTCGGATACACTCCGAGGCAATCTCTTTCCGCGCTTCACCTCGGGTGCTGCAGGCTCGTCAACAGGCACCGAAGCAGAAAACTGGCAGAGCGTCTTTGGTGTACTCTTCCCCGCCGTCACTGGTATCCTCGCAGGAGCGTCCATGTCAGGCGATCTGCGAAAGCCAAGCAAAAGCATTCCCAAGGGTACAAACTACTCGCTTCTCTTCACTTTTTTGGTCTACCTCTTCAGCTTTGTTATCTTTGCTGGCACCATCGAGCGCGAGTCCTTCTATGTCGATGTCGGTATTGTTTCCGATGTCGCACTTAGTCCGCAGCTCATCACTTTTGGTGCACTTGCTTCGACCGCTTTCTCGGCATTGATGGGCGTCATGGCGTGTGGCAAAGTCCTCCAAGCCATTGCACGAGACAACTTGCTTCCCATCCTCGACCTCTTTGCTCAAGGCACCCAAGTTAGCGATACTCCTATCCACGCCGTTCTCGCCACCTACATTTTTTGCCAGACTATCCTATTCGTCGATTCAGTCAACACCATTGCACAGCTCGTCACCATGACTACACTTCTCACTTTCGGTACGCTCAGCTTCGCTACGTGTGCACTCAAAGCAGGAGGAGCGCCGAGCTTTCGACCCTCCTTCAAGTACTGGAATATCTGGACAGCTGCTGGTGGTGCAGTCAGTTGTTTCAGTGCTATGTTCTTCACCGACCCTACTGCGGCTGCAGCTTGTATCATCTTTGCCGTCATGCTATTTGTCATGATTCATTTTTTTTCCCCACCTAAGCCGTGGGGAGATGTGACACGTAACATCACCTACCACTTTGTCCGCAAGTATCTACTCCGACTCGACGAACGTAAGGGACACGTCAAGTACTGGCGACCGCAGATTCTACTGCTGGCGAACAATCCTCGAAGCGAGTGGAACCTTATCATTTTTTGCAACTCGCTCAAGAAAGGTGCGCTCTACGTACTCGGTCATGTCCTCAAGGGAGAGTTCACAGAGTGTTTGGCCGAGTTGAGGAAACAGCAAGTAGCTTGGCTTAAGCTTGTGGATCTCACGGGGATAAAGTCGTTTGTCGACGTGGTCATTGCCAAGGATGAAAGGGAGGGTGCTCGCAACTTGATTCTTTCCTGTGGGTTGGGGGGGATGAGGCCGAATATTGTCGTGATGGGTTATCCGAGCGATATGAGACATCCTGCCAAGGTCGCACCTAGCAGTTACGCTGGTAGTGGACATAGGAGCGATGGTAGCGAGATTACAATCAGAGGTCTGGGATGGCCTCAGCGTCATCATCGTGCTGTTGACATTGGCAGTTTACCAACTGACGTTGCGAGGAAAGAGACACCGATCAAACCAACTACGTATGTGGGGATCATGGAAGATTCGCTCGCACTCAATAAGGCTCTTGCCATTGCGTACGGGTTTGATCTTATGCAGCCTCCCGGACCCGTCGCTTCCAATACGGCGCAAAATGGAAACCTAGCACCTGAACGATACATCGATCTCTGGCCGATTCAAATCGCAAGCCCAGATGCAGACGAAAGCCATGCTTGGGACACTTACACTATGGTCCTCCATCTCGGCACCATTCTTAGCTTCACCAGTAGCTGGAAGTCTCACAAGCTTCGTGTTTCTGTCTTTGTGGAGCATGCGAGTGAGATGCAACAGGAACGCAACAGGATTCGAGCGCTGTTGGATAACTTGCGCATCCCGGCATCGCTCCGTGTGTTTTGCTTGGCAGATCAGAGTGTTACTACGTACCAAACCATTGTTCACGGTAGCAACATTGCAGCGGTCGAGGTTGATGAGGCGTTGCGTGGCGATCCTTGGTGGGAGACTCTGAAAGAGCTTCGGAGGAATGACGAGCGACGTGCGAGGCAAGCAGCGAAACGCAAATCTCAAGCCTTATCACCTGCTAAAGCTATCCCGTCCGGCGGTGGTGGAGGAGGAGGAGGAGGAGCAGCAGCAGCAGCAGGAGGTCAAGCGGGGGATGCACCTCGCAAACAATCCAAACGAGAACAAAAGCTATTCGGCGTAAGTTTGCCCGCCGAGCACTTGGCGTTTCACAAGCAGAACATTCGCTTGGGTCTTGCGCATCCCAGAGCACGTAGGGACGATGGGGAGGATGGAAATGGGTCTTCTGACTCGGATTCCGAGTTTGAGGATGAACTGGCGATGTTGAGTGAGGACGATGATTGGTTGGTCGATGGGCCCAACCGGAGAGGCTTGGCGATTAGGAGAGCTTCGACGTTGGAGCCGAGTAGTTATTTGGGTAAGACAAAGACTTATCGTTCGAGAGCGTACTCGATTGGTGGGTCGGCTGGGTTGCCTGATGATCCGGTCACTGCTGCTAGTAGACCGCTGTTGGGTGCTTCTCCGCAGACGGGTTCGGGATCGGTCGCGACGAGTTACGGCACGCTGAGTTCGAGTCAGAGGACTGCCACGCCGGCGAATGTGAGGGCGGCGAGTAAGGGGAGTTTGTTGGGTACATCGTATGCTTCGACGGATTCGAGCATGACTCCTCGTGCTTCGGTGCCGTATAGCGAAGAAAAGCCTTCTCCGCTAAGACAGGGTCTTGTCTCGGCATCCAAGGGGGATGAGGGGGATGGGGAGGAGGAAGAGAATGCAGCAACGCTCAAAGCTTCGGAACGACAAAAGCTGCAAGCTGAACTCAAACGCGACTCGGAAATCACCAGGAACACCACCCCGACCAGATCCAAAGCTGCTGCTGTTGGCCTCGGCATGGCTGCTTCCCGCTCAACCGATGCTGTTACACCTCGTCCAAAGACAAAGTTGGATAAACGACAGTGGTCGTATGCAAGCAGCTCCTCAAGCGCATCCTCAGACAGAGGCTCTTCGGGCGGGGAAGAGGATTCAAAAGGTCGCCTCACCAAATGCACCAAAGGTTCCACAGGCAAACCTTGGCGTCATGCTCGATCGCGATCCGAAGAAACGTCTACCTCCTCAACAACGGCTGGTGCTTCACCAGTTGCAATGCGTCGCATGCGACCCGCGCCTTGCACTAGCAGAGTCGGTAGCAAAAGCTACTCTACAAATCTACCCGTGATCTCGTTCAATGAGCTACCCAATAAAGCTCAGTACCTCATCTTGAACGAGTTGATCAGGCTGAACAGCAATAGGACAAGTACAGGGGTGGTATTGACGGCCTTGCCGGCTCCGGAGGTGGGGACGAGTGAAGACGAGTTGAAGAGTCTAAGATATTTGGAACAATTAGAGAGTCTGTTTGCTGGTGGACCACCGATTCTGGGGGTGCATGCGAAGACGCTGACTATGACTATGAGTTTGTAATACACATGCTCAGGAAGAGGGGGATGGAATGGACAGATGCTAGATACGAAAGCTTTCTGGTGTGATTCGTGGTTATTAGTGAGGGTCAGGTTCATTTGTGGCACCACATCTCAGGTTGTGTGGGTTTTGCGGTTCAACCCCTTGTCGGCGTGGGAGGAGGCGAGGTTCGTGAGTGTTTTGTCACCCCACCAGATGAAGTTTCGTTGTGGCGAAGCAAGTTTGTATGGTGCAAATTGGTTGCGGAGCGAGAGGTCCGTGGGGCCTCTGATTGGAGGAGGCTTGATCAAGCTCTTTCCACCTCGTTGGCCCCTCTGGTTTCCTTTGTACGCTGACTCTTGATTGCTTCTTTGTGACCATCATCATTGCCTTGTCTCTTGCACGTTTCCATCCTCTTGACCGTCTCTCTCTCGGACTGCTGATCAGGATGAGTCGAATCGCACCAACGCTTCTCCTCCTCCTTCTCGCCGTTTTCCTTCTGCTTCTCTCGTCGCCGATTATCTCAGCACATGCCAGTGGCGATCACGCTCTACAACAGCCATCAAAGCGCTCCGAAAACGGGCCTGCAATCGAGTTCGCCACAACCCCTCAAGAAGCTGCGAATGAAGGGCCAGCTCTTATCGAGCCTCAATACAACCAGTTCGCCCCTCCTCCCACGCACAGGGGCAATCACCATGATCGCCATCATCACGGCGGAAAGGGATTGAGTAAAAACAAACTTGAGCATTGGATGCACAAACTGGGTCTACACCCTACCAGACATCAGATCGATCAACTTTATTCCAAGGTCAACAAACACGATCAACAGCATCACCGCGGGCAAGGTGGGCGCGGTAAGCAAACATCTGGGAAGGGTAGGGGGGATAAAGAGAAGCCTCCGGTATGGAAAGAGTTGAACGATCAAGGTCAAGAGGTTGCACAAGCTCGACCTGTTTCAGCGGGTAAGATGGGAATTCTTCCTCCTGGAACGCCGAGGAAGTGGGATAGTGAGGAGCCATCGGATACGAATAAGTCGTCTTCTCCCGTTGCTGCTGCTGTTGCACCACTTCCAGAGCCAGCTCCGAACACTATTGCTTCTCCAACTCGAGCGAAGAATGATTCGCATCCACCAGCTCCAGGGCAAGTGCTTCCTGCAAAGAACAATGGTTTGGATGCTCCGGTGACCAATATCCCTTCCAACACGGCCGCAAGTAGCAACATGGGGCCAATGAAGAGTGGTACGAGCGGCTCAATTAACCCCAGTGCAACAGCTTCATCCACCACCCCAGGAGGAGCAGAAGGAGCAGGAGGAGCAGGAGGAAAACCAAAAACCGTAGCCGGAATACCAGTCGTAGCTGACAACGACGGAGATATGAAAGCACCGCAACCGCAACTTACCAACTCTACTAGTGCTGGTGGCAGGCGTAAACAATCTGGAGCCACGGGTAAAACTGAAGCGCCATATGGCGGATGGACTGTTGGAGGTAGTCTTTTAGTTGCCAGTTTGTTGGTTGTGGTTTTGTTTGCTATCTAGACTCGACCTCTGCTCCTGTCTATTCTCTGTGTCATGGATGAGCAGGATAGGTAATGTTGTACGTCTTCTGTGCTTGCTGGTATGCTGTCTGAAGACGTGTGAGGATGAGCGTGTGAGGATGAGCGTGTGTCAGGTGTGAGCTGCCAAACACTGCGCTCGGAGCATTTTCGATTGGACAAGGCTCGATTTCGGAGCGTTTTGGTACGCCCTGTGTGCAGAGACGCACAGACCATGATACCCTCACATCCTGCTTGACTTGTTACCACCAACCCGCACGACGACCTGCATGTCTCTTACAACATCAACCGGGATACAGTGCCGTCTGCGATCGGAAGGAGGCGCAGACACATCAGCACCAAAGTATAGTGGCTGCGTAGAAGGTCCAAGCCCACGCAACGGCAAACGCCAACATAAGGGTCCGTGCGGTTAGGGCTTCATTTGGCCCCTTTCCTCTTGCACCACACGGAAAGCGGAAAGGAGAGCAGCACTTGCTACGTACAACGATCTGCTTCAACGTCGCTATTCAGAGTTGACTTTGGAAGCATCAGTGCTATCGTAGCAGGGCCGTTTGGCGGGATAAGGCTTGGATCCGGATTCAGCACCAATATCCAGAAGCCTCGTTTGTTACACAAGATCATCGTAGGGCGCTAAACAGCAAAACTGGACGATCAGTCGCAAGCCTCTATGGCTCAGATGGCAAGGAAAACAACCAAACCTCAAAAGTATACCAGCAAAGACAGCCAATATGGACATGTCCTCCCAACCGTCAGCTTCAACGCCGATCGGTGCGAACGACGATATGGATAACTGGAAACCATACCTTCATACCATCCTTTTCTCCCCGAGCTCCTTCTCCAATTCGCCCGAGATGGGAGAGCCATTCCTTTTCCCTTGGTTTCGGATCTATTCTCGTTCGACGTTTCTTCTTGCTTGTCTGTTGGCGTTTGGTTTGGCTGTTTTGGAGCGATATCTTTCCTTTCTTCTCGATTCCTGCCTCTCGCTCCGCCCATCCTCCTCTTGTACTTTGGCAAGGCGTAAGGATTCGAATGCTACCGCTGGTGAAGCAAGTGTTTATGTAACCATCCCGAGCAATGCCGCAGTCAGTTCAGGCAGGCGGAGAGAGCCAAGAAAAGCCAAGCTGGTGGCTAGAACAGTGGTGTATTTTGTAGCAACATTACTCAGGTATCTATTGATGATTATAGGGATGGGTATGGATTGGTTTCTGCTGCTATCCTTGGTGTTGGGCTTAAGTGTTGGTCATTTGGCTACTGATCTTTACAAGCTTTCGACAATTTCGAATGGTATTCGAGTCGAGAGGGGGCTGGAGGAGGTTGAGTTACTACCGCATCCAGAAACCGAGCAAGAGGGAAAGGCGGAAGGCGAGGAGAGGGGGGAAGGAAGGGACTGCTTGCATCGTCGTAGCACTTCCACACATCGACATGGTGTTACGCCTTACTGAGGATCACTCTCTAATCGCAGTCATGACCAGCAGCTTTGTGAATGGATAGCGTGTGTTTGTATGTATGGGGGGAGCTTGGTTAGGTTCGATCTGGCGAGCGAGAGGGAGATCGAGAGACATATCCCCGCTCCTCCTCTCCTTCCTCCAGAGCGATGGAAGGCGAGAGTTGCCGATCAGGAGAAACACTGAAACTAGGCGAAATAAATCTTCTCCTTTTCCTCTCCGCCATCTCCTGATCGCTTTCTTCTTGCCAAGTATACTCCTCCAACCCAAAATCCTGCCTTGATGGCGGAGAAGGCGAGGTTTTGATCTGAGTCCTTCTCGTCGCTTGTTCAAGCTTTTGCAGTTTCCACCGTTTCAGGTCGGATAGACTATCATCGCTCTCTTGCTCCTCCTCCTCTGCTACACGATTACCTTGGAGAGTTGTGATCAAGCAAGTTTCGAGTTTGCTTATCCTCGGCGCCAAGCCATCTCTAACTTGACACACCTCCCTCTTACTCAATCTCGGCAAAATGATATCACAAACCCTCTCCTCCCTCAGTAACATATCCACCCATTCATCCATATGCAAGACCTCATAGCCACCATCCGCGCTTCTCCACCTCAACTTTCTCCCATCTTGCAACATCGGCTCTAACAGCTGATACACCTCTGTGGATTTACACGTTAGTCGGATGTAGAACGCTGTGAGAGCACGGAGGTATTTGAATTCGCAAGCATCGAGGTAGGCTTTGATTACCGAATCTTCCGGTTGGATCTGGAGCAACTTTTGGACAAGACAGAGGAAATGCGAAGGTCTTTCAAGTCCAACCAGACCGCCGATGTGGTGGAGAGATACGGCAAGAGGCAGGATGGTTGAGGAGGAAAGGCCGAAACAATGTTCTTTCCAAAAGGCGGATTCGTAGATACGGTAGCGGATGGTTTTTTCTATTAGGTGTTGCGGGTTCCTACCGTGGATCGAGACTGCCTTTCGGATTGTGGCGTTGGCCATGCTTACGACCTACGACGCTTAGATGGGGCTGCTATGCATGTGGAGAAGAGGGAAGAGTCCAGAAAGAAACCGTCCAGAAAGAAAGCGTCCAGAAAGAAAGCTTGGAGCCGAAACCCGAAGCCGAAACCCGAAGCCAAAACCCGAAGCCAAAACCCGAAGATTTTATTTATTCCTGCAATTGCTGTTAGAGCGAGTATGGCTAACAAAGTCCGAGAGAAATTCACGAGGAGGAGAACGACACATCTCAGAGTTGAAGTCATTCGTCAGTGCGTTGAAGTCATTCGTCAGTGGTTGGAGTTGAGGCGTCTTGTTGATGATGATGGTGGGAGAGAGAGAGAGAGCGAGAGAGCGAGGAGTCTATATATATACAAAAGAAGAGCGGCAGAGAGCCGCATTAACTGCGGAACATAACAAAGCATTTTGTCTTGAGTAGGTTGTGACACATGTGGTCCGTGCTCAGATGCTCAGGCCTTTTACTCGGCCGTAAGCGCTACCCTCACTGTCTCTACGCTTTGTGTAGCCTTATCTACTTCAACTCTCAGAAGTGTCACTCAGAAGTGTTGGTCTCGCAGACTTGCTTTTCAACCTACACCATCACCACCATCTATCTTGTCATCGCTCAGCACAAAGGTCTACACTGCAGCGCGCTACAAAGCGCAATACCCTCGCCCACAAATGTCGTCCTCATCATCCTCAGCAGCCGATGCAAGACGCAAAGCCGAAATAGAAGCCAAGAAAGCAAAACTCCTCGAAATCCGTCGTCAACGTGAAGAACGTGCTCAACGACTCAGGTCCACCGCCACTTCCTCCGCCACTTCCTCCGCCACTTCGGCCGCCCTTGCATCCGACTCGGCATCCTCTGCACCCAACTCTTCTCGAAAAGACCTAGACGATCTTGTAAACTCGCTCATATCTAATGCACCCGGCACTCGCAGTTCTCGCGCACCCCTCATCGGTGATCCCTCTTCCCCACGCAAATCCCTCCTCGCTGGTGGCAGTGACCGTCCATCGTCAGATTTCGGAGGATCAGAATCCGAAGTTCCCTCTACTCCAAGCGCAGCGACACACACTGCTCCCTCCACCACAGCTGTTGCCGTATCCGAGCGTCTGGGTCCGGTGGAGCTGATCGATGTACAAACCGAACTTTTCGAGTTACCCCGAAATCAACGTGTATTCTATACGAAAGAGGTTCAGACTGCTGCGCTTGGCCCTTCCGACTCTGAGGACGCAGCTTATCATCCTGCAGGTGGAGTCGGTGCAGAGTCCAGGGCGAGTAGAGAGACCGACGAGAGTCTTCGGGCCAAGATCCAAGCAGAGTTAGCAGCAGACCAGGCAGCACGTGCTCAAGAAGATCGACTCGAACGAGAAATTGCCCAACAGCTCCGCGAACTCACCGAGGAAGAGAGAGTGGCCCTTTATACCGCACAAGGCTTTTCCGAGTTTGTGGAGCAAAGTAGTAAGATCGTGGAGAGAGCTTTGACGGATAGATACGATTATACAAAAGACTACCGCATCACCTCTGACGCCATTACTTGTGCTGATTCCGCTTCTCATCTCCGTCTCCAACGTATCTTCGGAGGCAGCGGGGATCACTTGTTCGCCAATCGAAGCGTGACTGCTATCGATTGGAGTACCAAACACCCGGAGCTCTGTGTAGTCGCCTACAACCGTAATGACCAAGACCAAGAGGCACCCGACGGAATAGTTGCCGTTTGGAACACTCATCTTGCCGAACGACCCGAGTTTGTCTTTTATGCCCAAACCGATGTCCTCTCGGTTTGCTTCTCGCCCTTCCACCCGAACCTGATCGTTGGCGGAAGCTATTCAGGTCAGATTTTGATATGGGATACACGATCGCGTCAACTTCCCATTCTCAAAACTCCCCTCTCCGCATCTGGTCACACGCACCCCGTCTATGGCCTGGCGATCATCGGTAGTGCCAACGCACACAACCTTGTTTCTGCCTCCACGGACGGAACTCTGTGCTATTGGATGTTAGATATGCTAGCTCGACCTCAAGAAACGCTTGAACTCATCAACACCACGCACCCCAAAACCGACGAGGTAGCGGTAACTACACTGGGCATAGCAGATCAAGAAACGACTTGCTTCCTAGTCGGTACCGAAGACGGTAACCTCTACGTAGGCAATAGGTACGATAGAGCAGGCTTGAAGGCCGGATTAAACATGGCAGAGGTCTATAAGGCACATCTCGGACCGGTGACAGGCTTGCATTTTCATCCTCTCATTCGTGGAGGTGCAGTTGATTTTTCCGATCTCTTTCTGACGAGTAGTGTCGATTGGACAAGTAAGCTTTGGAGACTTAAGCCCAATAGCTCAGGTACATCCACCGCTATCAAGGCCACAGGCGAATCCGCCAAAGGTGGTATGCAGGCCCTTTTGACTTTTGAAGAGAGTAACGATTATGTCTATGATGTCAGATGGAGTCCTACTCATCCGGCAGTTTTTGCGCAGGTGGATGGGACGGGAAGATTGGATTTGTTCAATCTCAATCTTGATACCGAGAGGCCGGTGGCCAGTGTATTTTCCGCACCCAATGCTGGTGGTGCCAATGGCAATGCAGGTGCGATGGAGGCGATCGGAGCAAGGGGAGCAAAGGCATTGAATAAGCTAAGTTGGGCAAAGAATGGGAGGAAAGTTGCAACAGGTGGTTCGGATGGAGTGCTGTGTGTCTATGATGTCAGCGAGCCTTTGGCCGTTGCAGGTGAGGATGAGTTCAAGCTGTTTCAGGGAGTCATTGGGCGGTTGTTATCCGAGGGAAAAGTAACTGCGCCCTCTGGTGGATCTGTGAGGTTGTCTAGTGGCTTATAAGCTTATCACTCCTAACATGTTGCGATCACAACATCACCGCGCAACAAAAGCTTTCTGAGACTGCGGAAATAATGTATCCAAAGTGCAAACATATCAATCTCGGATAAGCTGAGCACCTTGCTCGGTAACACTCAAGAACTTAGCATCGCACCTCTCAATCCCACCCTTATCCCTAAACGTCTTTACAATCTCTTGTGCGATCTTGTCCTCATTCTCTGTTGCCAAAGCGAGTATAGTCGGACCGGCGCCACTCAAGCAAATGCCCAAAAGGCCAGGGTGAGTTTTTGGCGTTACTGATGCAAGTATATCTGGTAAACCTGGAATCAGATTTGCCCTATACGGTTGATGTACCTTATCCTGCATTGCTTGGTAGATCAAAAATGGGTCTGGTGGCGTTTTTGTCAAAGCTGTGGTAAGAACTGCTAGCCTTTGAAGGTTAAAGATGAGGTCCTTTTTCGAGTATGATTCCGGCAGAGCGGCTCTAGCTAGAGCAGTGCTCACTTGGAAATCCGGAATAATAGCGATCACTTTGATCTCCGCACTCCAACCGAAACGAATATAGTGTCCGATAGAGTATGGCGGGCAAGGCGGGTTTTGGCCCCAAGAGCCGGAAGCGTTGGCAGGGTATTCTGGAATAACTTCTGAAAGCGGTACATCACGACGTTGTTCGTCTGAAGGGGAAAGTTCGAGTAGATAGGAACCGACAAAGCCTCCCATCAGGGCTGCAGTTACGTTGTCTGGATGTCGTTCGATCATTAGTGCATGATCCAAAAGTCGATCTTTGGTCAGGTTGAGATTGCCCAGTTCGTTTCCGAGCACAAGGCCAGCAACGACGGCGGCTCCTGAGGAACCTAGGCCGCGTCCAAAGGGTACTTGGTTGTCGACTTTGATGTCTACACCGATTGGGAAGGAAGAGACTCCATTGCATCGGAGGACATAGAGCGCAGTTCGGGTGGTGAGGTTTTTATACGGGTCCAGAGGAGCTTCGTCCGCGCCAAGACCAGTGTAGGAGAGTGTGGGGGCCGTGTTGGTGGAAGAGCAAGGAGTGACCGAGACCGAAAGTGTTAGGTAGAGGGACAGGGAGAGACCCACCACGTCGAACCCGGGGCCGATGTTGGAGGATGTACAGGGGACTTTGATCGTGAATTTGCGGTCTGTCATGGTGAATGTCCGTGCCGGGGATGGTGGTGGCAACGACGATGGTGAGACGAACAAGATAGCAAGCTTGCATGTGACTCGAAAGCGACCTTCATCCAAATATCGCCGATGATCTTGGCCCGATGTATATTTTGGCCCGATGATTTTTGGCCCGATGATTTTTTGCCCGATGATCACCGATTATCATCTGCCAACCATTCTTCAACAAAACATTCAACGCGGATCTTGATGGCTGCCACAGCACAAAGACTGAGGCAGTAAACCGTACTCCTCAAGGTCAGCTCATGGAGCGGCTCACAAACTATCCTTCAGAGATATCAACAGAGATTCAAGCGGTACGGCGAGACGATCACTGTGATTGTTCGGTGGGATTCAATGGATGCACAGATGAAGCTGGCAGAACATGATTTCCGTTGACCCTCTCGACATGCTTTGATCTACTGAGCAGAATGAAGCGACTTGTACTTGCCCCAAGCAGCATCTAATCGATCCAAATGACTCTGAACTTGCTTTACCGCCACTTTCCTCGCCTGTCTTGTCGTATCACTATTCACATTCACCGAGTCCAGCGCTAACAACTGTCTCAACAACAGCTCTGACACTCTTCTATGCGTATCTGGTACTTGGCCCCACTCCATCCCACCCTCTCCTTCCTTTCCGCCTTCTTTCTCCTTTCCGTCTTCTTTCTCCTTAACAGCCTGTTCCACCTTAACCACATCCGGGAAAAGATGCTTTCTAGCAGTATCCAGCGCTTCAGCGATCCTATCCATTAGTGCCTGTTCGGAAGTGTCTGCTTCTTTCGCTTTCTTTTCTCGTGCTTTTTGTTCTCCGACGGATAGAGCTCCGACCCCGACAGATTGTTTTGCACCTGGTTTATCACCTTCTTCTCGACTAGCGACTAGACCGATACGGGAACCTTCGGATAAACCGTAAGCGGTGAGGGGTAGACGATCGTCTCGCATGACGAGGCCGCGATGGATCAGTTTAATTTTTTCAAAGGCGAGAGAGGTGATGGAGGAGATTTCATGCCGTAAGTGTCCAAGGGTTACTGGTTCGGCTGTTTTCGGAAGAACAATTTGCAATCTACGGGACAGAGAAAGGGTGTGAGTGAGACGGAAAAGGTAAGGAAAAGATGAGTATAAGAGCAAGTAGGAGATCAAGTGTGAGCCGGTGGGGACAAAAGAAAGAAAAGAAGAAACTTACCTCTCTCGACCCCAAACAACTTGAATACGACGAATTGGACCATCGTTGCCACCTGAGCGAGAAGATCCATGAGGACCATTGTTGGACCATCGATTCCACTGTGATGAGAACCAAGACATCTTTGCTGCTAATCTTCTGGTCGATGTCGTAGCGCTATAATCGAGACTCGGATGCAAACAGTAGACAGAGCGGATGGAATGCGCAGCTTGAGGCTTTGCCGCCGTAGCTGATGGGATATGATGAGCTGAGCTGAGACGAGTGGTAGCAGATGGTGGTCCAAGTGAAGAAGTCACCGAGCACAAAATACTCCACTTTTCAGCAGCGCAGCAGAGAGACTGTGGCATGCTGGAAGTTACGATCCAGCCCGATTTAGGAATAATGTAGATAAGATCTGTAGAGGATCGGGCGGAGAAGGTACCGTCGGCGATCAGGTCAAGTAGATGTGATCGGGATCAGATGGGGCAAATCAGATAGGGAATCGGGGTGAGCCGATGCAAGACAGAGTTCGGAAGCAACCATCCCCACTCGTTGCTACACACTGTCATGAGGTAGGATACGCCCACAGTCGGGCATGTGCCACACGTTTGTATATAAGTCTGGCAGGGAGCTTGAGGCTCCCGCCACATTCATTCCTTTTCTATGTCAATATAGTATAGTGTTTTGCTTTTTAGCTTGAACACCGTACTGTGGCAGATATCTCCCGATCACAGTCAGCGAGTGATTCCTTTATTGCAACATGGCATCCGAGCCAACGTGATCAAAAGCCAACCAAATACCGTTGTCGCCCGAATTTTCATTTTTGTCATACGTGCCGATGTAACATTTTCTGCTTTTTCCCAAAGATCCTTCTTTCGACCTCTTGCCCCTCAGCTGTACACACACAAGTTGCCAACGAGAGGCATGATGGACGGTGTCTCAAATGCCATCCAGTCTACATATGAGGCCATAGTGCTGGATGAAAAAGGATCGCATGCCGGTTTCATACGAGCCTGCCGACCTACCTTTACATCTGTCCCTTGATCTGTTTCACTCAACAAAGAAAACAATGTCAGCGGAACCTATTCACGTAGACCACGCTTGTTCGAGGGGTCAATCAACTTACATCGACCTTGCTAAACTTTTGAATAGCATCCCTCAGAGGTTGCATTGCCGCTTTTGCATCCCACTGCCTCTTCTCCAATGCAAGGCTAGGTATCGATCTATCCTTTTTTTTCTTCTTGCCACCATTCGCTTGTGGCACCAATGCAGCGAGTTCAGCTGGTGTCGGTTCGATGTACACCGCGGCTCCGTTTGTCGAAAGGAATTGATCGGCTTCTGCTACGTCTGGAAAAGCTAGCTCTTCGGCGATGAAGGTGAGTGCTATGGAGGGTCGGTAGCTGTGCCAGGTGGAACAACAAGTTCTTGGTCAGTATAAAGCAAGGAAGGTGGGAGCGAGGAAAAAAGCAGCCGAGGCTTTACCATTTGGACATGATGAGCAGGGCATTGATTCGTTCTCGTTCGATAAAGTGGTCCATAATATAGGCATTCATGTTGGGTGCATCGGTATAGAGTTGGAAGAAAGAATGATAGTTGCCTGTCACCAGTGCAGCTCGCACTTGAAGTGCATGCGCAACAGCTACTTCGGTCTTGTGTTCTTCTGTTAGTTCTGCCATCAAAGCATTCACATCTGCGTCACCAGCGAAGGAACCCACGAAAGATTCAACGTCAGCATTACTCGTTTGTCATATTTCCATCATCAAAATCGAGACGGTGACTTACCTCGACGATTCTTGGTATGCAACAAATACAAGATTCTGTAAGCCAAAGACTCGATCGCACTTCCCTTGATGCCATACGCATACAAGCCTCTCAACTGACTCTGACACTGGTTGTATTCTCCCAGATCGCCCATCTCTAACGCTATCCTTGCGTGAATCTCGTACACCTTGACGGTAAACTCGTTCTTGATCCTCTGCACGGTGAGATCCTGTCGCATGGACTTGAACTGATCGCAGATGTACGAGTAGTTGTTTTCCGTTCGCCATTTCTTCTTGAGCAACTCGAGCGTCTGCACTAGGGTCGATAAAGGACGGACTGTTTTTGGGTCTGGTGCGGAAGTGAGACGTAAGTAAGGCTTTTCGAGCTTACTGCTTGTACCAACGACCGTATCCTCGTCCCAATCAATCACGTTGGGATCTGCAACTTCGGTGTCTGCGAATGCAGGTGCGCCGTATTTGGCCCTGCCCTTGTTGAATCCGTTCGCTTTGGCTGTTTTGCCTTGTGCGCCTGGCCAGACCTCCTGCTGTGCGGTCGATACTCTCGATGTTGGTCCCGCTGCTCCGCCAAAGCGTGATGCGAGGGAAGTGGAAGCAATTGCAGTCTCCAACATATCATCTTGTTGTCTTCTGAACTCCTCCTGTTCGCTTTCGAATCGTTTTGCTCGCTTCTCTTTCCTTGCTTGCTCTTCCACATCCTCTGCTGAGAGAGATGTTGATGTTGGTGCGGATCGCTTCTTGAGAAGCGACTTTTTCGCTCGAGTAGATGGCCCGGCTAAGCTCTCGAGACTTGCGTTGGCCCAATCTGTTGTGTGGATGGAACCATTCTGGAAAGAATCAAATATGAGTGTCCTTAGCTCTTCAGAGACAGCTTTGCGGTTGGCGTCTGTACAGGCAGCAAAGGCTCGGTTGGCAAAATCTTTGAGTGATTGTGGCCACTCTGTCTGTGACGACATGTCGGTCTACAGGCTGTAATAGTCGAGATCAAGATCACTGGCTGAGTACAGCGAAGAAAGTCGGAGCGTGGAGCACTTCACAGAATCATGTCTTGCTGTGCATAGGTCGCGGGGTCGAATGTTGCCAGGGAGCGTTTCAACCGCTAGAGAAGTTGCTGCCGAGTTTTGGATACTTGATGCTTGCTCAAAGAGACCGGCTATGTGGTTATCAAAATCGTTGACTGGTCTTGCCGCTTTGCCACTTGGTATGCCAGGATGAAGAGTCAGAACAGTTCATGTCGAGTGAAGGGAGAGAGCTAAGGTGTCAGGTGCGAGCCCTTTCTGCTGAAATTGTGGAGCAGCCCGATCTAGAAATCAGAAGGCCCGATCTAGAAATCAGAAGGCCCGATCTGAAATGATTTTTTTCGGAAGCGGCAATAAAAAAAGCGATCTGACAGCCTTCTGATATTCCGCTCCGAAGGATTGCTCGCTAAAACACACGAGGTCTGTCAATCCTCACGACGGCACGACGGCACGACGGCATGGAAGAACAGTGTGATTGCAGAGTCGACCTGCTGATTTGGCGGTGGACCTGTGTTGATCTTGCGCTTTGTGTTCAGCTTCGCCCTGAAATCCTCTTGACCCAGGACCCAGGAGGAATTTGTCAGGAAGAAATGGCAAAAAAGAATGTTGGATTTTTGGTTGCTTCCACACCCTGCTAGGACCGCAGTTGAGGTTCTGCCTACAGTTGAAGTACCATAGTGCCAATTGAGGTGTCAACATCGTCTAGAGGTGGTGATACAACACACTTGCTATGTGACTGCAATACCTGGATTGTGTAAGCAGTTGTGCACCTGAAACCTGAGTTTGGTGGTCCTGGTTGATATCAGTGAGGTCAACCAAGTAAGCTCCTTCTGAACTGTTTCAGTGAAAGGAACCAGAAGGCTTACATCTGATAGGTTTTGACTGACTGCCTTGAACACTCTGTTCAGAGGCTATGTGGCACAATTGTGAAATGTGATTGTCTTGCTAATGCTATGCCTAGGTATAATGGATCGATGTATGTGACAGCACGAGTGTGTCAGTGGTCACATGCCTGAAACCCGAAATCTATTGTAAAGGTCGATCAAATCAACCTTGGCGAAATCTATCGTAGAAGCCTTCTATTTGTTGAAGAATTTGGCTCTTTGACATCGTTTTATTGGGAGGTGTCAATCTAAGCACAATGTTCATGCTATTCGAGCTAAACACACTATACTATATTGACCTGAAGAGAGTGTGTGGTAAGAGCCTTGAGCTCCCCATTTGATTTATATACACAGTTCTGGCACATCCCATGAGTGGGAGCATTCTCCTTCATGATGAGCTATGACAACCAGTGTGGCCCTGTTGTCCCCAATTCACATGACATTGGCCCCAGATGACCTATGATTAGATCATCTTTGTCTGATTCATCATCAGATCTATATTGCCCAATCCAATCAATCTCCCACTGTGTCAATTTACGTCACCTTTGTATCTTGTCAGATCGTTTTCTTCAGCACCCCCTCTCGATCTGGCATGCTCCTTCAATACCGTTAATCCAAGCAGTTGTCAGAGATGCAGGAGTGTCAGTGTGGTGAGCAGCTTGATTAGTAGATCAGCTAAGTTGTCACAGCTTTGAACTGGAGTGATCATGAGTTGTTGATTTGCAATTTCATCATGCAGGAAGAAGTGAGTGATGTCAATGTGTTTCATTCTCTTGAAGTGTTGGGGGTTGTTCACAATGGCTCTAGCCCCTGATAAGTCGCTGTGTAGGACTGGCACATTCCGGTTGAAGGCCAGTTCCCTGTTACAGGGTCAACAGATCAACATATGAAGGGTGTGCCAAATTGATCGGCACCAAATCATCAGGAATCGATGAAGTTAATCAGGCTGGTAGGACATATGATTTATGAGATCAACCAAACTCTGGGTTCCAGGTTAATCTCATGAGGATCAATTGGGATCAGCCAGATCAGCATGCCTCAGCAAGTCAGCTGATATGAGCAAGTATCAGGAGATTCAGGAAGGAAGGTACTGGCATTAGAAGGAGAAGCATACAGAGATAACCACATGTAGGAGCAGGGGACTGAGCTCAGCATCATGCAGATGGTTACCACTTGAGGGGTGCATGCATATAGCCACACAGGACCAAGCACAGGGGGCAACTGCATGACCAAGGGGTTTGGTCATGAGGTCCAACAAGTGGCTAAGGGGATTCACAAGATAAGGTCAGGAAGGTGGTCGCCAGTAAAGAGAGAAGGAAGCGGTGAACAGACTGGTTAAACAAAGAGGAGGAGCTGTGTTGAAGGGGTCATCACACATCATCAAGTGGAAAGGGTGCATGAAGGTGAAAGGGCAGTGTTGCATAACCATTACACTGTGCAGATGGTAGGGGCACAGCATCAAAGGGATCGACACCAGCAGGAGAGACAGTGTCAAACAGGGGACAAAGGCCCTGTCAGGGGTCTCGTGCCTGAAACCCAGGTTGGTCTGTCGCAATACTTAGTGACTATCAAACTGTGCAACAGCTATTGTCTTGGTATCAGTCTTGATGAGCTATGTTGCTTGGTGACTATCAAGTTGCGCAATGACAGCAGGTGGCATTCATTGTATATACTGTCATAGGTTTCGGCTGACCTCTGTGGACACTCCATTCAGGGGTAGCTCAGCATGATCAATATCAATGTGTAGGTTATGATGACACCAAGGTCTGGTGTGAGTGTTGATGATGATGAGGTTGATGGTCTATAGCAAAGTCACTTGCATCAGTTTCCAACCTTGTTGGAAGGTGGTAGTCGAAGTGCTGAAGCACTCCTGCAGATGTGAATGCCTGGATGAGCTTGTGGAAGGCCTGTTGGGCCTCCTCTGGTAGCTCGAACTTCTTGAACTGTTCTATAGGCTTTACCAGTGCTGTCAAGGGCTTGGCTATGCAAGCAAAGTGGGCTATGAACCTTCGATAGAAGTTGGCAAAACCCAGGAACCTCTGGATGTCATGGATTGACTCCAGCATTGGCCACTCCTTGACAGTGTGCACCTTTTCTGGGTCCATCTCTATGCCCATTGGCTTGATGATGTACCCCAGGAACTCGACTGTCTTGGTGTGGAACTCACACTTCGACAGCTTAGCAAAGAGCCTGTTGCTCCTTAAATGAGTGAGGACCTTGGTGACATGCTTCACATGTACCTCCTCAGTGTCACTGAAGATCAGGAAGTCATCTAGGTATACCACTACATATACTCCAATGATGTCTTGGAAGATGTCATTGATGAATGACTGGAAGTGAGCTGGAGCATTGGCTAGGCCAAAGGGCATCACTAGGTACTCATAGAGTCCCAACTGAGTGCCAAAAGCTGTCTTCCATTCATCTCCTTTAGCAATCTGGATGAGGTTGTATGCTGCTCTAAGGTCTAGCTTGGTATAGATCCTTGCCTTCCTGAGTAAGAACAGCTGCTCCTCGATGAGGGGCAATGGTGCCCTGTTCTTGACAGTGATCTCGTTGAGACCTCTGTAGTCCACACAGAGTCTGAGACCTCCATCCTTCTTTGGTACAAAGAGCACTGGTGATCATGCTGGGCTCTTCGATGGTCTTATGAACCCCTTCTCGAGGTTCTCATCCAAGTACCTCCTCAACTCGGACATCTCCTTGGGTCCCTTAAGGTATAGGGGCCCTTGAGGTGGCTTACCTCCATCTATCAACTCGAGGTGGAGATCATGCTTGGTATGATGGGGCAGCTTGTCTGCTTCCACCTCATTGAACACATCTCACAGGTGTTGGTATGGCTTTGGTATGTCTGCAGCTGTCACCACCTTGTCTACCTCCACCTCCATCTTGACTCCTTTGTCTGCACCTGTAGGTACAAAACCAAAGGCCAGGAGTGATGATGGTGGCTCCTCTAACAGCATGATCCCTATGGGTCCATCTTCCAGAGCTGCTTGTAGTATGTGCTCTGCTGAGACAAACTCGTTACCATGAAGGGTTGGTCTCCTCATGGTTAGGCCCCCTGCTCCTGCTGCTTCAGGGGGTCTCCTTGGGGGTCAGTCCTGCTCCTGAGTCTTGAACTCCAGCTGGCCCGTATCCCATTGTATGGTGGGTTTGAGCCTCCATAGCTTGGTGAACCCCAGGATGAGGTCATAGTCAGCAGTGTCAGCCACTGAAGCTTCAACCACACCCAGATTGTGTGTACCAATAGATACCTGCATGCTCACAGAACTATTGATGGAGAGTTGGTGTCTGGTGACACCATGGATTGATCTTGTTTTTATGGGTTTTGTGGGTATTTGGTACTTACTAATGAAAGAATCTGAGACTATGGACAAACCAGCACTGGTATCAGCTAGTATCTGAGCAGGATGGTCTTGAACCATTCCAGAGAGCTCCAGTACTGCCTTGCCTTCACTGGTAGAGAAACATACTTGACAATCTTGATATATACAGAGTGATGGCGAGGAGGTTTGTAGAGCAATGCATGCCATCAGTGCATCACCCCACTGATGTTTCCCTCGTCGTCGCCATCATCATGGTCCTCCTCCTCATGATTGGGGTCCATGGATTGCTGGTATGAGCTGAGGTCGAAGAGGACCAAGCTCAAGGAGCATGCAGATGGTTACCACTCAGGGGCTCGAGAGACAAGAGTCGAAGGAGTCGACACCAGGTCCTGAGGAGGAGGAGCAGTGTTGAAGGAGTCGACATGACTCAGGAGGCACAAGGGTGCCAAACAAGCAGGGTAGCAAGGAGGAGGAGCAGTGTCGAAGGAGTCGACACAGCTCAAGAGGCACAGGGGTGCCAAGCAGGAGAGGCCCCTGAACAGTACTCGATGAAGAAGGTACTCTCTGGAGAGAGAGCAGGAGCAGCATCGCTGGCGATGCTGTGAAGAGGTATATAACCATGCTTTCTCATCATCATAGGTCGAGTGGATCCTCATCCACTCTACTCACCATACAACTAGTCAATACTTTAGAAACATAAGTACTCATTAGTTACAGTCAGCATAGCAGCAATCTATCAAGGTTGCTCCTCATCGTAGTGTGTGTGTTGTATCATCACTACCTGACATCTGTAGGCGCCCCATAGCAGGTTAGCAGTCCGGATATAGATAGAACCGAAGGCAGTAGTCCACTGCGGTCCGGGGATCACTTCAAGCGTCAAAGTCAACACACTGGACACTCGTGTTGACACCACCAACCTTATCACCAACACCATCAACCTCATTATCATCAACACTCACCAACCTTATCACCAACGTCATCAACCTCATCATCATCAACACTCACACCAGACCTTGGTGTCATCATAACCGAAGCATTGATATTGATTGTGCCGAGCTACCCCTGAATGGAGTGTCCACAGAGGTCAGCCGAAACCTACGATAGTATATACAACGAACACCACCTGCTGTCACTGTGCAACTTGATAGTCACCAATACTGAGACAATAGCTGTCGCACAGTTTGATAGTCACCAAGTACCTCGACAGACCGACCTGGGTTTCAGGCGCGAGACCCCTGACACAGGGCACCACTGCCCCTCATCGAGGAGCAGCTGTTCTTACTCAGGAAGGCAAGGATCTATACCAAGCTAGACCTTAGAGCAGCATACAACCTCATCCAGATTGCTAAAGGAGATGAATGGAAGACAGCTTTTGGCACTCAGTTGGGACTCTATGAGTACCTAGTGATGCCCTTTGGCCTAGCCAATGCTCCAGCTCACTTCCAGTCATTCATCAATGACATCTTCCAAGACATCATTGGGGTATATGTGGTAGTATACCTAGATGACTTCCTGATCTTCAGTGACACTGAAGAGGTACATGTGAAGCATGTCACCAAGGTCCTCACTCACTTAAGAAGCAACAGGCTCTTTGCTAAGCTGTCGAAGTGTGAGTTCCACACCAAGATAGTCGAGTTCCTGGGATACATCATCAAGCCAACAGGCATAGAGATGGACCCAGAAAAGGTGCACATTGTCAAGGAGTGGCCAATGCCAGAGTCAATCCATGACATCCAGAGGTTCCTGGGTTTTGCCAACTTCTATCGAAGGTTCATAGCCCACTTTGCTTGCATAGCCAAGCCCTTGACAGCACTGGTAAAGCCTATAGAACAGTTCAAGAAGTTCGAGCTACCAGAGGAGGCCCAACAGGCCTTCCACAAGCTCATCCAGGCATTCACATCTGCAGGAGTGCTTCAGCACTTCGACTACCACCTTCCAACAAGGTTGGAGACCAATGCAAGTGACTTTGCTATAGCAGGAGTACTCAAGCAGGAGCATGAAGGACGATGGCATCCAGTGGCCTTCTACTCTAGGAAGATGTCTTCTGCCAAGAAGAACTATGAGATCCATGATAAGGAGCTCCTAGCTGTGGTTGCTTGCCTTACTCAGTGGCGACACATGCTAGCTGGACTACCAAGTCAACTGGTCATCCTCACTGACCATGAAGCCCTCAAGTACTTCAAGTCACAGAGATGCATCACAGGTCAACAGGCTTGATGGGCAATACTACTAGCAGACTTCGACTTCATACTGCAGTATCGACCAGGAGACAAAGGTGGAGAGCCTGATGCTCTCACCAGAAGGACTGATATGCAACCAGCTGGTGAAGAGCAGGATCACAATGTGAGGCAACTACTGCCTCCTCGAGTGTTCAAGGAGACAGCAGACCATGACTCAACCCTAGTGGCCCCTATGCTCTCGATGGAGTCCATAGCATCAAAGGGTCTCAGAGACCTGGTCAAGATCTTCCAGCCCTTAGACCAAGAGCTACAGGAGATACATATGAAGAAGCCCTTCGAGGTCAAGGATGACCTATGGTACAGTGGAGGAAGGTTGGTTATCCCCAAGGTAATCATGCCAGGGAGGACCAACAACCAACACTCAAGGAGTGCCAAAGAGGTAGATGGACAGTCTCTCTCTGTAGAGCACCTGCGATTCATGGTGATGACCCAATGCCATGATGGCATCACTGCTGGACATGTGGGAAGAGATGCTACCATCAAGGCAGCTCAACGACATTACTGGTGGCCAAACATGACAGCTTGGATTGCAGACTATGTAGCAAGTTGTCCTGTATGTGCTAGGTACAAAGCTCCTCGTCACCATCCATATGGTTTGCTACAGCCACTAGCAACACCAGACAGGCCCTGGGGCTCCATATCCCTCGACTTCATCGAAGGATTACCACCATCAAGGAACTATGACTCCATCCTTGTCATTGTCGACAGGCTGACCAAGTTTGCCATACTAGCTCCAACCCATAAGACAGTCACAGCCAAACAGACTGCAGTGTTGCTATACAGACACATGGTTAGACTTTTTGGATACCCAGATCACATGGTCTTGGACCGAGGCAGGCAGTTCATATCAGGAGCATGGAAGGCATTTGCAGAACAAATGGGTGTGAAGCACTCACTTAGCACAGCCTACCATCCTCAAACTGATGGTCAGACAGAGAGGGTCAATCAGGTCATAGAGCAGTACCTAAGGATGTACTGCAACTATGAGCAGAATGATTGGGCCAACCTGCTGGACACTGCAGCCTTTGTATACAACAACATGGTCCACAACAGCATTGGTGTCTCACCATTCTTTGCATGCTATGGATGGAACCCCAAAGCTCATCCTGATATCCCTCAACGACTAGGAGTCAATGATCCAGGTCGCTTTGAGTACCTCATGGATGGAAAGGAGCATTGCAAGTACCTCCAGGAGCAGATCAGAGAGGCACAACATAGATCAGTAGACCAGTATAACAGGAAGCACAAGGACATCGAGTTCAAGGTGGGTGATATGGTCTATATCAACCATCAAAACTGGAAGACAAGGAGACCCACACCCAAGTTAGATACTCGGTTTGCAGGACCCTACCCAGTTCAGGAATGAGTAGGATGCCAAGCTTATTGGATCACATTGCCAGCAAATCTTAGGGTGCATGATGTGTTCCATGTCTCCATGCTCGAACCAGCAAGAACAAGTTCTCTTCCTCAACAAGCTGAACAGCCCACCATACCATCACTTCCAGATGAGGACCTCGATTTTGAAGTTGAAGCACTCATCGACAAGCGTTCACACAATGGGACTACAGAGTACAAAGTGTTGTGGAGAGGGTACTCAGAAGAAGCTGCTTCATGGGAACCAGTAGAGAACCTCAACTGCCCCGACCTCATCCAGGAGTATGAGGTGTCGGAGGGGGGACGAGCGAGAGCGAGTAGACAGAGTAGAGAGAGGAGGAGAGAACAAGAGGAATAGAGAGAGAAGGAGGAAGGAGAATGATGTTGAGAGAAGGAGGAAGGGTGATGTTGGCGATGTTGTCGAGAAGGAGGAGGAGGAGGAGTCAGCATGAACCAGACCAGAGCATGCCTTGACGGAGCTTGGCTCTTAAGAGAGGGGTAGTGTCATGGGCCTGAATGCTCAAGAAGCAGGAGGGTCACTGGTTCATATGGAAGGAGCACAAGTATTGAAGATCTAGTCAATACCATTAGAGAGCATGGTCGTAGTGCAGTCTCCATGGAGACCATGGACTCCTACAGACTCACATGCAAAGAAGGATCGAGCCATATGTGAGGAGGGCCAGGCACAGCCATGAGGAGGACCAAGCTCAAGGAGCAGGCACTGCCATGAAGAGGACCAAGCTCAAGTGTCATGGGCCTGGATGCTCAAGAAGCAGGAGGGTCATGGGTTCATATGGAAGGAGCACAGGTATCGAAGACCTAGTCGACACCAGTAGAGAGCATGGTCGTAGTGCAGTCTCCATGGAGACCATGGACTCCTATGGACTCACATGCAAAGGAGGGCCAAGCACAGCCACGAGGAGGACCAAGCTCAAGGAGCAGGCACAGCCACGAGGAGGACCAAGCTCAAGGAGCAGGCACAGCCACGAAGAGGACCAAGCTCAAGGAGCATGCAGATGGTTACCACTCAGGGGCTCGAGAGACAAGAGCCAAAGGAACTGTCACTGATCAAAGGAGGAGGAGCAGTGTCGAAGGAGTCGACACCAGGTCATGAGGAGGAGGAGCAGTGTCGAAGGAGTCGACACAGCTCAAGAGGCACAGGGGTGCCAAGCAGGAGAGGCCCCTGAGCAGTACTCGATGAAGAAGGTACTCTCTGGAGAGAGAGCAGGAGCAGCATCGCTGGCGATGCTGAGAAGAGGTATATAACCATGCTTTCTCATCAATAGGTCGAGTGGATCCTCATCCACTCTACTCACCATACAACTAGTCAATACTTTAGAAACATAAGTACTCATTAGTTACAGTCAGCATAGCAGCAATCTATCAAGGTTGCTCCTCATCGTAGTGTGTGTGTTGTATCACCACTACCTGACGTCCGAAGGCGCCCATAACAGGTTAGCGGTCCGGATATAGATAGAACCGAAGGCAGTAGTCCACTGCGGTCCGGGGATCACTTCAAAGCATCAAGTCAACACACTGGACACTCGTGTTGACGCCACCAACCTTATCACCAACACCATCAACCTCATTATCATTGACATCACCAATCTTATCATCAACACCATCAACCTCATTATCATCGACATCACCAATCTCATCACCAACACCATCAACCTCATCATCATCAACACCCACACCAGACCTTGGTGTCATCATAACATTGATATTGATCGTGCCGAGCTACCCCTGAACGGAGTGTCCACAGAGGTCAGCCGAAACCTACGATAGTATATACAACGAACGCCACCTGCTGTCACTGCACAACTTGATAGTCACCGATACCGAGACAATAGCTGTCACACAGTTTAATAGTCACCGAGTATCTCGACAGACCGACCTGGGTTTCAGGCGCAAGACCCCTGACATCAAGGAGCATGCAGATGGTTACCACTCAGGGGCTCAGGAGACAAGAGTCAAAGGAACTGTTGCCGGTCAAAGGAGAAGGAGCAGTGTATAGGGAACCAGCAAGCAGGTCCTGAGGAGGAGGAGCAGTGTCAAAGGAGTCGACACAGCTCAAGAGGCACAGGGGTGCCAAGCAAGCAGGAGAGGCCCCCTGAACAGTACTCGATGAAGAAGGTACTCTCTGGAGAGAGAGCAGGAGCAGCATCGCTGGTGATGCTGTGAAGAGGTATATAACCATGCTTTCTCATTATCAAAGGTCGAGTGGATCCTCATCCACTCTACACAACCATCATAACTAGTTATCACTTCAGCATAAGTATATATTAGTTTCAGTCAGCATAGCAGCAATCCATCAAGGTTGCTCCTCATTGTAGTGCATGTGTTGTATCACCACTACCTGATGTCCGAAGGTGACCCATAGCAGGTCAGCAGTCTGGATCAAGATAGAACTGAAGGCAGTAGTCCACTGCAGTCTGGGGATCACCTCAAGCATCAGTCAACACACTGGACACTTGTGTTGATGCCACCAACCTTATCACCAACACCATCAACCTTATCACCAACACCATCAACCTCATCATCAACAACACTCACACCAGACCTTGGTGTCATCATAACCTACATATTGATATTGATCATGCTGAGCTACCCCTGAACAGAGTGTCCACAGAGGTCAGCTGAAACCTATGACAGTATATACAATGAATGCCACCTGCTGTCATTGTGCAACTTGATAGTCACCAAGCAACATAGCTCATCAAGACTGATACCAAGACAATAGCTGTTGCACAGTTTGATAGTCACTGAGTATCTCAACAGACCGACCTGGGTTTCAGGCGTGAGACCCCTGACACCGACCCTGTGACAGTGGTGTCTGTCAGCGGTCGCACACCTGAAGTCCAAAACCTGTGGTAAAAGTCAATTACGATAGATCTCGCCGAGATCAATTGTAATTGACTTTTACCACAGGTTTCGGACTTCAGGTGTGCAACCACTTACACGTTCAAGGCGGTTAGTCGAGACCTACTCTTGATCACTCTTAGAACATATTTCATGGAATTACAATGTAAGGAATCATTACTGTGTCTTTCATAGAAATCTATTATAACAGACCTCTATAGCAGATTCTGTATAAGGGAACACTATCACAATTCTCATGGAAAACTACCATAGTCGATTTCTATAGCAGTTTTTAGGTTTCTGGTGTGCAACTGCTTACACACTGCTGTCATGGGCCTGGGTGCACAGAACGAGGAAAGACCGAAGTTCATATGAAGGTAGCACAGGAATCGTGGGATTGGGTAGATTGTAGGAGCTGTGACAGAGTTCACTGAGATTGGCAGTAGAATCAGCTCTATGGCAGATCACAGCAAAATCAGCACAAGCATTGTCGATATCACAAATCCCACCAGAATCTGCAGCAAGCGAGATTGTGTGGCAGATTCTGTGGAGATCGGTAGTAAGGATGTCCATACAATGATTCACATGTGAGAGGGACCGAGCTCAGTGACATGCAGTTGGTTACCACTCAGGGGCCCACAGGACAGGAGTAAAGGAGAACTGTCACCAGTCAAAGGAAGGAGAGCTGTGTAAAGGACACTGGCGAGAGGGACATGAAGAGGAGGAGCAGTGTTGATGAAGTTGACACAGCTCAGGAAGGACAGGAGGGACAAGGCTCGATATGGAGGAGGAGCCTCCTTGGAGATCCCTGTACAGTACTCGACGAAGAGGGTACTCTCTGGAGAAAGAGAGCAGGAGCAGTGTCGCTGGCGACACTATGAAGAGATATATAGTCATACCTTCTCATCACAAATGGTCGAGTGGATCCCCATCCACTCTACACACACCATAACAACTAGTATTACTTCAAGCATATAAGTATCATTAGTTCATAGTCAGCATAGTAGTAATCAATAGATTACTCCTCATTGTAGTGCATGTGTTGTATCACCACACACTGACATCCAAAGGCAGTTCATAGTAAACCTGCAGTCTGGATAACAATAGAACCATAGGCAGTCATCCACTGTGGTCTGGGGATCACTTCAAGTGTTAGTCGACACACTGGACACTTGTGTCGATGTCATCAATCCATACTCACACCAGACCATTGGTGTCAACATCAAGTTCACTTAGAGTTGTATTGTATTTTGATTGTGCTGAGCTACCTCTGGATGGAGTGTCCACAGTGGTCAGTCGAAATCTGTCATAACGTCAATACAACTACAGATTCCAATGAGAAAAGCGACAGAGATGGCTCTGTTGCATATTTCACTAGGAATCGAAATACCATTAGTGCTGTCACATAACTCAACAGAATCGGTGATAGTATCAATACTACCACAGATCTCAGGTTTCAGGTGCGTGACCGCTGACAACTGCCCCCCCCCCCCCCCCCCTCCGTCTCCTTGCTCCTCTTCTCCTGGTGATGTGTGTTGACCTCTTTGACACTGCTCCTCCTCCTCATGGGTTATTCCCCAGTCTCCTCAACACAGCTCTCCCTCCTTGTAACCAGTGACCATCCTCTGATCCCTTATCTTGTAAATCCCCTATTTGCATGATAGACCTTATTGTCATGCTCCCTGACCATGTGGTTGCCCCTGTGGCTGGCTCCATGTGGCAGTGAGCATGTCCCCCTGAGTGGTAACCATCTGTGTGATACTGAGCTTGGTCCCCTTCCTTGCATGTGATCACTTCCTGTATGACTCCCCTTTCTTCTAGTGTTGGGGCCCTCCTTTTCCAATCCTCCTGTTGCTCCCTTGTGAATGATTGACCTGTTCCATACTGATGGGAGCTTTGTGCAGCATGTTTGGTAAAACCTACTGAATTGGCTCTTTTGGATCAATTTCAGTGAGATTAATCTGAAACCCCTGCTGCAGTTGATCTTGCGATTTATGCACAACAAATGCCTGATCAGATCATTGACACCCGATGCTTGCTTCAGATCTTCTGTGCAGGGCCTTCTGCACAGACCCTGTGACAAGTAGCAATGGAAGCGAGTCACTTTTTTGTCTGCCCTGTCTATTGTTGCCACTGCCATTGGAATCAAGGTTGAGCCAGCAAGATCACTTTTGTATCCCATCTTGTCAATGACCACAAATTTCTGATCCTTCACACTGGTGACAATAATGTTGTTGAGACAATCAGTGCCAATGACAAGCACAAGCTTTTGCAATTACTGCCATACATTCTTACAAGCATGAAAGCCATGGGTAATGTGGAAATTGAGCACTTGGGCCCTTAATTTGAAGGCTTCTATGCCCAGCAGGACTATGATACCCTTTGGATGAAAGCCAAAAAAGGACATAAGTTGGACATGTGTTCCACAAAAGCTCTGCTGGAGTTGCAGAGTAAGAAAAGGAAAGAGTACAAGCAGAGGTACAAGGAGTTCTTTGGATGAGGAGGTGGCCAAAGCAATGTGTGTAGAGAACAATGGTAAGTATATGGAAGTGTTATTATGTGAGGAAAGCAAGCATGACCAAGGAGGGAAAAAGGGGCTAAGAGAAGTAAGGATGCTGCAAAGGCAAGGGAATGGCTGGAGAGGGTCAAAGATGATGTGGATTTCAAGAAGAGGAAGAGTGAGGCTGACAAGAGGTACAAGGCAAGGAAAAAGGCAGCAAGGGATCAAGCCAAGTTGTCCAGCAGTCGACATAGCCTGGACATGTTGTCGATCTCAATGGCTGGCTGCTAATCTCCTCGTTGGCTCATCAACGAGGGTCGTGAGCAGGAGGCTCTCACTATTGTTGCTGGCAATTTGTTGTCTTCCCGAGAAGGACCTTGCCATCCAGATGGAGTACCTCGAGGTCAAGGCTGAGAAGCTCTTCGAAGACTGTGTCTTGGTTCACGAAGCAGCAACTTTAAGCTGGGTGCTGCCGAGTACAAGTCTGTCGTTGTCAAGCGTGCCAACTGGTGTGTGGTGTTGAATGAATCCAAGGTGTGTCTTTCTTTGCTTTCTTTTACAGCTTTTACCGCTGCTCCAGAAAGTGTGCAAAAGGGCAGAGTCGGCTCTTCCGTCTCGCTCGGGGCTAGCCGCTGCTGTTTGTGTGATGTTTTCTGAGACTGCATTTCTGCACACACCCTCGCTCTCGGACCAACACTTTTTGGCTCACTCGACTCAAAAAAAGAAAAAGAAAAAGAAAAAGAAAAGGAAAACCCTGTCAATTTCCCACGCCCACACACACACACACTCAAAAACACACACACACACACACGCACAGTGTTTGGCGACCAAAGAGAAACAAGAGAGAGGAACTGCTCAGCAAGCAGAGAGAGAGAGAGACACACATCATCATCTTCGGTCCCTTCCGACTCTGCTCTTCTTCCATTCTCTACCGCTTTTTTGCATCGCAACATCCGATTTGCTTTCTCAGCGTCGTTGCTTGGCCTCACCTCGCCTCATTACGCCTCATCACGCCTCATCACGCCTCTCGTCGCCTCTCCTTTCTCGCTTCGAGCTGGCCAGCGAAAGGGTTGAGTTCTCTCGCTCTGAACTCAGCCTCGTCTGCCAGGGCCCTCTTCGCCACCCACCACCACCACCACCACCATTATCACTGGTCCGGCCTGACTCTCTTTCTCTCTCTCTCTCTCCTACATCATCGGCCATCAGTGCTGTCGAGTTTGACGGCATTCTCTTTCTCTTGTTCGCTCTCACTTGCTCTCTCTTATTCATTGCATACCATTGACGAGCATCCGACACACGTTCTTCAGCATATACCAAACGATTCGTCTTCACCTACGACTTGTCCCCATCGATACCTTGGCTCACGCAGCTTTGATCACTTGGCCACACATCTGCAGCTCCAGCAAAACTTGTCAGGATCTTGATCTTACCTTTCAACGCCACTACGACACAAACGCTCTTAAAGTTAGAGCCGGACACCACATTGCTAGCCATACCCTCGGACCACCACGAGTTTTGACCATCATTCACGCATGCAGCCATTACATGCTATCTGAACCCGCTCTTTACCAACACCTCAGCTAACTCTTGCCGCTTCCTCGTTCGCAACAGCCGACGCCGCCGCCCACGACCATGTCGGATCATGTGCGTCGCGCAGAGCAACAGGCCAGAAGTTCAAGGCCGCGCACCAGCTCCATCTATGACCAACATGGCCCTCTCCTCTCTTTGGCATCATCCACTCCAGCCTTTGCATCGTCCTCAGCTTCACATTCGCTCAACCCTCCAACTCGTACTCGTCTCAACTCGACCACCCGTGTTTCTACTGGCTCGCCACTCACAAGCTCATCCAACACACGTGCTCGTACCATGTCCTCAGCATCACGTCTCTCGACATTGTCGCAAGCAGAACCCTCTTCAGAACCTCGATACCAATCCGACCGTGCCTACGCTACCCTCGCATCTCGCCATCAGGGCCCTTCGATTGCACAGAGCCCCTCACATTCCTTGCCTGCTGCCTCTCGCCGCACATCCTGGACACCACATAAGCTTTCTCACTCCGGCACATCTTCCCTCGCCGACTTTAATCCTAACCTCTCCACATCTCAGTATGTCAACGGCAGCGGCTCTCTTGCCTCCACCACATCAGCTTCTAGGCCTGCAACTGGTTCGAGAATCCCATCTTTCGGTCGCACCGGCACTTCACAGCCACGTCTCGGCGATGCACTTTTAGGCCAAAGGAAAACGAGTGACGTCTCCTCTCGATCTACGGCGATCACCTCGTCCACCTCCAGCTCTTCCCTTGCATTCCCTGCCAGATCCGACTCGCTCGCTCGTTCCTCGCGCCTCACAAATACCCTCACCTCGGCATCGATGAGCTCCAGCCAGTCAGTCAGCAGCGTCTCCTCCATCTCGCGATCAACCAGCGGTACCATGGGTCCACCTACCTCTGCATCTCAATCAACCAATCTTGCGCCACGTCGAACCACCACCACGACCCAATCCGCATCCTCCTCCTCCTCCCTTCACCCCCCACACAGCGACTCACAGCATCCCAAGATCTCTCCTTTGCTTCCCCACTTTGGTCAGAGCTTCGGTGCAGCCCTTTTCGATGACGATGCCATGGGTCGACGCGCTTCTGACACCGCTGCGACTCACAGCAACTGCAGTATCGCAGAGGTAGACGAGCGAGACCAAGATGGTCGCACACCACAAGCCTCCTCTGGTGCTTTTCCCTCATCCTCCAAGTCCAAGCCACAGAATATGCACTTGGGCTTGCGCCACTCGCCCGGCCTTGCTTCCCGCTTCTCCCACTTCTCCAGCGACCTCGCCACTCCAGAAGGCTCCGACGATCCCAATAAGCTGCTCGGCAGATCCCCCTCCTCTTCCGCCTCCAAAGCTGGTCTCGGACTCGGCCTTCCAGATCTCTCATCGGAAGCAAGGAATCGGCATGCATACGCCCAACCGACCGCTGACGATGCTGAGACTCTGCAAACTCCCGAGAAGTATGGCTTGCAGAGTTGGACTCCAAGTGGTACGCCGCGAGTCTATGATCGTGCTGGTCAGATTGGTATCGGTGAGTTGGCTACACCCCGCTGGAACTTCCCCAACACTGCCTTGCCAACCTGGAAGTCGGCTCCCGATGCGACGCCGCTCTCGTCATCCAAGATGGCTCAACGACGCAATGTCAGTGGTGCACTGACCGACGATGGCACCGCACCCGATCCACTCAGCATCTCCCTACTCGAAAGTCACGACTCGGCTCTACAGCGAGAAGCTGACTTTCAGAACTCAGACGGGCCCCAGCCATCGTCACGGAGAGGCCAAGCAGCGGCACGCCATTCGCGTTCCATCTCCTATTCGTCCATCAACAGCATGCAACGCAATGCGCTACGCGATCCCAACGAGCTGCTCTCGACACTCCCCATCAGCCCATCGGCTCCAGGTCGACATATGCCGTTGGATGGTAGCTCCTCCTTGCACACACTGACTCGCGGATACCCTGACAAGCAGTCTGGCTTCATGGCAGAGCTTGACCATGTTGCAGCCAGCATCGGTACTGCACCTCAGAGCCCTTCCTTCTCCATTAGCGCACGAACAGAGTCCGATTCCAGCATCGTTCAGCAGGAGTCGGGTGATCCTTCCTTGGCACCGTCGCGCAGCAACACTTCACGAACTGACTCTAAGGCTATCACTGCAGATCCATCACCTGGCATCGGTGACCTTCCATGGTCTGCAGGCGAGACCGGGCCTTTCGGCTCAGAAGGTGCAGGTCTAGGCATTGAAGGATCCAAGTCGATGACTTTTGGCGATGTCAACTTTGGCAACGGCAATGGCGACGAAGAATGGCGTCAGAGCTTCGACCTCAACGCTGCCATCACTGACTTGCTCCATGACCATGACGAGCTTCATCGACGTAGACAACTGCGGGATCGAGCCCCTTCCGATGCCTCAGAGTTGCGCATTAGCGGTGGAACGAGAGGTTCGACGCAATTGCGATCGGACTCGATCAGGCCTGGCGACGAGTCGATCCAGTCGAGCCGGCTGCAGGGTGGCCTAGCCCGAGGCACCCCGGGACTCGCTGCAGATGGTAGTCAACATGGACTCACTGCCTCATCCTCCCGCCGAGAGCGATTCGCCAGTAGCGGTACGCCCTCTCAGCCTGCGTCTACTGCGCCATCGATGCCACAGGGTACGCCAAGGATGTCGCGCAACAGTGTCTCGTTGCGCAACAAGCGAGCCTCATCTGCCAGCATTGGTCAGTCGCTTCTCAGAGGTTCTGTGCCGTTAGCCTACGCCGAGGACTACGAGAGCCGCCTCAACTCGCGTGAGGATGCAGCCGCCGACGCTCTACGCAAGCTCGATGGTCTCGGCAGCACTCGAAGAGCTAGTCGCGATGGTAAGTCTGATCCTAAGAGTCCTCGCACTAGCCGTGTTCCCTCTCGGCCCGGGAGCGCTTCACGTAGAACACCAGCTTCGAGCAGTCGAGCCTCTTCACCGGATTCGCGAAGTCGCCGTTCCAGCAACTACGACACGTCATCTCGCTCTATCGACAAGACGAGAGGATCTGAAGATTCGATCGCACGCAACAGTCTTCGAGCATCCAAGCTCGTCACACGCGTACGCACGGGGGATGATTCTACTGGCACGCCTCCGCATACCTTGGCCGATCCTGTACGTACCTCTGCCATCTATTCCAGCCCTCGTCTTCGAAGATCGCAGCTGCCCCCTCTTCCCCAGAATGAAATCACGCAAGGTTCGCGTCGCACCTCTGCCGCTCAGAGTGGCACTGCCAGGGACGTATCCGCTTCTGCTAGTCCACTCATTGGGACGCCCGTCATCACGCGAAGCATCTCCCGCTCGAAGCGCATGAGTGGCAACAGCGATGGCTCCGTGATTGTATCCGAGGGCAGTCGTCAGAACTCTGCTGCTGGAGCCTACGACGACCCCGATGCATCCAAGCATACCGCCATTCCTCCTGTGCCTCCTCTTCCCAAGCTATGGGAGGGATCTCGATCTAGCTCACTCACCTCGGAAGCCTTCCGTGCTGTTTCAGCCAAGAGTCCCAGCATCACTACCAGCCACAGCTTCGTGTCCACTATCAGTGGCGATCACAGCGACAAGTTGCCAACGCCCAGGTCACCGCTTAGCCCTCGTACACAGGAGATGGCTGAGGCGGCAGCGCTGGCAGTGCGAAAGCCGAGCTTGAAAGTGCTGAGCGACTCTACTTTTCGACGCTCTTCGACCAATGATGTTTCGATGCAATGTGCTGTGGCCGAGCCGATCGAGGAGATCATCTCATCGACGGAGCCACTTGTGTCTGCAGAATCGACCGGGGTCATGGATCCGGATAGCTCTGTTACTAGCGCAAGACCCAAGTCGAGCTCGTTGCGTCGCACTAGTGTTGCATCGCTTGGCAGACTGATTAGGACCGGACAAAGGGATAATAAAGAGGTCGAGGCGCCTTTGTCGAGCGCTGCCTCCCAGTCGCTGTCTGCGTCGACGGATGCAAGTAGCAGTCCAAAGTCGAGACGTACACCGTCGTTCTTCCAGCGCGCACCAAGGTCGAGCGATGGGCCCACAGCGAGTGAGGCGGGCGTGCAAGAAACCGGAAGGGCTTCGCGCAAGTCGATCTTGGGTATTGCCGGCGGTTTGCTGAGCCGTTCTGGATCGCGCCGTGTCGCGACAGCAAGCAATACTGATGCTCTGTCCAACGCCGGTCAGGCACGAGTATCCGAGGTGGAACCCAGGTCAAGTGCCTCACAGCAGCAGCAGCAGCAGCAGCAGCAGCAGCAACAACAACGACAACAGCAATTGTCACTTGCGCGAAGGCGTGGACAGTCCGTCACCGCAGGCAGCGACACAGTACACAAGATCTCAGCAGCCGTGTCTTCCATGCAAGAGCCACGCAGCCTTGCCAAGGTGAGCGATGGTCCTGCGTCTGCATCGATTGCAGCTCAAACCCCTTCGCGAGCCGCCAGAACTGCTGCGAGTGGCATTCCTTCATCGAGTCCAAGCATTGGCAGTCGCACTGTCTCTCCAAGCAAGTCTGCTTCCTTATCCAGTCGCATCCCGCGCGTGACCACAATGAAGGCTATCCCACGAGCTGCAGCAGCAGGCACTGAGAGCAGCGGCAGCGTTACCCGAGCAGCTGCCACCGCTTCCACTTCGATTCCGGTCAGCAAGTCGCACCACCCCTCTCTTGCTGCAAGCATGGGCATGGTCGCCACACAGCCAACGGAGGATGATGATACAAAGTCGGTCTCTGGTTCGGACACTACTGTGGGTACAGCGAAGCACAGCCATGCTTCGTCCAAGATCGTACCTTCGCCCGGAGGTGGTGTTGCGCAGGTGTCTAGCAGTTTGGTACCAATTCTGAACGCGTATGCGGCTGCTAAGACGCCTGCGGAGGTGGAAGGTGTGTTGAGACGCGCTAGGATTGCGGCTTACTCGTCGAATTTGACGCCGAGCGATCGAGAGATGTTGAATGGTCTTGCTGCTAAGCAGGATCGACAGAAGGCTGATGTTAGTCCGGCTGGCAGCGCTGCTGCTGACAAGCCTTCCTTGCGGGCGGTCAAGCCTAGTCAGACTTCCGCATCCACGGCGAGCGCGAACGTTGCGCCTTCTGCTCCCTCGAACGGAACCAAAGGACCTTCACCCGCAATCGCGACATCGGCAAAAGATACCGGCACCAGCAGCATTTCTGTTCCAGTTCGAAAGACTCGTGCCTCTCTCAGTACCGCTTCCTCCGTGCCACGTTCCACCACCACTACCACCATCGTCAAGACTTCAGCCAGTGAACGCCTAACCAAGATGAGTTCCAGCTCTACCAGCACCTCGATCACTCGTCGCAGTCCTGCATCCTCGGACGCAGCTGGTTCTCTGGCTTCTCCACGAGCCACGCCTGTGCTCAGCGACGAAGAAGAGCGTTTGGGAGATAACGAGATGGAAGACTACATCCGACGTCAACAAGCTCGTAAGCTTGCCGCAGGAGCCTCTCAAGCCGAGTTAGACAAGATGCTCGAGTTCCCCGAAGCTGTTGCGCCTTCGCGTATGCTTTCACCTCGTCAAGCTGAAGTGATGTACGGTAACAGGATGTCCGATTTTGAGCTGCAGGAGATCTTCAACTACAGCGAGATCTACTACTGTGGGCAGAACGCAAAGCGGAAACACATGGCTACCGTCGAAAAGCCGGATCAAAACCATGGATTCGATGACGAAAGAGGTGATTACAACGTGATCAGTCGTGATCATCTTGCGTTCCGATACGAAATCATCGATCTTCTCGGCAGGGGATCTTTTGGACAGGTTCTTCAGTGTCGAGATCACAAAACAGGCCAAACAGTTGCGATCAAACTGATCAGGAATAAGAAACGATTCCATCATCAAGCGTTGGTCGAAGTACGGATTCTGGAAAACCTCAGCAGGTGGGATCCAGAGGAAAAGTACAATGTCATTAAAATGACGGAATCCTTCCTCTTTCGAAACCACCTCTGCATAGCGACCGAGTTGCTTTCAATCAATCTGTACGAGTTGATCAAGGCGAATCAGTTTGCGGGATTCACTACAAACTTGATACGCAGGTTTACCTCGCAGCTTTTACAATCGTTGGTGTTGATGAAGCAACATCGGATTGTACATTGTGATTTGAAACCGGAGAACATTCTCTTGGCTCATCCGAGGAGGAGTGCGATCAAGGTGATTGATTTTGGATCGAGTTGTTTCGAGAATGAAAAGGTATATACCTATATTCAGTCGAGGTTTTATCGGTCGCCCGAGGTGATATTGGGGATGAATTATCATACTGCCATCGACATCTGGTCTCTTGGATGTATTGTTGCAGAACTTTACACCGGTTATCCGCTGTTTCCGGGGGAGAACGAGCAGGAGCAGTTGGCGTGTATTATGGAGATCCTAGGTGTTCCGGATAGGTACCTGGTGGAGAAGAGTAGTAGGAAAAAGTTGTTTTTCGATAGTACCGCACAACCGAGACCAGTGGTGAATTCCAAAGGAAAGAGGAGGAGACCGGCAAGCAAAACGTTGGCACAGGCGTTGAAGAGTGATGATGATCTCTTTGTGGATTTTATCGGCAAATGTTTGATTTGGGATCCCGAAAGGAGGTTGAAGCCGGATATCGCGATGAAGCATGCTTGGATCATGCAGGGCAAGAAGTTGGCGCTCGTGGCGGGGGGTGTCTTGGCTGAGGCTGCCCGTCAGGGAGATAGGGGAGGCGGGTCCAGTTTGCCGAATGCTTTACCGAGGAAGACGACCACGGCGGGGGCTGGTGGTAGGTCGACTGCAGCTAAGAGTATAACTGCCAGTGCTGCGACTACACCAAGGACAAAGACTCTTTCAGCAAGAGCTTCGGCTGCGGTGAATGGAGCTACAGGTGCGACGGGTTATGTAGCAAGTAGCCCCAGAAGGAGTGCTGGGTTGACTTCGACTGCTCATAATACGCCTTTGCGAGTTCCCAAGGCTTGATCTCACCTGCTCTACTCACCTGCTCTACTCATCTGCTCTACTTGCATTCTCTGTGGCATACTCATACCCAAACTAAGGTGATTGCTGCTCTTCGCAACCGGCGATCCAATGCACACGCATGCATTCATTGCTTCACTTTCACTCTGATTTGATCATCTGTCTATGTTCCGCCCACACGAGAGCAAAAACCCATGGCGCTCAGATCTCAAGCCGGGCACATGCCTCGAAGCGATTCTCTTGTTATTGCGATAACAGCATGAAGGGTCGAGAGGACTTGATGGTACACCGGTGGATACTTGAGATTTTATTTTATTTTTGAAAGTGCCGGTGTATATCAAAGCTATGCGCGCTTTGTTCTCCAGATTCTCCTCGGTATTAGGGCTTAGAGGTAGGAAGGGGTTGCTCTCCTAGCCAACTCGAGGATCTTCCAGCCACCTGTTATCTCGTTGTGCAATTCCTCCTCTACCCTCGTTACGACGATAGCGTATCTACACAGATCCGGTTGTTTTTCATTGCCTGCTTGGACTTGTCCGGTCTTGGGATGTTTGAAAAACATCAATTCCTGGCTGGTAAAGCTGACCACCAACACTGGCACGTTGTTCTCGAGCAGCTTGGCTTGCAATATTTCCACGTGTTTTAGATCGAGCAGCCTTCCCTGTGGCAGGAGACCTTTTGTCAGGTATGGATCTATGGTCGCCATTAAAAGATTGAAGGTTGCTTCTCCGCACCATTGTCGGAGGAGATGGCGTGCGGCGGAATGGTAGGAGTCGATCAGTTCAGGGACGATGTACTCGCGGAGATCGCGTTGGAAACTTTCGATAGAGAATGATGGGTCCAGGAGTTTGAGTTGTCGAGTTACTCGGGCGAAATCGTTTTCTTCGAAGAGAGAACCAAACCAGTCGGTCACCGTGCGCACTCGTTCGATGAGCGGGTTTTCGGATTCGCGGTAGGATTCGGAAAGCGAGGAGAGGTGGCGCAAGAGCGGGTTGGAAGATTTGAACGAGGACCACGCTTGTTTGTAGGCCGGTTCGGGACGAAGGACCAGGGATTGTTCGGTGGAGTTGGAGAGGACGGAGCGCGTGCGGACTGCGTAGCCGGCTGGTTTTTTAGGTGCCCGCTTGGGTTCGCAAGTGGAAGCGGTGGTGTCTGGGCAAGGAGACGTGGATTCGGGCTTTTGCTCTTCGGTTGGTTTGGTCTCTTGAACAGCGCTTTCCTCCTCTTTCGCAGCATAGCTCTTCAACACAGCCTCTGCCGCCTCCTTACTATCCACATCCTTACTCGGCATAGGTCTACCGATCTTGCTCAACCTAGCCTCCCTTTTAATCCTCCTAACCTCCTCAACCTCCTTGTCGCCATGCACAACAATCCTCAATGCGCTACCACCGTCATCGAAGGCTTCCGTCAAAGTCTCACTCAACTGTTTATATGCTTCTGTATTCCTAATCGGCGCGGTACTATCTTGCAACTGTCGGGCCAATCTGGAACTGACGGCACCTAGACCTTTGATGAGTTCGGATTCCTCCATCTGTTTTAGTGTTGCTCCAACAGCCTCTCCGACTTGGCCGCCGGATTTGCGTAGTGCTTCAGCAGCCGCTTGCAACTTGGGGTTAGACTGGATGGAAGTGATGATTCGTGCGCGTTCGTAGGCGTCACGCATACGTTTCATCGTTTCGGAATCTTGCATTTTGCCTACGTCTCCGGAGAGTTGACGCATGTTTTCTTGGAGTTCTCGGTTCTTGCGAAGTTCAGTTTTGAGGGTTTCAACAAAGACTGCGAATGGGGAACGCGGGGCTTCGAAGCGACGGTGAGAAGCATGAAAGCCGCGAGCGAAGGGGGTGGCGGTGCGACGAGGAGTGATGATTGCGGATGTAGCTCGAGATGAGAGCCAGACCCGCACTGCGGGAGTTGTGCGAACCATGTTGTGTAAAAGCGTGCCAGGGAGGGCGGTGCGAATGTGATGGTGTGGTCTGAGGCAAGATGGTTGGTGGTGGTTGGTGGTGAGGGGATGGATCACAACTTACGAGTCGAGTCAAAGAAAAGGACGTCGAAATTTGCCGCTTTGAACAGCCGAGCGACGAATGACCGAAGCTGACATAATCCCCCATGTCACCTCCTCGGCTTCGTCAAGAACGGTTTGCTTCCCTCCACCTCCGGCAACAGCAGAGCGCTTTCCAGTTTGGCCTCAGCTGAGAAATGTCAAAAAGTCGCGTCAAACGGCGAGAATATTCTGTTCTCGGCCGTTCTAATCAACGCTGAGTTACTGCCCTTTTATCGTCCTTGACAACGCGTGAAAATTGTTGGAAAAGCAGGCTGAGAATTTGAGGAAAAAGGAAAAGAAAAGAAAAAAAACAAAAAAAAAAAAAAAAAAAAGGAAATGTTAAACTGCCTAACTCGAGTGAGCATTGGTCACTTACTTGCCCCTTCGCCCACCATTGAAAAATGCGCATCTATAGTTGAGGGAAACATAACAATGGTTGGAGACACATCGGAACTGAACAGAGCCTATGGGGTCCATGGAGGGCAAATAACCATTGATGATATGAAACCACACATCAGTGGCTACACATGTGGGATGCATAGGCATTACCATAACAACTTAGGAGCAATGTGAGGGGTGAACTAGTCATAGATGGGCACAGGCTGAAGGTAACTGCCAAGCATGCACATATATATATGCTTATGTAAATAGCACTCAAAAATGATTCATCAGTAACTCAGCACCAAAATTCTCAACTGATTAAGAGTCTGAAGCTCAGCAGCTTCAAGGCACCTTGCCATCAAGATGCCACCCAGAGTAAACAGCATAGCTCTGCTTGAATGCACCATGCAAATGATCAGAGAGGTTCACCCCAACTGGAACGAAGACCAAATCTTGGAGCATGCCTTCTCTATGATGAACCTCCAACCAAATACCAGCCAAGTCAAAAAGATTCCTAAGTCAGTACTCAGCATTGTATCACAGTTCATCAAGCTCAATGAGAACAACTGGGCCATCTGGGAGCCCATGTTTATGGACTGCATATGGCCCATCAAGAATGCAAAACAGATCCTCACTGGGGAAATATCTAGTGACCACACAGACTATGATGAAGAGCTAAACAGTCACCTGTTAGGCCTTATTCTGTTGTCATGCAACCACAGTCCTGAGAGCAGTATTCATACATACACCATTCAAGAACAAGGCGAAGAGGAACAACTCAGCTCTACACTGTATAAGAAACTCAAAGCAGCACTCACAATCAATGATGAAGTCAAACTTTCTGCAATTCATGACTGAGTGCATGAGATCAAGCTAGTCCACCAAAATGTCACCAACCTTGGAAAGGAACTAGATCGAATTTGGAATGATGCTGCAAGACTGGGCAGTCACATGGATGAAAAGCTCAAGAAGTCCACCTTGTACCATTGTGTCAAAGATGACTGGCTCTATACTCAGACAGTAGACTCCCTCAAAGCTGCACAGCCAAGCTGTAGCTATGAATATGCCTACCATGCACTTGCCAAGAAACATCAAGAAGCCGAACTCTCTGGCTGTATCCGAGCTGCAACCAGACTCACCGGCAACAAGAACATAAGCAACCAAGCCAGCAGACCTAGCCAAATCCTAAACCAAGAAGGCTACAACAGAGGCAGATGTGATCCCACAAACCCTAACAAACTGGCTAAGTGTTACAAATGCAGGCAACCTGGGCACATTGCAATCAATTGCACCAGCAGTCAGGAGCGAACTCCTACTCAGCAGGGATAGGGATTTGGGTGCACCCTGTCATGGGCCTAGATGCTCAAGAAGCAGGAGGGTCACTGGTGTCATGGGCCTGGATGCTCAAGAAGCAGGAGGGTCACTGGTTCATATGGAAGGAGCACAGGTATCGAAGACCTAGTCGACACCAGTAGAGAGCATGGTCGTAGTGCAGTCTCCATGGAGACCATGGACTCCTATGGACTCACATGCAAAGGAGGGCCAAGCACAGCCACGAGGAGGACCAAGCTCAAGGAGCAGGCACAGCCACGAAGAGGACCAAGCTCAAGGAGCATGCAGATGGTTACCACTCAGGGGCTCGAGAGACAAGAGCCAAAGGAACTGTCACTGATCAATGTCACTGATCAAAGGAGGAGGAGCAGTGTCGAAGGAGTCGACACCAGGTCATGAGGAGGAGGAGCAGTGTCGAAGGAGTCGACACCAGGTCATGAGGAGGAGGAGCTGTGTCGACCAAGAGGCACAGGGGTGCCAAGCAGGAGAGGCCCCTGAGCAGTACTCGATGAAGAAGGTACTCTATGGAGAGAGAGCAGGAGCAGCATCGCTGGCGATGCTGAGAAGAGGTATATAACCATGCTTTCTCATCATCATAGGTCGAGTGGATCCTCATCCACTCTACTCACCATACAACTAGTCAATACTTTAGAAACACAAGTACTCATTAGTTACAGTCAGCATAGCAGCAATCTATCAAGGTTGCTCCTCATCGTAGTGTGTGTGTTGTATCACCACTACCTGACGTCCGAAGGCGCCCATAGCAGGTTAGCGGTCCGGATATAGATAGAACCGAAGGCAGTAGTCCACTGCGGTCCGGGGATCACTTCAAAGCATCAAGTCAACACACTGGACACTCGTGTTGACGCCACCAACCTTATCACCAACACCATCAACCTCATTATCATTGACATCACCAACCTTATCATCAACACCATCAACCTCATTATCATCGACGTCACCAATCTCATCACCAACACCATCAACCTCATCATCATCAACACCCACACCAGACCTTGGTGTCATCATAACATTGATATTGATCGTGCCGAGCTACCCCTGAACGGAGTGTCCACAGAGGTCAGCCGAAACCTACGATAGTATATACAATGAACGCCACCTGCTGTCACTGCACAACTTGATAGTCACTGATACCGAGACAATAGCTGTCACACAGTTTAATAGTCACCGAGTATCTCGACAGACCGACCTGGGTTTCAGGCGCGAGACCCCTGACATTAGAGTGGATCGTTCAAGCAGCTCCTCACGATCACCATGACGGACCCAGACCTCAACAATAAGCTCGATAGACTACTCACTCTATTGGAAGCACAGCTAGAGCTTACCAGACAGGGTCATCGAGAGGAACGATTACAACGAGCTCAACTGAGCAGGGAGGAGACAATGGACCTCTCTCACTCGGAAGACCAAGCAGGAGGAGGAGATGAGTCTATGATAGGAGACCCACATACTCCTACTCCTGCTCCACGATCAAGACGATCAGTCTCATTCAACCTGGATGAGCAGGAGGACATCAACTATGAGAAGTACGCTTCACCTACTGGGCCAAGATATGTCAAGACTAAGCTGGACCCCTACAGCAGGACTAGGACGGATCCTTACCCCCTGGACCACGAGGAGGATACCAGCATCATGGCAGAGCTTAACCGGTCAAAGCCCATTGCCACCCCCTTTCCAAAGTTCAATCCCCGAGACATGGAGATCTTCATTCTAGAAGTCGAAGCATGGTTTAAGTTCAACCAGGTGTATGAGCAGTCTAGGATGATCAATCACATGGGTGCTCAACTGGAAGGGACAGCAAGAGAGTGGTGGACCTCCAAGCTCCGCATTGATAGAGCTAGAGAAGGAAGGTTGTTCAATGATTGGCACTACTTCACAGAGCGACTGTCAGAGCAGTTCAACCCACGCAATGCTAGGATGGAGGCATACAACAAGCTGTTGGCTCTCAGACTCACAAGTGATGCTCCTGGTGCCGCCACACGTCATGTAGAGCGGTTCAGAGACTTGGAGGGACAGGTCAACCTAGATGACAACGAGCTAGTGATTGATCTCTTCAGAGGTAGTCTCACTCGCAGCATACAGGAGAAGTTCGAGAGGAATCCACCTGGGAAGAGATGGGAGTGGTATCGAGAGGTTGAGGAGATCGATCGACAGAGGATGCTACTACAGCAGTCCTCGGCTAGACACTCACTTCCAAATGCCACATCACCTCCACTAAGAACTGGGTCTCGGCCAAATCAAAGTTCAATCCCCATCCGACAACCCACTCAACCTTATCCAGCTCGATCACCATCACAAGCAACTACACAAGCAACTATACAAAACCTAAACCGACCCCTTCCTCATCATCCCACCCAACCCTCGAAGCAAGGAAGCCCTGCTCCATCAGGTATCAACACCTGTCATGTATGCAAAGGTATCGGCCATTGGGCCAGAGACTGCCCCAGCAGGAGGGTAGACCCTCTTAGCTCTCGACCCATGGGACCAAAGGTTATGGTCACCACAGCAGATCCCTTCGAGGAGGCCACCGACTCAGGAGATGGCCACACAGGCAGCACTGAGACGGGTGACCCCGAGGCCATGGACCTCAGCTCATACCAGCAACCCATGGACCCCGATCACGAGGAGGAGCACGATGATGATGACGACGAGGGAAACGTCAGTGGGGTGATGCACTGATGGCATGCATTGCTCTACAAACCTCCTCGCCATCACTCTGTATATATCAAGATTGTCAAGTATGTTTCTCTACCAGTGGAGGCAAAGCAGTACTGGAGCTCTCTGGAATGGTTCAAGACCATCCTGCTCGGATACTAGCTGATACCGGTGCTGGTTTGTCCATAGTCTCAGATTCTTTCATTAGTAAGTACCAAATACCCATAAAACCCATAAAAACAAGATCGATCCATGGTGTCACTGGGCACCAACTCTCCATCAATAGTTCTGCGAGCATGCAGGTATCTATTGGTACACACAATCTGGGTGTGGTCGAAGCTTCAGTGGCCGACACTGCGGACTATGACCTCATCCTGGGGTTCACTGAGCTACGGAGGCTCAAACCCACCATACAATGGGATACGGGCCAGCTGGAGTTCAAGACTCAGGGGCAGGACCGACCCCCAAGGAGACCCCCTGAAGCAGCAAGAGCAGGGGACCTAACCATGAGGAGACCAACCCTTCATGGTAACGAGTTTGTCTCAGCAGAGCGCATACTACGAGCAGCTCTGGAAGATGGACCCATAGGGTTCATGCTGTTAGAGGAGCCACCATCATCACTCCCGGCTTTTGGTTTTGTACCTACAGGCGCAGACAAAGGAGTCGAGATGGAGGTGGAGGTAGATAAGGTGGTGACGGCTGCAGACATACCAAAGCCATACCAACACCTGCGAGATGTGTTTGATGAGGTGGAAGCAGACAAGCTGCCCCATCATACCGAGCATGATCTCCACCTCGAGTTGATAGAAGGAGGTAAGCCACCTCAAGGGCCCCTATATCTTAAGGGACCCAAGGAGATGTCCGAGTTGAGGAGATACTTGGATGAGAACCTCGAGAAGGGGTTCATAAGACCATCGAAGAGCCCGGCACGATCACCAGTGCTCTTTGTACCAAAGAAGGATGGAGGTCTCAGACTCTGTGTGGACTACAGAGGTCTCAACGAGATCACTGTCAAGAACAGGGCACCATTGCCCCTCATCGAGGAGCAGCTGTTCTTACTCAGGAAGGCAAGGATCTATACCAAGCTAGACCTTAGAGCAGCATACAACCTCATCCGGATTGCTAAAGGAGATGAATGGAAGACAGCTTTTGGCACTCAGTTGGGACTCTATGAGTACCTAGTGATGCCCTTTGGCCTAGCCAATGCTCCGGCTCACTTCCAGTCATTCATCAATGACATCTTCCGAGACATCATTGGAGTATATGTAGTGGTATACTTAGATGACTTCCTGATCTTCAGCGACACTGAAGAGGTACATGTGAAGCATGTCACCGAGGTCCTCACTCGCTTAAGGAGCAACAGGCTCTTTGCTAAGCTGTCGAAGTGTGAGTTCCACACCAAGACAGTCGAGTTCCTGGGGTACATCATCAAGCCAACGGGCATAGAGATGGACCCAGAAAAGGTGCGCACTGTCAAGGAGTGGCCAATGCCAGAGTCAATCCATGACATCCAGAGGTTCCTGGGTTTTGCCAACTTCTATCGAAGGTTCATAGCCCACTTTGCTCGCATAGCCAAGCCCTTGACAGCACTGGTAAAGCCTATAGAACGGTTCAAGAAGTTCGAGCTACCAGAGGAGGCCCAACAGGCCTTCCACAAGCTCATCCAGGCCTTCACATCAGCAGGAGTGCTTCAGCACTTCGACTACCACCTTCCAACAAGGTTGGAGACTGATGCAAGTGACTTTGCTATAGCAGGAGTACTCAAGCAGGAGCATGAAGGACGATGGCATCCAGTGGCCTTCTACTCTAGGAAGATGTCTTCTGCCGAGAAGAACTATGAGATCCATGATAAGGAGCTCCTAGCTGTGGTCGCCTGCCTCACTCAGTGGCGACACATGCTAGCTGGACTACCGAACCAACTGGTCATCCTCACTGACCATGAAGCCCTCAAGTACTTCAAGTCACAGAGACGCATCACAGGTCGACAAGCTCGATGGGCAATACTACTAGCAGACTTCGACTTCATATTGCAGTATCGACCAGGAGACAAAGGTGGTGAACCCGATGCTCTCACCAGAAGGACAGACATGCAACCAGCCGGTGAAGAGCAGGATCACAATGTGAGGCAACTACTGCCTCCTCGAGTGTTCAAGGAGACAGCAGACCATGACTCGCTCCTAGTGGCCCCCATGATCTCGATGGAGTCCATAGCATCAAAAGGTCTCAAAGACCTGGTCAAGATCTTCCAGCCTTTAGACCAAGAGCTACAGGAGATACATAGGAAGAAGCCTTTCGAACTCAAGGATGACCTATGGTACAGTGGAGGAAGGTTGGTTATCCCCAAGGTGATCATGCCAGGGAGGACCAACAACCGACACTCAAGGAGTGCCAAAGAGGTAGATGGACAGTCTCTCTCTGTAGAGCATCTGCGATTCATGGTGATGACCCAATGCCATGATGGTATCACTGCTGGACACGTAGGAAGAGATGCTACCATCAAGGCAGCTCAACGACATTACTGGTGGCCAAACATGACAGCTTGGATTGCAGACTATGTAGCAAGTTGTCCTGTATGTGCTAGGTACAAAGCTCCTCGTCATCGTCCATATGGTTTGCTACAGCCACTAGCAACCCCAGACAGGCCCTGGGGCTCCATATCCCTCGACTTCATCGAAGGACTACCACCATCGAAGAAGTATGACTCCAAGACCTATGACTCTATCTTAGTCATTGTCGACAGGCTAACCAAGTTTGCCATACTAGCTCCAACCCATAAGACAGTCACGGCCAAACAGACTGCAGTATTGCTATATGGACACATGGTTAGACTCTTTGGATATCCAGATCACATGGTCTCGGACCGAGGCAGGCAGTTCATATCAGGAGCATGGAAAGCATTTGCAGAACAAATGGGTGTGAAGCACTCACTTAGCATGGCCTACCATCCTCAAACTGATGGTCAGACAGAGAGAGTCAATCAGGTCATAGAGCAATATCTCAGGATGTACTGCAACTATGAGCAGAATGACTGGGCCAACCTGCTGGACACTGCGGCCTTTGTATACAACAACACGGTCCACAACAGCATTGGTGTCTCACCATTCTTTGCATGCTATGGATGGAACCCCAAAGCTCATCCTGACATCCCTCAACGACTAGGAGTCAATGATCCAGGTCGCTTCGAGTACCTCATGGATGGAAAGGAGCGTTGCAAGTACCTCCAGGAGCAGATCAGAGAGGCACAACGTAGATCAGTAAACCAGTATAACAGGAAGCACAAGGACATCGAGTTTAAGGTGGGTGATATGGTCTATATCAACCGACGAAACTGGAAGACAAGGAGACCCACACCCAAGTTAGACACCCGGTTTGCAGGACCCTACCCAGTTCAGGAACGGGTAGGACGCCGAGCTTATCGAATCACATTGCCAGCAAACCTTAGGGTGCATGATGTGTTCCATGTCTCCATGCTCGAGCCAGCAAGAACAAGTTCTCTTCCTCAACGTGCTGAACAGCCCACCATACCATCACTTCCAGATGAGGACCTCGACTTCGAAGTTGAAGCACTCATCGACAAGCGTTCACACAATGGGACTACGGAGTACAAGGTGTTGTGGAGAGGGTACTCAGAGGAAGCTGCTTCATGGGAACCAGTAGAGAACCTCAACTGTCCCGACCTCATCCAGGAGTATGAGGTGTCGGAGGGGGGACGAGTGAGTAGACAGAGTGGAGAGAGGAGGAGAGAACAGGAGGAGTAGAGAGAGGAAGAGAGAACAGGAGGAGTAGAGAGAGGAGGATGACGTTGAGAGAAGGAGGAAGGATGACGGGGACGATGTTGTCAAGGAAGAGGAGGAGTCAGCATGAACCAGACCAGAGCATGCCTCGACGGAGCTCGGCTCTTAAGAGGGGGGTAGTGTCATGGGCCTGGATGCTCAAGAAGCAGGAGGGTCATGGGTTCATATGGAAGGAGCACAGGTATCGAAGACCTAGTCGACACCAGTAGAGAGCATGGTCGTAGTGCAGTCTCCATGGAGACCATGGACTCCTATGGACTCACATGCAAAGGAGGGCCAAGCACAGCCACGAGGAGGACCAAGCTCAAGGAGCAGGCACAGCCACGAAGAGGACCAAGCTCAAGGAGCATGCAGATGGTTACCACTCAGGGGCTCGAGAGACAAGAGCCAAAGGAACTGTCACTGATCAATGTCACTGATCAAAGGAGGAGGAGCAGTGTCGAAGGAGTCGACACCAGGTCATGAGGAGGAGGAGCAGTGTCGAAGGAGTCGACACCAGGTCATGAGGAGGAGGAGCTGTGTCGACCAAGAGGCACAGGGGTGCCAAGCAGGAGAGGCCCCTGAGCAGTACTCGATGAAGAAGGTACTCTATGGAGAGAGAGCAGGAGCAGCATCGCTGGCGATGCTGAGAAGAGGTATATAACCATGCTTTCTCATCATCATAGGTCGAGTGGATCCTCATCCACTCTACTCACCATACAACTAGTCAATACTTTAGAAACATAAGTACTCATTAGTTACAGTCAGCATAGCAGCAATCTATCAAGGTTGCTCCTCATCGTAGTGTGTGTGTTGTATCACCACTACCTGACATCCGTAGGCACCCCATAGCAGGTTAGCGGTCCAGAGATAGATAGAACCAAAGGCAGTAGTCCACTGCGGTCCAGGGATCACCTTAAGCAAGCATCAGTCAACACACTGGACACTTGTGTTGATGCCACCAACCTTATCACCAACACCATCAACCTCATTCTCATCAACACCCACCAACCTTATCACCAACATCATCAACCTCATCATCATCAACACTCACACCAGATCTTGGTGTCATCATAACTGAAGCATTGATATTGATCGTGCCAAGCTACCCCTGAATGGAGTGTCCACAGAGGTCAGCTGAAACCTACGATAGTATATACAATGAATGCCACCTGCTGTCACTGTGCAACTTGATAGTCACCGATACCGAGACAATAGCTGCCGCACAGTTTGATAGTCACCAAGTATCTCGACAGACGGACCTGGGTTTCAGGCGCGAGACCCCTGACACACCCTTTTCGTAAGCAACACTGGCAACTGTAACCAAGACAGTATGTGGATTCTCGACTCTGGAGCAACACATCACATGGTATGTGATGGGAATAAGCTCATTGCTCTGATGCCAAAGAAAGGATCCATAGATACTGCCGGGCATGAATGGTTGTGAGTACAGGCAATAGGAGACACAACCTTGCAAGTTGGAGATGTTAAAATACCCCTCACAGATGTACTTTACATTCCCAACCTTAGCAAGAATCTATTGTCTGTCCCAGCATTAACTGAAGATGGTGCATGAGTGATATTTGAAGAATCTGGAGCTACAATCCTCCAACATGACAGAAGCATGGTTAAGAGCAAGACCAACTGATGCCAGAAAAGATGGGAAGTTCATGGCAACTCCCTAGCAGCACAGCTCAATGACACCCTTGAGGGCATTGATGATAACATGACACCAGCAAGGCCTGCAAGCCACACAATAAGCAAACTATGGCATGAACAATTTGGCCACCCTGGCAGAAACAAAACTAAGCAAATCCAGGCTCATTACTTGGGAAAGGATACACAGCTCGAGCACAACACAAGAGACTGCAACTGTTGCAGTCAAGCAAAACAAACACACACAAGAATGGCAAGCAGCAAAATGGAACAAGCACAGGAGCCACTAGAGTTGATACACATCAACCTAATGACAGACTTACAAGGACATCCAAATTATCACCACACACTGGTAGTTGTCAATGATGCCTCATCCTACATGTACATGAAACCGCTCCTAAGCAAAGCAGAAGCATTCCCCACCCTAAAAGCATGGACCAAAACAGCAGAGATAGCAACAGATCGCACATTAAAGTGTATTCACAGCAATAATGGAATGGAATGGTCAAGCTTAGCAGCAGAGGAATGGAAGCGGGAGGCAGGGTTTAAGTGGCAGAAAACCACTCTGTATGTCAGCATACAGAATGGGAGAGCAGAGTGCACTATCAGATCACTCCAAGAGAAGATGTGTGCAATGCTTGTCCAAAGATTGGTGCCAAAAGGACTATGGCCCTATGCCATTATGGCTGCTGGACATGTACTTAACTTGACACCATCAGCAAATGCCAACAGATTTCCATATGAAGACTTTCACTGCACAACAGCTCACAGCTTGGCAAAACAATTGCATGTCTTTGGCTGTCTCATGTGGGTTCACCTCCCAAGGAAAGATCATGCAGGTAAGCATGGTGCAAGAGCCATACCAGGAATCATGATCAGTTACAATGATGAGTACAAGGGATGGAAATTCTTCACTCCAGACCACATGCCATCCATCCGGTGGAGCAATTCAGCTACATTCCATGAACACAAAGGTTGGCATGATCGACCCAAAGTACAAAGCCCACTGCAGATCAGGTTTGAGAGCCTCAAAGCAGAAAGTGCCAAACCAGAGGCAAACGACCTCGAACCTGAACCAGAAATTGAAGAGCTTGACATGCAAGACTCACTCCAACATGCACCAATTGGACAACTGATCAACGATACTGAAGACAACCAATCGGAGATAGCAGTTGAAGACATGATTGGGGGAGCGAACACCACCACCCTAAACCTCACACCAATGATGAAAGAAGCACTCACCAGTGAAGATGCACAGCAATGGCAAGAAGCCATATGCAAGGAGTTGGATGGACTGGAGGCCATGGGAACTTGGGAAATCATGGATGTACCACCAAACACCAAACTCGTTGACTCTAAGATTGTCCTCCATCTCAAGCTGGATGCCAATGGGGTACCTGTCCAACATAAAGCAAGACTTGTCACACGAGGATTCACACAATGAGAGGGCATAGACTTTGAAGAAACTTTTGCACCAGTGGCACAACTCAGTGCAATAAGAGCCCTATTGTCACTGGCAGTGGAGCAGGACTGGGAGGTCCATCAACTTGACATCATGATGGCCTACCTCAACTCCACACTCAAGCACATCATCTATATGAAACCACCAGAAGGGGCAAAGGTACCAAAAGGAAAAGCTTATCAGGTAGTAAAAGGGCTATATGGACTCAAGCAATCAAGACAGGAGTGGAACATGGAGTTCAATAAGTTCCTGCAGCACTCAAACTTCCATAGACTTGATTGTGCACCATGTATCTACACCAGAGGAAAGGGGGACAACTTTGCAATAGTGATTATCTATGTTGACAATACATTGATTATATCTCCAAAGCTAGAAACAGTCAAATGCATCAAGGAGGAAATAGGCAAGAAGTGGAAGATGGAGGAAGGTGGTGACATGTCTCACTTCCTTGGAATCAAGATCACCAGGGATCGTGAAGAAAAGACAATGGACCTCAGGCAGACCAGTTACATTAAACAACTACTGGATGAACACCTAGACAAATGCAGGAGAAAATCCAGCATACCACTCCAAGACATACTGGCCCCAGAGACAGCAGTGAGCACAGCTGAACAAAAGGAATACCTGCAGATTGTTGGCAAGCTCCTATGGCTCTCGAATGGAACACACCCAGATATCAGCCAAGCAGTAGGGGTCCTTGCATGCTATATGACTCAACCATCGAAAGAGCATTACAATGCAGTGCAGAAGGTACTACAATACCTAGATGGCACCCAGGATGTCCATCTACAATATGGTGGCAACAAGGAACAAGATTTTCTAATGGCACATAGCAATGCAAACTGGGCAAGTGATGCCACCACACAACGAAGAAGCTCATCAGGCTCAGCAGTGTTTGTACATGGGAACCTGGTCGCATGGAAGTCAGTGTCAGCGGTCGCGCGCCTAAAACCTGAGATCAGTAGTAGTATCTGTACTATCACCGATTCTGTCGAATTATGTGACAGCACTAATGGTATTTCGATTCTTAGTGAAATATGTGACAGAGCCTTCTCTGTCACCTTTCTCATTAGAATCTGTAGTTGTATTATTGTTATGACAGATTTTGACTAACTGCTGTGGACACTCCATCCAGAGGTAGCTCGGCACAATCAAACTATAATATGACTCTAAGTGATCTTGATACTGACACCAATGGTCTGGTGTGGGTATGGAATGTTGATGCCGACACGAGTGTCCAGTGTGTCGACTAAACGCTTGAAGTGATCCCCAGGCTGCAGTGGATGTCTGCCTTCAGTCTATGATTATCCAGACTGCTGGTTGCTATGAACTGCCTTCGGACATCAGGAAATGGTGATACAACACACATGCTTCAATGAGGAGCAATCTGTTGATTACTACTTATGCTGACTGTGAACTAATGTTACTTATTGCTTGAAGTAATACTAGTTGCTTGATGAGTGTAGAGTGGATGCCCATCCACTCAACCATTTGTGACGAGGAGGTAGGACTATATACCTCTTCGCAGCGTTGCCAGCGACACTGCTCCTCCTCCTTCTCTCCAGAGATTACCCTCTTTGTTGAGTACTGCACAGGGATCTCCAAAGAGGCAGCTCCTCCATATCAAACCTTGTCCCTCCTGTCTTTCCTGAGCTGTGTCAACTTCATTGACACTGCTCCTCTTCTTCATGTCCCTTTTGCCAGTGTCCTATACACAGATCTCCTTCCTTTGACTGGTGATGGTTCTCTTCTACTCCTGTTCTGTGGCCCCTGAGTGGTAACTGACCGCATGTCACTGAGCTCGGTCCCTCTCGCATGTGAATCATCGTACGGACAACCTTGCTACTGATCTCCACGGAATCTGCCACAAGGTCTCACTTGTTGCAGATTCCGGTGGGATTCGTGATATCGATGATGCTCGTGCCGATTCCGCTGTGATCTGCCATAGAGCTGATTCTACTGCCGATCTTGGTGAACTCTGTCGCAGCTCCTATGATCTACCCAATTCCACGATTCCTGCACTACCTTCATATGAACTTCGGTCTTTCCTCATACTGCGCACCCAGGCCCATGACAGTCAGCATTACAATGCTGCACTGCTTTGTCGGCAGTGGAAGCAGAGTTCGTGGCAGCAACTGAAGCTGCACAAGAAGTACTTTTCTTCAGGCATCTCTTCAAAGCTATTGGAATTGATGTTGGCACCCCCACAATCTTTTCAGACAACACAGGCACCATTCAGGTTAGTAAGGATCCAGCACAACATTGGAAGTTGAAGCATATCGACACCAAGTACCACTTTATCAGAGATAACGTGCAAGATGGAAATGTCAAAATCAAATATATTGGCACCGAGGACAACTTGGCCGACATCTTCACCAAGCCAGTGGGCAAGGAAGTATTATGACATGCATGGCAGGGGTTGGGACTGACACCACAGCAAGGTACAGTGGCTCAGCAGTTCCCTGCCTCCCTGCTGAGGGAGACAGTTGAGGGAAATGTAACAATGGTTGGAGACGTGTTGGAACTGAACAGAGCCTACAGGGTCCATGGAGGGCAAATAACCATTGATGATATGAAACCACATGTTGGTGGCTATGCATGTGGGTTGCATAGGCATTACCATAACAACTTAGGAGTGATGTGAGGGGTGAACTAGTCATAGATGGGCACAGGCTGAAGGTAACCACCAAGCATGCACATATATATATGCTTATGTAAATAGCACTCAAAAATGACTCATCAGTAACTCAGCACCAAAATTCTCAACTTCTATCCATTCGCACGACAACCCTTGCGAAGAGTGCCGATCACGCTTGCACACAGCCAAAGACTCGAATTGCAACCTCGACTTTTTTCTTTTTCTTCTGCAAGCATGTTGCAAATGCCAATCTCACATTCAGATCTCGAACGAAAGTTGCTTTGCTGCTCACCATCTTCGAACACATTGCTCTCGATGCCAAGGCACATTCAGCGTAGCAAGATGGTTCGGGTGATATGGATTCCAACTTGTCCAGCCTATACTTTACACTTTAGATAAGGCGCCTTGGGGAGCTTAGAAAGGTAAACCAGGCTTCAACTTGATCCTTGCCTCCCTCTGCCCTTCTTGCCACTCCTTCTTACTCTCTCGCATCTTGTCCAATCTCGCTTCCACATCCGCCCATCTCCTCTGTTTATCCTTGTCCACTCTACTACCCTTAAAGATCCTCGCCCTTCCTGAGTAGGGTCCTACATCCTTGACATGCAATCGTGCGGCATGCATCGCCTCTTCCCTCTCTTGCTTGCTTTCCCTTTGTTTCGGTTTTACTACCCTTTCACCTAGCACTTGACCTCTTACCCAAACAGCCGGGGGTGCAGAGGCGGAGCGGGGGATGTATTGGTATTGGCTAGCTTTTTGTTCGAAAGCATGAGACTTTGCTAGACGGTGCAAACGTTGTTGGATGCACGTGCTTTTCGGGCCGTCGGGGAGGGAAGAGAGTTGGTTGGTGAGGGCAGCTTCTTTGACAAGTTTCGCTTGTCGTCGGAGTGAGTATTTGGGGGGTGCCCAGCAGCCGGTAATGGCGGACTTTGTGGGTTCGAATAGGGATACAATTTGTGTTGGTGGAGATGAGGAGAGCCTGGTGGAGGGGAAAGAGGTGGAGAGATTGTGAGAGTTGAGGAACCGATCGAGGACTGTGCCATATGAGGAGATGTGCTTAGAAGCGGGGCGTGTAAGCGTTTGTCTGAACGCCATGCTCAACAATACTTGTCTCGATGCCTTCGAGCGCCGGTGGTGATCGAGTGTTGGTAAGATGGTGATGGTGCAAGGTTCAAGATGCGAGATGCCAAAGTTGAGAGTTGTATGTGTGTGTTTGTGTGAGAGCAAAAGTGGAAAGATTGTGTCTTCTTATCGGCCGGAAAATATGTCCGGAAAATAAATCGCCTCTATGTGACAAGTGAAGCTCTAACAAAGACAAGAATTACCAGAGGCGGCTGAGTTCAGTTGAGGGAAGTAATTTGCCCGAGGTGCATGAGGAAGCAAGGACTGCTAATGAATGGCATGCATGTGTTATGCACATCAGTTGCCATGACAATTCAGGAGCCAAGCATAAGGACACAACCAGGAGAATGCAATGAGTACATGAACAATGTGAGGGGGGGAGGGCAGCATATCTAGAGGTCATGCTGAGTCATATATATGTACCTGTGTAGCAGAGCATCTGTAGAAATAATAATAACAACACATGATTACAAAGCAAGAATCCTCAACTGATTAAGAGTCTGAAGCTCAGCAGCTTCCAGCACCTTGCCACTGGGATGCCACCAAGAGTAGATAGCATAGCCCTGCTAGAACATACCATGCAGATAGTCAGAGATGCTCACTCCAATTGGCAGGAAGACCAAATCCTTGAATGTGCTTTCACCATGATGAACTTCCAACCCAATGCCAGTCAAACTGAAAAGATCCCCAAGTCTGTACTTAGCATCATCTTGCAGATTGTCAAGCTCAATGAGAACAACTGGGCCATTTGGGAACCCATGTTCATGGATTGCATTTGCCCAATCAAAAATGCCAAGTGTACCCTCACTGGAGAAATCCTGGTTGGCCATGATGACTATGACAAAGAACTAGACAGTCACCTACTAGGTCTTATTCTGTCCTCATGTGACCACAGACCCAACAGCCACATTGACACTTATGCAGTATGAGAGCATGATGAGGAGGAACAGCTAGGTTCCTCACTGTATAAGAAGCTCAGAGCTGCCCTCACAATTAATGATGAAGTAAAACTCTCTGCCATTCATGATCACATCCATGAAATCAAGCTACTCAACCACAATGTCATCAACCTGGGTAAGGAACTTGACAAGATCTGGAATGATGCTGCCAGGCTTGGTAATCATATGGATGAAAAGCTCAAGAAATCAACCCTCTACTGCTGCATCAAGGATGACTGGCTATACACCCAAACTGTAGACTCCCTCAAGGCCACTCAACCTGGTTGCAACTATGAATATGCATATCATGCACTAGCCAAGAAGTGCCAAGAAGCCGAGCTCTCAGGTCATATCTGAGCTGCAGCCAGAGTCACAAGCAACAGAAGTTCAACAGGCCAAGCTGGTGAGCATAGGCAGGTTCTCAACCAAGAGGGCTACAATAGGGGTAGGCACAACCCCACAAACCCTAATGAACCAGCCAAGTGCTATAAGTGTAGGCAACCTGGGCACATTGCAATCAATTGCACCAGCAGTCAGGAGTGAACTCCTACTCAGCAGGGATAGGGATTTGGGTGCACCCTTTTCGTAAGCAACACTGGCAACCATAACCAAGACAGTACATGGATTCTCAACTCTGGAGCTACACATCACATGGTACATGATGAGGATAAGCTCATTGCTCCAACACTGAAGCAAGGATCCATAGATACTGCTGGGCATGAATGGTTGCAAGTGCAGGCAATAGGCAATGCAACCTTGCAAGTAGGAGACATTAAGATACCACTCACTGATGTACTTCACATTCCCAACCTTAGCAAGAACCTATTGTCCATCCCAGTGCTGACTGAAAATGGTGCATGTGTGATATTTGAGGAGTCTGGAGCCACTATCCTCCAGCATGATGGAAGCATGGTCAAGAGCAAGACCAACCAACACAAGAAGAGATGGGAAATCTATGGCAATTCCCTAGCAGCACAACTCAACAACCCCCTCGAGGGCCTTGACAACAACATCATGCCAGCAGAGCCCACAAGCTCTACCACCAGCAAGCTATGGCACAAATGATTCAGCCACCCCGGCAGAAACAAGACCAAGCAAATCCAAGCTCACTACTTGGGTAAGGAAACACAGTTAGAGCACAATGCAAAGGACTGTAACTGTTGCAGCCAGGCAAAGCAAACAAGAGCAAGAATGCCAAGCAGCAAAACAAACTGAGCTGAAGCACCACTGGAATTAGTACACATCAACCTGATGACTGATCTACAGGGTCACCCCAACTACCACCACACACTAGTGGTGGTGGATGACTCATCATCTTACATACATGTGAAACCACTCCTTAGCAAAGCCAAGGCATTCCTGGCTTTAAAGACATGGATCAAAGCAGCAGAGACAGCAACTGACCACACACTCAAGTGCATTTGTAGCAACAACAGATCAGAGTGGTCAAGCTCAGAAGCAGAAGAGTGGAAAAGGCAGGCAGGATTTGTATGGCAGAAAACCACTCCATATGTTAGTACTCAGAATGGAAGAGTGGAATGTATGATCAGGTCCCTCCAAGAAAGAATGTGTGTGATGCTTGTGCAAAGATCAGTGCCAAAAGAACTATGGCCATATGCCATCATGGCAGCTGGACATATGTTAAATTTGACACCCTCTGCCAATACCAACAGGATCCCATATGAGGAGTTTTACCACAAGTCTGCTCAAGGCCTAGCCAAGCACCTGCATGTCTTTGGCTGCCTTGCATGGGTGCACCTCCCTAAGAAGGATCACACAGGCAAACATGGTATGAGAGCAATTCCAGGGATTATGATTGGCTATGACAATGAACACAAAGGCTGGAAATTTTACACTCCAGACTACAGCCCTTCAATATGATGGAGCAACTCAGCCATGTTTCATGAGGCTAAAAGTTGGCATGACCAACCTAAGACACAAAGCCCACTGAAGTTCAGGTTTGAGAACCTAGAAGCCAAAGACCAAAACCGAGAACCAAACAGCAATGAACCCAACCTAGAAGTGGAAGTGCTCAACATATGGGACCCACTCTCAAACACTTATGCTGCACCATCCACCAATAATGACAACTCAGAAATTGTGGTTGAAGACATGCTTGGAGAAGCACAAACAGCTATCCTGAACCTCATGCCAACGATAAAGGAAGCACTTGCCAGCAACGAGGCACAGCAATGGCAGGAAGCCATATGCAAGGAATTAGATGGACTTGAAGTGATGGGAACTTGGGAAATAGTGGACATACCACCCAATGCTAATCTCATTGACTCCAAGATCATCCTCCAGCTCAAACTAGATGCTGATGGCATACCTGTCAGGCACAAGGCAAGACTCATTGCTTGAGGATTTACCCAGTGAGAGGGTATTGACTTCAAAGAGACCTTTGCACCAGTGGCACTGCTCAGTGCAATAAGGGCCCTACTGTCCCTGGCAGTAGAGTGTGATTGGGAAGTCCACCAGCTTGATATCATGATGGCATACCTAAACTCCACACTCAAGCACACCATATATATGAAGCCTCCCAAGGGTGCCAAGGTGCCAGATGGGAAAGCCTACCAAGTTGTAAAAGGGTTGTATGGCCTTAAGCAATCTGGATGGGAATGGAATATAGAATTTGATAAGTTCCTCCAATGTTTGCACTTCAACAGGCTTGACTGTGTGCCATGCATTTACAATAGAGGGAAAGGCAATGACTTTGCAATTGTGATCATCTATGTCGATGATACACTGATCATAGCCCCAAAACTAGAGACAGTCAAATGTATTAAGGAGGAGATAGGGAAAAGGTGGAAGATGGAAGAGGGCAGTGACATGTCACATTTCTTAGGCATCAAGATCTCCAGGGATAGACAGGCCAAAACCATGGATCTAGAACAGACCAGCTATGTTAAGCAACTGCTGGATGAGCATTTGGTCAACTGTCAGAGGAAATCTAGTGTACCACTTCAGGATATTCCAGTCCCAAAAACAATGGCAAGCATTGCAGAAAGAAAGGAGTACCCACAGATTGTCAGCAAGCTTCTATGGCTCTCAAACAGAACATGCCCTGACATCAGTCAAGCTGTAGGAGTCCTCGCACAATATATGACACAGCCATCAAAGGAACACTACCATGTGGCACAAAAGGTGCTCCAATATCTGGACCACACACAAGACACCCACTTGCAGTATGGGAGCAACAAACAACAAGATTTCCTAATGGCACATAGCAATGTGAACTGGGCAAGCAATGCCACAGCACAATGGAAAAGCTCATCTGGATCAGCAGTATTTGTACATGGAAACCTAGTGGTGTGGAAATCTGCATTGCAGTGCTGCATCGCCCTATCGGCAGTAGAAGCTGAATTCATAGCTGCAATGGAAGTGGCCTGAGAGATACTGTTTTTCAAACATCTCTTCAGGGCCATCAGGTTTGACACTGGCACCCCCACTATCTTCTCAGACAACACAGGTACCATCCAGGTAAGCAAAGACCCTGCACAGCATTGGAAGTTGAAACACATTGATACCAAGTACCATTTCATTAGAGACAATGTACAGGATGGGAAAGTGAAAATCAAGTACATTAACACAGCAGAGAACTTGGCAGATGTCTTCACCAAACCAGTTGGAAGGGATATACTACAGCAGACATGAAAGGGGTTAGGACTAATGGCCCTACAATGTGCAACAGCTCAGCAGTCACCTGCCTTGCTGCTGAGGGAGGCAGTTGAGGGAAGTAATTTGCCTGAGGTGCATGAGGAAGCAAGGACTGCTAATGAATGGCATGCATGTGTTATGCACATCAGTTGCCATGACAATTCAGGAGCCAAGCATAAGGACACAACCAGGAGAATGCAATGAGTACATGAACAATGTGAGGGGGGGAGGGCAGCATATCTAGAGGTCATGCTGAGTCATATATATGTACCTGTGTAGCAGAGCATCTGTAGAAATAATAATAACAACACATGATTACAAAGCAAGAATCCTCAACTAGTTCAACACGGCAGAAGACCAATGCTCCACACCTTTCCTTCTTACAATCAACATGTCGACTACTGCTCCGCTCCCAGCGGATGACCACTACGTCAAATCTACTCGCCAGTCCTGTCGCCAGGCAGCAACCGCGCTCAACCTCATTCCGAACCTCTCCGCCATCGACGCCTTCCTCACAACCCTCGATGGTCCCACATACAACCGGCTCCGAACGCAACACGGTCTATCCTTCCCACTCCGTTTCCCCACTCCCACAGCAGAGGTCAACTTCCTTTCCATTCTTGCCCTACTCAATGCTTTCTCTGGTTACCGTGCTGCTTTTCACCGCACGACCGGCATTGGAGCCTATCAGAACATGGTCCGATTCATGATCGCATTGTACATCTCCGGCTCTGGTGATGGAGCAGAGGATCGAATCGTTGGCTCTCCTGCACTCACAGCCAAGGGGATGGCAGGCTTAACAGAGGCCAAAGTAGTCGAACTCTTGGGCGTTAGCATTCATGAGGAGAAACAGCATGATACACTACCAGGGGTAACTGTAGGTCTTCGAGGCGGGCAGATGTTGGATTGTGTTCAGCTTATTCATTCTACCTTGGTAAATGTGGGGAACAAGTTGCTCGAGATAGACCAACCAAGCATCGGTGCGTATGTAGTCTCGCTGCTCAAAGCGACGAAAGAGAAGGAGCTGAAGGATGTAGAAGCGACAGACTACTTGGTCAAAGAGATCTCAACAACCTTTGCAGAGTTTAGGGATACACATACTCTTGAAGGAGGCAAACAGGTCTTTCTCTTCAAGCGAATCTTTTTCCTCTTACACTCGCTACATCTTCGCTTTGGAGGAAAGCAGGATTGGGCGGTACCGAATACCTACAAGACCTTGCCAATGTTCGTGGATAATGTTCTACCAACTTTGTGCGTCTGGTTCAACTTGTTCACCACCCCTTGCCAACCGGCGGCTAAGATGCAAACGTTGTTCGAATGGCTGGCTAAGGCTCACTGCAACGCAGATCTCCCACGCTCAAAGTTGAATACTTCAGAAAAGAACGTCGATGGTCCAAAGTTGAGCATTGACGAGACATACGCTATTCGTGCAGCAACTCTGCATATCGGTCAAGTCATCGTTGAAAGGGCGAACGAGTTGGCCAAAGAGAAGGCCGGTGAATTCCAATGGTTGGCCCACATGAACGAAGTTGATCTCGATGGATATTTATGGGCGGTAGCTAAAGACGATGCAGAGCTACGAAAGGTGCCGAGGTTGGTATTTCCTTCTATCCACTTTTGACCATATCGATCCATGTGAAGCTCTCGCTACAAGATACCCTTCAAAGTTACACTCTATTCTGTAATGTTAGCAAAGCAGGGATCCCGTACAGTTGGTCGATACTCTTTACTTATTTCCAACAACCTGAACCTCATCACACTTCCTTTCTGACGATTGTGTGCACAAGATCGAGTGCAAATTCGTATCTGGGTGAAAAGCATGCATATGCGACCTTCTGAAAGCTACCACGTTTCATGAATCGTTGTAGACGACAAAACAGTTCAGTGCTGAGTGATGTACGTTTTAGAGATGCTTGGATCTTGCTGAGTGTGCTAAGCTGAGGGAAAAGTGCGAGGCTATTCATCCATGCGGGATGCGATGCATGAGTTTTCGAGGCGAGTTATTTGTGGTGCTCATCGCTGACTTTCCACATGGTCCGCGGTAATGGTAGTCGTACGCAAGCAGAACCGCATGACTTGTTGCCTTTTACTGCTATGACCTGATGTTTGCAAACTTCTGGCGACAATCGCTCCGTGTGTTTCCTAGACGCCTACCGAGCTGGAGACGGCTCTACCATTTTCATCTGAACAGAGTCGAAGCATTGAGAGATGCCTTGTTCCATATTAGCTCTCTGGATGCTTTCGCTCGAGTACAAGCCTGGTAGAGCAGACGGCACTGTCGACACAAGCTGTTGTGGCTCCGGAATAGACGGAGGATTTAAAGTGTAGTATGGTGCTGCTACATTAAGAGGCACTTGCTGAAGCTGATTCTGCTGTTGTCGCTCGGAAAGCAGAAAAGGGCCGGCGGTACTTGGATTGTTCATTCCTTGACTCGTGCAGCCAGGAAAGCCCCGTTGAGGTCCGAGGGTAAGGCTGAGTGTGCCGGAAGACAGGGCGGATATGGATGTATCGGGTGAACTGTGCTGTGGTGAGACGGACGCTATGCTGTGCATGTTCTTCAATCGTCCGGCTCCTGCAGCGCTGAAAGAAGACGCTGTCACCATTCTAGGAGGTACCGTCGTAGGAAGAATCTCACCGGTCTGCGCAGACATCTCTGCGGATGGGCGAGGAGACACTGATAGCGAATCAGCAGGTACGGTCAGCTTGGCCGACGCATCAAGAGAAGCAAGTGAGAATTGATCGATGCTCTTTCTGCTGCGGCTGGATGTTGATGGCTGTGTAGCCTCACCACCACGTTTGAGGCCCTGTTTTGTCGGTTTGTAACTACCACCACTGCTGCCACCACCTCCGCTTGTGCTATCGACGGTCAGCTTCGCGAACTGCGATCCAGAGCTCCCATCACGCGAACGTGGATGAAGCAATGACAGGATGTCTTGATCGATACTGAGGCTTTTCAGGGCATCGCTACCTGACTGCCACTTGACGAGAGCCTCGAGGCTAGTCTGTACAGCCCTTCTCAGCTGCTGAATCAACCGAATGCAGCCTGTACCAAAGGTTAGCAAGGTGGAAAGGCATAACGATGGTTCACTGATCGAAGCTTGGACATCCTGTAGACATTCGTCAATGATCTGGGTGTAGTGCATCACTCTGGGCCAGCAATTCCATTGATCGGACAGACCTGGGACGCCTTGACCTTTGCTGCGGATTAAGAGGAGTGCAGCGGTGGCGAGTGTCATGCAGGGTTCTGTAAAGTACTGATACCACCATGCGGAGCCCATGCGGTCAGAGAAACGGTTCTGCATCTTGCGTAGCTCTCGGACCGCAGCGATGGAGCGAAGAGCACTGTTCGTAGCAATGTGTCGGCTTGTAGCTAGTTCCGCATTTGTGATGCGTCCGTTGGGAAAGAAGAATTGGCGGTGGAGTGATTCTCTCTGCCATGCTGTTGTGAGTTGAACCCAGCATCTGCGTTGAGCCCTGAATGGGTCGATCGAGTCGAACGAGAGATCAGGCTTGTCCCAGTTGTAGGATGCATGTACCTGGGACAGAGTGTCTGTGATCTGTTTGTCGGTTTCCATAGCTTTACGATGCAGAGGTGGACCGTAGCATAGGGTGCTCGAGACAAGCTGAGCGATCTTGCCACCCTGCACCTCGAGGAAGGCAAGAGATGCATCTGGTGGTACCCCACTTGAGGACCAGGGAGGAGCATCGCTAGGCTGGTCGACACTGAATTGCGAGTCCACGATGAGCGGCTTGGTGTTAGCGCCAATAGCAAAAGCATGGTCGTAACCATACACGAGCCAGGCGAGCCTTCGTCGATGGTCTAATTCAACGAGTGAGAAGGAAGTGTTGCTGCTAGGGTCCTCGAAGAGCTTGCATGCCTGGGCAGCTCGGATGGTAACGTTCCAGCGCGGCAACTCCGCCGAACCAGCTCCGTGAAGGCCTTGATTGGACCAAAGGGAGAAGCTAGAGAGGTTCGCCTGGACAAGTTCGATGGTCATTTCATCGAGGCGCACACATTCATCGATGAGGGCGTGAATGTGATGAGTGATGAGTGAAAGTGCCTTGACTCGCGGGCTGGAGTCAACGCCCAGCTTGATGAGCTCGTTGGCAAAGAGTTGCAAGGTGATGGGAAACAGTGCGACGATGGTATCGGGAGAAAGAGTCTCTATCGTTTCGCCAATGACACTGGCCAGCAAAGCAAGGCGTGAAAGATCACCTTGTTGGATTGCGATGCCAGCGCTCGAACTGCTGGCAGCCACGCGAGCCTCAAAGCTCTGTGAAGGGAGAATGACCCTGTCCCATAGATCCTTCGTTTGCGCCTCGAGAAGGTCTTGGTTGGTGATGAGGAGCTTCCAGTCTACATGCCAAAGATAGTGCTGAAGGAGTGCCTGGAGCTGAGACCAGTCGGGCAAAATTTGGCAGAAGTCAACCATCTTGGTGAGGCAGCCGCTCTCCATATAGCGTGCCACCGCTGAATAGGACGTGGTGGGAGATCCAGCACTGGAAGAGGCAGTATCGGAGGACGCTTGGCTGTCGAGTTGCGGATCATCCTGCACGTTGAGATCCTTGAGCATAAGATTGATGAAAGCCATCATGGGATGCTCAGGCTGCTGATGGTACATAGATGGTTGTTGAGGATCTGCATCGTCACCGTGACCGTCGCTGCTAGATTCATGGAGGAGCGCATTAATTTCGGCTAGCGATCGCCTTGCTTGCTTCTTTTGCAGAGCTGGCGTGGCCAAATGCGACGCATGGAGACAGTGTGGGTGAAGTGGAGAATGCATGATCAGTCACTGATACAAGGACGATGACAGGCCCATGGCGTTGTAGGTGGCAACTTACTCTGAGGATCGAGCTGGCTGGTGTTGAAAGTCTTGCAAAGATGCTGAGTGCACCTGCGAATACAAGTCGAGCATGGTCTTTTGCGATCGCACTGTCAGGTGTGCGATCATGTGAGAAGAGAGGAGAGAAGAGAGAGGATTTAGAGGCTGTGAGTGTGAAGATTCCAGTGGAAGAATCGGCAGCAATGGCGTCAAAGCTTACCTTGACTTTTCGAAGGTAGCACTCAAGACAGACGGTCGGCTGACCGTGCTTGCGTCTACTGCTCCCGACGGAAGAGGCAGGTGGCATCGTGATTTGTATTGTTCTCGAGGTGTCTCCAATGATCAGAACAATACGAGAGTGGACTCAGGCAGTCTGCATTGAGAGAGACTGCAAGGAAAGACGATTGGAAAGCAAAAGGTCTCTCGCAGAAGTGATGTGGCAGCTATGGATCCACTGTGCCTATGCCTATCAAAGTGCAAAGCTGGAATGGCGTATCGGCGTATCGACATGGGTGCGATGCGAGCGAGACTTCTGCGCTGAGCTTGTGTGTTGCCCAACCAATGGCGTTTGTCCGACTTGATTCGCAATACAGTATCGATACCAGATGAAATGAAGCAGTTTGAAAGGCATGTGGGCTTGGCCTCGTCTCCTGACCTCTGTTGAATCACTTCGGGGTCGGGGCGTGGGAAACAATACTCGCCACGCCAACCTTGAGAGAGGCCAAGCTTTCGCTTTCTTCGAGCGCCGGTATCTTGAGGGAGAGAGTGCGATGTAATGCTTCGCTCGGCAGTGGTGGAGTCGAGTTCGAGGCCGATGTAACGTTTCCGAGGCGAGTCGACAGAGGCTTACTGCGCACCCTCTCGATGAGGTTGTAATCGTAATGATGCAAGTGATGGTTATGATCCGAGTTGTCCTGGGAGAGATGGAATGGGCAAAGGAAAGGGCTTCCGTGAGCATACACGCTTGATTGAACAAGGTAGATGTGGAAGAGAGCTTGGTACTCGCAACGAGGTCTGAGTTGGACTGCCACTCGAATGCTTTGTCTGGCGACCCACTTGATTGGGGTCACTATGCCCAAGAGCGGAAAGATGTGCGAATGCTTTACAAGAGCATCCCGATTCCTTTCCGCACCCTCGGCCACTGAACGCTTTGCAATGCGGTCCAAGTAGCGCTACGATGGGTAGCCTTTCTAGGTGCCCAATCGTTCACCTGAATCGGCGTGAAAAGTGGGATTCTTGCGAATGCTGACTATGAATGCTAAGCCACTTGGTATGCCCAGGGCAGAGAATAGAATAGCAAACAAAGACGGCCGATGTATAACCGAGATGCATCCAGGAGTGATCTTGCTTCAAGGTACAAAAGGAGATGTAAGACGAACAGCAAGATGCTTGCTAAGCCTCCTCAAAGCATTCTACCGAGCCTTCGACCTCGTCATCTGTAGCATGGGTACGAGCGCATAGAGAGCCGCTGTTTGGCGCGGTTCTTGACTCGGCAACGGATTGCAACTTAACGCACTAACTTATCTCAATCAGCCATGCTGTGCATACTTACGGCATCCAAGTTGTAGTGCCTGTATCTGTCTTCACAGCTACGTTGTACTGGATCCCCTCCGATTTTAGCGCCTAAACTGCCTAAAGCCTGCTTGAATGGTCGGCTGGTAGTGGGAAGAAGACGGCTCGCTCATGTCCAAACCCCGGACTCGGTTTTGCTGGCCTGTCTTGGCCAACTGATGCCGCCAGCTCCGAGCTGTAACCGAAGCCGCAGGATTAGAAGCACAAACAGACCGAAACAACTGCTCCTGATCTATCGCCTCGTTCTTCTCACAGGATGCGACACATACACTGAATCGGGCTGATCTCGAAAGATTCGCTCTAGATTGCATTGCATTTCATGAGACTAAGCGCCTTCCGACTAGGACTGGAAAGGATCACACTAAGCCGCATTAGGAGGCTTCCAATTCAACCTCCTACCCACTTGATAAATATCCTCCAACACATCCTCTAATCTATCAGCCGCCTTAAACATCTCGTACATCCTGAACAGTCTCAATGCTGCCAGCGCATCCTCTATGGAATCGTGTCCACCTTCCACGGCTACCGAACCTGCACCCGAAGCAGACTGCGATACTTTGTGCATCGCACTCTTTCCCTCTCTCCCTGGTGTTGAAGCTTGGGAAGCCTGTTGTTCCTGCTTTGCTGTGATCTGGTTATTTGCGCTTGCACCCGATTGAATGTCGATTTTCAGCAAGAACCAAGATAAGAATCGTAAACTTAACCGTCGTGCGTGGTTGGCCGAGTGGTAGAGATCGACGGTATCAATGACTTGAGAGGGGGGCACCAAGATGTTGATGATACGGAAATCTTTTTTGAGTCCATGACCGATGAATATGCATCCCCGATCGACGAGTAGCCGGAGCTTTTTGTAGGCCGATTTCAGAGGGACGACGGTGTGTCGTGATGTTTTGGGGTCGAGGTCGCCAGGCAGGATGCCGGAGAATTTAGTGAGATAGTCGACAACGGTATCGGGAGTGTAGATGTGATCGTCGATAAAGGCTTCTCCTTGCTTTTCTCCCTGCCCTCGAACTACGGATACTCGGGCTAAAGAGAGCTTGGTTGGTCTAATGACTGACCGCGTACCATCTGAGCGGATCTCCAGTTCTTCCTGGTTCAGTGCGACGAATTCGGCATCGATCGCGACCAATGTTCCGGGGCCTGGTAGCTCGCTTTCTTCCAGCAAGCTGTGACGAATTCTCTTCGGATCGCGATGGATTGCAATGTTAAAGTCACGACACAAGATGGTCGGGTCGATGCAAGTTCGACCTTGTCGAAGCTCGGCGATGGGAAGAGGAGGTAGATCTTCGCGTTCGAACATGAGGACTGAGGGGATCTTCCAGCTATTCGGGAAACTGAGCGCTTCCGATTCCGAGATGTTGCGCACCAAGAAGTCGTTGAACAAGTACCAGGGTCCTAGCTGACTTGCTTTGGCTTGCTTACTCTTCTTGCTGGTCGATCCGGCAGCACCTGCCACTGCGTTGGCCATGCGTGGGGTCGTCGCACCAGCACCACCATCAGCGCTGAGCTGAGTAGAGCAAGGCTCGGCTTCGGGAACACGAACAAGGGCGCAAAGATGCGGCTGCTCTTTGTCGACTGAGATCTGCGCTACCATCGATCGCAATTTGTAGATCGCTGGCTGATCACCGAGTGTTGCCTTGGCTCTTTCGACATCTGCTTGTGTGTAGATGGCAAGCACGCGCACATCGTCGCCATACACACCAATTGCGATGCGTGGTGGGAGGTAGCTGCGTCTGCCTTCACTCGCAGAATCGCGCGAGCCTGTAGGCAAGGCAGAGTTGGCTCCGCCTCGACGGTTGTTGTTGTTGTTGTTGCCGAGCATGCCCATGTATGGCATCTTTCCATATGGTTGCTGTTGTTGCTGCACTGGTACCTGTCCACGACCAGGTGCCATGGGAGTCGCCTTGCTCTTACCCTTCTGATTGTCGTCCAACCAGTAGTGCAGATGCTCGGGAGCCTGAATGGCCGCGTTGACTGACAGAAGCCTGGGCAACTCGGACGGGGAAGGCATTACACGACGAGTGCGGAACATGGCTGTAAACTGACATGCGCGACATGGCGCCCTGTTCTGCACCTCGCGAACGAGCGATGCACGCAGCACCGAAGCAAAATCGCATGGCGGCGCAGGCTCGTTCGAGATGGGTCGAGGAGGGTAAATGAGGTCGACAGAGAGCAAAGGGCTGTTGCGGTTCGATTCGCGTCCGCAATGTATGCAGACCGTCTTGGTGACCGTGTTGAGAGCGAAGAGCTTGGCGACTGCAGATGATGCGCCTGATGGAACGGTCGACTCGCTCGGTGGTAGTGCAGATGTTGGCGAAGTTGGATCACCGGGCAGTCTACGTCCGGCTGGTCCTCCGCGGTTGTTGCTGGACGGAGGGCCGAGACCGGGTGGAGCACCAGCTGATGATGCACGGGTCGGTGTGACATCCAATCCACCGGCAAAGTCAGCCTGCAAACCTTGAGACTCGTCGGCCGTGCAGTCCAAGACGAAGCGATTGAGGGTCTGTGCAAGTTGACTGTAAACAATGTCGTTCTTTCCTGTTCCACTTGCACTTGAGACATTCGTCAGGCTATCCTCTCTGTCCATCAACCCGAGACTGGCGGCCTTGTGACTGTTTCCGAATGCACGCAAGAAGTTGGACGCCTGACAGTTGGCACCCTTTGCGTCTTCGAGCATGCGGAACAAGAAACCTGCTTCGCAAAGCAGACAATTCTCTCGCGGGCAGTTTTGCAGGATATGCGCCTTTGCCGTCTCTCTGAAGGGGGGCAGGTAATGAAGAGCTTGCAAATACGAATTGGCGTAGGAGTTCTGGATGTGCGTCTCGAGACCACTGTACTGGGTCTTGTTGTAAAAGTCAAAGTCAAAGTCTTCGACACCAAAACGCGAATACTGAATGGTCTTGAGTCGATAGTAGGAAGGCATTTGACCTTTGGAGAGCATGAGTTCGGCTGTCTCGACGTCTTCCTGCCCTTCCTCTTGGTCGGATGCATCACTGTCGTCGGTGGTCTCCTCGTCAAAGTCCTGTTGTGCATGCGCGTCATTGTCTGCAGCTTCATCTCGGCCTTGTTCAGTCGGGCTATCTTGTTTGGACTGCGCCAACTTTGAGCGAGCTGTTGCGGTTGCGGCGCGTGATGCTGGTCTGCTGTCCGAAGCAGCTTCTCGTTCTGGCCTGGAATCCGTCGAAGTGGAGAGACTATCTGATCCAGCCACGGCTCTCTTCTTCTCTGCTTTCTTCTTCTTCTTATCCGCCGGGGTAATACCTGCAGCGGCAGCTTTCTTACTCTGCTCCTTCTCCTTCTCACTGCGGAAGAGTGGAATGCCGATCTTCTTTCTATCCTCTGGCCTGTGCAATGCACTTGCACGAATGCCACCCGGTCCTTTACCAGATACGACGTTCCTCTTGCCCCTCAAATGCGGTGGCAGGCTGGCATAACCCAGATAGTCGACCGTCTTGAGGTTGCTCAACACAGCAGGGTCGATCTTTGATGGGGGATTGAAAAGTGGCGAAGCCTCGGAAAGGTACTGATCGTAGTCGAAATAGGACATGAGCTTCTCGTTGTAGTGGGGCATGCCAATTGAGGAGAGCGGAGTTTCGGTTGACCAATTGACGAAGGGCGTTGGTTCTGCGATGTCAGGAAACTCGAGCGAGGAGGAATTGAAGGTGTTGAAGCGAAGGTTAGAGGTGTCGGATGAGCTGCTCCAAAGTCGAACGCTGCCGTCAGCTTCACCGAAAGCAATGTAGTCTGCGGAGGGGGAGATGGCAAGAGAAGTGGTGAAGGAGGTGGCGTTGGTGTAGAAGAATCGGCCTTCGCCTGGAGATGCAATGTCGACGATCTGGAATTGACCCTGTGGTGCTGAAACGATGACGGTGGATGACAGTTTCGGGTGGATGGCAAGCAATGAGGGCCCACCAGGAGCTGCGAAGGGGATGGGTACCAGCGCACGCATACTACGAAGATCGTGGACCTTGATGAGTGGTTCTGGAACAGGATGGCCTTGACGAACGGTCCAACCGACCGAGTAGAGGATGTGGCTATCAGCCTGGACATCGACGAGACCACCAGGATGGGCGTGAAGTCTGTGCTCGACTTTGAGGGAGCGAGGATCGCGGAGCTGAATATGACCGTTGACAGTGGCAGCGCAGAGGTAGCGGCCGCTCTTGCGAACGTGGAGGATTGGAGCCTCTGAGGCTACACTTCGGACTAGAGCGCCGGTGCTGTTGTTGACTGTGAGGATGAGATCGTTGTCATTATCGATCTCGCCCGTGTTGGCTGCCGACTGTGACAAAGCGGCAGCAATGATATCGGAGGAAGCAGCTAGTGGAGAAGCACACATGGAGGCCAAGTTGATCGCATCAGCGCCCATGTCTTGGGTTAGCGTTGTCCATTTCGCAAGACCACGACGCTGAGAGCACTTGATACCATTGTCAGCGATCGAGTAGATGTGACGTTCGTCTGCTAGGATGGCTTTGGTTGGTGATGGGCGGGTGGGTAGACCGTGTGCTGGATAAGAAGTATAGCGGGAAAGCTGTGGAGAGTAGAGCGAGGAAAGGATGCCGAAGGATGTGCCCTGCCAGAGAAGTTCGCTGTATGGGTCGAATGCGAGTGCCGTTACGGCTGGGGGCAGGCCCATAGGCCCATTTGGATTGGCATAATGGGCATGCTCGCTCCAGTCGGCCATGTTGGGAGGAGCTGGCGCCTACAGCAATGCCGTGTGAGGGGGTGTATCAGTGCGAACCAGTGTGTTCGGGAGTGTATTCGTTGCAAGTTGGTTCAGAGTCGAGGCGCATTGCTTTGTCGTCGTCGCGGTAGACGGCGCAGTGGTGGTGAGAAGTGATGGCGCGCTCTTGGTTCGCAATGATTCGACCTTGATGCTATTCCACGACCAAGGTGAGTAGCGATGGTGGCGAGTTTTGCAGGTGTCTATGGAAGATGAAAAGGGAGAGAGAAGCAAGCATTTCCTATCGCTGTTGGGACGAGGGTGTCAATACTGAACATGGCGATCCAATATGATGATGTTGAATGACGTAAGCGGATACAAAAGGGATCGGGCCAAATAGATCTGATCGGCGATCGGACAGAGCCGATCTGCCCTAAATAGCAGCGGTACTGTGGCTCTGACTATCGCCGATCGTTCTCAATCAATGGCGCTGAAGCTTCTCAGACAGTTTTTGCGACCTCCAACAATGTTCGACCACCAAAACTAACATTTTCCATTTTAAACGAAGCAGTGAATAATAACAATGACAAGCGTGTTGCCAATTTGCGTCATATTATTCCTTTTCAGCGAAAGTTCTTGCAACGATCTCCTCCTTCTCTTCTCTCCTCGCCACCACCATCATCATCATCATCATCATCATCGTCGTCGTCTCACATCCATCAAGAGGATACGATTTGTCTTTGAACACACATCCGATCCAAGAAGACCAAGGATCTTAGATGCCTGGCACCACCTCAGCAACTACAGATCCCATTCTTGTCGATTCAACCACCATCAACCTGCCTTCAACAACTGCACCCTCTCTCATCACACCCTCACCCACATCAGCAGTCGCTTCCCACCTCTGCACTCTCTTGCTCTCTCGCACCCACCAGCCTACAAGCCAAGATGACGAAAAACATCTCCTCCTCCTCCTTCTCTTCCTCTCCCTCGGTTCGCCAACGCAAGAACAAGGCAGTCGATTCGGTCAAAGATGCTGCAGACCACACATCCAGCGAGTTGCTCAAGTTTGTCGAAACCGATGGCCATTTCTCCCTAGTCCGCAACTTTCATCTCGCTGATGCATTCACCCTGATGAACGCTTTTTGCGGTGCTCAATCGCTTTTCGCTTCTGCGAGGTACTTGATTACTTCCGATCCGAAACATGCTTGGTTGGCACTGTGGTTCCCGCTTTTCGGAGCAATCTTCGACCTGTTGGATGGCAAAGTGGCCCGGTGGAGAAAGAGTAGCAGTATGCTAGGGCAGGAATTGGACAGTTTGGCCGATTCGTTGAGTTTTGGTGCTGCTCCTGCATTTGCTGCTTATGCCTTGGGTTTGAGGGGTTCATTGGATAGTTTTTTCTTGACACTCTTTGTTTGTGCCGGTGTTGCAAGGTTGGCTAGGTTTAATGTCACCGCCGCCACTATTCCACATGATGCTGCTGGAAAGGCGAGGTATTTCGAGGGTCTTCCCATTCCTTCTTCGCTAGTGTTGGTCGCTGGTATGGCTGTTTGCTTGTTGACTGGAAGGATTGAACCAGGAGGTCTTCCGATTGCACTTGCCAAGGAGAGAGGATACATTTCCGGCAACGGTCTCACCTTTACCGGTTCGCTCAGCGAGTATCTGCCTCATACTTTCTCCGCTCGTGGTGTTCCGCTTGGTATGTTTACGATTGATTTCAGTAGTCAATTGGCAAAGGTCTTACAGTTGGTTCCTGGTATGCGGGCAAAGAGTGCCTTGCAGTGGGGTCAAAGTATAGCCAAGATCCAGGGACACTGGTTGGCCTTCTTGTGGCTTGGATGGGCTGCAGCGATGGTGTCTAAGACTTTGCGCGTTCCAAAGCCCTAATCCCCTAACACTATCCTCAACCAAAGGCTGCATCCTCGAAGGTGTGTACACAAAACGAAACACAAGCATAACAATCGCAATGAAAAAGAAAAAAAAAAGAAAAAAAGGAAAAGACATCCATCTTCCATAACACCAAAGCTATGTATGAGGTCGCGATAACAACAAGTCGTACTGTTGCTGAAGGAAAGCCTCTTCGTGATAATAAAACGCTCTCACTTGTCGACCTTCGAACCATCGTCCATCAAGACCTCGAACTGCTTTCCAACCTGCTGCTTCACCTGAGAACTCTACAAACATACGCACTTGGCCTTCCTGCCCCCCTTCCGCACCGCCCAACTGAAAAGGAAGGATGCGTTTAACAATGCCATACTTACCACACTCAGCAGCAATATCTTCTATCAACTCCTCTCTCTCCTCCTCACGCTGCAGATCGGAGAGTGTGATCATGTTGAGCAGGACGATGATGCGTGATGGAACGCCGAATTTGGATAGTTCTTCTTGCTGTTGAGTTTTTTGGTCCGGGTGGATGATCGAGCCTTTTTGGGAAGAGGAGAGGTTTTGTGAGACGGTGAGGGGGGTTGTGATACCTTTGTTGCCGGCTGCACCGATGCCTTGACCTGGAATGTAGCCTTGGGATGTCATGTATCGTTCTGCGAATGACCGGGTGTCATCTTTCCCTGCCGATGATGTGCAGATTGCAATGCGGTTGGAGGGGAAAGAGCGAGTTTGCGACTGGACTAAACGGGCTGCGATTGCTGCTGCTGCTGTTTGTCTCGCCGCTACGTCAAGCTGCGTTGGTGAGGCAGAGCGGGGTTCTGGTGCTGCTCCCGGTGGTGGACCAGGTGGCCCTGCTTCGGGTCCTGTTGGAATACCTTGTGACGCTTGAGGGTGCGACGCTTGAGGGTGCTGTTGCTGAGATAAAGCAACACGCCGTTGATACGCCTCTTCCCCACTCATCGCTAGCCTTTGTTGATACGCTTCTTCCCCTGTCTGCGGCTGCGTCGGGATGGGGTTCGACATTGCTAGGCGGTGAGCGTATGCTTCTTGCCCTGATGAAGGTTGTTTCGCTACCGCTATGGGTGCTGCCTGAGGTGGCGGAGGTGGAATTCCGCCAACGCTCCGCTCCTCCTTCTCTTGTTCTTCTTCATCCCGTCCTTCTTCCTCACCATGTTCTTCCAGCTCGCGAACCCAGATTTGATGCTCCAACTCAGCCTTTCTTCTCTCAAACAACATGGTTTTGTATGCGATATAGTCGTTCGGAATGCGTGGATCATATTCGGAGTTCATGTTCGGACCGGGTGGTGGTGAGCCTCGTTTTCTTTTCCGCTGCTGTAGGTATCGCAATCAAGTGACGAGATCAGTGCATGCTCCACACCAAAGAAAAGGCGGAAAAGTGGGAGCTTACCTTTCGTCTAGCAGCCTTCCTACCAGCGTTTGTAGCAAGGAATCCATTCACATCTTGTTCCTCCCCATCCTCCTCCCATTTCCCTCCTTCGTCATCTCCTTCATTCCACCCCCGCCCAGCAGGAGCATTGTATTGACGCATGAGCATCTTCTCCCTCTCAACCTGCTCCGGCGGTAATAGGAATGGAGGAGCTTCGAGCACAGGATACTTTGCCAGCTGCGCTGCAAGTTGTGTATCGTCATTTTCCGTCGTCGGGAGGGCAAGGGCTGTTAGGTTGAGGTGGGAAGTGTCCACCTTTCCTACGCCCCTTTCACTTCCTTCCTTGATATCTGGAATCGTCTCGGAGCTCTTCCCTTTTTCATCGGACGATGGTGGTTTTGGCGCTACACCAGGTGCCCGACTCAACGCGCCCTTAGGCACATTCTCCACTGCCTCGGAAACAGTTGGAGCTGTAAAAGACGCTACAAACGCAGCATTGCGTCTCGTCTTTGCCTTTGCATTCGTAGCTGCTTTTCGTGGTGCGAAGCGGAGTGCTGCTGACCAGCCTACTCCCCCTTGAAGGCGTGTATGGACAAGATCGAGTTTGGGAAAGAAATAAGGAGGAAGTGAGCATTGATTTGTTCACATCTTTAGAGCAACCTTGACCCACCGCATAGCACCAGAGAGGTAGGGAGGAAGGAAGCGCGGGTGCTTGTTGGAAGTGTACCTGTTGACTTGGAGTCGCTTGTAGCTGAGTCTGGTCTTGAGCTGGGAGCGCTGAATTCGGTGGTGATGGAGGGACCGGCTTGTTGTGATGGGGATGCTGATTTGTTTTCTTGTGGAGGAGGATCTTGCTGGTCAAAGATTCCGGAATAGAGGGAGGCGCCCCGAAAGGTACCAGCTTGGTTCGGTGGTGGTGGTGGCATTGTGGATGGGGCACAGCGCTGTGCTTTTTGTGCTGATCAAAAGAGTGAAAGAGATTGGTGTAGGGGGTAACCAAGGTGTCGAGTTAGGTGTGGTGGGAAAGGGAGTCGGAACACGGTACCCGGAACTCGGATTTCGGAACTCGGGTGTCAAAAAAATAAAAAAAAAGCGGCGGCGGGAATGTTTTCTTGGTGCACGCACCATGCTTACTTGGCTCCTACTGTCCTCCTCAAGTCCTCCTCACTGGCATCTCCAGGAGTGCTGAAAGCTTGTATACATGATGCCATCGGCAACTTCAGCCGGCGCATCAACATCAAAATCAGAATCCACCACCTCCGCACTCGTCCTCTCCACGCTCAGCGCATATTCGGATCTCACCAAACAACTGTTCTCGGCCATTGAAAATCCCTCCTCCCTGCAAAAAGCTCGGACAATATCAGAGCCTCACTCAGACAAAACCTGGAGAGTGACCAACATCACCTCCATCCTGACCGCACTCTCGGAAGTGGATCAACTCTTCTCATCCCGCATCGAGCTCGCTCGTCAACACGCACTCAACCAAGCACGGATAGAACGACTTGAAGCACAAGCAAAGAAACGAGATCGAGAAACACGGCAAGCTATACTAGAACTCAGCAAGATCCATTCTGAACTTTCGGAGATCTCACGCATGTCTCAGGAAGAGGTAGCTTGGATGGAGCGTGCGGAAAAGAGGCCTATTGGACATTCAACACTGTTAGCGTATGCGCAAAGGTTGGCCAAGTATACTAGTGCTCCCCCGGGGTATAAGCTTCCTCAGGTAGCAGCTGCGAGATCGGAGGGTGTGGGGAAGAGAGAGGAAGAGGAAGGGGAAGGGGGAGAGGAGAAGGCGATAAGTTTAGGAGCAGATTACAATCAGTATGCGAAGAGGGCAGCAGCGTATTATGATCCAGCGATACCTAGTATGCCTCAAGAAATGCCCTTCCCTTCGGATGCGATGATGAGGCAAGGGATTTTGAATAGTAGTGAGATGTTGGAGGGTGCGCCGATGGCTGAGCAGCCAGCAGCAGGGGAAGTGGAGATGGTGGAGGATCAAAGCGAGGCGATGCTGGGTGCCGACTTTGCAACCAGCTATTCGCATTTGAGAGAAGAGCAGAGGGAGGAGGTGGATGACGAGGATGCTTTTGACCTTGACCTTAACTAGTTGGCCAAGCGGCCTTGCTCCTTCTTCACGTCGATACTGTTCGTCAGTGCCATCCGCACAAGTATCGAAAGAATAGACCCGCAACTCAACCTAGCTTAGCACTTGCTCGCATACACACTGTATTCCTACTGCAATCACAACAGCATGTTGATGTTTCTTGCCAAGACGGGCGGAGGAGCTGTTAGACCTTTGCTGACTGTACACTCGTGGAGGCGATTTTATTACCGCCAGGTTCTCGTACGGCAGAAGAGGGGGGGATGGCACGTGATATGGATTCGATTTTCGCAGTTTTTCGAAATGCGCAGTTTTTCGGGCATTCAGCAGGCGTAAGAGCAGTGTCAGGAGCAAAAGTTTTTTTCCTGAGCCTCGACAGTCAGCAGGAAGAGCGGGAGAGGATAGAAGAGTGGCGCTCGGTGTTCCTTCCTTCCTTCCTTCTTCTCCTCACGGTTTCAAGCAGTAAGTATCCTGACCCACAGATCCAACTAGCATCAATGATCTCCACCAGCATATCAGCCTCCCCAAATGCGTAGCAGTCGAAAGCTCTGCGGTGGATGACCGCACGCTGCTTCTAGCTTTCCTCCTATCTCGGACCAGCAAATGCTGACCCCTGCCACCATCTCCATCCATCTCCCACGCCGACACTAACAGAGGACACCACTTATACTGGTTAGCAAAATCGTCAGTCAAGATGCAGATCTTTGTTAAAACCCTCACGGGTAAGACGATCACCCTCGAGGTCGAGTCTTCGGACACCATCGACAACGTCAAGGCCAAGATCCAGGACAAGGAAGGAATTCCCCCTGATCAGCAGCGTCTCATCTTTGCTGGTAAGCAGCTCGAAGATGGTCGCACCCTTTCGGACTACAACATCCAGAAGGAGTCTACCCTTCACCTCGTCCTCCGCCTTCGTGGTGGTGCCAAGAAGAGGAAGAAGAAGGTTTACACCACCCCTAAGCGTATCCCTCACAAGCGCAAGAAGGTCAAGATGTCCATCCTCAAGTACTACAAGGTCGACGGTGATGGCAACATCAAACGCCTTCGTAGGGAGTGCCCTTCGCCTGAGTGCGGTGCCGGCATCTTCATGTCGTGGCACAAGAACCGTCAGTACTGCGGAAAGTGCAAGCTCACTTTCATGTTCGAGGAGGGCACCAAGCCTCCCGCTGCTTAAACGCATGTACTGCGCTAGCGCATAGCGCATGCACCACCCACCCACCCACCCTCACCCTTGCCATGTCTCAGGTCGATGACGACCTTTTGATCTCATTTTGATCGTCCCTTAGACTTGCGAGCAATGGCAATGCCTGATGTCTGTCAGCTTTGTTGTTGCACGTATTGTCTAATCGAAATGCACAAATTGTCGTCCTGCGTGGTATATATTCTTATCGTTCGTGTTATCTGTCTGTCTTTTCTTCGTGCTCTTTTGTCTTGGTCAAGTTTAGTCGATCGCACAGACATTCGGATAGTCTTGGTGAGGTCATGACGGTCGTGAGCATTGCCTTTGCGTAGCGATACAAAGACATGATGATACAAAGCTTTGCACTGCGTTGCAAGTGCAGGAGCGAGTGGCAGCATATCAAACACGGAGGTTCTTGCTGACTAGTAGCCACCATCATCGCCCCTACTAAAGGCAGCCGTCTGTCTTCTCTGATTATCCTCGAGTTTGGGACAATCCCTAATGCTATGACCCAAACCACCACAAACTGGACAACTGGTTAACTTACCGTCAGCCCCTGCTCTCGGATCTTGAATGGCTGCTAAGAATGGCGGAATCCTTTGTTTGGCCTCGAGGAGTAGATATTTCAAATCCAACAGTGTCTGTTCTTGCGTATTCGCATTTACAAAGGTCGTCGCTATGCCTGTTTTGCCACTCCTTCCCGTACGTCCGATCTGGTGGACATAGTCCTCGATCTCCTTAGGCATGGTGTAGTTGATGACGTGTTGGATTTCGTTAAAGTCCAAACCTTTACTCGCTACTCCCGAGGCTACCATTACGTCCTTTTGACCTGATTTGAACGCTCGAATTGCGTATTCTCTCTCATCTTGGCTTTTCGATCCGTGGATGGCAACCGCTTCGACACCTTTGAGGAGGAGATAATGTTGGATATCGTCGACTTCGTTTTTGTTATCGCTGAAGATGATCACGGGTGGAGCTGTTTTTTGAAGACATTCGAGGAGGTAGACCATTTTAGCTTCTTGTTTGACGTATTCCACCTCCTGAATGATGTCGAGTGAAGCAGCACCTGCACGACCAACGTTGACGATAACCGGCTTGATAAGCGACTGTTCGGCGAAGTCTTGAATCTTCTTTGGCATGGTAGCTGAAAACAACAACGTCTGTCTCTGTTGTTTGAAGAATCCCATAATATTCCTTACATCCTCTTCGAAACCCATGTCGATCATCCTATCCGCTTCGTCCAAGCAGAGATACTTGCAACAGTCCAAAGTGAACTTGTTCTTGCTTAACATATCCTGCAGTCTCCCTGGGGTGGCAACAACAATATGGAACCCTTTAGACATTGTGTGATGTTGTTCAGCCATACTTATCCCGCCAATGCACAAGAGGACGCCTATCTGCGGATATCCACCATGCTCCACTGCTTCGGCTAGAGCTTTGATCGATTCGTACGTCTGTCGAGCCAACTCTCGAGAAGGACATACGATCATCCCTACTGGACCCTCACCACGGGTGAAGGCGAGTCGTTGTTCTTCTTCTGCTGCAAACATGACTATCGGCAATGAGAAAGCTAGCGTCTTACCTGAGCCGGTGAACGCGATCCCGATCATATCTCTTCCTGAGAAAGCTGTAGGTAAACCCTGCATTTGGATGGGGGATGGTTTGATGATTTTCTTCTGTTCCTTGAGATAGTTTATGACGCACCCAGGAACCTTCATGTCTCTAAAGTTGGTGATCACGGCAGGAATGTCGAGTCCGTCTGTGAGGATATGATTTTTCTCCCGCAACTTTTCGTTCTCCTCGTCTGTTCGAGATCGGATATACGAGGGTGGACGCCAGGAGGTGGTGAGCGGTTCGGTATATTGGATACCTTTAGCGAGTTCGAGATCGGAAGCTAGCTTGCGACGTGCTGCATGGGCTTCTAGGATTCTACGTTCTTCTTCGGCTTCCACCTCCGCTTGTGTTTTCTCTCCCTGTTCCGCCAGTTGCTTTTCGCGGAGTATTCGTGCTTCGTCGAGGAGCGAGCGTTGTGGTCGTTGAGGGGTATCGTCTTGCGGTTGCGGATCCTCCTCTTCAGGCTCGTTGTGGGACATGTTTGCGGAAGAGCCCCGAGCACGAGACTGGACGTGTTGCAGTTGCAGTAGTCGGCGCTGTTTGAGCGGGACAAAGGAGAAAGAGGACGAGGTGGAGGGAGCATCTTGGTCTTGGTCATCGGAATAGCTGTAGTGTGGACGATCGTCTTGAGCCTGTTGAAGCGCTCTGCGACGCTTGAGTGCCTGGACGGCTGACATGGAGGAGCCTCTCCCGCTCGAAGGCTGCGACGTGGAAGCTGTTGGTGCCATCTTGAGCCGCAAATCGTTGACCAAATCGTTGACGATCATGTGTTGCCAAGGGAGCCAAGGCTGAGCTCCACACAAAGACAAGCAAACGCAACGTCCAAGCCGAGTTCCGAGAAAAGAAAAGCTTAGTGGGGAGAGAGAGAGAGAGAAGATCGGACCCGATTTCTTTCCAACTCCCGATTAGATCCCCGATTAGATCCCCGATTTAACCCGATTTCCAACTCGAGATCAACACTTTTTTCTGGCTTTGTGCGACTGTGCTGTGCGTGAATGACAAGAACGACGAGATCAGCTTCAACTACCATCATCAGCAATCACCATCATCAGCATTCACCATCATCAGCATTCACCATCACCGCTTTGTACGCAGTCCGCACCACTCTGCCTTTCTACACTCGCTCTCAAGCGAAACAGGGCTCAATCAGTAGTGGCGTAAAAGTGGCCCAAATCCCCGCGCACCCACCTTTCCGCAAAACACCCCCAACCATAGTCTGACACCTTTTCACCTCTCATCAAGTCGACTTGCACTTCCCTTTCGAACCACAGCAAAGCCTGAATCTCGGACTTACAACACCTCGCACCAATTCCATGCTGCAACCCCCCATAACCCCTCGCTCAAAATGCAAGACGAAGACGCATGCCGAATCTGTCGCTCAGGACCTGAACCCAACTCTCCCCTCTACTACCCGTGCAAATGTACCGGTTCCATCCGATACTGTCATCAAGACTGTCTTCTAGAATGGCTTCAACATTCGCGCAAAAAGTATTGCGAGCTTTGCAAGCATCCTTTCATCTTCCACAAAAAGTATCGCAAAGATATGCCCGCCGATGGCAACCTCCCTCGATATCTCTACCTGCGGCGGCTACTAATTCGATCGGTCCAGGCTAGTCAGCTGGTAGCGAGAGGATTGCTTCTGGCCTTCACTTGGTTAGGGCTGTTGCCATGGATCAATGTCAACGTGTGGCGCTTCATGTTCTGGGCGATTGATGTTGTTACTTGGATGGGAGAGCCTCCGTTTGAGATGGCTGCTCCGCCGCCTAATGCCTCTGCAGGTGCGATCGCCTCTAATGCCTCGAAGCCAGTAGCGGAGAGAGAGGGCAACGTTGGAAGAACACGGAGTGGTGCAGGTGCAGTGGGCAATAGTCCGATCAACATGGAGGCTGCAAAAAGTGCGGTGCCGGCTTTTGTGCAAAAGTTGGCGAACGACTGTTTTCAAGGTCAGGTTTTAACTTGTCATATCGTCCTTTTCTTCGTAGGAGCTTTCTTGCTGAGGGAGTGGATCCTGCAGAATATTCCGCAGAACTTTGATGTTGGCGCTGCTGTCCAACCGGCACCAGTACCGCTAGCTGTGGCTCAACCACGCGATCCGAGAGAACAGATGATGGAGGATCTCAATCATGAACGTGTACAGTTGGAGGATTTCCTGCCGAGAGCACAGGCTGAGCAGCAGATGGCGACACAGCAGCAGGTGCGCGGAAACCAAGAGCAAGAACCAGAGGCAGATGAACGGCCGGAGTTGCAGTTAGATCCGGAGATGCAGAGGGAACAAGCTAGACATGCGCGGATACGGCGCTTGGAGCAGATGCTTGCGAGTGCGGCTAGTGAAGAGCAGGCTGATAAGACTGAGGAGGAGTTAGCTTTAGCGCCGGCAAGCGGGTGGAGTAGAGGGGATCATGATAGTGCCGAGACGGTTCTTGCTGAACCCAGTGCAGAGAGGAGCAGCTCGCCAGCCCAGCAATCTTGGTCTGCGCAAGCGAATGTGCCAGAGACGCTTGGTTGGTCGGAACAGTCGAATGGTATTCAGGATACGGACCAAGATGACAGGCAGGCACAAGCAGATTCTGATGCATCGCATTTTGAATTGACAGATGCTAAGGATACAGCAAAAATGGAAGAATCAAGCTCATCTACGCCTGCAGAGCCGAGTGCATCGACGTCCAATGCAGTTCAAGATGCACAAACAACAGACACCACTGGCGCTGACCAGCCACTATCAGTAGCACAACCCGCTCCCGAAGTCGACAATCCTGCCCCTTCCCAGGCCAACGCAGCCGCTGCTGAAATCGCAGACGACCAAGACGCATGGGAAGACGAGTCCGACCCCGAAGCGGACGCTGCTCCGCGTGACGACATGGCCCTTCGCGCAGCCGCCGCCGCAGTTTTCCCTCCACCAATCGCCCACATCGCTGCAGACCACGACGACGACCACGACGATATCATCGAAATTAACGCTGCCGGCGTTGCCGCCAACGCTGCAGCTGACCCAGACAACCCAGACGACCCAGACGCAGAAGTCGGTCTGGCTGAAGAAATGGATGGGATCCTCGAAGCCATCGGCATGCGCGGCCCCATCTTTGGCATCGTACAGAATCTTTTCCTTATGATCTTCCTTTGCGGGTTTGTCATGTTGGCGTTTGTCATGGCGCCCTACGTTGTTGGCAGGGCGCTTGGGTCAGGGCTCGGGTTGGTGAGGGTATTGGCGATGCCGGTTAAGCTGTTGAGGTATGTGACGGATCCGCTGTTTGATAGGGTGATTGCGGTGGGTGCGAATAAGGTCTGGCCGAGGATTGCTGGTTTGGTTGGTATGCAGAGTCAGGGTGAGGTTGCGGTCGTACAGGCTGCCACCGCTGGTGCGAATGGGTGGTTGCAGAAAGTGCTACCCTCGATGTTGGTGGCGAAGAATGCAAGGCAGGTGATCGCAGAGCAAGCTGCCTCAGCCACGAGAGGTAGCGCTACAGCAGCAATGCTCGTTCGACTCCTTCCAGCCAGCGTGACTACCTCTTCGCATTGGAAATCAGTCTCCGACTCATTCGACATTGCTCTCTCCGCCGGCTTCCAAGGTACACTTCACCGCATTCTCGATAGTATCATCGATTCCTTTGCCCGTCTCGACGCTCATCGCAACGGCACAACCACCACCGACCGAATCTTCTGCGTCGCCTTCGGCCATTTTTACTGGCTCCTCATCCTATTCATCCACCAACACTTCTCGAAACCCGACCTCCAACGAGCTATGGCCCAAGAATCCGCTTTGAAGCTATACATCGATCAGCACGTGCTCATACTTAAAGCTCTCAGCTTCATCTTTATTGAACTTGTCATCTTCCCGCTGGGTTGCGGATTGCTCTTTGATATCTGCACCCTGCCGTTTCTCGCCGAGGCTAGTGTTTTGGGTTGGCCGGAAAAGGTTAGGACCGCACCGTTGAGTTTTGCATTTACAAGATGGATGGGCGGGACGATTTATATGTTCGTCTTTGCCCAGTACGTTTCCGCGACAAGAAGGGTGTTGAGGCCGGGGGTGTTGTGTTGGATCAGAGATCCGAACGATCCAAGTTTCCACCCGATCAAGGAGATTTTGGACAAGAAGAGTTGGACTCAGCTTAGGAAGATTGCTGCTTCCGCGGTTATGTATTCTGCGACCCTGGTTGCTTCGATTGGAGTCAACACGTATGCGATGAGGTATCTGTTGGGAGGGTTACGTTGGCTACCCTTGAGATGGAAGCCGTGGGGTGTTGGCGTGGAGGTTCCGGTGGATTTGTTGATTGCACATTTTGTGGTGCCTTGGTTGACCGGTAAGATGGATCCGGAGAAGACGGCGGAGAAGGTGATGGATGTATGGTGGGAGACGATGGCTAGGGGGTTCAGGTTGAGTAGTTACTTGGTAGGGGGGGAATATTTGGATGAGAGGAAAGTGAGGAGGGGCGCGGGATGCGTGCAAGGGGTGAAGGATGCGTGGGGTAGGATGGTTGATTTTGGGGTGAAGAGGGAGGCTGCGGGAGAGGGGGAATGGGTGGAAGATGGAGGGTTGTGTAGGGTCCCAGCTGATGATAAGGCTATTACGACAGGGCCGCTGATTATTCCGTTGGATGCCGAGGGGAATGCGGTAACGGAGAAGTTGGCTGAGGCGATAACGAATCAGGAGACTGATGCTGAGAAGCATACTCCAAAACCGACGTATACCAATATCTACCTTCCGTCGCATTATCGTGCCCGGATCGCAGCGGTGTTGACGCTGCTGTGGCTCAGTCATTCTGCGCTGTTTATTCTGGGCATTGGCGTTCCGCTGTCCCTGGGACGTGGGATTGCAGCGATGGTCAAGGGCAGGGAAGGAGCGAAGGAGGTTCATGATTTCTACTCCTTCACCATCGGTTTCACCCTCCTAATGACGACGGTGAGGCTGGTCAAAGGAGCACGAAAGATGTGGCTTCGTCGAATCAGGCGTGCTCGAATGCACAGGACCACTCCCACGGTCTACATCGCTCTCCATCTCATGGTCAAAGTCAAGCGAGTGTTGAAAGCTTTCTTCCTCCTCGTCGGTCTAGCTGGAATGGTCCCACTCATCGTCGGCCTCCTTATCGACCAATATGTCGTCGTACCTTTTCGATACAAGTCCACCCAACTTCCCGTTCTAGCTCTGGGACAAATCTGGGCTCTGGGCATCATCGAAATGCGTCTACTCTTCTCCATAGTCAACTTGCTCGGGCGACCTCACCCAGCAAATCGAAATCGAGGTCCAATCGGTTTGTTCATCGCCGCAATGAACTATGTTGTGGCTGGTGGACTCTATCCCAGGCCAAGAGTGAGGGTTGCTTGGACGAGGATCGTCCTCCCTCTTGCATCTGTGGGGGTGGTATTGCTGTTAGGGCCGATAGGAGTGGCAGGTTTGTTGGCAGAGAAAGGGTGGGTGAAGGTGGCAAGTGGCGAGGAGGAGCAGTTGCTTCTGAGGAACGTGTATGGCGTCGTGCAGAGTATCGTACTGCTTATCGCGGTGAGGGCTGGTGTGAGGAAAAGGATGGATAGTTGGACAGAGTTGTTGAAGGATGAAGTTTTCTTGGAGAGTACTGAGTTGAAGAACTACGAAGAAAAGGAGGAGAGCCCCATCAATGCCGCTGCGGAAGCAACGTTGGTGGACAGGAGCGCAGATGAGTATGCGGCTGAAGGAACCTTGCCTGATGTCATGTTCCGCTAGTCGCACTCTTGGCTCGCCTCGCTCACAAGGGCGCATGTATCACCTTACTATCCCATCACAGTCTTAATCGCAGCGAACACAGCCAAGGAGGAAGAGGTGTGACGTCTGTCATTCCATGGGTATCGATGCTAGAACAAAGGTTTGAACCGTTTCCTAGGCATTCCGCCTCTCTCGTCATCTTGTTCGCTGTCTGCGTCTGAATGCGACTCCGTACGAAACGCATCCCGTTGATGTTGTTGTTGCTGCTGCTGTGTGGGGGGAGCAGAACTGCTTTGGCTTGGCAGAAATTCACTAGGATCTCCACCTTGGGCGACCGGTGTTGGTTGGACGAATGTTTGTTCTGGTTCCCTTTCCCCTGCGGACTCCTGTGGGGTTGGTTGCAGTGACAGTTGCGATGCGCCGGGGAAGAAGAGTGGTTGCGTTTCGTCGGCGTCCCCTTCATCTTCGGGGTGCTTTGCGAGATGTTGGGGATGCGGGGTTGATTCTGTGGGTATGGCGTGTGCGAGTGGGGGTACTGGTTGAGGGTGAGACGGAAGCGAAGTTTCGCCTTGCCCTGAAGCTATGGATGCCGATGCTTGTCGATGCGGCTGTTTGATCCTTGAAGCAGAAGCAGCGATAGGTCTCTGTTCGTGCTGTTGTGGAGTTTCTCTTTGTTGGCCGTGTCCCTGCTCTTGTCCAGGATCATCTCGTACCTCGGTCCCCCCTCCAGCATCGGTTCGATCCCCTCTAGTAGTAGCGATCACAAACTCCCCCGCCACACCTCCACCTTCACTCTTCATCCTAACAAACAGTGGTTCATCTCCATCACTGAAATTCACCTCTAAGCCTGTTCCCCAACCCTCGGCCAACGCCACGGTCGCTTTAAACTCTCTTAAACTAAACGTCAATTTGGCCTCTTCTAGTACTGCATACTCTTTGAAATCCTCTGTTGCAATTTTCACTTCTGTTGCGATACATTTTCTAATCCCCCCTCCTGCGCCTGTTGTTGTGTGCGTGGGGATCTCGTCTTCTTTGCTTCGTGCGATGCAAGAGTTGGGGGCGCAGTGGAGTGTGATCTCCCCCGACCGGGAGGAAGAGGAGGAGGAAGGGGAGAGGAAGTGATCGAGCCATTCGGAGGCTGTGGAGGGGTGGATGCAGAAAAAGTTGGGTGGGTTGGGATCGGCGGTGGGGAGAAGGCCTCGTTTGGGAGAGTAGGTGAGGTTATGTGATTTGGTGATGGAATGGTGGCAGTGGAGGGTGATGGTGAAGCGGTGGATCGGGGCAGAGTCGGGGCTAAGGGACAGGGATAGTCGTTCGACTGCGCGACCTCGCGTGCGGAGGATTGAGAGGATGGACTGTAGCATCAACAGATAGCGGATCAGAGGAGAGATGTGTCAATAGCAGAGATAGGGTGAAAGAGGCTATGTGGGTAGAAGGATGGGACGAACCTTGAGCTGGATCTGACACTCCAACTTGGACGAAGATTCGGTAGTGACAGAGAGGAAAAAGTCGGGATCAAAGACGAACATGCAAAAGGCCGAGTTGGTCGGATTGATTGCTGACAGTCGTATCTAAACGTCCAACACAGCGATTCGATGCTATTTGTATCAGCTTTTGCCATGGAGGCATTGGTAAAGAGAAGTGTGGTGTGGGAAGCGTACCTGAGACTGTCCACCAATCTTTGGACTGCATTGTAACCAGAAAGTCTCTGAGAATCGGCTCAAGCAGTGTAAGGCGCTGTAGAAAGCTGTTATATGCGATGGGAGAGATGTCAGCTCTTTTGTATCGGGTCTGCTTGGATGGTAAGGGATGTGACCTACTTTTGATGTCGCTGGCCGAGATGAGGGCGTTCATCGTTGGCACCTCCAGCCGAGCTCGCAGTGATTATCTGACGATTGATGGCACTGATTCGATCCGGACAGCTGGAGCTATGATTTCAGGCCTTTCTGGCTCGGTATTCTCAAAGGACGAGGTCGTGAATGGTGGCCAAGAGCAAAGATGAGCAGAGTGGCGGTGAGGAGGATGGCTGAGTCGCAAGCAACGAAAGTGTTGGTCTTTTCCGCCTCCACACACAGCCCTTTTTGACAGCTCGCGTAAATTGCAAGCATAGAAAATCATGGTAGGAAATAGCGGCAGAAAAAAGCACCTCGATATTCTGCTCAAGATACATAATCATAACAGACATTGTCAAAGGGCAGCAGCCATCTCAAAGGCGTGGTATCATTGAATGGTCGCAGTACAAACATGCAGAAAGGAAAGAAGATGGCACATGTCTTGAGATTCGCAGTAGATATGAGATGCTGAAGCCAACATGAAAAGAGACGTAAGGAGGATGAGAACAAGCCTAAGGCTGCTGCTGCTTGCTGCCAGCCTAGGCTATGTTCCAGCCGAGACGCTCGCCCCAACCACCGTGAGCGATAGCGTTGGCAATCTGCTCTACGTCCTTATCACCACGTCCACTCAAGGAGACAACAATATCCTGATCCTTCTTCATCGTCTTGGCAATGTGGAAAGCGGCCCAGAGTGCGTGCGAAGTCTCGAGCGCGGGAATGATACCTTCCAACTCGGTGCAGAGCTTGAAACCACGCAAAGCCTCTTCATCGGTAGCGGCGGTGTATTCGGCTCGACCGCTGTCCTTCAAGAAAGAGTGTTCTGGACCGACACCTGGGTAGTCCAAACCAGCACTGATCGAGTGTGTTTCGGTGATCTGTCCAAACTCATCCTGCAACAGATATGTCCTCACACCGTGTAGGACACCGGGAGTACCCTTGCTGAGGGTAGCAGAGTGTCGGTTGGTATCGATACCGTCACCACCGGCCTCTACACCGATGAGACGAACATTCTTGTCCTGGACGAAGGGGTGGAAAATGCCGATAGCGTTGGAGCCACCGCCGACGCAAGCAATCACGGCGTCGGGAAGCTTGCCCTTCTTCTCCTGAAGCTGCTGCTTGACTTCCTTGCCGATGATCGACTGGAAGTCACGCACGATGGAGGGGAAGGGGTGGGGACCAATGGCACTACCAACAATGTAGTGCGTGTTGTGGAGGTTAGTAACCCAATCACGGTTAGCCTCGTTGATAGCATCCTTGAGAGTCTTGGAGCCAGATTCGACGGCAACGACTTTGGCACCGAGCATCTTCATTCGGAAAGCGTTGAGCGATTGACGTCTCACATCCTCGGATCCCATGTAGACGACGCACTCCATGCCGAACTTGGCACAAGCGGTGGCGGTGGCTACACCGTGTTGACCGGCACCAGTTTCTGCGATGATACGCGTCTTACCGAGACGACGGGCGAGGAGGAGCTGACCGACAGCGTTGTTGATCTTGTGCGAACCGGTGTGGTTGAGGTCTTCGCGCTTGAACCAGATCTGGGCTCCACCGGCAGCTTGGGTCATGCGATCAGCGGGGTAGAGCTCCGAGGGTCGACCAATATACTCGTAGTAGCTTTCGAACTCTTGCCAGAATTGAGGGTCTTTGAGGGCGTCGAGGTAGGCCTTTTCGAGTTCCTGGTGAGCATCAAAGAGTGCTTCGGGGATGTATTGACCACCGAATTTGCCGAATCGAGGCGGTCGAACTTTGCCTTGAGCGTCAAGGATGGTGTCGAAACCAGGGACGGGAGGTCGGTCAGCACTGACAACACGATCGACTTTGGGAACGGGGACGGAGTCAGGCTGATCTATCACCTCGTTAATGTTGAGAGGCTGCTTGCGTTGAATACCGCCCTCGTCCTTGCCGGTGATCTGGGCACAGTAGCTGCGGGCGGCCTCGACACGAGCAGCAGTGTTGGCAGGAGCTTGCTTGAGCTTGGCTACCAACTTGCTACCAATAACGACACCGTCTGCGTGCTCTCCGACTTGGACGAAGTGCTCGCGTGTCGAAACACCGAAACCGACGGCGAGAGGGATGGAAGTGATGCTGCGAATTTTAGAGATGAGGTCGGGCAAAGAACTGGACACGGTGGTTGTAGCACCTGTAGTGCCCATCTTGGAAACGACGTAGATGAACGAGTCTGCCAAGGAAGCAAGGTGCTTGATACGCTGCGCAGAGGTGGAAGGGGCAATGAGAGGAACATAGGAGAGACCGTACTTGGTGCAAGCGGCGCGGAAGTCGGCAGCCTCCTCAGGTGGAAGGTCGACCATGATGAAACCGTTGGCACCGGCAGCCTTGGCATCTAAGACGGCCTTGTCCTCACCGTAGGCGAGTGTGGGATTGTAGTAGCCCATGAAGAGGACAGGTGCTTTGAGACCTCTTGAGCGAGCCTGGCGGACGTACTCGAGACATTGGGTGTAGCCGACACCCTGTTCGAGTGCGACCTGGTTGGATTCCTGGATGGCAGGACCGTCAGCTTGAGGATCCGAGAAGGGAACACCGAGCTCGATGACATCTGCACCACCTGCCTCGAGACCAAGCAAGACATCGACAGTGTCTTGCTTGGTAGGGTAACCGGCAGTGACGAAGCTGACGAAAACAGCCTCGTTCTTGGCTGCCTTGGCGGCGAAAAGGGACTTGATCTGGTCGGTCATCGTTGCCAAAGTAGTGTATATGGTCTCTTGACTAGGCCGAAAAGAGGTGACTGTGAAATTACGAAGAGATGTTGCGACTGCCTACTTTCGATACGGAGTCGAGAAAGCTGTGTGTGTGGATCGAAGAGTAAAAGTGGTTATAGGTGCGAGCTTGGTGGCTGCGAATGAGATACGCGGAAGCAGACGCAGGGACGAGATGGTGACGGTGGTGTGGAGAGATGAAACAGCGATGGGAACAGCAAGGGCTTGTGACCACCAGCCGGCGACCTTGAATCAATGGCGGCCGGTGTTGTTTTTCTTTGCAATCTTACAACCGAGTCACACAATCGCAGTGGGGTAAAACGGCTTTCTCGTTTCTTCTTGGCTCGGAAGGCAGGAAATTCTCTTTTTCTGTGTCTAAGAAAAGAAAGCGGAGAGAGCTGTGTATCATTTGATAATCATTTGATAATCATTTGATAATTACGTTTCGACTCGCAACCGCGTTGGATCACCGATTTCCACAATTTTGCAACGGATCGGCAGATTCTCACCTTGGTCGGACACCGGCGGCTATTCTCCTCTAGACAGCAGGCTCTCGTCTTTCATCGCTGGATGGAGCGGGGAAGCAGCTGTCAAAACGCATTCGCGAACTCCTTGTTCGCCTCACCTCGACCATATCGAGAATTGATCTCGCGATCAGACGATGGGGAAGCACTCTAGACTCAGACCATGAATCTGACAGCAATGCTTGCATGAGAGTCAAGTCAGCGAATGGCAGTTGATTAAAGGCGAGTTGATGGGCTCTAGAGGGCTCCAAGGGGTTCCAGGAGAGCTTTTGCTCAAAGGGCGCTAGATATGCTAGGCAGGTCTCGTTCCTCGCTCACCGCAAGCTCCTCCGTTGGCACCACCCTCCTAGCTGGGCAGCACTTTATCCCACTCTTGACCTTTGGTCTCTACTCGATGTTTCCTTGCCTCATTTCTCGCTTCACTTATGTCTGTGCGGTTGCTTCTTCGTTCTCGCTTCTCATCGCTAGTTTCGCCAACTCGGTAGCTTTACTGATCCTTTTCCAAGGAATCTTGCTTGGTATTTTCGGCGGCAACCTCTTCACAACCGTCATCTTGTGGTTGCCTGATTGGTGGGATGAGACGCGGTTTCGCAATAGCACTCATCTTCGCCGGTTCTGCCATCGGAGGCATTCTCTGGCCTATCATCTTCACTCATCTTCTCGAACGAATTTGGTTTCGATGGACACTACGCACAGGCGCACTCATCCAACTCATCGTTCTCATCTACCGATTCGAAGAGGCCTTCACCTACCCCAACGCTTCCGATATCGTCTGCTTGTGCTTGAGCTCATCTGCTTAATTGCAGTTTAACCCCTGCATGCTCCAGCCTTGTTGACAGGATAGCATGCGTCCACAGAGTAGACGTACAAAACACACAAGGTATAGCCGTCTCATCGTTGCATTGTCACCATATCCATCCGCTATCTGTACACACCCTTCGTCGTCGCCATACGTAATAAAACCGCGTCCTACCATCCAAGTCTGTCACTCCTTCCAACAAAGGTCAGATGGCAGACAGGGAGGACGAGAAAGCGGACGAGGTCGCTCGTCTACGTTACCCCAGACAAAGCGAGCGGCCTTCCTCACACTTTCTCCAACTTGTCAGCCTTTGTCAGAAGAGGGAGCACTGGTAACATGCCACAGAGGCCAAGAAGCAGTTCCTTCTCGATTTTGCAAGCACAAACGCGGCACAATCACGAATTAGGGGTTGAGCAAGGACAGTACTGTACTGTATTGCACAAATGTTTGGGAACAGAAGCAAGAAGGCGCAGAAGGAGAACAAGGGATATGTGCAAAGGTCATATGTTGGAGTGCGGAGAAAGAGGCTGAGTCTCGTGAGAGAGCATGTGATTGTGCCTAACCTAAAGAGTTGCAGTGTTGTCCTTGCCGAGGTCAGATCATTTAGGAGCACGCTCCAGTACATCTTTGAAACGGTCCAACTTCCAAATGAAGCTGCGATCACGCCCTTTACTGCTGGAGAAGGCATCTGAGGCATCAATGATAGTGGGTTTCTCCCAGTTCTTGTTGTGTTCCCATAGGACGCTGACGTACCCGTCCTCGCCAAGTTTTTCTTTCAAACCCATGTCCTTGCCCAGAGCGGTGTTGGGTCGGATGATGCTATAAAAGTAGTGTTCCTGGGCACTTTCACCAACAGACCTGACCCCATGCTGCTTAGCAAGCTCGAGAGCTCGATTAGCAAAGGAAGGATTGTCTGAAAATTTTCTCCGGCCTTTCGAAAAGTAGGTATGTTCTCCACTACTAAGAGCCTTTATTTGATCTTCCTCCGCTGCAAGAAACATTTGGTTGTTTACTTCTGGTATGTAGACACTGCCACTGCCACTCGAGCTGGAGGCCCCGGCCGAAAGAACTCCTACTGCATGGATGGCCACCAGGAGGAGTAGGAAGACAATACGGGTGTGACGGGGAGCCATGTTGTAGAGCCGAAATGTTTGCGGATGTAAGAGACGGAAAGGTAAGATGAGAAATGAAGATAACAATTAATATACGGCGTTATCGGGGTCACGATCAGACTCCCTTTACCACAGCCGTATGTTCTATGTAATGCTTGGTTTTCATGATGTGAGACTGAATGACAAACACATATATATACTCCATTCACTGCTCTGGTCCTATTCGAGGCAGGATGTGTCTCTTCATTTGTACTCCTGTGTTGCTATGATACCGGGTGCCACTGTGCTGTCACCATGACAACAATTACGTACCTCATTGTACTTCTCGCTTACGTGAGCCTCCCGTGTCTCAATGTCTCGGCCGTAACATGTGCATCTTACTTGAGATGCCGACGCATCTTCAACTCCCCCCTTCGGCGGGATCTCCAGTCCTATCATCCTAGCCAATCGTGAGGTGTTAAGACCCTGTAAGGGTTTTGTCAAGACATCTGCAACGTTGTTTGCCGTTCCGACATATTTGATTTCCACATCGCCCTCTTGTACGTGATCGCGAATGAAATGATACCGTGTGTCGATGTGCTTTAACTTCCAATGTTTGGCTGGATCTTTACTCACCTGTATGCACCCCTGGCTATCTGTGTATAGTACGGGCCGAACGTCCGTGGTCTCCAAATCCCGGAGCAAATATGAGAAGAATAAGGTTTCTCGTACCGCTTCGGAAGCGGCGACAAACTCTGCTTCGACTGCCGACAATGCCACACACTTCTGAACGTGTGATTTCCAACTCACTGGACACCCATATACATATGTTATCGACCCCGAGGTGCTTCTTCGTCCATTTGTGGGGTCGGATGCCCAGTTTGCGTCGGTATACGTCGTTACCGGTGTATCCGAGTGCTCGTCTGTCTCCCCTCCTAGGTGCAACTGATATTCGTTCGTTTGGTTCAGGTACTTTACCACGTGGATGGCTGCCTTCCATGCACTGTCGATCGGGATCGACATATATCGCGCCAATACGCCGACGGCAAAGGCAATATCTGGTCGGGCTGTGTTGGAGACCCATAATAGTTGGCCGACCAATTCTTGATACTTCTTTGCTCGCTGAGGTTCACATCGCTCGCCTCCGGCAACGTTCGCTACACTCAGCATGGGTACCCAAGATTTCTCGTTTGCTCCTCCTAACCATTTGTTCACCATTTCCTTGATGTATGCCGTTAGACCCAGAGATATCCTCCTCTGTCTTCTATCACGTGTGATCTTGATACCCAGAAATTCTTTGACCCTTCCATTGTCTTGCGTCTCCCATTTGTCCATGATCTCTCGCTTTGCGCGATCTACTTCATCACGACTGGGTGATGTTATTAGCATGTCGTCCACGTATGCTGTGATGATCGTGATCTTGTCGCCTGTCCCTCTTGAGTATAGGCATGGTGCGCTCGGCATGCAATGGAATCCGATCGTCCGGAGATGTGAGTCTAACTCAATGTTCCATTCTCGGCCCGATTGTTTCAGACCGTACAGTCCTTTCACTACCTTCAACACTTTTCCGGGTGGCATTTCGATTCCTACTGGGGGCTTGAGGTATACATCATGGTGTATAGTGGAGTTCAGGTACGCTTGCTTTACGTCGATAGAATCCATTTCCCAATCTCGTACTGCTGCGACAGCGATCACCCCTCGAATGGATTGGATGGGTGCTACTGGTGCGAAGACCTCTGTATAGTCGATGCCCTCGCGTTGAGTGAAACCTCGTGCCACGAGCCGGGCTTTGAACTTTGTCGGCACGAGGTTTGCATCGGTTTTGATCTTGAGTACCCAACGTGTGTCGACAGTATTTGCACCCTTTGGGAGGTCGACTATCTCCCATGTGCCCATCGCCTCCAATCCATCCAGCTCCTTTCGCATGGCCTCCTCCCAGTGTTTTCTGTCCTTTCCACTCATTGCTTCATGTATGGTTGGGTCCAGGTTCTTTCTCCATTCCGGTCGCGTCGCTACGAGTCCATAGAATTCGCTGTCAATTTGAGTTTCGGCGATTGGTCCTTGTTCCATCACCTCCGCTGTTCCTTCGCTTAATCTTTCTTCCGAATCTGTCTCCATATCCATGTATTCTCGTAGTGGCTCTTCATCTGTTTCGTCGAATATATTTTCCTTATTGTATCCTAGATCTTCGAAATTTTCCTCTGTCATCATCATTGGGGGTGCCTTTGTGTCAACCGGTCGCCACTCTGTTCTGTCTGACCAGCACTTTGATTCCATGAATTTTGCTGAGTTGCTCCAGAAGATGTTCGGATTGTAGTCCGGGCTGTAGAAGAGCCAGCCCTTCCTTTCTAGACTGTACCCTAAGAAAATGGATGCGACGGCTCGCTGGTCCAGTTTCTTGTTGTCCCGTTTAACTTTGGGTACGTTTACCCATGCCAGACAACCAAACACTCGTAGGAGCTTTAAAGCTCATTCCGGCGACTTGCCAAACATCGCTTGATAAGGGAATTCATTATCAACGCTCGGAGTGAGGTTTATTTTGAACGCCGCAGCTCTGATCGCGTATGGCCAGAACTTCTTCGGTAGTCTCCTCTGCATTAGCAACGTTCTCATCTTCTCTCCAAGGGTCCTGTTCATTCTTTCTACCCGTCCATTTTGTTTGCTGTTGTACCCTACGGTGGTTTGCCACTCTATGCCCTTTTCTAACGACCATTCTAATGCATCATTGCTTTTCCATTCCGTTCCTTGATCGGATCGGATCGCTTTTAGCTTCCGATCCGTCTGTGTCTCCAGGAACGAAACAATCCTTTTGAGTTGCATAAAGGCATGACTCTTTCGTGTCAATGGCTGTGCATACACATACTTGCTATGATCGTCGACCAGCACCAACGTGCATGTGTACTCCGTCACGTGGGACGAGTCTATTATTAGATCGACGTGGATAAGATCCAGGGGCCCTACGGCTCTTTCGCCGCTACCTTTCCCCATCCGAGCGCTTGTGCTCTTGGATCGTACGCACTGCTCACACGTCAGAGCGGTGTTTGGATCCAATTTCATGGTATGCTTATCCTTTAACTTGGTTGTGATCGCCTTAGCTTTATCTCTTCCTGGGTGCCCGAGACGCTCATGCCATAGTTGTTGTTTTGAAACTTTCGGCTCATTCTCAATATGCTCGAACTCCTCATCAACACCTTCAAACAATGGTGCTGATGTGGCCATCGCGCTTTCTTGCCATGTGTCGCCTCGGAACTCCAGAAGTCCTCGCTCGCGATTCTTTGCAATCTTAAGTGTCATGCCGTTTGTTAGAAAAATTTGGCCGCCGGTTGTGTCCAATATCACTCGTGCTCCTTCATCCGTTAATGAATTTGTTGACAGAAGGTTAACATTAAGGTGCTTTACATACAATACATTTTGCAGAGAGATTTCCCCGTAATCTGTTGATATGCTTGCATCTCCTATAGCTGCCGCTTCCAAGACCTCGCTTCCGGCGGTAATTATCCGCTTTCGGCAAGTTCTCGGGTGGATGAGCATGCTGTAGTCGTTCACCATATGGTAACTCGCCCCCGAGTCCAAGATCCAATGAGCTGTTTCTTTTGTGTTCGAGGGGTCCTGCCATTTCATTGGGAGGGTGAGGGAGCACCACGCTTCCTATTTAGGTTCAGCGAGGGGGGAGTCCTTGGGAATGGTAACCAAGGCGTCGCATTGACTGATACCATGTCCCGGTCGCTTGCAGACCCAGCATCGGATTCGGCGTGACTTGCTTGCGTTCCTCGAGCTCGCGTGGCTGTTGTCGGCTTCGGCTTCGGTCTCTCCGGCCCGTTCGTTTTGATCGTCGTTGCCGGCGGTTCTAGCACTGGCTTGTCGAGGGTCGATCCTTTGTGCGGGGACGCTCTCGACAGCGGTCTGCCGGATGCTTAGTGCGGTGGCAAGGGCGTTGAAATCGATTTGATGGACGGTGGCAACCGTCTCCTTGTACACCGGATGCCGGATCGTGCATTTCTGCAGAGCCGAGAACAATGTATCATCGGCGAATGGTTTGCCGAGGAGGCTGCTTTCGGTTTGTATGGACCGGATCTCTTGAATTAGCTTTCTGGCGTCCGAGTTAAACATCTTTGTATCGTTGAGTTGTGAGATAAGCGCAAGTCTGTGAGACGTCTTGGTGGCTTCATTCGTGAGACCGTTTTCGATCTTTCTCCACACTTGGTTGAAAGTAAGGTACTCCTTGATTACATCTAGAACGAGGTAATTTACATTGTGTTCTCCGGTAGTGTCGATTGTTCCACGCAGGGCGTTGATTAAAGCATCGTCGAGGGAGCGGCTCCATTTCGGGTGTTTCTTGTCGTACGTTCCCTCGAGATGTTTCATCGCATGAGGCACGGATCGGAGGAAAGATTTCACGTGGGCGCTCCAGCTATGATAGTTTCGTGACGTGAGCTTTGGCACGGGTTCGAGGAGCTTTGCTAGGGTGCGAAAGTTATATCGCTTGTCACCATCATCAAAGTCGGAGTCGGAATCGGTGTCTTCGTCGGCTTCATCATTGATGGCCTCCAGCTCGTTCTCGCTCGTGGCATTATTATCGACCCGAACCTGGGTGTTCTTGCCTTTTCTGCCTCCTTTGGTCCTCGTTTCGGTGTCTTCTACCATGGTTGTCGGCGAGTTTCGGTTAGCTCGGTGATAGCTTCTTCAGACTCTTAATCAAATGAAGATAACAATTAATATACGGCGTTATCGGGGTCACGATCAGACTCCCTTTACCACAGCCGTATGTTCTATGTAATGCTTGGTTTTCATGATGTGAGACTGAATGACAAACACATATATATACTCCATTCACTGCTCTGGTCCTATTCGAGGCAGGATGTGTCTCTTCATTTGTACTCCTGTGTTGCTATGATACCGGGTGCCACTGTGCTGTCACCATGACAACAATTACGTACCTCATTGTACTTCTCGCTTACGTGAGCCTCCCGTGTCTCAATGTCTCGGCCGTAACATGTGCATCTTACTTGAGATGCCGACGCATCTTCAACTATGAGGCTACTCGACTGTATTTAAGCGCTGTCACGGCTGCTGCTCGCCCTCGATAAAGTTTTGCTCACAGTGCCTCTTGGTCTTGCCGCAGAGCATTCCACTCCGCACTTGTCACTTGCCACTTGCCACTCGTCGCAAGACACCATCGCTAGACCTAGCATTGTCTCACCGTCTGCAAGTAGGATTGAAACGCCCTCTTTCCTCACGTAGCACCAAAATTGATCAACTGGTGGGGGCACAACTTGTTGATATTCAAAGAGGTCGCTCGGCTATACTCATGGCTGCGATGTGGGTAATAGGGCTCATTCGATGGTATCCTTGGTGACTTTATGACCTAGTGAGATCAACGTAAATGAATCCAGTTGGAGGCGTCGGAAAAGAGTCGCACGTTGCTCACTTGTTTTCACTTGATGCTTTCTTTTCAGACCTGGTTACTGATTTCGATGAGTTGGAAGGCACTTTTCGGGAGTTAGCTTTCCGACGGACATTTTCCAAGCTCCCTTCAAATCTCAATGGACTGTATACGAAAGGATCAGCACAGGTCGAGACTGGAACAAGCACTTGAACGCAGTATCGCTCGCTGAAGAGGTCCGAAAACATGTAGTCTGATATGCAGGGATGCCGTCATCGCACAGCATGTAGTGTACAAGACATCTAATCTGCAAGACGACCAGTCGTTGTTCTGGCCGCGTTGTTCAAGGGGTCGTAGCCCCTTTCCTGTTGACAGCAAATCTACCAATTTGCCTTCTAAGATCAGAGAGAAAGGTCGCTGTCACAATGAAGTATCATGGTGAAGCTATTTTCTCAGCCCTGGAAGCTCTCACAGCGTTAAAGGTTGCTACAATAGAGACAAGCACAAAGAGCTTCATGAGCTTCATCCCACCAACGCGCCACTAAGGCCTGATGGAAGAGCAAGCACGAGTGCATATCACAGCAAACACACAGCAAGCATGTGAAGACGAAGAGCGTTTAGCAGTTCAACAGTTCTGCATACAGCAGGCTTCAGGACAACAGCTGAGATCTTGTCTCCTGGACGGTCGTTGCTCGATGTCTGCATTGTTGTCAGGCTCTGATAGGAGTCGAAAGTGGCTGCAGCACGGTGGCGCACAGTTTGCTTTTTTGCACTCGGCTTTGGAAAGCGTTGCGTCTTGTGCTGTTCTCTTCTCGTCATCATGCGAACAAGCGGAAGGGTGCCAGATCCTCTAAACGGCGAGTCAACTGCTGCATTGTACTCGAAAGAGCTGTTGTGGTACACAGGCATCATTTCCATGTCGTCTCCATGCCAACAATCTGGCAAGTGAGCATTAGAATCATCGCAACACTGAACATCATCTGACATCGTCTGCTTGTGCTTGAGCTCATCTGCTTAATTGCAGTTTAACCCCTGCATGCTCCAGCCTTGTTGACAGGATAGCATGCCCCGGTCCCGTCCAGAGAGTAGACGTACAAACACACAAGGTATATCCGTCTCGTCGTTGCATTGGCACCATATCCATCCGCTATCTGTACACGCCGTCCGTCGTCGCCATACGTAATAAAACCGCGTCCTACCATCCAAGTCTAAGTCTGTCACTCCTCCCAACAAAGGTCAGATGGCAGACATGGAGGACGAGAAAGCAGAACAGGTCGCTCGTCTACATTACCCCAGACAAAGCGAGCGGCCTTCCTTACACTTTTCTCCAACTTGTCAGCTTTTGTCAGAAGACGGAGTACTGGTAACATGCCATAGAGGCCAAGAAGCAGTTGATTCTCTATTTTGCAAGCACAAAAGCGGCACAATCACGAATTAGGCGTTGAGCAAGTGCAGTACAGTATTGTACAAATGTTTGGGAACAGAGGCAAGAAGGCGCAGAAGGAGAACAAGGGATGTGTGCAAAGGTCATATGTTGGAGTGCGGAGAAAGAGGCTGGCTGAGTCTCGTGAGAGAGCATGTGATTGTGCCTAACCTAGAGAGTTGCAGTGATGTCCTTTCCGAGGTCAGATAATTTAGGAAAACTCTGCAGTATTTTTTCGTAAGGCTCCATCGGCCACTTGAAGGGGGGATTTTCAACTTTATCTAAGGGTTTGACCCTTGTGACAGCAAAGATACTGGGTTTGTCCCAGTTCTTGTTGTATTCCCATAGGACGCTGACGTATCCGTGATTGCCAACTTTTCGTTTGAGGTGCATGGCCTTGCCCAGCTTGGTGTCGGGTTGGATGATGCTATAAAAGTAGAGTTCCTGGGCATCGCTACCAACAAGCTTGGCCCCATGCGCCCTAGCATGCTCGAAAGCTTTATCACGAAAGCGACTATCGTGTGAAAGATCTTTATTTCCCCTCGAGAAGATTTTTTTTTGACCAGTAAGAGCGGCTAATTGATCATACTCTGCTTTTGTACGCATAGTGGCGTGTACTTTTGGGTCGTAGTCACTGCCACTCGAGCCGAAGCCCCAGGCCGAAACAACTCCTACGGCATGGATGGCCAGCAGGAGGAGTAGGGAGATAATACGGGTGTGACGGGAAACCATGTTGTAGAGGTGAAATGTTTGCGGATGTAAGAGACGGAAAGGTAAGATGAGGCTACTCGACTGTATTTAAGCGCTGCCACGGCTGCTGCTCACCCTCGAGAATTTTTTGCTCACAGTGCTTCTTGGTCTTGTCGCAGAGCATCGCACTTCGCACTTGCAACTTGCCACTCATCGCAAAACACCATCGCTAGACCTAGCATTGTCCCACCGTCTGCAATTAGGATTGAAACATCCTCTTTCATCACGTAGCACCAAAACTGATCAACTGGTGGGCTACCTCACTGGACCAACAAATGATGCTGAACATGTATAATGCTTCTGAACAGCTTCATGTAGGACGATTTTGCACGCTGGCGGTGGGAGCTACTTGTTGATATTCAAAAAGGCCGCTCGGCTATACTCATTGCTGCGATGTGGGTAATAAGGCTCGTTCGGTGGTATCCTTGATGACTTTATGACCTAGTGAGATCAACGTAAATGAATCCAGTTGGAGGTGTCAGAAAAGAGTCGCACCTTGCTCACTTGTTTTCACTTGATGCTTTCTTTTCAGACCTGGTTACTGATCTCGATGAGTTGGAAGGCACTTTCTCCCACAACGTTGAAGATTGCTACAATAGAAACAAGGACAATTGCTTCATGAGCTTCATCCCACCAACGCACCACTAAAGCCTGAACGAAGAGCAAGCATGTGAAGACGAAGAATACTGAGCAGTTCTACATACAGCAAGCTACAGAACAACAGCTGAGATCTCGTCTCCTGGACGGTCTTTGCTCGATGTCTGCATTGTTGGCATTCATTCGGCTTTGGAAAGTGGGGTTGCGTCTTGTGCTGCTCTCTTCTCGTCATCATGCGGTCAAGCAGAAGAGTGTCAGAGTCTCTAAACGACGATTCAAGTGCCAGATTCTCTGAACTACGATTCAACTGCTGCATTGCACTCGAAAGAGCTATTGTGGTACACAGGCATCATATCCATGTGATCTGCATGCCAACAATCTTGCAAGTGAGCATGAGACACTGTCAGACAAGCTTTCTCGAAAGAAACAAGCACGCAATGGGATCTGGAGAAATGTACGTGTGGATGCGATTGTCCTTCTAACATGAAACGTGGATCGAATATCGATGTCCGGATAGAGTGTTACATCCCAGAATGATAGGAGGGGACGAGGTGGGAAGGACAGGAACGACTCGCTGTGAGAGCGAGAGATCAGGACTTGCGAGTCTGTTCGCGTGCAGCCTTGATCAATGGCGCCAGTGTCCTCAGACTCTCGGACCTCTTCAAGAAGGCGTGCGCCAACATGCCCACTGCGTCAGGACGTCTCTCTGGATCAACATCCAAACTGGTCTTGAGGAAATCCTTGAAGGTATTCGAGAGGTTTTCGGGATTGTTGATATTCGGTGTACCGTTGGTTGCAATCAGGTAAAGTGCACGAAGAGGGTTCTCGTTGAGATAAGGCGGTTCACCTTCCACCATCTCGATACACATGATACCCAAGGACCAGATGTCCACCTTGGCACCGTACTCTTTGCGTGTGACCACCTCTGGCGCCATCCAGTAGGGCGTGCCTACCATCGTTGTACGTTTGGCCTGCGACTCACCGATCTGCGCACAGAAACCGAAATCGGTCAACTTGATATCGCCTTGCAAGCTGAGCAGCACGTTGTCCGACTTGATGTCTCGATGGATCACGCCATGCTCGTGCAGGTGTCGCAGCCCCTCCAAGACTTCCCTGCTGACAGCGGCAATCTGACCTTCGGTCATGATGTTGCATGTGACTACATCCGTCAGACTGCCTCCTTCCATGTACTCCATCACGACCCAAAGATCGCCCTTGAAGAGGAACGAGTCGATAAAGTTGACAATGTTGCGATGACGAGATTCCTTCATAACGAGAATCTCGTTGATGATCAAGTCCTTCTTGGGCTGTTGTTCGAGATTCATCTGCTTGATAGCTACGGAAAGGTTGGTGCCAACCTGGTAGGCGGTGAACACACCACCACTGGCACCTTGACCAATCTTTTGTAGACTTCGGTAGAGCTTGGTTGGGTCAGCGTCGGTGCAGATGGCTTGCAACTTGGCAATCACGTCGGCATCTTTGATCGTGTTCTTCTTGGTTTCGCGTCTGCGTGGTACAGCTCCTGGTCCCTGTGCTTTGATGCTCTTACTCGCGGCCAATGCAGATGCGGATGCGGATGCGGATGCGGATGCGGATGCGGATGCGGATGCGGATGCGGATGCGGATGCGGATGCGGATGCGAATGTGGATGTGGACGAAGAGGAAGAGGAGCAAGATGGACCGAATGCACCAGGAGCGGTAGCTGACGTCTTGGATGCCGAGGCAGAAGCGGCACAAGTATCTGGCACTCTGGGGGCAGAACTGGGCTTGGATCCGAGCGAGGGTGAGCCAAGCTTGGCACCTTGTGCGGCAGCTGGCGAGGGTGCAGGTCGTGAGGCCTTGAGAGATGCTTCGGCAGCGCTGGCGGTTGGTGCTTGTGGCAAATCTGGGCTGCCGATGTCTGCTGGTCTCTTTGGATGCATTGTACCTGGTGGTGCGGGTGCAGCGCGTGGCTTCTCGTACAAGATAGGGCGTGTAGGCGCAGCAGCCTTGAAGCTGTCATCGCTGCTGGTATCTGTGCGTGGCGTTGCGGGTGGGTGATTGCCCTTGGCATGACCCATCTTCTTCCATACATGCGTCTCAGCGTTGCTCTGGGTAGCGTCCTGATAAAAAGCAACAATGTCGATGACAGCTTGAGGATTTGCCTCTTGGTCCTGCCTGGAAATGCCTGAGTCCTGTAAGAGCTGCTGCCACTCTTTGGGCAAACCAGTAAACTGGCCGGTGTCCGAGTTGAAGCCGACATGGGTTAGATGAACAGGATCGTACGGTGTCGAGATCTCAATCTTTTTCTGTGCGGAAAAGACATCGCTCATGGAGTTGACAAAGCCGCCAAAGACGCTCTTGAAAGTATTCCTGCCTCCGGGTGTGGTACTGCCGTCACGGCTTCGCTCTCGATCGCGGGTGCCGTGGAGGAATTGGCTCTGTGTGGTGAGACAAGGTGTGGGTTCGCCCTCGAGCGTTGGTGAGGACTGATTGAGAGTAGGCGAGCCGATGGTCTGGTGTTGCTGAGGGCCAATGCTGGAGTGAGAGCGCTGCGCCATGAGGGGTGCGACGTGGTGTGATGGGCTGAGAGTGGAGAGGGTGTGAAGCGCGTCTGGACCTGATGTATGGGATCGTACAGGTCTCGGCGGGAAAGTGGCGCTTGTGCTAGGAGCAGCGGGATTTTGAGGACTAGCGGACCATGGTAGGGCAGAATTCGGAGCTGTTGGCGGCGATGCGGCTGGTGGATTGGAAAAGCTGGAGAGGTTGAAGGGAAGACCTGTCTGTGCTGGCAATCCTGACCTGGGCCCCTGTTGGGAGCTGAGCGAAGTGTTGAGGGTTGGCTTGGAAGGATATGCGGCGGCAGAGCTAGGGGATCTTGTAGCAGAGGAAGAGTGGTTTGCAAAAGTGAAAGTCGAGGCGGTAGTTGGGGATGGAGAAGTGGAAGGAGAAGCACGCTGATGCACAAAGGAAGAACCTGGGCCCGGGTTGCTGGGCGGTGGAGGTGCACTGCGCTGGGGGACAAGGGTCATATCGGCAAAGTCGAATGGGCCAGCGAGACGAGTGAAAGTGGCATGGGTTGTTGCAACACCTTGGAGGCTGTGCAAGTAATTGGGCGTAGCTGCGGAAGGATCAGAGTGCTGGTAGGCGGAAGCAGAAGGTTGAGCAGCAGTGGCTTCAGCGAGAGGGTCTGCACTGCGTGGCATGACTTGTGCGCCATGAAAGTCGTGCGGATGTTTGATCACCGAGCGTTTAGGCGATTGATGCATGTTGAGCGTGATCGTTTGAGATGCCAAGTTGTAAAAAGCAAGGGAAAAGCCGGCTAGGATTGCAGGATCCGAAGTTGGTGCGGCAGCGGAGATGAGCTTTGGACTGGCAGCAGCCACCGAGATGATATCGTCGAGAGCAGATGCGCGTTGTATCCTACCTCGTTCTGCAAGGTTGAGCTAGCTAGTAGAGACCCGAAGAGAGAGAGAGAAAGGAGAGGAAGACCGAGCAGAGGCTTATGAGCAGGGAGAAGCTTGAGCAGGGAGAAGCTTGAGGGCGCCAAGATTGCTTTCTTTCTTGCTTGCTTTCTTGCTTTCTTTCTTTTCTTGCTTGCTTTCTTGCTTGCTTTCTTGCTTGCTTGCTATCACTTGATGAGCAGACTGAGTGTAAAAAGCCATGCAAAAGATCGAGTAAAGAGGGTTAGTATGCTGTTGAAGAAAGAGATGAGACAACCAGCTCATCCAAAGTCTCGGTTGCCGGTCAATCGAGAGCAAACAAGGAAAAGGCCGAGCTTTTGAGGTTTTTTGTGCGCCTCAAGCACTTTCCCTGTGTCTTGCTCTCTCGCTCTCTCGCTCTCTTGTCACCCCTTTTGTGCCGGTAATGCGACTTTAAATTTGCGCTCCTCCTTTTGTATTGCTTTCTTGCTTGCCAGCAGGTCAGTTTGTATTTCATCTCCGGCCACGCTTAACACTCTCGCACGGGAAAGCGGCCAGAATTCAATCTGCAAACTTAACAGAGGAAAAAAAGAAAAGATCGCAATTTCAATCGCTTTTTGGCTGTTCGCTTTGTGACAGCTTGCACACCTCGATGCACAATACCATCCATCATCCACAATGCCCTCAAGGATATAGCTATCATCTTGATCATCTCCAATCGGATCGGCAACAAGAACGAGACAAAGATGGATTCATCTGCCAACCTCAATAGGAATGCTCAAGAGGGCGTGTGGCTAGGAGGAGGAGCGGTGCATCACAGCAGTTTGAGTCCAAATCCTGCCGCTCTTCAGTACGCAACTTGCCCGGGCAATGCCTCTGATCTCTCAAACGAGGCGCAGTTTCATCATAACAACGACGCTCTCTCGGATGCGAGTGCTGCTGGTAAGTTCCACCGACCATCACAGGCCACCTCTGGACAAGTCCTTGCTGACGCCTCGCTATCTACTCTTCTGCCATCCTGATGGTAGGCTATGAGAATCCATCAGCAAACCATCTCTACTCGGATGCGATCAACATGCAGGTACATTCTCGCTCTGCTCCTGCCCAACGATATCAACATTCCTCGGCACTCACCACACCAACCATGGCTGAGCAAGCAGCTTACGATCACTCTCGAGGCTACATCAACAGCGCCATTACCAATGCCACCTCCTCCTCCACCGACATTCCTTCTTCCACTACACGGTACAGCACGCAATCCGCCTCCACCTTGCCTCCGGCTCCATTCGACACAAGCATACCCACCTCCAGCACCGCCTCGACGTTCAACAACCAACCTGCCCCCTCCTCTACCACTTTAGCTGGGCCTATAATGGAAGACATCGTACCCACATCTTTCGACGAAGGCCTGCTTAGGTCTCTCTGCGACATTGATTGTGCAATGCCTCTCCTCTTTGGTCGGATCAAACAAAGTATGCTTTCTGCAAGAGAAGCTTCGCTATTTCTCAAGAAAAGAGCTCTCATTGAAGAAGAGTATGCTCGCAGTATGGCTAAACTGGCACGCAGCACATTCGAGACCTATTCCCTTTCCGATGCTAAAGCGGGAACATTCGTCAAAAGTTGGCATAGCATGCTTAAAACGCACGAGACCATTTCAGACAACAGGTTGCGCTTTGCAGGCAAGCTTAGCGAGATGTCGGATGAACTCAGCAATTTGGCCAAAGAGGTGGATAAGAGTAGGAAGCAAGCGCGCGAGACAGGAATGAGGTTGCAGAAGAACCTACAAGATGCAGAAACAGGCGTGGACAAGGCGAGAGCAAGGTTCGACACAGCAGCTGAAGATTTGGAGCGCCTACTCTTGTTAAAGAGTGGAGAGAGTACCAAGACTGGAGAGATACAGAGTTCAGGAGGAGGAGGAGGAGGAGGAGGAGGAGGAGGAGGAGTCGGGAGTGGTAAGCGAACGCTTGGCAAAGCGATAGGTAAAAGTGGCTTGCTGTTTAAGAATAAGAATCCGCAGCAGATTCTCAAACAAGAAGAGGAGATCAGGGCGAGGACGAGTAGTGCGAGTGATGCGTTTAGGAGGGAAGTCTTGAATACCCAAGGCGTCAGGCAGGAGTATTTCAATCTGCAGTTGCCCAGGATATTGAGGACCTTGAAGGAGAATGCCGACGAGATTGACAATGGCACACAGTATCATTTGGCTAGATATGCCTTCTTGTATGAGAGTACCGTGTTGAACGATGGTATGGCCATCAGTCCCGTTGGCAGCGAGGTGGCGGCCAGTAGTGGCTTGAAGCGTGCCGTGGAGAGGATCGATAATAGAGCTGATTTTAAACAGTATATGGCCAACTATCAGGTGGCGCATGGAAGGGATTATAAGGCTCCTCGAAGGCAAGGTCCCTATGAAGAAGGATTTCTCAACACTCCTGGTACGGCTAAATCTTCCGCTGGTGGTGTAAGTGGTGGTGGTGGTGGTGTAAGTGGTGGTGGTGATGTAAGTGGTGGTGCAGGCAACGATCGCGCTTCCATCGTCTCTGATCGACCTATCTTCGGCGTTGATCTAGCAGAACAGATGGCTCGGGACAAGGTCGAGGTTCCAGCGATCCTGGAGAAATGCGCGACAGCAATCGAAGAAATGGGAATCGAAAACATGGGCATCTATCGACTTTCCGGGACGACGTCTAAAGTTCAACGACTCAAAGCGAGTTTCGATGCGGATTGGAGGCAAGTGGATCTGTTCAAGGATGAAGCTATGCAGGATATCAACATTGTTGCTGGATGTCTCAAGTTATGGTTCCGGGAGTTACCGGAGCCTTTATTGACGCACGAGTTGTATTCCTCGTTCATAGAGGCGGCAAAAATCGATAACGACAGGTTAAGGCATATCAGGTTACATGAACGAGTTAATGAACTGCCGGATGCAAACTATGCGACACTCAAGTATCTCATCCGTCACTTGCACAAGGTGACCGAGTTGCAACATTTGAATCAGATGTCAGCCAGTAATCTGGCCATTGTTTTTGGTCCAACGCTTTTATCGCCTCCTCCAGCTGGCTATGAGGATCGCACTACTACCGCTGCCAACGCTAGTGCAGGGGGAATTCAGCTTCACGATATGACCTTTCAGTGCAGAGCCGTCGAGACCATTTTGCACAAGTACAGGGAGATTTTCGTTGATGACGGTGACGAGTAATCATGTCCCTTTGCTATTCCACTGTCACACTAGCCGCATCCTTTATGCTACACTCATATACCTTTTTTTTTTTTTTTTTTTTTTTTTTACAACAGCCTCGCCCTCTCAGCTGTCTGACTCGCTCCTTCACATACTCATTCAAACTGACCCAGTTGTCCTTCACACTGTTTCTTCCTTGTCAAGCACACTGGAAGCGACAAACAAAGTGAGGTTCGAGTGGATGAATGCATTGATTATACAAGGGGCAACGAGTCAAGGCTTGATTGATTATCTGGTACAGGGAATGCTAACAGTTGTACTTTTTCTACTTCTACTTTTTCTACTTGTACTTTTTCTACTTCTACTTTTTCTACTTGTACTTTTTCTACTTCTTCTTCTCTTTTCACTTCTTCATGCTTACACCGACAGAGAACTGCAAGAGAAGCTGTTGTCCGCAATACCTTGCTCCTTGGTCTCGTCCTTTCGCGATCGACGAGATTGAATGCTGCGTCTTGGCTTCTTGTTCCCTGCCCCTCCTTGCTGCTGTTGTTGTTGTTGCTCAGGCAGACCTACAAGCGAAGTGAGAGGCGTCTGCTCTACAAGGTTGCTTGTTGGCATGGCAAAGGGCTCGAAGCTGATGCTATCGGCCAAGAACTTTCGCTCGTCGAGGTTAGGATCGAGCGCGTCGGTGCTAAAGGAAGAATCGCTGTCTGACGAGGTGAAGGTAGGCGAAGAGAAGCCGGATGTCGGTGTGGGCCCACTTGCCCCACTGTTGCGACGACCAAGATACTCGAGCGTACCACTGTCCATGAATCCCTTAATGAAGTTGGACGTGGGGAAGCCAATGCTAAGTGAAGCGGGGTCCAAAGGTTGGGGCGGCGAAGAGAGGCTCCAGTTCATCATTGAGGTCTGCTTGAAGGGCGAGACAGGCTGCGACATGTCTGGCAACAATGACATGGGTGGAGCTGGATCATGGCACAATGTGAGCTGCTCGTGTGGGCTGGCACTCTTGTTGAGCAGCTGGCCTACCCACAAATCGCCCTGCGCCGAGCCAGGAATGGCAACGCCGATGGGTTGGCAAGCTTGGATCTGGTAGGGCATCGACAGCGTCTGAGACGGTGTCGAAAGCATTGGCTCAGGAGTCATGGTAGCTATGGAGCTAGGCGTCTCGACCGAGCAATGCTGAGGAGTTGTTCCATTGCTGCTGCCAGAACGAAGCATGTGGACTTGATGCATGAGCTCGCTAACTCGTCGTTCTTGCTCTTGGTGTCTGGCAATGCTCGCCTTGACGATCTCGCCCTTGGTGGGACGCTTGCCCGCAGCAAGAGCTTGGACAAGCTCGGGAATGTTGGCAGCAAGTTCAGAGAACTTTTCGTTCATGGCCTCTCTGCGTTCCTTTTCGATGATGCTGTGTGTCTGCTTGGAAGAGGGCGAGAGCTCGGATCGCTTGCGTCGCTTGCTTGTCCTTGCAGGCGCGCTGCCTTGAGTTGCGGCGTTCGAGGTGGCAGAGCGTCCATCTTGCATGCTGAGCTGGCTGATTTTCGACTGGCGTCGATCAGCTGCTGGGCCAGGAGATCGGCCTCGAATGCTTTCGGTCTTGATGCTCGACATGTTGCTGTACTGGAGGCGAGGAGCGGAAAGAAGAACAAAGCAGGATTGCGGGAAGAAACGAGATGTGGTGGATTTCGATTTCTTTTTCTTTTTCTTTTTCTTTTTCTTTTTCTTTTTCTTTTTCTTTTTCTTTTTTTGTCTTTTCTTTTTCCAATGCTTGCGGGAAAGTGGTATCTTGAATTCAGCGAGAAAGAGCGAGTTCTTCTGGTAAGAGAGGGTATGATGCGCGGAAGGAGGTTGTGCGGAAAGAGGTGGCGACAGGTGGGATGAAATGTAGCACGCCCCTGCGGCGAGCGTGGTTGAAAAAGATGCTGGGTTGCTTTGAAAGCGAAATGAAGGTGGCGGCAGATGATGAGGTTGGTTGGGTATGCTTGCGGGAATCAGACCTTGTGCGTGCGTCAAGTGTGGCTTGCCTGTGTGCAAAGCAAAGGAGAGGGGAAAAGAAAAGAAAAAAGGACGAGATATGCAGGTATATGTGCGAGGCAGGAGTCAAGATGAGGAGCAGTAGCAAGTTGGAAAGGAGGAGACGAGATGAAAAAGAAGCTGTCGGTGCGATGTGTCAAAGACTGTTGCTCAACGATGTAGCTCGGAATCAAGTTAAGAGGAGCGGGATGCAGATGAAGTTGAAAGAAGAAGGGGGGGAGGGGGGAAGAGATGAAGAAAGAGGCAAGAGCAGTAGAAAGAATGCTACAGTTGAGGGTCAAGTAAGAGAGGGTGAGAAGGCAAGAGACAAAGTGAGAGTTATGAGAAGGCGATGGTGACCAGCCAGCGGTTAGGATCAGGGGGGGGAGTTGGAAAGATGCCCCTTTGTGAGCTTTTTTGCGAGCTTTAAGGTTAGCGCAATGGGAGCAAGGCCAGGATAAGTTAGCTGAACAGGCTAAGGTGTTGCTCTGTCACTTTAGCTTTTGCCTTTCTGCGAGTGCGCATCCACGCATCAGGCACAGCATAGATATAGACAGACAGCGGATCTTGAGATGGTGGCGATTCAGTGCTTTCCCCTGCTGTGACAAACTGGTGGGCTTAAGCGTCGTCCGGCTTGGCAGCACTGACCGCCTCTTCAGACAGACTGACAAGGGCAAATTGTGATCTTAAGAGCCTAGTAGAAACAGCGTGCGACCTTGCTCTCGGTCGACCCGTCGGATGGCTGCCGAGGCCTCCATCTGCGGCTGCTTATCGGCCAAAGAAGGCAAAGAAGAAGGACAGTCAAGGCAGCAAGGCAGCAAGGCAGCAAGGAGGCGGGAGGGCAGACAGCGTTTTAGAGGCAAGTTGCTGCCTTTCTGCTGTCGTCGTCGTCGTCGTCGTCATCACTCGGAAGGGCCGATGAGCTTCAAGTGGCAATGTGCGTTGATCAATCCGACTGACACTCGCTTTCCCACGCACACACACTCTCTCACATCACTTTCCCACACACTTGTTGCTCCTGCTCTCTGCTCTTCGGCTTTCCCGCTTACATCTGCCACTCAAGCCCGGCTGCAAGTCTGAGCATTGTGCTTGTTGTTTTTCTTTCTTTTTTCCCCAATTCGAACTTGCTTTTTTCTTCTATTCACACACTATACAGCATACAAGCACAAAGGGGAGGAAAAGCTTATCGAGAGTAGAAAGCAAGATGCAAGCCAACTTGCTGCACCTTCTCCTGCAGGCGTGCACAGATCTGCCTGACATGCATGCAGATTGCAACTCGCCTCGCCAAAGCGCGCCGCTTTTCCGAAAACTTTTCCAGCAAGCAAAACCAACAGCCCTTGCCCCCCGCCAGCCCGCCAGCCCGCCAGCCCGCCAGCCCGCCTCTGGGTTGCAATATTTTGACAGATTCCAGCCAGCTGAGCTCACCAGCCAGCGGACCTCACCTGAGCCTTTTTTTTCCCCCATGCTCCTTCGTGTCTACTGACTGTATAAATGTCCTTTCAGTGCGCTCCAATGGCTAGCCGAGCATCGCGAATTGGATCGTCAAAAGTAACACCTGCAACTCCTTTGCTCTTAACCGAGGCATCGCCTTGAAGGCAATCTCGTATGATGCTCGAATCAAGTTACTCTACAGCCTAGTCAATCTGCCGCGCATACAACAAACATGTTCGATTCGAGGCGAATATGCGGGACCGATAGAGTAGCTCCAAGCTATCTGAGCTAGAGGAGGAGATGCCGTCGGTTGCTATTCTGATGGGCGAATGGCAAGAAGGTGGCAATTTTCGACGAGATCAGAGTGGCCTACATGGTAGAGGCGCATCCCAACCCAAGGCGCCACACTCACTTGGCCACACTCACTTTCAAGGTCTCAATTCTTCTGCTCCTTCGAACGAGAGCCTCTCCAACATGAACGCAGCAGAAGCGGGAAGAGAGCGCCAAGCAGCTCTTCTCACCAACCAAACCGACGACGCAAGCCCGACACACACCAGACTCGAACCAAAGACAAGCAAGGCGCATAAAAGGAGAAGGGATGCAGCAAAGGTGCCAACCGATAGGGTCTGTTCGCGCTTTGTCCCTGCCAAAAACCCTCATTGTGCTTTGTCGCCATTACAACACGGCCTCTTCGCTTCTTCTCGTCCGAGCAAGCCTTGTTATCAGGGCGTCTAATTGTATTCTCTTGCCCTGCTTGCACGCTTCAATCGCATCTTTTAGCTAACTTGTGCCATTTCGACCTGACCTGCACCACGCTTAAGCGCTAGCAGCAAGCTAGAGTGGGTTTGCAAGAGAACAAGAATACTCAGACAGGAGAGCATGCCTTGTTTGCTTCCTTCTTGCTTTTCTTCTTGTTTCTTCTCCGTTGATGCTACTTTGTCTCCTAGAGCTTATCCTCTCTCTCGCTGCAGCCGCACGTTCATGACAGAAGCAGTCGTGTGCGGTAGTGGTGCTGGTGGCCCTCCTCAAACCATGCCAACCGTAGCTTACGACTTTCCAAGGGATCATCATCCCAGCGAAGCGCTCTATCACGATTTGCGTTCAAGGTGTGTGCGCATAACACCGCAAACCTTGAGCGAAATGCTTTGCTATTCCAGCCGAGCTTTACCCTCGCTTGGCCCTCTCTCGGCGATTGGTTTGTCATGGTTCGCTTGAATAGCAGCGTCCAACTCCAGCTAAAACGCTGGCAGTGCAATCACTTGAATTTCATCCTGCGAGTGCTTCGGCACGGTATTCTTGTTTGCTATCTCTGTTTTCTTCCAACTCCGCTTTGCTGGGCTTCAGGTGCACGGCGGCTAACCTTGCCACCAACCACGAACAATACATCCATCACGGACCTCACTTACCTGCACAGAGGTTCGTGCTGATCTACATACAGTTTGAGATGTCAATCACATTCTTTCAGCTTGCTGGTATCATTTGAAGAGATACGCAGCGAACGTTGTTGCTACTAGTCATCGACAGCCACTCTGCTTCTTCCACCATCCAATCAAACCATCTTCTTGTTCCAGAGGCAACAAAGAACGCCACCCGAGACAACAAGAATTGAAGATAACAATTAATATACGGCGTTATCGGGGTCACGATCAGACTCCCTTTGCCACAGCCGTATGTTCTATGTAATGCTTAGTTTTCTTAGTGTGAGACTAAATGACAAACACATATATATACTCCATTCACTGCTCTGATCCCATCCGAGGCAGGATGTGTTCCTTCATTTGTACCCCTGTGTTGCTATGATACCGGGTGCCACTGTGCTGTCACCATGACAACAATTGCGTACCTCATTGTGCTCCTCGCTTATGTGAGCCTCCCGTATCTCGATGTCTCGGCCGTAACACGTGCACCTTGCTTGAGATGCCGACGCATCTTCAACTCCCCCCTTTGGCGGGATCTCCAGTCCTATCATCCTAGCCAATCGTGAGGTGTTAAGACCCTGTAAGGGTTTTGTCAAGACATCTGCAACGTTGTTTGCCGTTCCGACATATTTGATCTCCACATCGCCCTCTTGTACGTGATCGCGGACGAAATGATACTGTGTGTCGATGTGCTTTAACTTCCAATGTTTGGCTGGGTCTTTACTCACCTGTATGCACCCCTGGCTGTCTGTGTATAGTACGGGCCGAACGCCCGTGGCCTCCAAATCCCGGAGCAAATATGAGAAGAATAAGGTTTCTCGTACCGCTTCGGAAGCGGCGACAAACTCTGCTTCGACTGCCGACAGTGCCACACACTTCTGAACGTGTGATTTCCAACTCACCGGACATCCATACACATATGTTATCGACCCCGAGGTACTTCTTCGTCCATTTGTGGGGTCGGATGCCCAGTTTGCGTCGGTATACGTCGTTACCGGTGTATCTGAGTGCTCGTTTGTCTCTCCTCCTAGGTGCAACTGATATTCGTTCGTTTGGTTCAGGTACTTTACCACGTGGACAGCTGCCTTCCATGCACTGTTGATCGGGATCGACATATATCGCGCCAATACGCCGACGGCAAAGGCAATATCTGGTCGGGCTGTGTTGGAGACCCATAATAGTTGGCCGACCAATTCTTGATACCTCTTTGCTCGCTTAGGTTCACATCGCTCGCCTCCGGTGGTGTTCGCTACACTCAGCATGGGTATCCAGGATTTCTCGTTTGCTCCTCCTAACCATTTGTTCACCATTTCCTTGATGTATGCCGTTAGACTCAGGGATATCCTCCTCCGTCTTCTATCACGTATAATCTTGATACCCAGAAATTCTTTGATCCTTCCATTGTCTTGCGTCTCCCATTTGTCCATGATCTCCCGCTTTGCGCGGTCTACTTCCTCACGACTGGGTGATGTTATCAGCATGTCGTCCACGTATGCTGTGATGATCGTGATCTTGTCGCCTGTCCCTCTTGAGTATAGGCATGGAGCGCTCGGCATGCAATGAAATCCGATCGTCCGGAGGTGTGAGTCTAACTCAATGTTCCATTCTCGGCCCGACTGTTTCAAACCGTACAGTCCTTTCACTACCTTCAACACTTTTCCGGGTGGTATTTCGATTCCTACTGGGGGCTTGAGGTATACATCATGGTGTATAGTGGAGTTCAAGTACGCTTGCTTTACGTCAATAGAATCCATTTCCCAATCTCGTACTGCTGCGACCGCGATCACCCCTCGAATGGATTGGATAGGTGCTACTGGTGCGAAGACCTCTGTATAGTCGATGCCCTCGCGTTGAGTGAAACCTCGTGCCACGAGCCGGGCTTTGAACTTTGTCGGCACGAGGTTTGCATCGGTTTTGATCTTGAGTACCCAACGTGTGTCGACGGTGTTTGCACCCTTTGGAAGGTCAACTATCTCCCATGTGCCCATCGCCTCTAATCCATCCAGCTCCTTTCGCATGGCCTCCTCCCAGTGCTTTCTGTCCTCTCCATTCATTGCTTCATGTATGGTTGGGTCCAGGTTCTTTCTCCATTCCGGTCGCGTCGCTACGAGTCCATAGAATTCGCTGTCAATTTGAGTTTCGGCGATTGGTCCTTGTTCCATCACCTCTGCTATTCCTTCGCGTAATCTTTCTTCCGAGTCTGACTCCATATCCATGTATTCTCGTAGTGGCTCTTCATCTGTTTCGTCGAATATATTTTCTTTGTTATATCCTAGATCTTCGAGATTTTCTTCTGTCATCGTCATTGGGGGTGCCTTTGTATCAACCGGTCGCCACTCTGTTCTGTCTGACCAGCACTTTGATTCCATGAATTTTGCTGAATTGCTCCAGAAGATGTTCGGATTGTAGTCCGGGCTGTAGAAAAGCCAGCCCTTCCTCTCTAGACTGTACCCTAAGAAAATGGATGCGACGGCTCGCTGGTCCAGTTTCTTGTTGTCCCGTTTAACTTTGGGTATGTTTACCCATGCCAGACAACCAAACACTCGTAGGAGCTTTAAAGCTCGTTCCGGCGACTTGCCAAACATCGCTTGATAAGGGAATTCATTATCGACGCTCGGAGTGAGGTTTATTTTGAACGCTGCAGCTCTGATCACGTATGGCCAGAACTTCTTCGGTAGTCTCCTCTGCATTAGCAACGTTCTCATCTTCTCTCCAAGGGTCCTGTTCATTCTCTCTACCCGTCCATTTTGTTTGCTGTTGTACCCTACGGTGGTTTGCCACTCTATGCCCTTTTCTAGCGACCATTCTAATGCATCATTGCTTTTCCATTCTGTTCCTTGATCGGATCGGATCGCTTTTAGCTTCCGATCCGTCTGTGTCTCCAGGAACGAAACAATCCTTTTAAGTTGCATAAAGGCATGACTCTTTCGTGTCAATGGCTGTGCATACACATACTTGCTATGATCGTCGACCAGCACCAACGTGCATGTGTACTCCGTCACGTGGGACGAGTCTATTATTAGATCGACGTGGATAAGATCCAGGGGCCCTACGGCTCTCTCGCCACTACCTTTCCCCATCCGAGCGCTTGTGCTCTTGGATCGTACGCACTGCTCACATGTCAGAGCGGTGTTTGGATCCAATTTCATGGTATGCTTATCCTTTAACTTGTTTGTGATCGCCTTAGCTTTATCTCTTCCTGGGTGCCCGAGACGCTCATGCCATAGTTGTTGCTTTGAAACTTTCGGCTCATTCTTAATATGCTCGAACTCCTCATCAACACCTTCAAACAATGGTGCTGATGTGGCCATCGCGCTTTCTTGCCATGTGTCGCCTCGGAACTCCAGAAGTCCTCGCTCGCGATTCTTTGCAATCTTAAGTGTCATGCCGTTTGTTAGAAAAATTTGGCCGCTGGTTGTGTCCAATATCACTCGTGCTCCTTCATCCGTTAATGAATTTGTTGACAGAAGGTTAACATTAAGGTGCTTTACATACAATACATTTTGCAGAGAGACTTCCCCGTAATCTGTTGATATGCTCGCATCTCCTATAGCTGCCGCTTCCAAGACCTCGCTTCCGGCGGTAATTATCCGCTTTCGGCAAGTTCTCGGGTGAATGAGCATGCTGTAGTCGTTCACCATATGATAACTCGCCCCCGAGTCCAAGATCCAATGAGCTGTTTCTTTTGGGTTCGAGGGGTCCTGCCATTTCATTGGGAGGGTGAGGGAGCACCACGCTTCCTATTTGGGTTCAGCGAGGGGAGAGTCCTTGGGAATGGTAACCAAGGCGTCGCATTGACTGATACCATGTCCCGGTCGCTTGCAGATCCAGCATCGGATTCGGCGTGGTTTGCTTGCGTTCCTCGGGCTCGCGTGGCTGTTGTCGGCTTCGGCTTCGGTCTCTCCGGCCCGTTCATTTTGATCGTCGTTGCCGGCGGTTCTAGCGCTGGCTTGTCGGGGGTCGATCCTTTGTGCGGGGACACTCTCGACAGCAGTCTGCCGGATGCTTAATGCGGTGGCAAGGGCGTTGAAGTCGATTTGATGGACGGTGGCAACCGTCTCCTTGTACACCGGATGCCGGATCGTGCATTTCTGCAGGGCCGAGAACAATGTATCATCGGCGAATGGTTTTCCGAGGAGACTGCTTTCAGTTTGTATGGACCGGATCTCTTGGATTAGCTTTCTGGCATCCGAGTGAAACATCTTTGCATCGTTGAGTTGCGAGATAAGCGCAAGTCTGTGGGACGTCTTGGTGGCTTCATTCGTGAGACCGTTTTCGATCTTTCTCCATACTTGGTTGAAAGTAAGGTACTCCTTGATTACATCTAGAACGAGGTAGTTTACATTGTGTTCTCCGGTAGTATCGATTGTTCCACGCAGGGCGTTAATTAAAGCATCGTCAAGGGAGCGGCTCCATTTCGGGTGTTTCTTGTCGTACGTTCCCTCGAGATGTTTCATCGCATGAGGCACGGATCGGAGGAAAGATTTCACGTGAGCGCTCCAGCTATGGTAGTTTCGTGACGTGAGCTTTGGCACAGGTTCAAGGAGCTTTGCTAGGGTGCGAAAGTTATATCGCTTGTCGCCATCATCAAAGTCGGAGTCGGAATCGGTGTCTCCGTCGGCTTCATCGTTGATGGCCTCCGGCTCGTTCTCGCTCGTGGCATTATTGTCGACCCGAACCTGGGTGTTCTTGCCTTTTCTGCTTCCTTTAGTCCTCGTTTCGGTGTCTTCTACCATGGTTGTCGGCGAGTTTTCGGTTAGCTCGGTGATAGCTTCTTCAGACTCTTAATCAATTGAAGATAACAATTAATATACGGCGTTATCGGGGTCACGATCAGACTCCCTTTGCCACAGCCGTATGTTCTATGTAATGCTTAGTTTTCTTAGTGTGAGACTAAATGACAAACACATATATATACTCCATTCACTGCTCTGATCCCATCCGAGGCAGGATGTGTTCCTTCATTTGTACCCCTGTGTTGCTATGATACCGGGTGCCACTGTGCTGTCACCATGACAACAATTGCGTACCTCATTGTGCTCCTCGCTTATGTGAGCCTCCCGTATCTCGATGTCTCGGCCGTAACACGTGCACCTTGCTTGAGATGCCGACGCATCTTCAACTACAAGTATCCAAAAAGCAGCGCAACTTCCCGACCCCCACTGGGGCTTGCTGAGCACCAATCGTGCGATTCGATGACTTTGTTAGACTGCGATATCTGACAGCTTTACCGCACGAGCCAACGGCATCTCCACATGAACAATCAGGCCGAACGTATGTGCGAATCGAGTGCAAAGCCTATCCAACAATCGGGAGAATCACAAGAGACCGAACATGAGAGATGAGTCAAAACGTTGGTAGGTCAATCACATTCATCAGCGAGAACGGCTTGGTGCGGGCGGGGAAGCTATCTTGATGGTGGGCAGGTTGCCACGGTTCCTTGTGCGGGCTGAGCAAGTGTTGCTGTTGCTAATGTTGCTGTTTGCGATGATAATGATGCTGCTGCTGCAGTTGTTCGTCCGCAAGATGCTTTTGGTATTGAAGCGTCTTCCTCTGATTCCTGGCAACCTCGTTCCCCGAGTCTTGCAGGATGTGTTTGACTTTCTCACCAGCAAAGCGGATCGCGGCACTCGAGACGTTGAGCGGAAGGAAGAGATAGAATCCAACGCCGCGTTCCCACCAAGGATCCGAGACGTGATGAATCGCCCCTCGAGAGCGAGATCGTGGCGCACCGGAAGCGCTATTAGACCGCTGCGGCTGAGGTACTTCACCAGCCGACGATCCGGAAGAGTAGCTGCCGGCACCCTTGTTGGACGGTGGAGAGCCTTCACGATTTGCGCTAGTCGAGTGAATTGACCCTGGACGAGGTGGTCCATTGGGGCTCAAAGTCTCGCCCGAAGGAGACAGAGAAGCGCCGCCGTTCATAGCACCATCCAAGTGGGCATCAGCGTCAGCAGAACTAGATCCAATTCCGAGTGCCGCGGTCGAGGGTAGGCTGCGAGGCAGGTCGTCAAGATAATCTTTCCGGCTGGCACGTCGAACAGTGAGGCCAGAGCCAACGAGATACTTGACGGCTTCGAACAAGGAGATGCCGAGACTCGCTGCTCGCTCCCTCTCTTTGCGCTCTTGCTCGATGAGCTCGGCATTGATGGCTACCTCGTGAAGCAAGTCTTCCAGCCTGCCTTCCACAATGCTGAACTTCTCTTCTGCTGACAGTCGGAGATACTCCTCCTTCCTCTCAGAACGACGCAAGGCTCGGCCAAGTTGGGTTTCGTGTTCGCGTAAGACACGAATGTCGTTCTTGGTGGCGTACAGTTTTCGCAAACTGGACAAGTCGGCTTCGATGCGACCGAGACGTTGGCTCATCTTTTCCACCTTGGACGAGGGATAGTGCACTTGTTCCTGCAAATGCAACATTCTGCGCTGGATCAGGTGAATAGCATGCGACCAGGGCTTGATGCCAGCGGCCATAGTGAAGAGGCGGATGTTGAAGGTGTTGAGGTATTTGTTGCCATCGGTCATGGTCTCGCGCATCCAATAGAGCATGTATGCACCCACAATCGGGCTCGTCACACAGAAGATGAGGCTGAGCAATTCGGAGCGTCGTAGCTCTGCAGACGCCGCTTGACGTGCCTCTATGTGTTGGTGCGACTCGACAAGCTTCTTTTTTGTGCCTCTGGAGGTGTCGCGGTCGGCATCTTCGCATTGCTCTGCTTGCTCTTGTTCGTCTGCATCGTGTGTGAGAACGTGTCGGGTCATGGAAGCGTAGTAAATCTCCCATGGTACCCGAAGGAACTGGTAGAGCCAGAAGCTGGCAAGGATGAGAAGAATGGCGTCGGACCAGGCGTCGGAATGGCCACCAACAAGTGCGCCCAGTGGAGGTGCCAGTGCCACCCCCAGAGGTGCATAGTGCCAGCCTCGGAAAGCATCACGTGCGGCATTCTGAGCAACTTGGAACTCCTTCTCCTCTTCTTCCGTCAGAGAGGGTGGCGCATGAGCAGCAAAGCCAGACTGCTGCTGAGCAGATGGCCTTCTGGAAACGTCGTCCACATACTCGTCTTGGTCTTCCTCGTCGAGGTGCTGCATCCGAGGAGCGCAAGAAGAGGAGCCTGATCTCCGAAATCTAGGCATGGCAGGGTTCAGGCTGGATGTCGAGTGCGGTCGGCTGTGTCGACCGGCTTGTTGCGCATCTGTTGAGGTCTTTGGGCTTGACGAGCTTGTTTGCGCAGTGAATCCTCCTCGAGAGCTGCTGGACAAACTTCCTCCTTTGAGACCTGTTCTGGAGACTTTGCTGAAATGCATATCGCGAGTTGCACCACCAGCCTCGATCTTTTGAAGCTCGCTCATGTCGGTTGTTTGATCTGCAATGCCAAACACATCAATGGCATCAATTCGTGTGGTCTCTGCGTCTCGTTGATTAGACAGAACGGCAATAGAGAGCGAATCGACCTTCTGGAACTTGACGAAACGCAGAGCGAAAAGCTTGCCTCCACCTCCATTCTCACCACCTCGAACGTGCTCTTCGGTGAGCTCGGCCTGTTGATCTGCTGGATCGGAAGTTGCGTCGTCAAAGCTAAGTCCTGGTCGGTTGGCGAAGATCTTGACTTGCTTGGGAGCGTGTGCGAAATGCGAGGGCAGCGTGCGGAGGAGGATGCCGGAGAGCTTGACTTGGCCCTTGAACTGAATCAGTTGAATATGGTCGTGACAAAGGAACACAGGTGAGAAGGGCAATTGGGTTAGTAAAGCGACGAGACTGTGCCAAAGCGACGAGACTGTGCCAAAGCGCATTGCATTGGATGGCAAGAACCCACTGTAATATGAATGAGGAGCTGTTCATCAGCATCGCTCTCGAGCCATTTACCACCACTGGGGCCAGAGATGATGTCTTGCAAGCGTCGATCGGGCTTTTCGTTGAGCGCTGAACATCTTTTTAGCTCGACGGTTGCGAGAAGCGAGGTCTGTGAGATGCAACACATGCCCAAAAGCAGCAAAGAAAGACGAGCGAAGGATTTGAGTCAGTCAGGCCGAACTTTTGCGGAAGCAGACAAAGACAGCATCGATCGAGTTGTATTGAAGAGGCATTGTTGAAGATGGACAGAATTCTAGTTGCAACTAGCCGAAGAAAAGGTATACAAGGTATGCGGCGAGCACAAGCAGAGGCAGGAGATTCTCGAAGCTTACATGGCCTTGAGTGATGCCAGCGAGCCAAGGGGCACGGGATGTGTTGGAAGAGCCCGAGCTGGTGCCAGAGAGCGTCTGACCGGAACCGGAGAAAGCGGAGGAGGAAGCGGCCGAGGAGTGTTGCTTGACGAGGGCAGTGAGTCGGCTAGGGTCGGCACCTTGAAGCGTATCGACGAGGCTCTTGTTCTTGAGGAAGAGGAAGGTGGGCATGGCACGAACACCGTATCGTTGCGCAACGGGCTGCACTCGATCGACGTCGACCTTAAGAAAGACGGTGTTGGTATACTGTCGACGCCAAAGTTCCAAGGGACAGCGGGCAAAGCGAGGTCAAGGTAAAAGAGTTGGGTAAGCTGAAGGATCCAACATGAGCGCAGGTCTGTGCTGCGAGTTATATACATACCTGTGAAGCGAGTCGTTGGAAGATGGGTGCGATTGCTTTGCATGGTCCGCACCCTAACGTTGGACAAGGAGGTGTAAAAACAGTCAGGAGCGGTCTCTATACGATAGCATCTGTCACTTTGTACTTACAAACAGCGTGCAAGTCGACCACGACAAGCTTGGAGCACGCCGCAGTGAGCTCGGCGTCGAACTCGGCGGCGGAAGAGACCTCCTTGACCATCCTGTTCCTTACGTCAAGATGTGGAGGCCGGGTTGAATCGGAGGGATGATGATGGATGATGGATGATGGATGATGGATGACGACGTTAGGGAGAGTGAGTTGTGGGAGGAGGAGAAGCAGTCAGCATTCACTCGCCGAGGTGTACACCTAATAAGGGCCCACGAAGGAAGCCAAAGAGGGTCAAAGTGGCAGCCTGGCGGCTTACTCACTCGACTCAGCTTTTGCTGTTGTTCTGTCACACTGCTAGATGGCTGAATCACGCTGCCGAGGTTGGCTTCAAGATGAGTGAGTGTCTGCTCTCTTGGCTTGAGATCATGGGAACCTGAGACGTCAGCCCTCACCTTCTGTCCTGTCTGAACTTGCACCTTGGTGCGAATGTGACCCACCCACCCTTACACAAACACCCTTACACACACGCTCGTCTTTGGTGGCATTCAATCTTGCTACCATTGCAACCACGCAAATCTCTCTTTTCTCTTCTTCTTCTCCTCCTTCTTCTTCTTTTTCGGAAGGATGACGACTACGCAAGCCCTCGAGGATGGGCAATATCCCGTCAAGCTGTACGTCTATGACCTCTCGAGGGGCATGGCGAGACAGATGTCACTGTCGTTGACTGGTCGTCAAATTGATGCAATCTGGCACACAAGTATTGTGGCATGGGATAGAGAGTACTTCTTCGGTCAAGGCATCTCGGTCGTTTATCCAGGAACATCTCACCATGGAGCTCCTCTCGAGACCTTTCATCTTGGCACCACCTCCATGGACCGCGAGACATTCGAAGGCGCTTTGCTTCCTGACTTGCGAGATCGTTTCCGTCCTCAAGACTATCATCTGATCAACTGGAACTGCAACCACTTTACCCAAGAGGTAGCACAGATCCTGACTGCCAGCGACATCCCTGCACACATCCGTTCACTTCCGCAAGACTTCCTCAGCACTCCGTTCGGCCAGATGTTACAGCCTCAGATCGATGCCATGTTCCGACAGCCTTCGCTAGACTTCACGGCGCCATCTGCTGCTGCATCTAGTCCACTCGACAACAATCTGCTCAATCAAGTGGCCTCTCGCGCCTATGCAGGCAATACACCTGTCGAGGCCAATTCGTCTGCAAAGCCATCTTCATCTGCAAAGCCATCTTCGTCCGACCCCATCCGTTACTTGACCAGCCAAGCCCAGCTTTGCGAGATCCTTTCACTCTTCCCCTGTGTCGCCGTTCTGTACACCTCGGAATCATGTCCGCCATGTCGCATCATCAAGCCCGCATTCCAAGATCTGGCGCATCATCATCACGCGGATGAGTCAACTCCTGGCAATCACAAACGTGTAGCTTTCGTCCAGGTGGATTCCAACGCCTCCACCTCGACCCTCTTTGCCCACTCTCAGGTGACAGCAACCCCTACCGTCAAGCTCCACACCTTTGGCAAGGAGAGCAACCAGGTTAGAGGTGCTGACCTTGGCCAGCTCAAGACTGCTGTCGAGCTGATGCTCTCTGAGGCCTATCCGCCGCACCCGCACGCACGTCTCTGCAAACCACTAGAGTCACTTGCTTCTCTGCCTTGGCAACCTCATCTCTACTCGACCATCCCAAACCTGTCTTTGTTGCTTCACAAGATCGACACGGCCATCTCGCAGCACTCAGCCAAGAGCTTCGCCGAGAAAGCTGATCTGCAAGAGGCACGCAAGATGATTGCCAACACCTGGATCCCATCGCTAGAGTCGACAGGCGACAAGAAGACCAACAAGCCGCTACCAGATGCGCTTGCTGATGGCACGTCGACAGTTGCAAAGCTTCTTGCTGCATCTCTCCAGATCGACAGTCTCTTTCCTGTGCTCGACCTCTTCCGTCTTTCGGTCCTGCAGGAATCGTATGTGAGACGTCTCTTCCACAATCCCACAGCGGCGGATCGTAGAGAGATCAACGGCATCACTCGTCTCTTATCGCATGTCTCTCAAGTGGCATACAAAGGCGAGTCGTCTGCAAGTCAAACGCCACTGTTTCTCATAGCCGCTCGCCTGTTGACCAACTTGGCTGCCTCAACTCCCTTTGTCCAAGTCATCGAGTCGCACGAGACTGTACGCAGTCTCGTTCTCGAACTGACCACCAGCCTTCTTCTGTGTCGAGATGCTCGAGTACGAAGCGCAGCAGCAAGTTGCGCTTTCAACCTTGCCCTTCATCAGCATGCCCAACGGCCCGATTGGATCAACCGTGATCCTCAAGCTCCGCCCATGCTTGGCAGTCGCTTAGGCGAAACGTGGGAATCTGAACTAGCCTCTGCATTGCTTCAAGCGATCATCAACGAGTCAGAGTCCGATGAAACGCTACATCGACTCCTCGCTGCTCTCACGCTTCATGTTCATCTCTCGCAGTTCTGGACGGAGAGCGTTGGCCCGATGTTACAGGTTTTGGAGGCCCAAGCGGCATTAGACGCTAAGCAAAATGACAAGTTGGTCATCGGCTCGCCTAAAAACTCGGACCTCACGAAGCTGTTGAAGGATCTCATTGTTCTCTTGTCCTCAGATACTGCACAGTCGTAAGATGGAATTGCAATCATGGCATGCTTGATCGTTGGCGCTAATCAAGCTTGGGTGATAAGCTCGGCTGGTGTATGGTCAATGCTTGGATCGTTGCGGCTTTGGACTGTTGCACTTGTTGCCCTGTTGCACTTGTTGCCCTGTTGCACTTGTTGCCCTGTGTGTGTCAAGATGCTTCGGTTGATGTTTGCCAACCTATGACTCGAAGTTGAAGTTATGCAAGACTCCACTTCGTCCGGGCTACGCTCTAGCTCCTTTTGCACAGGTGTATGGTAGATGCAATGCTTGAAATTTTGTGTTAACTATGACTATAAGACTGCCTATATATATGCCTTTGTTCCATCCATGAGAAAACTTTATTGTCACCTGGCTAACTGAATGCACCATGTGTTGCCTCAGCATTGTCTCCCACAAATGTCTCCTGATTGGTTGCCACATGTCAACCATGCATGCATGTCCCTCAGCCTCTCAGCAACTTGGCTTTCTCACATGTTGGTTAAATTCCTGGTAATTCCATCACATCTTTAACTCCCCCCCTTGATGGTGTTCCCAGCCCCATTAGGTTTGCTAGCCACAACATATCCAGTCCCTTTAGTGGCTTCATTAGCATGTCTGCTACATTCTCACATGTCCTTACATATTCAATTGCTATGTCTCCATTGTCATGGGCCTGGATGCTCAAGAAGCAGGAGGGTCACGGGTTCATATGGAAGGAGCACAGGTATCGAAGATCTAGTCGAGATCAGTAGAGAGCATGGTCATAGTGCAGTCTCCATGGAGACCATGGACTCCTATGGACTCACATGCAAAGGAGGGCCAAGCACAGCCACGAGGAGGACCAAGCTCAAGGAGCATGCAGATGGTTACCACTCAGGGGCTCGAGAGACAAGAGCCAAAGGAACTGTCACTGATCAAAGGAGAAGGAGCAGTGTCGAAGGAGTCGACACCAGGTCATGAGGAGGAGGAGCAGTGTCGAAGGAGTCGACACCAGGTCATGAGGAGGAGGAGCAGTGTCGAAGGAGTCGACACAGCTCAAGAGGCACAGGGGTGCCAAGCAGGAGAGGCCCCTGAGCAGTACTCGATGAAGAAGGTACTCTCTGGAGAGAGAGCAGGAGCAGCATCGCTGGCGATGCTGAGAAGAGGTATATAACCATGCTTTCTCATCATCATAGGTCAAGTGGATCCTCATCCACTCTACTCACCATACAACTAGTCAATACTTAGAAACATAAGTACTCATTAGTTACAGTCAGCATAGCAGCAATCCATCAAGGTTGCTCCTCATCGTAGTGTGTGTGTTGTATCACCACTACCTGACATCCGTAGGCGCCCATAGTAGGTTAGCAGTCCAGATATAGATAGAACCGAAGGCAGTAGTCCACTGCGGTCTGGGGATCACTTCAAGCATCAAGTCAACACACTGGACACTCGTGTTGATGCCACCAACCTTATCACCAACACCATCAACCTCCTTATCATCAACACTCACCAACCTTATCACCAATGACATCAACCTCATCATCATCAACACTCACACCAGACCTTGGTGTCATCATAACCAAAGCATTGATATTGATCGTGCTGAGCTACCCCTGAACGGAGTGTCCACAGAGGTCAGCCAAAACCTACGATAGTATATACAACGAACGCCACCTGCTGTCACTGCACAACTTGATAGTCACTGATACCGAGACAATAGCTGTCGCACAGTTTGATAGTCACCGAGTATCTCGACAGACCGACCTGGGTTTCAGGCGCGAGACCCCTGACATCCATCTTGTACATGGTCCCTAACAAAATAGTATCTTGTGTCAATGTGTTTTAGTTTCCAATGTTTTACTGGGTCTTTGCTTACCTGTATGCACCCTTGGCTATCAGTACAAAGTATTGGCTTGACATCCAGTATCCCCAAGTCTCTGAGCAGGTATGAGAAGAATAGAGTTTCTCATGTGGCTTCCAATGCAGCAGCAAACTCTGCTTCCACTGCTGACAACACTATGCACTTTTGAACATGTGACTTCCAGCTTACCAGACACCTGTAAATGTATGTGAGTGTGCCTGATGTGCTCCTGCACCTGTTTGTGGGGTCTGACACCCAGTTCACATTGGTATATGTGACCACCAGTTGGTTCATGTCTTCCATCATATGTCCTCCTAGTTGTAGTTGACATTTGTTTGTTTGGTTGAGATATTTTAGTAGGTGGATTGCTGCACCCCATGCTCTGATGGTTGGGGTCAACATGTAGTGGGCCAGGGCTCCCATGGCAAATGAGATGTCGGGCTGTACTGTGTTGGACACCCAGAGCAGTTTGTCATGGGACAGGATGCACAGGAATCAGGAAGATCTGTCAAGTCATATGAAGGGAGTGCAGGAATTGAGGAATTGGGCAGATCATAGGACTTGCAATAGAGTTCACCAAAATCTGTAGGAGAAGTGGCTCTAAGGCAGATCTCATCTAGATTGGTACAAGCAATAAGGGTATCACAAATCACACCAGAATCTGCAGTACACTGGATCATATGACATGTCCTGCAGAGATCAATGGCAAGGGTGTTTGTATGATAAAAGGCTAAAAGGGGAGGACACCTGGGGTCACCACCAGATGAGGTAGGGGCCCTACATGACATTGAAGTCAGCACCAGCAGGTGGGCACCAATGACAGGGAGTAATGAGAGGGGGGGGGGGGGGGGGGGGGGTGAGTCACCACTTGGATGAAGTGGGATGGCCCCTGACAGGGATGAAGCAGCAAGTGGCCATCCATCCACAGAGGTCAAGGGATATGACATGAGCAGCAATCTAGTGTGGATGGGAAAACAGTGGGAAAGATGAGGAGGAGACATGGAGTCGAAGAAGCCTCACAGGACAGGAGCAGTGTCACAGGTGACATTGCTAGGATGGTATATAACCATGCTCCTCGTTGTAGCAAGTGAGTGGATCCCCATCCACTCTACACCATATCAAACTAGTTATCACTTCAAGCACAAGTATACATTAGTTTAGTCAGTGAAGTTGCAATGACAAGTAGATTGCTTCCATTGCAGTGCATGTGTCATATCACCTTTCACTGATGTCCGAAGGTGGTTCATAGCAAACCAGCGGTCCAGATAAAGATAGAACCAAAGGCAGTCATCTGCTGCGGTCTGGGGATTGTCACAGGGTCAGAAGGATAGCACAAGAGAGTGCGCCAAATTGATCAATGGCAGTCATGGGAATGTCATGCAATGGAGCAGTATATGAAGGGTGTGCAATGGATCAATATATGAAGGGAGCACCAGATTGATCGGCACCAAACCATCGGGGATCAATGAGATTAATTGGGCTGGCAGCACATATGAATTATGAGATTGATTGAACCCCAGGGTTCCAGATTAATCTCACAGGGATCAGTTGGAATCAGTCAGATCAGCATGCCTCAACAAGTCAGCCAATATGAGCAAGTACTAGGAGACTCAGAAAGGAAGGTACTGGCATCGGAAGGAGATGCACTCAGAGATAACCATAGGAGGAAGCAGGGGACTGAGCTCAGTATCACTCAGACAGTTACCACTCAAGGGGTGTGTGCATAAAGTCACACAGGCCCAAGCACAAGGGTGACCACATGACCAAGGGGTTCGGCCATGAGGTTCAACAAGAGGCTAAAGGGATTCACAAGACAAGGTTGAGAAGGAGCTGTGTTGAAAGGGGTCATCACACATCATCAGGCAGAAGGAGAGCATGAAGGCAAGAGGGCAGTGTTGCATAACCCTTACACTGTGCAAGTGGTAGGGGCACAGTATCAATGGGATTGATGCCAGCAGGACAATAGTGTCAAAAAGGGGATGAAGGCCCCTCAGGAGGAGCAGGATAGGTGTCACAGGCAACACCAATCAAATGCATAAATACTCTCATTCTACCATAGCATATGAGTGGATCCTCATCCACTCTACTTACTACTTACTCTATCTACTTTACTTACTCAGTTACATACCATTGCAATAGCAGTGCTCTTGCAACGACTCTCAACATGTGTGTTGTATCACCATTAGTTGACAACTGTAGGCAGTGTTCTTCAACACTTGCGGTCCAGTGCCCTTACTGTAGGCAGTGTTCTTCAACACTTGCAGTCCAGTCCCTTGTGTCAGAGGTCGCGTGCCTGAAACCTGAGATCGGTAGTAGTATCAATGCTATTACCGATTCTGTCGAGTTATGTGACAGCGCTTGTGGTATTGCGATTCTTAACGAGCTATGCAGTAGAGCCGTCTCTATTACCTTTCTCGCTTGAATCTGTAGTTGTGGTAATGCTGTTGCAGATTTCGACTGACCACTGTCAGACACTCCATCCAGAGGTAGCTCGGCATGATCAATAATGGTGTGAACTTGTACTGACACCAAGATCTGGTGTGAGAGTGATTGTTGGTGGTGTCAACATGAGTGTCCAGTGTGTTGACTAATGCTGAGGTGATCCCCAGACCGCAGTGGACGGCTGCCTTCGGTTCTATCGTTATCTGGACTGCTGGTTTGCTAAGAACTGCCTTCGGACGTCAGGGAGCAGTGTGTCAGGGGTCTCGCGCCTGAAACCCAGGTCGGTCTGTCGAGATACTCGGTGACTATCAAACTGTGCGACAGCTATTGTCTCGGTATCAGTGACTATCAAGTTGCGCAGTGACAGCAGGTGGCATTCATTGTATATACTATCATAGGTTTCGGCTGACCTCTGTGGACACTCCGTTCAGGGGTAGCTCAGCACGATCAATATCAATGCTTTGGTTATGATGACACCAAGGTCTGGTGTGAGTGTTGATGATGATGAGGTTGATGATGTTGGTGATAAGGTTGGCAAGTGTTGATGATAATGAGGTTGATGGTGTTGGTGATAAGGTTGGTGGCATCAACACGAGTGTCCAGTGTGTTGACTTTTACGCTTGAAGTGATCCCCAGACCGCAGTGGACTACTGCCTTCGGTTCTATCTATATCTGGACTGCTAACCTACTATGGGGTGCCTACGGACATCAGGTAGTGGTGATACGACACACACACTATGATGAGGAGCAACCTTGATAGATTGCTGCTATGCTGACTGTAACTAATGAGTACTTGTGTTTCTAAAGTATTGACTAGTTGTATGGTGAGTAGAGTGGATGAGGATCCACTCGACCTATGATGATGAGAAAGCATGGTTATATACCTCTTCACAGCATCACCAGCGATGCTGCTCCTGCTCTCTCTCCAGAGAGTACCTTCTTCATCGAGTACTGCTCAGGGGCCTCTCCTGCTTGGCACCCCTGTGCCTCTTGAGTGGTGTCAACTCCTTCGACACTGCTCCTCCTCCTCATGACCTGGTGTCGACTCCTTCGACACTGCTCCTCTTCCTCAGGACCTGCCTGCTAGTGTCCTATACACTGCTCCTTCTCCTTTGACCAGTGACAGTTCCTTTGACTCTTGTCTCTTGAGCCCCTGAGTGGTAACCATCTGCATGCTCCTTGAGCTTGGTCCTCCTCGTGGCTGTGCCTGGCCCTCCTCGTATGTGGCTTGTGTCCTCCTTTGCATGTGAGTCCGTAGGAGTCCATGGTCTCCATGGAGACTGCACTACGACCATGCTCTCTACTGGTATCGACTAGATCTTCGATACCTGTGCTCCTTCCATATGAACCAGTGGCCCTCCTGCTTCTTGAGCATCTAGGCCCATGACAGATAACTGGTTCTTGCTGGTTCGAGCATGGAGACATGGAACACATCATGCACCCTAAGGTTTGCTGGCAATGTGATTCGATAAGCTCGGCGTCCTACCCATTCCTGAACTGGGTAGGGTCCTGCAAACCAGGTATCTAACTTGGGTGTGGGTCTCCTTGTCTTCCAGTTTCGATGGTTGATATAGACCATATCACCCACCTTAAACTCAATGTCCTTGTGCTTCCTGTTATACTGGTCTACTGATCTACATTGTGCCTCTCTGATCTGCTCCTGGAGGTACTTGCAATGCTCCTTTCCATCCATGAGGTACTCGAAGCGACCTGGGTCATTGACTCCTAGTCGTTGAGGGATGTCAGGATGAGCTTTGGGGTTCCATCCATAGCATGCAAAGAATGGTGAGACACCAATGCTGTTGTGGACCATGCTGTTGTATACAAAGGCTGCAGTGTCCAGCAGGTTGGCCCAGTCATCCTGTTCATAGTTGCAGTACATCCTGAGGTATTGCTCTATGACCTGATTGACTCTCTCTGTCTGACCATCAGTTTGAGGATGGTAAGCCATGCTAAGTGAGTGCTTCACACCCATTTGCTCTGCAAATGCCTTCCATGCTCCTGATATGAACTGCCTGCCTCGGTCCGAGACCATGTGATCTGGATATCCAAAGAGTCTAACCATGTGTCCATATAGCAACACTGCAGTCTGTTTGGTCGTGACCATCTTATGGGTTGGAGCTAGTATGGCAAACTTGGTTAACCGGTCGACAATGACTAAGATAGAGTCATAGGTCTTGGAGTCATACTTCTTCGATGGTGGTAGTCCTTCGATGAAGTCGAGGGATATGGAGCCCCAGGGCCTGTCTGGTGTTGCTAGTGGCTGTAGCAAACCATATGGACGGTGACGAGGAGCTTTGTACCTAGCACATACAGGACAACTTGCTACATAGTCTGCAATCCAATCTGTCATGTTTGGCCACCAGTAGTGTCATTGGGCTGCCTTGATGGTAGCATCTCTTCCTATGTGTCCAGCAGTAATACCATCATGGCATTGGGTCATCACCATGAATCGCAGATGCTCTACAGAGAGAGACTGTCCATCTACCTCTTTGGCACTCCTTGAGTGTTGGTTGTTGGTCCTCCCTGGCATGATCACTTTGGGGATAACCAACCTCCCTCCACTGTACCATAGGTCATCCTTGACCTTGAAGGGCTTCTTCCTATGTATCTCCTGTAGCTCTTGGTCTAAGGGCTGGAAGATCTTGACCAGGTCTCTGAGACCTTTTGATGCTATGGACTCCATCGAGAGCATAGGGGCCACTAGGGTCGAGTCATGGTCTGCTGTCTCCTTGAACACTCGAGGAGGCAGTAGTTGCCTTACATTGTGATCCTGCTCTTCACCAGCTGGTTGCATGTCTGTCCTTCTGGTGAGAGCATCGGGTTCACCACCTTTGTCTCCTGGTCAATACTGCAATATGAAGTCGAAGTCTGCTAGTAGTATTGCCCATCGAGCCTGTCGACCTGTGATGTGTCTCTGTGACTTGAAGTACTTGAGGGCTTCATGGTCAGCGAGGATGACCAGTTGGCTCGGTAGTCCAGCTAGCATGTGTCGCCACTGAGTGAGGCAGGCGACCACAGCTAGGAGCTCCTTGTCATGGATCTCATAGTTCTTCTCGGCAGAAGACATCTTCCTAGAGTAGAAGGCCACTGGATGCCATCATCCTTCATGCTCCTGTTTGAGTACTCCTGCTATAGCAAAGTCACTTGCATCAGTTTCCAACCTTGTTGGAAGGTGGTAGTCGAAGTTCTGAAGCACTCCTGCTGATGTGAAGGCCTGGATGAGCTTGTGGAAGGCCTGTTGGGCCTCCTCTGGTAGCTCGAACTTCTTGAACCGTTCTATAGGCTTTACCATTGCTGTCAAGGGCTTGGCTATGCGAGCAAAGTGGGCTATGAACCTTCGATAGAAGTTGGCAAAACCCAGGAACCTCTGGATGTCATGGATTGACTCTGGCATTGGCCACTCCTTGACAGTGCGCACCTTTTCTGGGTCCATCTCTATGCCTGTTGGCTTGATGATGTACCCCAGGAACTCGACTGTTTTGGTGTGGAACTCACACTTCGACAGCTTAGCAAAGAGCCTGTTGCTCCTTAAGCGAGTGAGGACCTCGGTGACATGCTTCACATGTGCTTCTTCAGTGTCACTGAAGATCAGGAAGTCGTCTAGGTATACTACCACATATACCCCAATGATGTCTCAGAAGATGTCATTGATGAATGACTGGAAGTGAGCTGGAGCATTGGCTAGGCCAAAGGGAATCACTAGGTACTCATAGAGTCCCAACTGAGTGCCAAAAGCTGTCTTCCATTCATCTCCTTTAGCAATCTGGATGAGGTTGTATGCTGCTCTAAGGTCTAGCTTGGTATAGATCCTTGCCTTCCTGAGTAAGAACAGCTGCTCCTCAATGAGGGGCAATGGTGCCCTGTTCTTGACAGTGATCTCGTTGAGACCTTGGTAGTCCACACAGAGTCTGAGACCTCCATCCTTCTTTGGTATGAAGAGCACTGGTGATCATGCCAGGCTCTTCGATGGTCTTATGAACCCCTTCTTGAGGTTCTCATCCAAGTACCTCCTCAACTCGGACATCTCCTTGGGTCCCTTAAGGTATAGGGGCCCTTGAGGTGGCTTACCTCCTTCTATCAACTCGAGGTGGAGATCATGCTCAGTATGATGGGGCAGCTTGTCTGCTTCCACCTCATCAAACACATCTTGCAGGTGTTGGTATGGCTTTGGTATGTCTGCAGCCATCACCACCTTGTCTACCTCCACCTTCATCTCGACTCCTTTGTCTGCGCCTGTAGGTACAAAACCAAAGGCTGGGAGTGATGATGGTGGCTCCTCCAACAGCATGAACCCTATGGGTCCATCTTCTAGAGCTGCTCGTAGTATGCACTCTGCTGAGACAAACTCGTTACCATGAAGGGTTGGTCTCCTCATGGTTAGGTCCCCTGCTCTTGCTGCTTCCGGGGGTCTCCTCAGGGGTTGGTCCTGCTCCTGAGTCTTGAACTCCAGCTGGCCCATATCCCATTGTATGGTGGGTTTGAGCCTCCATAGCTCAGTGAACCCCAGGATGAGGTCATAGTCAGCAGTGTCGGCCACTGAAGCTTCGACCACACCCAGATTGTGTGTACCAATAGATACCTGCATGCTTGCAGAACTATTGATGGAGAGTTGGTGCCCAGTGACACCATGGATCGATCTTGTTTTTATGGGTTTTGTGGGTATTTGGTACTTACTAATGAAAGAATCTGAGACTATGGACAAACCAGCACCAGTATCAGCTAGTATCCGAGCAGGATGGTCTTGAACCATTCCAGAGAGCTCCAGTACTGCTTTGCCTCCACTGGTAGAGAAACATACTTGACAATCTTGATATATACAGAGTGATGGCGAGGAGGTTTGTAGAGCAATGCATGCCATCAGTGCATCACCCCACTGCTGTTTCCCTCATCGTCATCATCATCGTGCTCCTCCTCGTGATTGGGGTCCATGGGTTGCTGGTATGAGCTGAGGTCCATGGCCTCGGGGTCACCCGTCTCAGTGCTGCCTGTGTGGCCATCTCCTGAGTCAGTGGCCTCCTCGAAGGGGTCTGCTGTGGTGACCATAACCTTTGGTCCCATGGGTCGAGAGCTAAGAGGGTTGTCAGGGGTCTCGCGCCTGAAACCCAGGTCGGTCTGTCGAGATACTCGGTGACTATCAAACTGTGCGACAGCTATTGTCTCGGTATCGGTGTCTATCAGGTTGCGCAGTGACAGCAGGTGGCGTTCGTTGGATATACTAGCATAGGTTTCGGCTGACCTCTGTGGACACTCCGTTCAGGGGTAGCTCGGCACGATCAATATCAATGTTATGATGACACCAAGGTCTGGTGTGAGTGTTGATGATGATGAGGTTGATGGTGTTGGTGATGAGATTGGTGATGTCGATGATAATGAGGTTGATGGTGTTGGTGATGAGATTGGTGATGTCGATGATAATGAGGTTGATGGTGTTGGTGATAAGGTTGGTGGCGTCAACATGAGTGTCCAGTGTGTTGACTTGATGCTTGAAGTGATCCCCGGACCGCAGTGGACTACTGCCTTCGGTTCTATCTATATCTGGACCGCTAACCTGCTATGGGCACCTTCGGACGTCAGGTAGTGGTGATACAACACACACACTATGATGAGGAGCAACCTTGATAGATTGCTGCTATGCTGACTGTAACTAATGAGTACTTGTGTTTCTAAAGTATTGACTAGTTGTATGGTGAGTAGAGTGGATGAGGATCCACTCGACCTATGATGATGAGAAAGCATGGTTATATACCTCTTCACAGCATCACCAGCGATGCTGCTCCTGCTCTCTCTCCAGAGAGTACCTTCTTCATCGAGTACTGCTCAGGGGCCTCTCCTGCTTGGCACCCCTGTGCCTCTTGAGTGGTGTCAACTCCTTCGACACTGCTCCTCCTCCTCATGACCTGGTGTCGACTCCTTCGACACTGCTCCTCTTCCTCAGGACCTGCCTGCTAGTGTCCTATACACTGCTCCTTCTCCTTTGACCAGTGACAGTTCCTTTGACTCTTGTCTCTTGAGCCCCTGAGTGGTAACCATCTGCATGCTCCTTGAGCTTGGTCCTCCTCGTGGCTGTGCTTGGCCCTCCTTTGCATGTGAGTCCATAGGAGTCCATGGTCTCCATGGAGACTGCACTACGACCATGCTGACTACTGATCTTGACTAGATCTCTGATACCTGTGCTCCTTCCATATGAACCCGTGACCCTCCTGCTTCTTGAGCATCCAGGCCCATGACAAGGGTCTACCCTCCTGCTGGGGCAGTCTCTGGCCCAATGGCCGATACCCTTGCATACATGACAGGTGTTGATACCTGATGGAGCAGGGCTTCCTTGCTTCGAGGGTTGGGTGGGATGATGAGGAAGGGGTTGGTTAGTTGGTTGGTTTAGGTTTTGTATAGTTGCTTGTGTAGTTGTTTGTGCTGGTGATCGAGCTGGATAAGGTTGAGTGGGTTGATGGATGGGGATCGAACTTTGATTTGGCTGAGACCCAGTCCTTAGTGGAGGTGATGTGGCATTTGGAAGTGAGTGTCTAGCTGAGGACTGCTGTAGTAACATCCTCTGTCAATCAATCTCCTCAACCTCTCGGTACCACTCCCATCTCTTCCCAGGTGGATTCCTCTCGAACTTCTCCTGTATGCTGCAAGTGAGACTTCCTCTGAAGAGATCAATCACTAGCTCATTGTCATCTAGATTGACCTGTCCCTCCAAGTTTCTGAACTGCTCTACATGATGTGTGGCGGCACCAGGAGCATCACTTGTGAGTCTGAGAGCCAACAGCTTGTTGTATGCCTCCATCCTAGCATTGTGTGGGTTGAACTGTTCTGACAGTCACTCTGTGAAGTAGTGCCAATCATTGAACAACCTTCCTTCTCTAGCTCTATCAATACAGAGCTTGGAGGTCCACCGCTCTCTTGCTGTCCCTTCCAGTTGAGCGCCCATGTGGTTGATCATCCTAGTCTGCTCATACACCTGGTTGAACTTAAACCATGCTTTGGCTTCTAGAATGAAGATCTCCATGTCTCGGGGATTGAACTTTGGAAAGGGGGTGGCGATGGGCTTTGACCGGTTAAGCTCTGCCATGATGCTAAAGTCCTCCTCTTGGTCCAGGGGGTAAGGGTCCGTCCTGGTCCTGCTGTAGGGGTCCAGCTTAGTCTTGACATATCTTGGCCCAGTAGGTGAAGCATACTTCTCATAGTTGATGTCCTCCTGCTCATCCAGGTTGAATGAGACTGATCGTCTTGGTCATGGAGCCAGAGTAGGAGTATGTGGGTCTCCTATCATAGACTCATCTCCTCCTCCTGCTTGGTCTTCTGAGTGAGAGAGGTCTATTGTCTCCTCCCTGCTCAGTTGAGCTCGTTGTAATCGTTCCTCTCGATGACCCTGTCTGGTAAGCTCTAGCTGTGCTTCCAATAGAGTGAGTAGTCTATTGAGCTTATTGTTGAGGTCTGGGTCCATCATGGTGATCATGAGGAGCTGCTTGAACGATCCACTCTAATGTCAGGGGTCTTGCGCCTGAAACCCAGGTCGGTCTGTGTGCGACAGCTATTGTCTCGGTATCGGTGACTATCAAGTTGTGCAGTGACAGCAGGTGGTGTTCGTTGTATATACTGTCATAGGTTTCGGCTGACCTCTGTGGACACTCCGTTCAGGGGTAGCTCGGCATGATCAATATCAATGCTATGATGACACCAAGGTCTGGTGTGAGTGTTGATGATGATGAGGTTGATGATGTTGGTGATAAGGTTGGTGAGTGTTGATGAGAATGAGGTTGATGGTGTTGGTGATAAGGTTGGTGGCATCAACACGAGTGTCCAGTGTGTTGACTTGATGCTTGAAGTGATCCCCGGACCGCAGTGGACTACTGCCTTCGGTTCTATCTATATCTGGACTGCTAACCTACTATGGGCACCTACGGACGTCAGGTAGTGGTGATACAACACACACACTACGATGAGGAGCAACCTTGATAGATTGCTGCTATGCTGACTGTAACTAATGAGTACTTATGTTTCTAAAGTATTGACTAGTTGTATGGTGAATAGAGTGGATGAGGATCCACTCGACCTATGATGATGAGAAAGCATGGTTATATACCTTTTCACAGCATCGCCAGCGATGCTGCTCCTGCTCTCTCTCCAGAGAGTACCTTCTTCATCGAGTACTGCTCAGGGGCCTCTCCTGCTTGGCACCCCTGTGTCTCTTGAGTGGTGTCGACTCCTTCGACACTGCTCCTCCTCCTCATGACCTGGTGTCAACTCCTTCAACACTGCTCCTCTTCCTTTGACCAGTGACAGTTCCTTTGACTCTTGTCTCTCGAGCCCCTGAGTGGTAACCATCTGAGCTTGGTCCTCTTCGTGGCTGTGCCTGCTCCTTGAGCTTGGTCCTCCTCATGGCTGTGCCTGGCCCTCCTCACATATGGCTCGGTCCTCCTTTGCATGTGAGTCTGTAGGAGTCCATGGTCTCCATGGAGACTGCACTACGACCATGCTCTCTACTGGTGTCAACTAGATCTTCGATACCTGTGCTCCTTCCATATGAACCAGCGACCCTCCTGCTTCCTGAGCATTTAGGCCCATGACACCATTCCCTCTTCATCTGAGTGTTGATGCATGCTCCTACTCATCTCGCCCACCTGCCTGTCTTAAGTTCATCATCTGGTTGGGCCCCTTCTTCATCTGGTGGCGACCTCTCCTTGTTTGTTGTTGCCCTTTTGCCCTATCGGCAATAGAGGCTTCTCTCAAACTGATTCCTGTGAGATCTACTGTAGCGAGCATGATACTACTGATCCTACCAACTCCTGTAGTAAGACCCATGTTCCTACTGATCATGACGAGTTATGCCATAGAGCTGTTGATCCTACTGATCTCACTGAGCTCTGTCGGAACTCCATTCTCGCCCGATCCATGATGTTTGCGCAAGATCTCTTCATATGAGCTCCGTTCTTCCTGTGCATCCATCCATCCCATGACATGTAGCTTCAGACTCTTAATCAGTTGAAGTTATGCAAGACACCACTTCATCTGGGCTACGCTCTAGCTCCTTTTGCACAGGTGTATGGTAGATGCAATGCTTGAAATTTTGTGTTAACTATGACTACAAGACTGCCTATATATATGCCTTTGTTCCATCCATGAGAAAACTTTATTGTCACCTGGCTAACTGAATGCACCATGTGTTGCCTCAGCATTGTCTCCCACAAATGTCTCCTGATTGGTTGCCACATGTTGACCATGCATGCATGTCCCTTGGCCTCTTGGTGACTTGGCTTTCTCACGTGTCAGTTAAGTTCCTGGTAATTCCATCGCATCTTTAACTCTCGATCTTGCTTATCTGTGCCAAGCGTGATTGGAGCGATATTTTTCACGGGCGTGGCAAACTCGGCCGTGCTCCGTCTGTTCTTATCTCTACAGCTTCAGAAATTAAAGTGAAGAATTGGCCATCTTGAACAGTTCCGCTTCCTGGCACCTTGCTCCGTCGGTCGATTGCGGGGACTGTGGAGGATTCAAGGTCCAAGGAAAGGCGGTTTGATCGAGAAAGCTTTAGCCAGGACGACGGATCGATGAGATAAGGATCCACTGATAAGCATTTGATTCCAACGCTTCCCAGATATCGTCGCTGCTTCGACACATCGTTTGGCCAAAGAGAATCTGTAGAAGCCAATTGATATCTGTCAGGATCGTCCAGCCACAGGTGGTTACCCTGTTTCCCAAGAGATGAGTCTGTATATAAGTTTGGCTTTCTACAATTTCTCTCGTCCCGTCAACCCTTGAAGGTACCCAGTAGAAGCGTATTACAGAGACCTCCAGACCCTATCCTTTCCTCCTCTCTTCAGGCTTGCACGCAATGGCTGCAACTATCAAAGTGCTCCCCGAGGGAGCCGGCTGGGCCGTCGTTTGCGGCCTCGGTTTCTTCTTTGCTGCTTTCATGGTCCTCCTTTCCTTCATCCAGCAACGCTATACCAACAGATCCATCAAGGACACAGATGAATTCGCCTCCGCCTCTCGATCCGTCAAACCGGGCCTGGTCGCAGCGGGTATCTGCTCTGCCTGGACTTGGTCGTCGACTCTCCTACAATCCACCGCAGTTACTACAAAACTCGGGGTTTCGGGCGGCTACTGGTATGCTGCTGGCGCAACCATACAGATCCTGTTATGTTCAATCATGGCATGCCAGATCAAGCTGAACGCCCCGTTTTGCAGCACTTTCCTCGAAGTATTGAAGGTACGATGGGGCAAATTGTCGCATTGCATTTTTCTTTTCTTCGCGCTCGCAACCAACTTGCTGGTCTCGTCCCAGCTGGTAGTTGGTGGATCTGCCGTCGCTAGCACTCTTACCGGTATCCCTACTCTGGCAGCCATCTGGCTCATCCCTCTCGGTGTTGCCTGCTACGTCCTTGTTGGAGGAATGCGCGCTACTTTGCTTGCCGACTACACGCACACCGTGGGCCTTTTAATCATTATTTTTTATTTCTTTTTCAAGGTTTGGTGTACGTCGCCAACCATCGGAAGCGTGACTGAAATGGTCAAGCTTCTATCAACATCAAACACCATTCATGGTAATGCTTTTGGTAGTCCTTTGACCTTCAGAAGTACACCCGGGCTTGTGTTCGGGGTGATCAACGTAATAGGGAATTTAGGGACGGTCTTCTGCGATCAGTCGTATCACCAACGTTCGATCAGTTCACGCCCATCCTCAGCAGCTCGAGCTTTCCTCCTGGGAGGTTCGGCATGGTTTGCGATTCCTTTCCTGTTCTCCATGACCATGGGGCTGAGCGCAAGGGGCCTCCTGTTCTCCGGTGACCCGCTCATGCCAGCCCTGAGTGCTGACGACATCACTGCGGGTCTCTCTGCGCCAGCAGCGGGTGTCGCTTTGGCGGGAAGAGGTGGTGCTGTTGCTATCCTGATCATCCTTTTCCTTGCTGTCACTTCAGCCTCATCCGCCCAGCAAGTCGCTGTTGCGTCGGTGCTCACCTTCGATGTGTACAAGCCCTACATCAGGCCGAACGCAAGCAAGCGCGAAATCTTCATCATGAGCCACGCCGGTGTGCTCATCTGGGCCGTAGTAATGTCTCTCTTTGGTACCATTTTCCACTACGCCGGTATCTCTCTTGGTTGGCTCTACCTGGCTCAGGGGATCATTATCGCTCCCGCTGTCGTGCCCATCTTCTGCGGTCTGGTTTGGAAGCGTACCAACAGGCTGGCATGCATTGTCGCCATGATGGTTGGTATCCTGTGCGGTGTGGTAACATGGCTCGTAACTGCAAGCTGCCTTTACAACCAAGTCTCGGTCGCTACTACAGGAAAAGACTATCCCACCCTAGCTGGAAACGTGGTATCCCTCGGAGTCTCTGCCATCATCACGGTCGTTGGCAGCTTGCTCCGTCCAGAGACGGAAGACCACTTTGTTCTGACACGTAGCATTAACGCCCCGGAAGACGCTGTCGAGCGAATGGCGGCCAACTCTGGACTCGCCTCTCCCAGTACGCCTGATGCGGAAAAATCTCCACTTGAGAGCGAGAAGGTAGCCTACACTCTCGAGACCATTGACTACGTCAAAGCTGCTGGTCTGGATGCCGACGAGCTTCGCAAGACTCTGCGATTCACCAGCTGGGTCAGCGTAGCGGCTTGCTTCACGCTTTGCGTTCTGATCCCAGCTTGCCTTGCATCGCGAAAGGTTTGGAACTCAACCGGCTTGGCGGCTTATATCTGGCTCGGATTCATCTGGCTACTATGGACGACGCTAGCGGTGGGCGTTCTGCCTATCTGGGAGTCGAGACATGAGCTTGCCGACATCTTGAGAGGTATTGGAAAGGACATTGTCGGTAAGAACGGCAAGGTCGAGAAGGAAACCGCAAACACTTCTCTGTAGAACAACACCCGACGGTAAGGATCTCCGAGAGCCACTGAGCGTAGACATGTGTCTTCTTATACCATCCATTGTCTCAATCAAGAGGCCTCCAAGATTGGATTGGCTGTACTAGCACTGAAAAGACCAATTTGTGCGGATGCGATTGAGACAGTGAGTGGACTCGATGTGATGTGTGGATTGGCACAGTTACGACAACTATCTGCTCAGCTCGCCAAGTTCGACAGCGGTCAATGTCGGTGCTGGAGCTGAGCAGCTGACTGAGTGAGCTGCTGCCTGAGTCCGAAGCCAGCCGAAATTTCGAAAGAAAGCTTGGACCATCTCCGCATGCGCTTATCAGTGCCACACACCACTTTTGTTATCTATCATCCTCTTCAACATTATCTTTTCGACCAACACCGTAAATGACGACAAGAGACCTGTCCTGAGGGCAGTGATACACATCCACACATTCACACATCCACACATCCACACATCCACACATCCACACCATCATAGAGCAACGCGATAGCCTTGCACATCAACGGTACGATTCAGTTACGGGCAACATCAGCTACCAGCTACCATCTACCATCTACCATCTACCATCACGATGAACCGCTTCCCAGAGATTGACCCTTACGACGTGCTTGGGCTTCAGCGGGGTTGCAGCCCATCCGAGATCAAATCAGCCTACAAGAAGCTTGCACTCAAGAACCACCCAGATCGAGCACCACCTGCGGAAAAGGAACAAGCAACAGCCCGTTTCAAGATTGTCGGAGAAGCATACGAGCTGCTTTCCGATGATCGCAAACGACGAGAGTATGATGCCTTTGGGCCAGGAAGCGCTGGAGGCTTCCAAGCTTACGAAGACGACGCGAGCCGCAAACACTTCGGTACTAGCCCTAATGGCGTTCCTTTCTCTTTCATGTGGGAGTCCAGTGCGGATTCAGCAAGGAGAGCTCAGGCGGGCCGACGTGCGGGAAGACCGTTTGGTGCGGAAGGCTTCGACCCTTTCGAACTATTCAACATGATGTTCAACAAAGAGTTTGGATCTACGGGCGGCAACATGGGTGGAAGAGGTGGAGGCAGCGATCCTTTCCGAATGAACAACCCGGGCCAGCCTATGGGTGGCGGCCTGTTTGGCGACAACCATCCTTTCTTCCAGAACCATCGTAGAATGGCCGATACCATGGCCTTTGGTTTTGGAGCGCCGTCTGCATCATCACGAGCCCCTTCGGGCCCGCCCATGGGAATGCAGTCAGCAACTCGCTTCGGCCATGGCTTCGGTATGAGCAGTAGCTCATCGAGCACCATGTACGGAGGCTTCTCGGGCACCAGCCAAAGCACCACCACTCGCATCGTCAACGGCCGTAAAGAGACAGTCACTCGTAATGTCGACCATCACGGCAATGAAACCGTCCATATCTCGACGCCAGAAGGAAGCTCTGTCCATGTCAACGGTGTACAACAAGCACAGCACCCGTTACTTGGCAACGCCGCGCCATCTGGCAACTCTGCCCTTCCAAGCACAACTAACATTCCACCCACCAATGCTGCAGGAACAGCTGACAACCCGATCGTAGTAGAGTCCGAGTCGGAACGTCCAACACCATCAGCTTCTCGTACGGGGCACGGTTCGAGCAGGTTCAATCTCTGATTCGCTTCATCGCGCTCCCACAGCCTAATGTCGCTGTCTTTGGTTCCTATACCTCTTCTGTCATCTGTAACATCATCGCAACCGACTACAATGCTCATCTTTCCTACTCAAGACAGACAAACGACCAGAACACACACACACACGCGGAGTATGTTGTGTTGTGACGTCTAATTATGAGGACAATGTTTTCTTCATTACTACTGATACAATGGAATGAGTGTGACCGTGTCGCTGTTGCTAAGCACTGACAATGTTGGTCAAGGCGTGGGGAATGACACGAGCTCGATGACGAGCGTTTAGGTTGCGAGACAAGAGGCTTAGGTCTTGATGCCCTTGGCTTCCAGCATCTTGCGTTCTTCTTCTTCAATTTGCTCATCAACCTTGGCACCACGACTAGGGGAGTTACCATGCTTCCTTGCTGCATCGGTAGGCTTCTCCTGCTGCTTGGCCTGCTCGGCTTCACGAGCCTCCTTTTCCTCCTTGCCGGCCTGGGCAAGCTTGTTCTTGAGCGACTTCTCGTCCTTCGAGTCGAGAGACTGGTGTGACTCCGGCTGGCCCTTCTCGTGGTCCTTTCGGTTGTCGTCATGGTGCATACCGACATCGGGGTTGGGGCCAGGGGCGTTGCGCTGGTCACCGTCGGAGCTATAGATCGAGAAGAGGCAAAGTGGACACGGGCGTGAACATGGGAGTTCAAAACATGGAAAGCTGGCAAAGAGGATGCTCGTCGATATACTTACGTGTGGGTCTCGTACTGGGCCTTGGTCGACATGTTTGCTGATGTGTATATTGGAAACAAAGATGTGGTGTGGGAAGAGAAATACAACTCGAATCAGTCAGAAGTTATATATACGTCCAGGCCAGTAATTCTCTCATAGGGCGTGCACGCTGACGCTCGGCAGCATGCTTCTGCAGACAAGATTCAGATTAGGAGCCAGAAGCGGGACAAGACAGGACTATACGCTGCCTTGCAGCAGCAAAGCACCTAGCTGTGGACCCGGAGTGAGGCTCGGGAAGCAACGTTTCTAACTTTGGCTTCGCAGTCGGCTAGGGAAGGGCACAAGCGAAGCAATGCAATCCGGTGCGGCTACCACTCAGCAATGCAGCTGCACAGAGAAGAGCGGCCTCACGTCATTAGCTACTCCAGATCAGTCGCCGGACGGTGAGAAGAAAAGCTCGAAGCTGAAAATAGCAGCCGCAGTCGAAAGCGGGCTACAGATAGTCAGACATTGTGGTAAGCGGCCGTCGATCCTGCCACTTGAACGCTCTTGCTGTTGTGATTGGTGGCGACAAGGATGCTGCTCACAAGTGCGTCATCAAGCGTGGTGTGGGAGGCGAGACGCGTCGAACGTATCGGCGATTTCGACCTGTGACTATGCGATTCAACCTTGCTCTGAATTGTTGAAAGTGTCGATCTCACAGTCCGAATATCGGGCGGTGCCAAGCTTAATTTTTGCAAGATCTGGACCGCCACGTTGGACCCTGAGCAAGTTTTGGTGAGTGCCAGCTTTCTTACATGCCTCGCTCGAGCCCACCTCATAGGGTCATCAGTACAAGCACTTTCCTTGATTCTTGAACCCATGCCCCCCCCCATGTGCACGTCTTGATATGCACAACAAGTCCTCGCAAAAGTCTCCGCCCGGAGGCGCAGAGGTCAATCATACCCTTCCTTACATCGCCAGAAGGTCGCGGTCTCGTCCTTCTTCATCAAAATTTAGCAGCCACCAGCAACGTGCTCTGGGTCAGGACTCGGACGAGGACGCCACAACCATCCAAATGGACCAGTACGAGCTAGGTCAACGGCCGAGCAAGCGGTATGCAGACGCCGTTGAAGATGACGATGACGAGCATGAGCAAGGCGAGAATGCTCTTATGCTCGGACCCGCGTCAGCGTCGGGAGCAGGTGCGGATGAAGAGGCATACGAGCTAGGCCGCAGCAAGTCAAGACATCGTGCTGGCCGCAGACATGTCTCGACAGGTTCGATATCTGAAAAGTATGATCCTGATGATCCTATGCACCTTGTCAGCAAGGCGGTGCCCGAGCATGACGACCCCACCCTTCCGGCACTAACGTGGAGAGCACTTGTTATCGGTACCTTTTTCTGTATCATCGGTGCTGCGATAGCACAACTCTTCTTCTACAAGTCCAACTCGCCTTCTTTCAGCAGCTACTTTGTTATCTTGACGTCCCTGCCAATGGGCCGATGGCTAGCAAATCGTCTACCAGAACGAACGATTCGAGTCGCCAAGTGGTCAGTGCAGCTTAACCCGGGACCGTTCAGCATCAAGGAGCACATGCTTGTCGCCATCATCGCCTCTTCCGGCGCCACATCAGCCTACGCCAGTGATATTATCAACATCCAGGAACTCTTCTACCATCAGCACATGAATTGGCTTTCGTCCTTGACCCTTCTCATCACTACCCAGGTGCTTGGCTTTGGTTTTGCTGGGATGGTGACCAATTTGCTCGTCAAGCCGACTTCAATGATCTGGCCCAGCACCCTCGTTACTACTTCACTCTTCCACACACTACACGACAAGGAGGCACCCAATACCCGCGCTCGACTCCGCCTCTTCGCATTCGCCTTTGTCGGAATCTACATGTATCAATTCCTGCCAGCCTTGATCGCACCCACCTTGTCCAGCGTAGCGATGCTCTGCTTGGTCGACAACAAGATCCCAGCCTTCCGATTCCTCAGCTCTGGCTACCATGGTCTCGGCTTCCTCAATCTCACTTTTGACTGGAACGCAGCTGGTATGAGCGGACCGTTCTACCAGCCATGGTGGGCAGCGCTCAACTTCTTTGCTGGATTCGCAGGCATGATGTACATCGTCATGCCTATCCTCTATTGGGGCTTTAACTTTTGGAATGCTCAGGACTTCCCCGAAATCCTCAGCGCTGGGCTGTACGACAAGGAGCACAAGAAGTTCGCAGTCGATACACTGCTCAATAAGGACAACACCCTCAATGCAAACGCGTGGGTAGAGCAGAAACCTATGCTCCTCACACCGTACTTTGCGCTCTCGTACGGTCTTGGCTTTGCAACCCTGACAAGCACTGTCACTCACGTCTTGCTGTGGCACTGGAAGGACATTAAGAAGGCTGCCAGCAATGCCGTCCACGATGATGTGCATAATCGCCTAATGCGAGCCTACGAACCTGTCCCTCGCAAATGGTACGCCACCACCTTTGCGCTCTCTACTACAGCCTCCATTATGCTGGTTGTGTTGACGCCAGCATTGCAGTTGCCAGTGTGGGCCCTCCTGCTTGCCATCTTCATGGGCCTCCTCTTCATTGCTCCTCTTGGCATCCTCAGAGCGGTCTCGGATACAGGTGTTGGTCTCAACATCATCTCTGAGTTTGTCATCGGATACATCATGCCGGGCAACCCGATCGGTAACATCTTGTTCAAGACTATGGCATACATGTCCCTCAACCAAGCACTTGACTTGGTCAACGATCTTAAGCTCGGTCACTACATCAAGATTCCGCCCAAGCACATGTTCGTTACACAGCTGTGGGGAACCATGGTAGGATGCGTGGTCAATTTGATCGTCGTCAACATTGTTCTCGATCCCGCTTCAGGCTACCGCGCCTTCCTGGATGGCACAATTGAAGACCCTTCAGGTCAGTGGGATGGACGAAAAGTGCACATCTTCTTCTCAGCTTCTGTCATTTGGGGTCTTGTCGGACCAGCAGAGTTCTTCTCTGGCGATTATCGCAAACTCTACTCTGGCTTCCTCGTTGGTGCGCTTCTGCCGCTCATTCCATACTTGCTGTTCAAGAAGTACAAGACAAAGTGGCTGCCAAAGGTCGCCTTTCCCATCATTCTGCATTCGGCCGCCTTGCCTCCAGCTGTGCCGACAAATGTCATCATGACTGGCTTCTTCTTCTCCTGGCTCTCACAGAAGCATCTCCGCGAAAAGCACCCGGTCTGGTTCGAAAAGTTCAACTACGTCTTCTCAGCAGCGTTGGATGCCGGTGCAAGTGTCAATGCTCTAACCATCTTTGTGCTGACATTGACACTGCTCAAGTACGCTCCGGTTCCGCATTGGGCCGCGAACCCTTTGCAAGATGCCGAACATTGCAGACCTACATAGACTTTCTTGTTGCCTTTTTAAGATGCTTGCAATCCATTTTCTAGTTCTGTTTCCATCGACGCCGACCGCATTCCTTCATGCACGGTGTGAAACGCTTCGCAGTCTGAATGGCAGGTTCGCTGTTGACCATGTCGTGACCACAAACCATGGATATTGGGAATGAAATCTGATGCCGAAACGAAGGAGCGGGTCAATACTAACACAAATACACAAAAGATGAAAAGAGACAATGCCGGAACGAATGTGGTGATGATGTAAGAGTCCTGAACGGTAGAGCTGACAAGTAGCAGATTGCTTGAGCTTAGTAGCCACCACGTCCGCGACCTCGGCCACCGAATCCACCGCCACGACCACCAGCACCACCACGTCCACCTCCAAATCCACCACCTCGTCCGCCGCCGAAACCTCCGCCACGACCACCGCTGAATCCGCCGCCGCGTCCACCACCGAAACCACCACGTCCGCCGGGAGCACCACGTCCACCGCCAAAGCCACCTCGGCCTCTTGGTGCACCACGACCACGGGGAGCACCACCAGCACCGCCTCGCCCGCCCTTCTTCTTTGGTGCTTTTGTCAATGATTTAGGTTTTGGCAAGAATCGCTCGATTGGCAAGAGCTTCTCGCCGGAAATGTAGACCTTGTCGTCGGTCTTGAATGATGTTGCAACCATGCCTGGGTCCATCTTGATTGTGAAATAGACCTCGTTGATAGGTCCGAGAATCTCGTCGACCTTGCCGATCTGAGACTTGTTTTCGAGGCTGTTGGGTTGCATGAAAGAGGAGAGTTCAGAGCAAAAGATTGTAAGTGAAAGTCAGCATAAAGTCCGCAAAAAGAAGCAGTGAAAGGCGAGCCAAGGGAGCCGACAGGGCTTCTCTGACAATTCTGAGGGTGCTGTTGAATCTGCGCCAGATGTACGTACTAGATAGGAGCATTGAAGTATGGGACGTGCTTAGCATCGGTCGATTGGCAAAGCATCTCGCCCTCAACGGCGTGAAGGAAGGAACCCATGGGCTGCACTGCCTCGGGAGGGCCAGCGTTGGCATATCCACCACGTCCTCCACCGCCAAAGCCACCTCGACCACCTCGCGATGAGAAGCCGCCACGACCTCCGCGGTCACCTCCTCCTCGTCCTCCACGGAACGACATCGTATATGTGAGTAATAAGTGACGCGGATCTTCGGTGCGATGCGGGTTCCTGTCAAGTTATCGATGTAGGAGCGAGGAAGATGCTGATCCGCTCTGCTGTCGTCAAGAGTTGTCGCGGCTGAGGTGTAGGAATGGTGATGGTGAGCAAGCTTGCTCGGTGTTAGGATCATGTTCCTCCAGGGTCAGCCAAAGGTTTCTGTGCGTAAAACGTCCAAAAAAGTCAAAAATTTCCCTAAAAGCGGTTCTTCTGAAGAGGGCAAATCCCCAGCGAAAAAATCGGAGCCGACTCTTTTCGAAATACAGTAGAGCAACCCTTTCTCGCACGAGTCAGAGTTCACCCTCCACAGGCTCCAGCAATGCAGGGTCCAGCTTGAAAAGTCAAAAAGCCGATTCACTTGTCGCAACCTCACCACCACAACCTCACCACCACAACCTCACCACCGCAACCTCACCCTTCTGGGCCACTTCCTACATCGTCAGTACGGCAAGCGCTTGCTATAAGATCGATTATGATCACGAACCTGGCCACCAGGCTGGACAAAACTACAGGACGCTGATTGATTAGCATGTCTCTGTCGGACCTGTTCAACATCTCACAAACTGTCCGTCGAGACAAGGCGCGGGAGCAGGACCTCCTTCCAGTTCCAACTTCAAGCAGAGCCGCATCAGCTCGACTTTGTAACATCTGCTACGCACAACCCGCAACGTACAACTGTCCGAGATGCAACGTTCCGTTCTGCTCGCTGATCTGCTTCCGCAGACGCGAGCATCAAGACTGCTCGGCTGCCTTCTCTTCGTCTGCTATCAGCCTTGCTGTCGGTTCCCCTGAGCTCTTGGCAGAGGATGGCGACCGGCAAAAGGTTGTCGGCATCCTGGATCGTCTCGAGAAGGATGCAAGAGCGACGCGACAGAGACAAGAGGATACACAAGAGGAAGAAGAAAGCGACGATGACGAGGACATTGACCAGGCTGCTGGTCTAAGAGCCAACATCACGGCTGACCAAATCGAATCTGCTTCGTCTGAGGCTCTCCTTGCGATGCTCACTCCCAAGGAAAAGCAGAAGTTCTTGGAGGCCATCAAGGATCCACAAACTGCATCTCAACTCATGCAGCGACTGGAAAGGAAGGCCGATCGTCTGGCGCCAGTGGAGACTTCAGCCACGAAGCAAGGTGTCCTGATAGCCGCACAGTCGCCTCCCGATCGCGCTCCAACCCAGCCTGCTCCCAAGAGGGCATGGCAGTCCACTCCATGGTTTGAGACTTCAGATGCCTGTCCCGACTTTTCCAGTCGAGACCCGGACGAGGTATTTGCGTTCAGCGCATCGCTCGAGAAGATTTTGCGAGGGCAAAGCGCGGCCTCGACGAGGAGCGGAGGTCCTGCCCCCGTCAACCTGGTCTACAACCTTTATGCTGTGCTCATGGCATATGCGTATACGCTCCGACATCTAGACATCGCAAGCCTGTCGGGCCTGACAAAGCCCCTCGCATCCAGCAAACCAGCTTCGGCGCTTTTGTCTGCATCAGCGCCGACTCCGGACTCGACATGTCTGGTCCGATCTCTTCTCGAGTCACTGCAAGAAAACAACGATGATGACGAGCCACCGCCGCTCGAGCCAGATGATCCGGTTGACGAACCAGCCTCACTGCCGACCTCGTCGCATGTCGACTTGGTACCTGTTTCAGCCTCGAAAACTCGAGTGGACGCCGACGCGTCTCTGGCCGCCACAGCCCTGGAAAAGCTGGTTCACTTGGTCCCATTCCTTCCATCCCAGCCCATCCAACGCAAAGAGCACTCACAGCATGTGCCAGCCGGTAGGGATCCTAGCAAACTGGCTTTCACGTCGCTGGATGATGCATCCATGTGGCTGCTTTCACGGCTCTCGTTGGACGCAGAAGTTGGCCCAGGCGGTGCCGACGCTATTAATCTGCAGCTGTTGCAAGATCTCAGTCAACTCCTTGCACGCGAACAGCTTCTACCAACTTTCGCTCACCAAGACGACGTCGAGCCACGGTTCCTCATAGTAGCCAAGCTTTGCTCTCTGCCCTGCCAACAGGCATTCATCGCCGCCCAGATGCCGTCGCTGACCAATGCGATCGCAGATCTGCATTTTTTCCTCGAGGACCTTGCAGCGCATGCATCCTCTCACGACCCGCTCCTAACGTGGTCGAGCAAATCCTTGAGACTGGCGCAGCGAAAGCTCTGCTTCTACTTCTGCAGTTCGATCCTTAGCGATCAGGCAGCGACGACTAGAACCAGCTCAAATATCCGTGAAGAAGCGCTTGTGCATGAAGAGAGATTGCGTCGACGAATCGAGGTGAAGGACCAGGCAGATAAGCTGGCTTCGGCCATAAGCAAGCTTCAATAGATTTACTTGACACAGAAAACCATCGAATGATGACCCAAGAGATCAGCTTTCCTTGTCTTTTGTATTTGTACCTTCACCATGAGCCAGCGACTTCAATTCGTATATTACAGCACGCATCACTGACGATCGGGGATGTGACAGAATGACAGACTATCTGCAATGAGAGCTTTGCACAACGTAACAAGCAGAACAGTAACGAGACAAGATGCGAGATACTAGGCAAGACACAAAGACGAACCACGGCAGGGATCCTGTTGTCGAAAGACCCGGATGGTTGAAAAAGCCTGACAACCTCTGATCACGCCTCGTAGATGACGTGCATCGAAGTGTTGATGGGAAGAGGATAGCCATTGCCCTGGTTGCTAACCAAGTACGGCAGCTTCTCGTTCGCGGTCGGTCCAGCATCGTTGACGACGGGAGGAGGTCCAGCTGGTGCCATAGCAAGACCAGAGTGTTTGAAGAACTGCTTGGCGATGGCAGGAAGGGCCACTTCGAGGATCAATTGTGTGGGAGTGTCACCGAGACCGAGACAAACGGGAGTCTTGCTGCTGGGCGAAAAGCGCTCAGGGTCCTGAGAGAGATGAGGGTCACGATAGAGAGCCGAAGGCGAGATGTAGACGCCATCGCCGACCTGAACGTGAACCTTGTTACCATCAACGTCAGGAAGACCAACAGCCTGAAGGGCAAACTTGCCCTGCGGAGGAGTGATGCTGTTGAGACGGTAAGCCTCCATGATGCGGTTGCGCAGCTCTGCGTTCGAGGCTGGCTCGTTCTTCTGAGCAAGCGTATACACGGCCGAGAGATGCTCCACGTTCTCCTCATCCAAGAACCACTTGAAAGCCTGCATCAGTACGAGCGAGTGAGTAGCCGTCATCGACACCATCATGTGCAGACAGTCCTTGACGAGCTCGTCGTTGTTCTTGCCGGACGCAAACAGAGTGTGGTAGAACTGCTTGGCTAGGTCGTTGACAGCAATGTTGCCGGGTCCGCCGACAACGTTGGAGATGCCCTGAACGAGCGAAAAGACGGGCGAAAGGAGGCCATCGACGGTGTGGAGACGAGCCCAGATGAGGTTTTTGAGACGACGGGTGCAGACTTCGGCCTGTTCCTCGAGCTGCCAGGTCTGATGACCTTGGAAGTCAAAGGAGCCGTACATGGCGTAGGCAAGTGGTTTGGCAAGTGTAGCAAAGAGGTCCTGAGGCGACACTCCGAGTTGCATTCCGTGGCTGCCGCTTGTGGGCAGTGCGAAGAGGATCGAGGTAAACTGGGCTGAGACGGTGTTGACTACCTCGAGTAGATCGACAATCCTCTGGCGACCCGAAGGCGAGAAGGAGACGCTGTGCTCCTTCATGAGCGTGTCGGTGTTGATGCTGTAGAAGTCCGACACCTCGTCTTGCCAACGCGGGATCGAGTGAATCGCCGAGGTCATGAGGTTCTCGTCGTACTTGGTCGAAGGCAGAGGAACAAAGTAGCGGCTGTCTTCGAGGATGTGCTTGCTAGCAGAGTACGATTCGATGACGTGCCAGTTGCGGGCGGGAGCTGGGTAGGAGGTATCGTAGTGCTCGAGGGTGCGCTTCTCCTTCAGCATGCTGATGGTCCTGTCCGGTACACGGAAGGGGAAGAGCGCGTAGATTGAGTTGTACGGGAACTGACCGGGTAGCGTCGACATGATGAGCTTGCCCATGAGACCGTGCGAGCCGGACTGAGGCGTGGTGCAGTAGTGGTAACCTTGGCTCGTCAGGTTCGAGGTGGAGAAGTCGTTCGTGTAGAAGCGATCCCCTCGAGTGAGAGCAGCAGCGTCGCTGAGGATACCTCGCGAGATAGTGTAGCCGGGGCAAAGACCACTTCCAGGAATACTGGGCTTGGCCTCTTCGGCCATGAGGCCTGGGTAGAGCTCGAGATTCTCAATGTCGCCGTACAGCATCTCGGCCGCCTTGTACACCTTGGGGTCAGGGTTCCACTCGCTGAAGGATGAGTAGGTCTTGAGACCCAAGAAGTGTCGGAACTCGTTCATGGTGCAGAGCGCCCAATCTTTGCGAGCCGTGAGCATGCCGAGGATCTCAATAGGACGGAACCAGCTAGGGTGACCGCGAGCACGGAAAGCAGCAGCGACGTCCTGGACGGCATCCTTGATGACTTGGGCGAGAAGACCATCATTGAATTTGCCCTGGCCGTCCCTCTCCCAGTTGTGAAGGTTCCATTCGCTCGGATCGGTGTGATGGAATTGAGACTTGAGCGCGGCGGCTGCCTCAACAAACTCGCGCGAAGAGACCTCTTCGGGTCTCTTACCAGGGAATTGCGACTCGAGGAAGTCGTTCATCCACTCCTCGTCCATGCGCGAGACGGCTGCATGCCAGCGGTACAACACAGAGAACTCGGCAGCGACCGAGTTGCCAATGCCACGCTCCAGACTGCCGACGCCACCAAAGTTTTTAATCTGATCTAGAGGATTGACGTACCACTCGGCATCGTTGGTGTTGAGGATGACCGGTATGTAGTCGCGGAGGATGATGTGCAAAAAGAGACCACAGTTGACGAGGCGAGCGATGCCAAAGAGCTCTTCGTCGAGTGACTCGCCTTCGAGGTCATCGAAACGGTGGGCCTCGTTGATTTCGTAGATTCGCTTGGCAATGATGTTGTGGCTACGGCTGAAGAGGACGGCAAGCGCAGCGGTGGCAGGTGGCATCATGGCCATACGCCAATCGCCGACAGTGTCGGCTTTGAGAAGACCAAGTGTGCCAGTACGGACTCGTTGCAGCTCCTCCATGTTGGCACCGTAGACCACCTGCAGATCGAGATAGGATGAGTGTTGGTTGATGGCCGAGTGAGCAGCGGGTTCTCGTGTAGTCGAGAAGATGTCGTGTATGATGATGTTGGCAAAGTTGAAGAGGAGAGAGCTGATGCCTGTGGGGTGGGGCTCGAAGCTGTCACGCGCCAGGAGCAAATCGTAGACGGTGCCTGGGTCGGGTAGGTTGACCATCTGAGGTTGAGTTCGCTGAACGTTGCGCGAGTAGGGCTGGTTGGAAGCACCAAGCTTTGGGTTCATGATATTGTTGTCCGAACCATCTGCCCGTCGGAATCGATGGGCGCGACCCATGAACGAGACAGGCGGATGAGGCAAATTGCCCCAGATGATGCCGATGAGTGCATCAGAGAGTTTCTGGCTGATGTTGGAAGCGACGGGCATGCTAGCAAGCAACGTGATGAGCTGCTCAAGAAGCAACTTGCGATCGTCCAAGCCTCGGGCCGAGAGACCTGAGAGGATGAGATTAGGAGCTTGACCGAGAAGCTTGACATCGCTGACGATTCGGGTACGGTTTAGCTGGTCGAGAAGCGACTGCATCTGCTCGACAGCCGTGTTGGACGCCGAGGAGGTCTTTCGCTGTGCCCGCGTCATGGTCGACTGTGCCCGCTTACGAACCTCGGTGGCTGAGAGACGAGCGGTATCTGTGGTCTGGTGCACCTTGTCCTGGACCAAGGACTTGAGCTGTGAAGCAGAGAGTGTTTGGAAGACAGGACGAGACGGCAGCAAATAGTCGAGAAAAGAATTGGAAAAGGCATCCAAAGTGGGCTGGTGGCATGAGATACTCACCGGAGAAACCTTGTCTGTGGTCATGGTGGCCATGATCAAGGACTATGGGAGCTGCAGAAGCCTATGGCTGGCCGAGGGGATGTCAGTAGGTTATGAACGGTCTCGAGAGCTTGCTTGCTAAGCGGAAATGTGGTGATGATGTCCAAGGGGTATTGGTAGTGGCGTGAACAGGATCCATGCGGTTCCAAGTGAGCAGAGTAGGAAGAGGACAGGGGTTGGGGATAGCAATGTCAAGAAGAGACGAGGATATGCATGCCAAAGCAAGAGGGCAACAGTCGACAAGAGGTGCGGCTGGTCTCAGGAGCAGGCCTCAAGGCGGTTACGGTTATATACCTTGCGCCCTCGAGGCAGCGGAGAAGTGTTGAAGAGGGGCAAGCCAGAGCCACAGTCTCGTGGGCTTCTTGCGCCGCTAGAACGGCATCTCGGCTAGGAAAGCTGAGTGGACCCTGTCGGCAATCCCGAAGCGGCAGAAGAGAGAGAGAGAGAGAGAGAGAGAGAGAGAGAGAGAGAGGCTTTCTCCAAGGTCATGTGCCTTCCAAGAAGAAATAAGGAGTAAGGAGAGAAGAACCGTGAGAACGTGGCGCAATCGGCAACAGGCATGAAGCGTTTGCTCTGAGAGAATGAACAGTTGGCATCAGGCGGTGGCCGTATTGTACTCGTCGCTGTGCCTGCGTGATGGAGCGCTTGCTGCTCCTCTCGCTCATCTTGGAGCTTGGAACTTGGAGCACTTTTCTGGTCCCGACCCATGCGAAGCGATCCCGTGTCAAAGGTGGGAAATTCGAAAGCTTAAGCTTATTTTGCCGGCCATTTCAATGCACATTTGGGAAGAAATGCCAGAGAGAAGAAGCGCCAGAGAAAGAGAGAAGAAACACGCTGTTCGGCAAATCCGAAGTCGGAGCCTTCTTTCTTTTTGGCCATATAGGCGAGCTGCGGTGACAGGACAGGTAAGAAAGAGATCTTTGGCTCGTGTGGTTTTGTGCCTGCCATCGGTGGCAGCAAGTTGTGCGCTTCTTGACAACGCAAATCGGGCGCCTGGATAGAGCCAACTTTGCTTCACACGAGACCAACGTCGGATCAGCCAGATGTCTTGTTGCTATCCAGCTTGAGCCAGAATCGCCGAGGCTGGCTTACAAGCTTTCACCATGCCGCTCATCGAAGCCAACACGGAACGAAGCCGACTCCTATCTGACCGGCTGTGCGTGGACAGTCGACGATCGCCAGCTCAGGCGGATCGGACCAGTCTATCGCTATTTTCTTTGCATAGCAAAGCGATCCGCTTGAACTCGTTCAAGATCTTCTGTCCAGCTCGCCAGTTCCATTTCGCTGATCGATAATCGTCCGAGATGAATCGACGATGATGGTCAATGAATCTTTTCTTTTTCACCTTCTTGATGCCTTTCAGCAAGCACAGGCCCCATTCTTGTCTCCATCTCATCAGGCATGCTTAATGCTGCTTTGATGCTAGCCACGGTCTTCTTCTCACCAGGTCCTCAGCACAGCCGTCGACGCACAATGCAGCTTCCCTCGGCCAACACAGAAGGAGCGATCAGTCCTATCCGCTCTTCCACGCAAGCGTTCATTGACAGAATGATTGAGCAAGCTGCTTTACTCAGAGCAGAGGAGGAGCAAGGAAATCTCACCTTCTTCGGGCACGCCGGCAACTGGAAATCGGGAAAATCGCAAAGATTCCAAATCGGCACTCTCTCTCCAATCCCGATCGCGAGGTCCAAGCCTGAAAGCTGAAATCTCCACCGCGCACGAGCCATTTGTGCCGGTGTAAGGTTCATGTGCTGCTTTCACATCGCCAACATCCTCTCTTGTCCATCATTCTATCAACACACGACGCCGCCAACCTTTTTGGCTGTCCCTCTCACTCAATCTCTCACAAAACCAACCATTTGATCTGCTCCAGGATCAGTTTAGGTAAAGCACTAGTAAGTTGCAGCTCTCCAAAAGCAACGACTTTGGCAGTCGCATTCAGCCACCGCCGAGCTGCCTTCTTCGCTCGATCTCCACCATCTATCCTCACCGACAATGATCATTTTCCACCTCCGCGACGATCCGTAAGGCGCACACATTTTGGCATAGCCACAGAAGCCAGTCAAGAGCCAAGGTCGCCATCTAGCTAAGGCCACCATCTTGCCATGGCCGGCGTACAGCTTCCAGAGCTCACATCGATTTCGCACTATGCGCCATTCTGTCTCTTGCCCGACAATCGTCACAGTCTTATCTTTGGTGTCCGTGTTTAGCTGATGCTGACAACAGCTTGGCTTTCCCTTCTTCGCTGAACACTTCATAGCTGACTTCATCCTCTCAGCACCTAACCGATACAGATAGTCTCCTGCACCTAAATCTTCAGGCCCTTTCCCTATCATGGCCAAAGGTTTGTTCGCGCTTCCACGGCTCACTCGGACCTTGCCCGCTTAGGATTGAACTCCCTTCTGATTACGCTAATGCATCTGCTTCCTTTTCTTCTACCACACAGTCCCCCGCAACTTCCGACTCCTCGAGGAGCTCGAAAAGGGCGAAAAGGGTATCGGCGATGGAAGCTGCTCCTACGGTCTTGACGATGGCAGCGATCTCAGTGAGTATCTTGAAGCCAAGACCATCGAGGCCTGTTGCATGGCTAGGCCGATAGACGGAGCGCCAAAGCAAGCAACGCCTTGAGCGGCTAACCATTCATTGTCGGCTGCGCCTTGGGCCACCTGTATTCCTTTCTTTCTCTCCTATCGCTACCCGGCAACCACAGTGATGTCCAATTGGAACGCAACCATCATCGGCCCTGGTCACTCGGTCTACCAGAACCGCATCTACTCGCTTAGCATTCACTGCGGTCCAAGCTATCCAGATCAGCCACCCGAGGTCAAGTTCCTCACCAAAATCAATCTTCCTTGCGTCAAGCCAGACGGCCGTATCGACTACAATGCACTTGCCATCTTTTCCAACTGGTCCCGCGAAAGCACAATCGAAACCATTCTCCTCTCACTTCGAAGGTGAGTCGCACTCTGGTCAATTGCACTGATCTTTCTGCGCTGCGCTTAACCTAAATTGGCGCACGCCCCTTTTCTCAAGCCTATCTCAAAGCGCTGTCGTGGACTGTTTGCTGCGCCGTAGCACTTGAACTGACTCCTGAAGTCTTGCTCTTCTTTCTACACCTGCCCTCCATCGCTAGAGAGATGGCTTCGCCCGCGAACCGCAAACTTCCTCAGCCCGCAGAAGGTGCATCTTACTAGTGTTGCACGCAAGCGAATGTACATGGAAATTCAAGATGAAATCCCACCTTGCACTAACACACGACGGTGTCGATAAAGACTGTGGATCCTTCTCCTGATCAGCGCTCGCCTTCAACGACAACTCGTATCCCCCACCGTCATCACCGACCATCTCCCTTTTCTTGCTCACACCTATTTCTCACTTTCATCTTGCCAACAAACCTCTCACACCGTTCCTTCAGCTTCCACTCAGAGTAGCTCTTCGCTTTCAACTAGCCTTGCGATATGTCCCCTGGCAAGGAGAGCAAGACTCTCTTTGCTGGTGAGGTCGAGCAACCGATGCAGGATCGCGATGGTTTCGCCTACATTACGGTCACGACCAACAGCAGTCCGAGACAGTGGCAGAAAGTGCTCGAGCACGGCTGGGTAATGACGATCACTTACGGCAAAGGAGACAGCATCTTTCACGTCAGTCTTGCAAAAAAAAATGATGCGATTGACTGCATCTTCGAGGTGGTCATCTCAGTCGAGGAATGTCCAGATGATGACCAGCGACGTGGCATTGAGATGAAGCGCAAAATCGTGCGGCTAGATGCTGGCCTTGACTCGGTGTCGTTGAGCATCTCGATTGCCAAAGAGCAGAAGCAAGCTGAACAAGCCCAAGAGAGTCGAGAGCCTCAGACGAACAAGATCATCAACTTGTCCTACCAGATTCGTCAAGATGATGCAGTGCCAAAGACAAACTTTGTCACACCGCCTGGTCTTGTGGATGCCATCGCCAAGGCAACCGTCTTTGGCACCTGGGGCGATACTTGCTTTGTCGTGCTTAGTCGGAAGGCAGATAACAAATACGCATGTGTATATGGCGACAGGGTGAGTCTACAAGCCTACGGAGCCACTGAGCTGCTGCGACACATTGACAACAACGGCTTTTCGACCTTAGAGGCCGCACTGTGCGCACTCACCCACCGAGATGCTTGGCATCTACCAGAACCCAAGCAACCTCTTGGCAAGTTTGTTCCTATCTCCGGCATGGCTGTCACCACGGTCCAAGCTGTGCTGCTGTACCTGCAAACTCGGCATATAACATTTGGTCCTCTCGAGAGTACTAGACGCGAACGCACTAGGAGCATTCCAGACGCAAGAGACGAGTCTCTGTGCGTAGAAGCGTCTGTCGACATCAAAGGGATCCAGCTTGACCAAGAAGAAGCATCGCAGCGCCAACAGCAGTTTTCAGGAATGATTACAACCAGCCCCAAGTCGATCTATCGCGCCGCTTGTAAGTTGGGGCTGACAGAACTTAAGCAATTGGCCTACACAGCGATCAACAATTGTATCACCCCGGCCAACGTGCTCCACGAACTTTTCGACGACTTTGCTCTCAAACATGAAGAGATCCAGCAGAAGCTTCTTGATTATACCTTAGCCCATTGGGAGGAAATCAAGAGGCAGGACGAGAATGGAGTGGTTGATATGTTTGGCAAACGCGGACATCGGATAGGAGCTCCGGAGGTGATCCGTACCATCATCCACCAAACCGAAATCAAAAAGCAAGTCAAGTAGCTCTCACTAGTCTCGACCGCGAAAATACAAGGCAGATCAAAGCAATCTCACATCTCTCCTGTTGTAGTGTATTCTATTGACAGTAAGATGAGCTGAAGGTGAGGCGGTCAAGTGCCGTGCACCTAGCCTGCGAACGACCTGCTGTGAAGATATCTGGACCCAAGATGCGGACGAAGAAAGCTTAGGATGAAGCTGAGGTGGCTGGCTGTAGCCGCTCCTTGCGTTTCTCTTGCTGCTCGCGCCTCCGTTGACGCCTTCGGATGCGGGCCTCGTCACCTTCGATGCGCTCGCGCTCTTCCAGACGCTCGCTGTAGTACTGTCCGCTTTGGAGAAGGATGACGCCAACCAGAGCGACGGCGAGAACGGTATGTGAAGTAGCGATCTCGCCAAGAGGAGCAAAGACAGCATCTCTACCATCAACGAGGCCTTCACCTGGCGAGGGAGCGTTTGGTGGTAAAGTAGCAAGGCTTGGTTCAATCTTGTGGTAGTAGACAAGGCCTGAAGCGCCAAAGAGGAAGAGGGAAGCGCCGTCAAAGAGCCAGTTGCTCTCTCGACCGCCGAGCGCTTTCGAAATGAGCAGTAGCGCAGCAAATGTCCCGATAGCATGAAGCAACTTGCGGGATAGAGAAGGCATATCGATCATGGTATCCCTATAATAAGTGTATGCTGTAACGACCGAGTCGAACGTGACGGGTGACTGCCAGAGTATCAAGTGATCTGCGGTCCAGTGCATGGCCAAGGTTCCTGTAGAGATGACACAAGAAAAGCAGAGGGACGGTCAAGCTAGCCGGTCTCTCATCGATCCGCAACATCAGTGGATGCAGACTCTGGCAACATACCTAACAGGAAGGACGTTGACCCGATGATGAGCCCTGTGCGTAACCCCATGGTGGGCGAAGGCTTCTTTTTCTTTTTTTTTTTTCCTTTTTTTCTTTTTTTCCTCGTTTGTGCCTCGGCAGAGACAAGAGTTGAAGGTTCCTTGGTGGTGGTGGTGTACGTCGCGAGAATTATTCGTCGTTTTCGAAGCTGTGGAGAAGAAGCATCAAGCTTCGAGGTTGAACAAGTACGATTCAGATGTGGAGACGCAGCGGAAGTGGATGTGGATGTGGATGTGGATGTGGATGTGGATGTGAATGTGGATGTGGACGTGGACGTGCGCCATTTTTTTGAAGATCCAAAAAAAAAAAAAAAAAAAAAAAAAAAAAAAAAAAAAAAAAACAGAAAATGTGAGCCGCAAGCCGCTTGGGGGAAAATGTTGGCAGAAAGGATCTAACAGCCTTGGCGATATGATCAGGCCAACTTGCCGGCAGAAGAACGCGGTGAAATTCGAGTCTTGTTTTGAGTGTCAGCTCTTCTTGGCTGAGCTTTCAGGCGGAAGGTGAATGTCACGTGGTGCCGCTAATATGCGTAATGACGCTTTCTTTGTCTTTTGCTGGTTTGCTTGCAGATCTTTACTTGCTCAACACCCAATTGGTGACTTGAGCCATCCAACACATCCGCTCGCCTATACTGTCATTGTAAGGTCTCTCATTCACAGCGCCGACCTCTGAACCCTGTTGACACCCCACCATCACCTGCATTCAACAAGGCTTTTGATCATCGTCGACCTCTTCATTTTCGCAAAGCAATCATGGCTCCCATTCTCAATGTAAGTCTTGAACTGACCAACACCACAGACACCACAGACACCATGGACATCCAGCTGATCTCCCAAATTTCTTTGCACCCCTTGTCTTGGCACCATTCGACGCTACACAGTTTCACGCTGGCTCGCTTCCCAGCTTCGCCCTCCGTCTCAAGTCGGACGACTCGCTTGACAGCCTCAAGTCTCGTGCTGCCAAGAAGATCCGCCTTCAACTCGACGATGGTATCCCACTCGTAATCAAGTACGGCTGGTCCGGCCAAGCCTACACTCTCGAGGACTGTGAGTGACGAGCAACTTTGCAAGCTTTGATCGTAAGCTCACAAGCTGACCTTATCAACCTCTTTCTTCTTTTGCTGCCCTTCCAGCTGATGACTGGGAGATCTTCCTTGAACGCTTCGGCAACGAGAAGGAGGCTGATCGTGAGTCTTGACCACACACACCAACCTTCTCATTTGCCTTTGTTCCTTGCTGACTTCCCGCTGTTTTCCTTTGACCTCACTCGCCTTCTTCACTCAAACCATTGCAGTGTACCTCGAATCGCCCGAGATCCCTACCAACAACCGCGCCGAAGAGCACTCGGCCGATGGCGCACATGACAGTCCCAACGTCCCCCTCGTTGACGAGTCTACCTTGGTTCACCGCACTCCTGGTCGTGGCAAGAGCGGCGGTGTTAGCATCCACCGTGTAGCTGCCCCTCACATCCCTTCCGCCGATGACTACAGCGAAGCCGGAGGAGTCACTGCTGGCGGCCGAGACTCGATCATGTACCCTCCCCCTCGCGAGCCTGCTGCTCAACCCGGCTACAGCAAGCCTTCCCTTCCCGAGCCTCCCGCACCAAAGGCTACCCACGACGACGCCATCTCGACACACACCAGCAAGACCCGCAAGACCAACCAGACTGCCGTCTCTTCCGTTCCTTCCCACAAGATCGCCTTCCAGGAGTTCCACTCGCAACTCGGTGTTCGTCTCCTCAAAGGTAGCATTGGTCCCATCCAGGATGTCCCCATGATGCTCAAGTCTGGCTACCGACACGTCTACGTCAGCCGAAGCTTTGCTCTCAACCACGGTTTCATCCCCAAGGACACCACTCCAGGCACCTACGGTTTCAACGGCATCACCAACCTTGGCAAGTGGCCCGTTCAGGTCGGCTCCAAGGCCGTTCCTTGCACTGTTATGCTTGCCGAGGACAGCTACTTCCCCGTCATCCTTGGCAGGAGCTTCATGGAGAAGCGTGGTGTTCGCACCGACCCTATTGACATGACCTCGGTCACTTTTATGGACAACGGCGAGCGTGCCGATGTCGAAGTTGTTGTCGTCAGGGACGAGCACGGCGAGCCCGTTCCCATCCCTTGATTAGTCAGCCATAGCACTTTGCACCGACCCTCTTTCTCACCGGGAGGCGTCAGTTGATATCCAGCTAGTTGTATGAAACTCTTCCGATACCATAATTCCCTTTCTTGTAATTAATGGACTCGAAGTAATTCCGAAGGGATGCTCTTGCTTGAGTTGAAGAAAGTGACATTACTACGTGACCAGAAGCCTAAGAACTGGACAAGCCTAAACGACAATGAGAACAAAAAAGATTCGATGCGGGCGGAGAAGGATGACAAGACAAACACCACAACAATGGGCCCATCACCTGTATCCCGTAGAGAAGATCAGATGGGGCGTAGGCTGCGGTTGAGCTATGTATGTCTGAACAGATTCTTGAGTTTCTTGAGCTTCAATGTGCGTCCGAGTCGATGTGCGACACTGTTGTTCCTCCTGCGTCTGCGGATGCTGCTTTGACCGCCTAGGCTTGCTCTGTCGCCCGCGATCCGGCTTGCGTTTGTGTCGTAGATAATATATCCAACTAGCGTAGCATCTTCGGCCCATGCTCTTGCGTACTCGGCTTCTCGTTTGGCACGGTAGCATCGATCTCTTCGATCTAGCTCGGACCGTGGTACTCGTTCTGATGGATGTAGGAATACAATGCCATTGGTTTGGCGGAATACCCTTGAGGATGCATAGACGATTGACATGACCTTTGTGTCCTTCCTGTCAGCTGCTTAATGCAATCTTGATTGACGATGACATGCACCGAAGTCAAAACCAAGACAGGGCCAGGCAGGAGGGGCAAAGCGTTGCGTTGCTTGCGTTGCTTGCGTTGCTTGCGTTGCTTGCGTTGCTTGCGTTGCTTGAGGTGATCTGAGAGATGGATGATGGTGATCAGAGTGAAGCTTAGATAAAGTCGGCTGCTGAGAGATGTCGGCTGCTTGCAAGGTTGATCCAAGAGCTGCAAAGAAGCATGTACACGGGGGAAAGTGCATCGAAAGCCTGCTGACCAGCCAAAGCCCTCGACTCGGATCGACACGCTTCGCTTGGCCGGCCGGCTCTCGTGTTCGCCAACCGGCACCCTCTCAACAGACATCTGTGTGCGAGCTATCTCTCTGAGTTCCTTATAAAAGTCACAGTCTCGACGCATAACAGCGCCAACTCCTCTTGTCATGGAAGAAGCGTTCTGAAAGCGATTGCAATTGCAGCCGAAAGCGAACAGATGGAACCCGCATTGTCGCCCTGTGTTGCCTGGATTCTTGCCCGACACTGCCCCACTTTCCACCAGACTGTGTTCTCTTTTCGGCCTAACAACATCAAGGCCGCCAAAAACACTTGCACCTTTCACTCTGCAAGCAACAGGAGCCGCAGGTCCGTGCACATTTTTTATTTTTTTTTCCCCCCAAAAATCCGACAAATTCGCCGGCGTTATCAAAAGCTTTCAGAAGAAGTGTTGCTCTCTTATCAAGACCAACGGTTTCGTCTCTGACCAACACCATCTCTAATAGAGGTTGCCATCATCACCATGTCCGACATCGCTCACCTCAAGTCTCTTTTCCGTAAGTGCAGCGCTTAATTAGCTTGCAGCAGCAGGATCAGCGAATAGGGGACCGTCCGGCTAACTGCTCCTGTCATTGTGAAACTCACTGACCGGCAACAGGTTTCTACGACGACTATCCCAAAAAGGGTATTCGCTTCTGCGACATTCTTCCCGTCCTTCGTGACCCTTTGGCTTTCGAGCTTCTCATCACCAACATTGTCTCGCACATCTTTACCCACACCATCCCTTTGCTTGACGACAACACTCCCGCACCGGCACAGTCTACCCCTCTCGAGCCCGGCGCAAAGTCGTACGGCAACCGCAAGATCGATGCTGTTGTAGGTCTCGACGCTCGAGGCTTCCTTCTCGGTCCCGTTATCGCTCAGCGATTGGGCTGCGGCTTCGTTCCCGTTCGCAAGGTTGGCAAGCTCCCCGGAGACTGTGTCCAAGCTTCCTACCAGAAGGAGTACGGAGAGGATGTCTTTGAGATGCAGAAGGAGGCTCTTGCCCCCAACTCGCGCGTTCTTGTCATTGATGACCTCATCGCTACCGGTGGTTCGGCCAAGGCTGCCGGTGAGCTCGTCAACAAGTGCGGAAGCAAGGTCGTCGAATACGTCTTTGTCGTCGCCATTCCTTTCCTCAAGGGTGCCGATCAGCTCGATGCTCCATCATACCAGTAAGTACTCGTACACCTTGCTCTGACATCGCTCTTGTTCTGCACAGATGATGGATTGAGCCGCTCACCGACGTTGATTCTATTCCTTTTGGCCTTGTCAACAGCCTTGTTGAGGTCGACTAATCCAGATTTATCCCCTAGACGAGATTCACTGCAGATGTCAAGCATTCAAAAGCAATCCATCAACAGCCTTTCACAATGTCTAGATCGCGTGCAGGAGGATCAACGGAACGCGCTGACTCGATCACACCCTAGGTTTGCTTGGTCTCACGTATGAAATGCTGCTTACTTGAACGGACAGAGTCAATCTACAAGGCGGTGCGTGAGAGCTTCTGCAACGAGTCTAGTGAGTCGAAGAGCATAGAAAAACGCAAGCAGAGAAGGCAAACAGTCAGTTTGTTGAAAACAAAAGTCGAGTGTACGAATCGCGGTGGAAAAGGTCAACTTACTGAGCAAGACATCTCCTTCCTTGATGATCTTGGTGTATTGTGCGTTCTTGTGGTCTGGTCGGCGCGTCTCGACAATACCATGCACCTTGTCAATCACCGCTGGCAATCGACCTGACGAGATGAACCTCGACAACTCGCTGTCGATGAAGTCGCCTGAAACGCCGAATGCAGTAGCCATGTTGTCGATCGAGAGCGATTGATACGATTCAAGAAGCTGCGAGTAGGCGATGATGCGCATCTCACGCACGTAGTATCGCGCGTGCTGGTGAAGAGCACGCGATGTGAGGATGTGCGCCTGCTCCACCTCGGCAAGCGCGCGGAAGAAGTTGCCGTACTCGCAAGCATACAAGCTGGTGACAAACGAGCGAAGATGTGGGATCTCGTCAATTACTTGCAGCACCTCGGGCGAGTCGATGATCTTCTTCTTCAGGTCGGTTCGCTTGAGTGTGAGTGCGTTAGCGAGCACGGTCAATGTGATAAAGTCCTTGTAGTCGATTAGCTCGGTCGCTGTGAATGTGCTGAGAGCGTCGAGGAAAAGCTCTCCGCCCGCCTTAAAGTCGCGGATGGAGAGCAGGTGCAAGCCCTCATATACCTTGAGTCGGTTTCTGCGCTCCCAATCACCTCCCTCCTCGACAAGCTTCTTGGCTTCAGCGATCGACGTTGCCACAACATCCGTGTCACCAAAGAAGAGACCGATCCGCACCTTAGTGAGCGTCAAATCAAGTTTCGACCCAAGCCCTGCACCTTTCCAGACGGCCAAGTTGTGTGCTTCCAATGCCTTCTCTTTGTCGCCAATCTTTGCATGATATGCAGCGCGTTGACGCAAGACTCCGTTAATTTCCATCTCCCCCTCGTTCTCTTCAACTTCCTTTTGCTTCTCGTCCAGCTTCTGCAACTCCTCCTTGTTCTTTGCCTCAAGTCGTTTAAGCAAACATTTGTCCTCCTTCAACAGCCCCTTGAGTGAAGCATCGTTCAGGATCAGCTGATAGTATGGTGCCATCTCATCCTTCTCGATACCTTCCAAAAGGGCCTTCTGCGAAGCTTGGGTCTCTGACGACGCACGGTGTTTGGAATGATGTACAAGCAGGAAGAGGTGCTGCTGCACCTTGAGGTTGGGGATCGGCTGGACCGTTTCCTCGTCCATGATGGCGATTTCTGATGGAAAGATCGGTAATGACGGTGGCAGATTGTATGTGCGGAAGGTGTAAGCAGATCCTCGAAGCTGTTGTGGTATAAAGAGGTGTTCGAAGTTGCGCGAAGGGTCAAGTGAGAAGATGTTGGTTGAATTGGAGCTACGCGGCCCAAGCCCAACGAACGCGGTGGAGGTTCAACTCGACTATTTGGTGGGCGATCACAATATTGCTTATGTAAGCATCCGGTTGACCGTCTGCAACTTTCTCCCCATTCTCATCGTTCTGATTCCTCTGTCGACCTTCGAGTTTCAAACCAGCTCTTCATCACCGAGACCAGACTAGATATGGCCACTTGCTCTTCGCCAGCATCGACCCTGGCTTAGCGCTGGTCTACAACTCTTTTGTCAGAGGTAGCGACCGGCTCTCAATGGTTTTAGCGAGTGTTTTTGCAACCTTAATTTATGACGCATTTCCGATTTCTTCGAGGTTATTGGCTGCGATCAACATCATAGGTTCTCAACAAGAGATGGCAGTCAGTAGCGGCATTCTGGGAGATAGTTGGGTTCAAGACGGTACAAGTACAATTGTCGTTTGCAGAACGACATAGGAAATCATGATTTGACCTTGTGAGTCGAAGGCAGTTTTACCTTCTAGGACTATGGCTGCGATCTCGATCCGCATTGGCTCGTCTCTGTCCTGAGCTTCGACCGGAAATGGCGCCAGCTGGCGGCTTGACAAATGCAAAATCGGCCTTGAGCTCCTCTTCTAGCAAAGTGAGACCGTCCTTGCAGGCCTGTATCGCTTCTTGCGCCTCTTCTTGCGTGTCGAACTCCAAAAGAGCGTATCCCTGTGCCAAAAAAAAAAAAAAAAAAAAAAAAAAAAAAAAAAAAAGCATGTCGGTAAGCACGATCAGCCAGAGGTTCATGAGTTTTGCATTCGAAGCATCGGGATCTCACCTTCACGTAGCCTGTACGTCTGTCGAGGTTGAGATGACAGCTCTTGATCTTGCCAAAGTCGATGAACTTATCAATGACTTCTTCCTCGGTCGCTTCCTCGTTCACGTTGGTCACGACGATGACCCATCCTTCGACGGCTGTATATAGAGAGATAATTTGAGTCACTTACTGACAGAACGCCATAGTGAGAGCTAGTGAGGTGCTTACACTTGACAGCACGAGCGCTGCTATCCCTCGTCTCGTTAAGGGTCTCGAATCGTCCGGCCTTCACGCCTTCCGATGCAGGTCCATTACCACGAGGATCAAAGCCTCGTCCCCTGCGCTTGACGTTTGGATCTGTGTTCGGCAGCGTAACATGGATACGGTGATGGTGGACAAGTCAGTGAAGACCTTGGCCTGTAGCTGTCAACGCTGCAGCAGAGGAGCCTACCATCGTCCATTTCGACATCATCAACGTCCACCAAAGCTCGATCATCGTCAATATTGACGTCCTCTTCTACTGGCATCCTGACAGAAGTCTTATCTTTATACTCTGAGAGCGGACGAGGAGTATGCAAAGCAGGTCGTAGTATGGATGGTGGGGGAAAGATAGGAAGAATGTATCAATCTGATTTGGCCTGTGCTCTTCAAAGTGGAGAAAAGAAAGGGTCAGGCTTTTTTTTTATTTTTTATTTTATTTATTTTATTTTTTTAATCCGAAATCCGAAATCCGTGTTCCGAGAATGCACAAGAAGACTCTCCTCCTCGAAACACGAAAACGAGCTTTCTGTGGACAATCGCTCTTCCTCGTCATGAACGGCTTCTACGTTCGACTTCAACAAGGGATAGATGCCTGCATCAATCGCAACATCGGCATGAGTGCGTCAGAAGCTGCTGCGGATAGGCTTGTCCGTTGCCTCTCCGACTTGGTACCATCCTTGCTCAACACCTTGACCATCCTTCGAGGCGCGCAACCGCAACAGCTCCTTCTCCGTTTTGATCACGTTCAGGAAGCCCTCGGGCCCATTTTGGGCTCACCAGATATCAAGGCAGCTTTCTGCGCCATAGAAGATCCTTCTGCCGTCGACAAGGATGGCCCCGAGGTCCGTCTACGTAACCTGTGTCTCGAGATTAGCAACAACGAGCTTCGTAAAGTCGTGCTGGAGGATGCGTCAGGTCTCGACGCTTCGCAAGGAGATACAACTGGCCTTGAAGCCCTGAACTCTTCGTTTCCATCGACCTTCGACCGTTGTGACGCCATTCTCGTCCTTTCACTCTACGATCTCATCGACCCGACACTACCTCTGTCGTTAGTTGAAGAGCTCATCGAAGGTCAACCCATCTCAATATGCTCACAACTGTTTGGCTACATAGAGTCTCGGGTCAAGCCGCTCACCATTGGTCTGCATTCAACAAGAGGTAAAGGCCTTGTCTTGCTGCGTACCTGTAACGAACTGCTCCGAAGGCTGTCCAAACCATCGCAACAGCACACTGTTTTCGCCGGTCGTATCCTTAGCTTACTCGCCAAAGTTTTCCCTCTCGGTGAGAGGAGCGGTGTCAACTTACGCGGCGACTTCAACGTAGAGAACAAGACTCATATCGAGGAGAACGTCGACGACGCTACTGAGGAAGTTGAAGATGCGGAGGACAATGACGAGAGGGACCAGATCTTCAAGGTGGATTATGAGTTTTACGAGCTCTTCTGGAAAGTGCAGCGCTTCTTTTCGAATTCGCCGCTGCTCATGGGTGCACATGAGACATCACGACCATCAACGCGGAGTGCCACGCCAGCCGATGCGGGCGGGGGGGAACACACGAATGCTGACGAAGATCCAGCGCCGGACGGAGCGAAAGGCGCCATGGCTGAGTTCCGGATTAGTACTCAAAAGATCCTCAAACTCTTTGGTGCGGTAAGCAAACGCGAAAAGGAGCTGGCTGGAGCGGCTAGTGCCGAAGAAGGCAACCAAGCAGGAAGCAAGGGCGGAAGTCAAGCCGTCTCTGGGAGCGCCACTCCGGTTTCGGGCAAAAGGCGTAACGAAGGTGGGAAGGGAGCTCTGCGCACCGGCTTCTTCGTTGGTCAGTTGATCGGCAACAGCAGCGAGAATCGACCGAGGAAGCGCATTCGACCCGATCTCATCGACGGTGTCAAAGCCAAAGCTGCTGAAGCCGATGAAGCTATGAGCGACGACGAGGACGATGCCGAACCGGCAGAGGTTGCTACCTCCGGCAGTGGTCACTTCTTCCCAACGTACCTCACAGGTCGCAAGCTGTTCGAGTACGAAATCCGCGACACATCGTTCAGAAAGCATGTATTGGTGCAATATCTGGTTCTTTTCCAGTATCTGCTCTCGTTCACACCGACCGCCAAGGAAAGCTGGAAAGACTGGAAGAACAAGACTTTGCAAGCGCTCTTCACACTGGAGGAAGCTGACGAGCGATGGATTCGGTCCACATGGCGAGAGATCCAGGGATTGATTCGCGAAATTCAGCCCGATGGACGCCTCTTTCTCGAGTCGGTGCTCGAGGTGCTGAAACGTGAGGCCAACTGGATTCGATGGAAGACCGAGTCGTGTCCATCGATCGAGAAGCCGCCACTGTCTCCGGAGCAGATCTCCGCATTCGCATCTGCGCGGGCCTTGCTGCTTCGCAAGCCAGAGCCATACCCGCACAAGCTCGGCACAGCCGCGCTCTCCGAGCTTTGGCTAGATGGCCTCAAACCGCCTGTCGCGGGAACACGCAGAGTCGAAAACGAGATCGGCGAGTACGTCAGAATTGCTACCGACGGTCTAGAGGACCTTGAATTCCTGCCACCTATACCCAGCCTAGAGCACTACAACAAGTCGATCCAACGCGAGAAGATGAAGCTCGACATGCGAAAGGAACAGCTTGGCATCGATCCTGCCACCAAAGAGGCAGAGTTGAGCAAAGAAGAGAAGGACAAGCTGGACAAAGATGAGAGGATACAAGCAACGATCGAGACGATGCAGAGTCTAGCATGGAGGGCTCTACGCGTTGCAAGCCGAGATAATCTTCATCTGTTCGGCAAGCCGGATCGACCCGAGAACATCGAAGGACTGCTCAAGGCGATGGAGGAGGAGCGCAATCCCAAGCCGAAGCCGGTCCCTGTCAGCAAAGAGTCAACGGATCAAGAGAATGCAGCAAAGAGGGGTGAATCGGCGAGCAAACTTGCTGATGGCGCTGAAGAACAAAAAGAAGCAGGAACTGTTTCGAAGCAGTCTGCCTCAGTGAATGCAGAGGCAGGTGCCATTGATGGAGATGGAAAGACGAGGGAGCTAGAGGATTCGAAGATAGCATCATCGGCAACTGCAGTGACAGAAGCTGACAAAAACAAGTCCGCCAGTGGCGCGGCTGAGCCGTTGAGCAAGGACGATCCGACTGGCGTTCCCGTAGCTATTCCAGCGATGCCTCCTTCGCCACAGCCATCGCAAGCCAAGGATACTGCGCCGAGCTGAGACGGCCTCGGACAACTCTGATTCTACCTCTGGATGGGATACCCCCCTCCGCGGCAACGTCTAAAGAAGCTCCTGCTCAAGCGCAGGACGCCGAAATGTCTGAAGCAACGCAGTAAATCCAACGCGATAGTTTGCATCTTTTCTGTACTGTACAGCTTTGCCTATGCTACCTGTGCGATATCCGCATGATCGGTGTGACCATGTGCAATGAGTAAAGACGACTTTGTCTTGTTGAGATAGACGAGGCCACAATGGCATGCTTGTTCAAGTGCAACGGTGCGGAACACTTTCAAGAGCGTTTCCCGATTTTTCAAGGAGGGCCCGATGTTGTCCGATTTTCGAATTTGTGTTGCTCACAGCTCTCTCACAAGACAATATTTCGGCTGAACCCCGCATCCAGCGAGCGATCCTCGCAGAGATCCGCTTGCAGCTTGAGTCCTGATCGTGGAGACCTGACTGTCTCGGCTTCATGGTCGTCTGCCCGCCTCGACACTTGCTTAGCCGGAAGTCGACGAATACTGCTGACATCGTCCTCGCCTTGTCATTCCTCCCCATCTTACCTTCCTATACCTACCTGGATTAAGTCACAGCTGGTGCTTATCCAGCACAACAGCTTCCGCAACCTTCGACTGGGCCCCAACGCATCAGCACAGCAAATTGTATTTAAATATACACCCTCACCAAGCAGCAATCGCAATCATGGCAGCGAATCGTCTCGGCAACATCCAGGGCCATATCTCTGGCGACAACGGTATCAGTCAAGCAGGTAAGTCGTTGCAATACGGCACACACCATCCATCTCCCTCCACCTCGACAGAGCATGACGGCAATTCCAGAGACGTGTAGGATGGCTATTCAGCAAGGTCAGCAAGGTCAACATGCAAAGCAGAGGTGATGGCAGCAGATGCATGGAAGCTGCTGTCCTATGCAAAGAGCCTCTCATCCGGACAAACCCGGCCGACTCGTCTTGACTCAGCACAGAGAAGAGACAATCCTTGAGAAGAGACAATCCTTGAAGGATTTCGTGTATCGTGCGATAGAGATTTTCTTTGCGGGGATCTCAATTTCGCCGGTCGCTCTGTTAGGGTTTGAAGCGTGTATCGGCATTCTTCCGCAGGGGTTCACGCTGCCATACATTTGCCCTGTGCTCCTCTGAGCCTGTTGCGTTAGGGACAGTCGCTCCGACAATGCAACACTGTGACTCCCGCAATCCTCGGCAACTGTGATTGAGGGAGCGAAGCGCAAAGCTAAGTTCATGAGGGAGATACCGTTCACAGCCTCGGAAGTCGAGGGTCCGGGTGGTGTTGCTTTCTTCTTGGGTTTTGGATGATAAAGTTGCCGCCATTACGGCCGTGTGACATTGCGTACAGTGTTCGTGCAATCAAGAGTCTCTTACCTTCCAGCAACTCAGCACCAAGCATCACCATCTTTTCTTCCTCCTCCACCTCATACCTTTCCTTGCTTGAGACTCGTGCTGACGATCTTCACCATGGGCTCTATTGCTGAACTTTCTTCGACGCCAGCTCTCGCGGTATGGAGCGCCGTCCCTCAGGCACCAGAAGATGCGTAAGTACAATCCCGTATGCTGCGATATTTTGTTCCGCAAAACGATCGCTGACTGACTATCTTCCTTGTTCGCCCCGGCTCCTCGTCCACAGCATCTTCAAGCTGACAGCATCCTACAAGGCCGACACTTACGACAAGAAGGTCAACCTCGGCGTTGGTGCATACCGTGACAACAATGGCAAGCCATACGTCCTCCCTTCCGTCAAGAAAGCGCAGGCAGACTTGATCGCAGACGAGACTGTTGATCACGAATACCTCAACATCACCGGTCTTCCGGAGTTCACTAGCGCTGCTGCCAAGCTCATCCTCGGCGCCGACTCGCCAGCTATTGCCGAGAACCGCGTCGCTTCCGTTCAGACCATCTCCGGTACCGGTGCCAACCACTTGGGCGCCGTCTTCCTCCAACGCTTCTACCAATACCAGGCCTTCGGCGTCGACAGACAGATCTACATCTCAAATCCTACATGGGCCAACCACAAGGCCATCTTCAACACAGTTGGCATCAAGCCCGTCGACTACCCCTACTACGACGCCAAGACCATTGCCCTCGACTTTGAAGGCTTCACCAGCACATTGAAGCAGGCCAAAAACCAGAGTGTCTTCTTGCTGCACGCCTGCGCCCACAACCCTACTGGTGTTGACCCTACGCAGGAGCAGTGGAAGCAGATTGCCGACATCTTTGTTGAGAAGGCTCACTTTGCTTTCTTCGACTGCGCTTACCAGGGTTTCGCCTCCGGTGACCTTGATCGCGATGCTTGGGCTGTCCGTCACTTTGTTTCGCGCAAGAGCATCCCATTGCTCATCTGCCAGAGTTTCGCCAAGAATGCCGGTCTCTACGGTGAGCGTGTTGGTGCTCTCCACGTTGTCTCGGCAACGCCAGAGCAGAACGCCGCCGTCTTCTCGCAGCTTGCCGCCATTCAGCGTTCCGAAATCTCGAATCCTCCTGCTTTCGGTGCCCGCGTCGTCAAGATGATCCTCACAGATCCTTCACTCTTCGCCCAGTGGCAGAAGGATGTTCAGGAGATGGCTGGTCGTATTATCACCATGCGTCAGAGCCTCTTTGATCTCCTCACAAAGAAGTTCCAGACACCAGGCAACTGGAACCACATTCTCAAGCAGATCGGCATGTTCACCTTCCTTGGTCTCAACACCAACCAGTGCAAGCGCATGCTCGAGGAGGGTCACATTTACCTTACTGCCAACTCGCGTATCTCGATGGCCGGTCTCACTACCAACAACGTCGAGTATGTTGCCAGCTGGATTGACAAGGTCGTTCGCGAGAACAAGTAGACCAGCTGACAGGCTGGATCTGTATGTCTCGATCGTCTTCTTTTCTTTGGCAATTGCATCCTCATCTTCACGCCCACATTTGCATCTTAATAGCCTGTGTTTCTGCTGCTCGAGTGCTTGTCGCTTTGGCTACGACTTGCTCATTTGTTGTTTGATTTGCGCTGAGATTGTTTTGACGCCCGAAAGCTACAGAGGGGGACCAATGTCTATGAACTGCGCGACTTGACCTCATCTGCAGAAGGTATGCTCTGCATCGCGCCTTCCTTCTCACAAGCTAAACTTGCTGCCTTTGACGCCCATTCCAGCGCTTCTTTGACAAAGCGCTCCTGCTTTGGACGTGCCGAGGTGAGCAAACTTTCATCGGCGTCCACATTGTGACCCATGAGTGCTGCAACCAGGTTCCCGGCAAATGTATCTCCTGCACCTGTAGTATCACGGACTTGTTTTGGCTTGAATGGCGGAATGTTGAAGAAGCTACGCTTGTCTGTACTGTCTGAAAGCAAAACGTTGGCCATCACACCCTTGCTGCCTCGAGTCAGAACGATCCAAGCTGTGTTGCACAGCTGTTCCAGCGAAGAGAGTGTTTCGAGCACCTTCTTTGACTTGTCTTCGCCTTCTGAGAGCGATCCGAGCGAAGATGCAGCTGATGGCTGCAATACGGAAAGCAACTCGAGGCTCTCTCCTTCGTTGACGATGAGAACGTCAATGTTTGTCCAAGGGAAGGTCTGCACTTCGCTCTGACTGAGCATCGGCGAGGGATTGAAGATGGTAGTGACGTGATGGCTGACCTTGTTCGACTTGGCATGGTGCAGGAATGCAATCGTCGTCTCCAATGGGATCTCGTTTTGCAAAACCAGATGTGTGGTTTGTCTGCCAGATTTGAATTGCCATGTCTTAACAGGATCCGCCGACTGACTGTCTGTCGAAAAGTTGGCACCCTTCAAAAGGACAATGCTGTTCTCGCCATCCTCGGCAATCTGGATGAAAGCTCTGCCAGTGGGTGTGTTGTCAAGGATCTCAACGTCGTCGGTGATGACGTTGCGTGATTTCAGCTGGTGGATAGGCCAGGTCGCATCTTTGCCTACAGCACCCGATAGAGAGACCTTTGCTCCAGCGAGAGCGATGGCAGCGGAGACGTTTGCACCTTTACCTCCTGGTCTCGAGACAAGGCCTGTGGATGAGATCGTCTCACCGGGTCGAACGATGTGTGGTACCAAGAAAGTTTCGTCGATGTTGATAGAAGACTTGACCAGACAGAACGGCTGAGCTGCCGTTGGAGAAGAACCAGCGCCAGCAGAAGACATTGTCTGTTTTGCTGGCTGAGGTCAACCTGTCTTCAGTGGATGTGAGTGTTGAGTCGAATGGGTTTGGCTGCAAGGCAAGTTGCGCTCCAACATGTTGAACGGTTCCATGCTCTGTTTGACGGGATGTTCGGATTCGGGTCCCTTTTCGGATCGTCGTAAACTTTGGCACATAGCCATGCAGCACCATGACGTCCAATCGCAGCGAGCGGAAACTAAAGTAACACGCACGATAGAATTCCGACAAGCTCATCGCCCGTGGTCTTCGTCCTACCAACAGACTTCGTATTGGCCTGGTAAAGCTTCATGGCGGCCGTTGGTGTCACCCCTAAACCATGTATCTGCCCCACTTCCCTGTCAGCCTGTTTGAATCTCTCAAAACAAAGTCTTATCAGGATGTTGGAGATCACGCCGCCCACGAGGATAGCGATGTTCCCGGCCAACTTCCGCGAGTTGCTTTTCGCACCGGCAGCACCCGCTATTCCTCAAGCACAACAAACGCTCCAGCCCGGTCAGATCTTCCAGCTCGCACAACCGAAATGGCCCAGTGACGCTCTCATGCCTTCCTTCTACGCTCTTGCGGCTACCACGATCTTTTCAGCCTTCTTCATGGTGGCCTTCAAAGATCTTGCCGCTCTGATCAACTACTTCTTTCGTTCAAAGCTCGGCGTTGCAGGCAATCCGATCTTCGGTATGTCGCTGTCGCTGCTTGCAATCACGATGCTTATCGTCACGTACGAGAACGACATCAAGAAGCGGAGTGGGTATTATGCCGAAGGCTCAGATCCACGGTACATGGTCGGTTTCAGTGCGTTGGCTTCCTTATGCGCAGTTTTCTGGGCGAGCAGTGTAGTTCAGACGCCTGCGTCAGCGGCAGACGAGACGGAATCAGACGTAATGGAACAAACAAAGGCGGAGGAGATGAAAGGATCAAGACGACAGCAAAAGAAGCAAGCAAAGCGCCAAGCAAAGAAGCTTACCGCCAAGCAAGAGTAGTACCATTCGCAATGCAACAAAATAACATATACGCCTCCGTCCTCTTTGACTATGCATCGATCGCTTCTACAAAGCATGTGGAAAGGTCTTAACGCTTGTTCTCGGAATGTAAGCATTTCTGTGAGCTGTCCAAGAGGAATTCAGATGTGTCAGACAACGTTTTACCCATTCGTTTTCTGGTCCTCCTTCGTCCTCGGCACCATTGTCAAGTGTTTGTCGAAAGCAATGAAAGCCGAGTCGCCTGCGAACAGCTCGTCCATCGACTCCAGTGACCTGCAGCTTGTCTCCGGATAGAAAGCCCAGACGAAGGGCATACAGAAAAAGTTGAGAGCTCCAAACAAAAAGCTGCTCGTTCCGTAAGGTAGGGATGCCCGAGTTGCAGAACAAAGGGGAATTGTCAGTCTCTGGCATTCGAGGTCCCTTTGCACAACTAGTTCAAAGCTACCCTGCTACTTACAAGGTGTTATATTTGATAGCATTGAATAAGAACGGCGTGATCTCCGTCACCAGCCCATTGCCCAAGCTCCATCCGAAGACACTGACCGCACCACCCCGAGCTCGGATGAAGAGGGGGAATATTTCGGTAGGGTACAACCAAGGAACGCAAAGCCAACCGATTCCACCGAAGGCTGCGGTGTAGATGAAGATCATGGTGGCAAGTGCAGCACCCCATTGTTTGGCGAGCTGAATGTCCGCCGTCGGCGAGTCAGGGCCGTACTGAAGTGCGTATTTTGCTGCCACTCCAGCGATGAACAGGCTGACTCCCATGATAACATTGCCAATGAACAACGTCTTTCGTCTGCCTGTACGATCAAGGGTGAAGACAGAGATGAAGACCGAAAACATGTATGACACCTGAGACGATGGCAGTAACACGACCCCAGTGAGTGGAGAGGGAGGAGAACCAAAGAAAAGAAAAAGGGATCAGTGGCGGTCAACGTCTCCATCTGGTTTGGTCCTTTGAGACTTACATCGTTGAACCCCGAGAGTAAACGAGCCAAGGTATCGTTGAAACCACCTGATCGGAAAACAGTCGGTGCATAGACGGTAATGACACCGATGCCGGCCAGTTCTTGTAAGATCTGAAGCCAGATTGTGAGAACAATCCTGCGTCGAATATGAAGCTTCCCTCCTGAAGTGGCTATCATTCTGATGTACCCATCTTCTCCGTTTTCTTGACGTATACGCTCAAGCTTAGCCACATCGAGGATTTCTTGAAGCTCTTCAGCGACGTGAATGTCGTGCTCGTTGTATGGGGTAGAGCGTAGACGAGCTAGAATTCGGCGTGCTTCGTCTACTCTACCCATCTTGGCCAGCCATCTGGGTGATTCTGGGAAGAAAGGCAGCGATACAAGAAGCATGAGCACAAAGACGAGCTGGAAGGCCAACGGGAAGCGCCAATTGAAGCCTCCTGTCTCCAAGTTACGAACGCCAAAAGATAGCCAGTAAACGAGAGCAAGACCAAGAATGTTAAAGACAAACTCGAAACCGATCGCCTGACCTCTCTTGTCGTGCTTGGAAAGCTCTGCAACCCAGACAGGGACCACAGCATTGTAGATTCCGGTTCCGCACCCTGTGATCACTCTAGCAAACATCATCCAGGTGATGTTCTGAGCCGAAGCCTGTAAAGATGCACCGAGGATGACCCACAGCGAGCCGAGAAAGATGGCCTTCATACGACCGGCGGAATCAGCCATGTAGCCGCCTAAAAGGCCGCCAAACAAAGTGCCAAGATAGTAAATTGCGACGATGCCTCCAATTGCTGCGCTGTCTCGTTGAGTTTCGTTGCCATCAACGCCTGATGCAGTACCCATCAGGCGCAGGTAGTCTTTTGATTCGTTTACGCCTGACATCACGCCTTGGTCTGCAAACATGATGGTGGGCAAAAAGAAGAGACATTGAGCAATCAAGTTACATTCGGTCCGCTCTGATGCTTGAATTACGCTCCACTTACCGAAACCGAAGAAGAGCACAGCAATGCCGGCGACGACCTGAACAGACCATTTCATCTGAAACGCTGACAAATTAAGAACCCTCTTTTCACTGTAGATGCTGGGCACATACTTGCTCCAGGACGGCTCTGGCAATTCCGGAAAGTCGGAGGAGTCGATCCCGCAGATAGAGCTTGTCTCGAAGACATCACGCGGCGAAGCGTCCTTGCTGAGCTTGTCAGCATTGTCAATGAGCGTTGCAGGAGCACGCGTAAGGGAGTCAGGGGAATCCATGGTGCAGTGATGGTGATTGGATGTCTTGCTTCGAAGCGAAAGACGTTCGATGCTTTTAAGTAGTACGGCCCAGATCTCACCGGACAATATCGCTCAGGACCGGCACCGGTACAAAAACAGAATCGAGTAGCTGTGCTCATCAGTCGAATTCATGCTCCCACCGCAATCCTGAACTCGAGCGAGCTCAACAGGATTGCATCCATCATGGTTTGTCCATATGTATTGTGGACGGCATGCCACAATGGAGTCCTCGCTTAATCATTTGGTCGGCGAATTTTACAATGTGTACCGATGCAATAAAGTGATTCGATCCCCCTGTCCCCCTCCCCCCAACTCCCCCAACTCCCCCAACTCCCCCAACTCTTTGTTCGGCAACTGCTATAGGTCACGTTCTCCGCCGGAAGTACTAGATACTTGCCTCACATTAATTGCACTTTGTGTGTGGTCATTACACGACTTCTAGCTCGGTCAATCTGATTGTAGTTCGTGAGGCTATCGCAATGTTGTATCCGTCAGAAGACCTCCCCTTGTAAATGATGACGCTGTCTGGACGCCAGGCAAGCAACGACGAAGGTTCATCATCCCGGCCTGCCAAAGCAGGGGATTCAGCGGCAGACTGTCGGCGGCTATTCAGTGCCGTCATTCCCTGCGGAGCGGAGTGCGGATGCGCTCGGTCGCTTGTCACCATGCGACCTCGGTCAAATGATCGGAACGTCAAAGAGAATAAGAATGGAGATTTGCGAGGCGGCAGCTTTGAGATTCCCGAACAGACTGAAGGAAGAGAATCGGGAGAGACGATCGAATCCCGATCGTAATAAACGCGCTTCGAAGGTGTGTGTGTCGCGCGTGCTTGGTGTGGAGAGACCAACACTTTCTGTTTGAAATTTCGACAAGCTCAGTCTAAGTGATGAGCTTCTTGACATCGACATCATTCCTCCGCTCAGCATCCCATCTCCAGTCATATACCCTCGAATCTGGTTGACGTCAGTCGTCACCATCGCAACTCAACGATGGACAGTCTATCTGAACGTGACGGGCAGATCCTGGCCCGCGTCTCGTGGCTTCAATCTCTCCTTTCTCATCGCATCGTCCCCGAATCTTTTGCCAAGCACCTCTATCAACGATGCTGCGCAGTCGCACAATACCCATACAGCGAGTCGGCCTACCGCTCGATGGTCGACGAAGCATCGAAGCAGCTATCGATGGTCGACTTGGAGATCCGCAGCTCCCGCGAGCAGGTTTCAGGCAAGCGCATGCTCGCGCTCGTCAACACTAAGAACGACAACGTCATCCAAAACGCGACTCGATACTCACCGCTGGAGATCTCATTTATCAAGAAGCTGGTTGAAGAGATCTTCAAGGCGAGAAGAGAAGCATACTCGATACCGGCGCTCGAGGCAGTGAGGCTGGGTAGCAAGCTGCGAACACACATGACAAGGGATGCGACAGAAGAACTGCTCAAGAATCTGGTTGACCATCGATGGATCGACTACTCAGCGTAAGTGCTACACTCCGTATCTTCTCGCTTGACTTTAATTCTCCTGCCCAACTACTGACCATTTGCTCTTTCACATCGTCTTTCATCTGTCGACAATATAGCGATGGTATCTACACGCTCTCAACGCGCTCACTGCTCGAGCTCCGCAACTACCTCCAGAACGAATTCGGCGACGAGTATTTCCACACCTGCACTCACTGTAAAGATCTCGTGACGCTCGGCATCGGTTGCGGACGCAAGAAGCACGGCTGCAATGTCCGCTACCATCTGCACTGCGCACGCAGCACAATTGCTTCTGCTGTGGACGACGACGACGCGCTTCTTCGCATCGCAGGCTTCTCTTGCCCTGCATGTCGAAGTACATGGAAATCACGCCCCATCGGACCTAAGGCTCTGAACCTCAGCTCCAGCGGAGACCACGATGGGTTCATTAGCTCACAGGGCGAGAGCTCACAGACAGCAGCTACCTCAAGAAACAGAAGAAGGAGGCAGGCTTCCCACGACGATGACGAGGACGAGGGAGAACATGACGAAGATGATGAAACGGTAGAGCAGCAACCGGCTGATGATGGCAACAAAGACGAAGAGGACGAAGAAGAAGCGGAACAGCCGCAGAGAAGGCCAACGCAAGTCAAGCCTGAGCCAGGGCAACAAGGAGAGCCGTCGCAACGTCGTGTCAGATCTCGAGCAGCGCCAGCAGAGGACGAGGAGGAATCTGACGAAGAAGAGCCGGATGTCAAGCCTCGCAAACGTGCTCGTTAGGCTCTTTAGTCCTCTCACACGATTCGGCACCGCTTCGCAATGCAAGACGGCAAAGTCTCGTTCCGATTCATGTCGAATCTCGTCATCCCTCTGTTTCGCATGCTCATCGCAGCTCTGTATTCTACGCATCACAAATCGCATCTAGTCACGGGTCAACATCTTTTCCACTAGCTTGTTCGCCATCCTCATCCCTTCTTGCTTCATCGCGGATCAAAACGGATGCGGAAGCACTAGGCCGTCATGATGATTGACGAGAAAATGTCGTGGCATTCTTCGCATGCTGACGAGGGTATTCTGTATAGCACAGAAATCGACGTCAATGTAGGATCACTTCGTCTCATATCTTCTTAGCGTCACTTGAGTTCGGTTAGCCGCCGTTCTGTTTGAGCTAAGAAATGAGGCGGAGCACACTGAGTTAGATTCCTTTCCTTGGATCATCGCGATTCGCTTTGCCGAAGTGTAGAAGTAGAACTAAGCGTGTTTCTACCCCACACTCTGGTTCTCTGACATTCCCATCCAAATAGCGATCTTTCGGCTACCTTAGTACGGTTCGCGGCGTTCTGGACCTCTGGTGTAACTTAGCGGCAGGCTTATGGGTAGATGATGCGATTATGATGCGGGGTCGATCCGCCGGAGTCTGTTTCATCCACTGTTGATGGGCTTTTCAGTGGATCTGATGTTCCTGTGTTCCTAGCCTGTGTCCAATAGCGCCATTTCGCACCGTTCCTACCTCTGTGCCCTTGTCTCTGCGATTGATCATTACGCAGTCTGCGAGCACCCATTTCCTCGACAATGAAGCAAGCCCGTTCCCTTGGTCACACCTTTCCCATGGGCCGCCTCGAAGAGAATCTACGGATCGACTGGCTAGCTCCGTCCGAGCCTTTCTGTTGTCCTTTCAAAGAACCGAGCCCCGGTTTATACACGTTCCTTGCTCTATACAACGGATCCCCAACCTTTCTGACAAGCTCACAATCTTCAGCATGGTGAATGGTGGTGTTGAGCGATGTTGAGATCATGAAAGCTTGTAGGCGAAAGTTTAGCGTCCTTCATCTTCGTCCGTCGATCAGATGGGCAAAGTCTATCGGCAGAGGTCCCAAACTCAATCACCTCAACTCCTCACCAGGCTGGTCTAAAGTCTCAGAAGCTTCTTGGTGAGATTTCTTTCAGGAAGCCAAGTAGCTTTAGCTCGCCGTTTTTGCTGCAGTCCGCGCAGCAGAACTATCCCCCAGCAGCTAAGAAAGATGTACTTCGACGAGCTCAAGCAGAACGTTCACCAGATCGAAAGAGATATAAGCGGCGCAGACCATTCTTGAATAGCTCCTCTCTGACCATCAAGCCAGTCAATCTGACCTTCTTCCTGTAAAGCCTTGCCCATTTTCGAGCGCTCTAATCTCTTCCAAACCCAAAACTCAAACTCCTCTCCTTCATCAATATGAAGTTCATCGCCAGCACCTCGGCCCTCATCCTCCTCTTCACCTCCGGAACCACGGTCGCTCAAGTCAAATCCGACGTCTCGGCCATCGACTCTGCCGTAAGATCTCTAAATCAGCAACTCCAAACCGACTCACTCAACTACTTCTCCGCTCTGGCCATCAACTCTGCAGCCAACTCTGTGGATGACAAGATCAAGTCTGGTACTTCGGACGTTAAATCCCTCACTGAGACTCCCAGTGACGCTGATGCGCAAGAAATCATCAGCACTCTCACTGGAACCGAGGTCAATGTTAAGAGTGCTACTGATCGACTCATTGCGCTCAAGTCGCAGTTCAACTCGTTGGGCGTTACAGGCGTTGTTAAGGCTGACATTGACAGTTTGAAGACGGACACGGCTGCTTTTGGTGCTGCACTTGTAGCTGCTGCTCCCAGTGCGGAGAAGGCGGATGCTCAGGCTCTGACTGATAAGTTCAATGCTGATCTGGCTAGTGCTGCTGCTGCTTACAACTGAGCGATCGAGCCTTGATTTGTTTGCAAGCGGAACGCAGGGAGAGCAGGGATAGGATGTCCTTAGTATGACCACTCGCCAAATATGTAGCTTTCCTCCTAGTACTGCAATACAGCTTACCAACGCAAAACGCTCAGATTGACGAATCTGTCATAGAGAGTCTGCGAGACAGAGAGAGCGCAATCGGGCAGAAATGAGAAGCCGAGGTGCTGCTGGCTGAAATTCAGGTCGAAGTCGGCCAGAAGTTCTGTCAGGGTAGGTTTTGAGCGGAGCGCTGATCATCAGCCGGGTAAGAGTCAGGCTTTCCTCATTCAAGGGTGACGAAAGCTGTCTTTGGACGAAATGGTATCGTAAAGATGCGGTACAGGACCAATCTCTTGAGACACGAAACGCAGACAAGATAACAAGAGGAAAGATAGCAGAGAGAAGATAGCAGAGAGAAGATAGCAGAGAGAAGATAGCAGAGAGAACTTGAATCTCTATTTGGTAGCTAGTAATACAGAATTTGCAAAGGTATGATGAAGACAAGTGCTGACAGTGGTATGTGAATTATGCAGAGACAATGACGACAAGAAGAGAGTAGGAGACGATGCAGTGGCAAGTGCAACGAGATGCGATGCACTTAGTGAGCAAGACCACGGGTAGCTTGGGTACGCTCGCTCTCCAATTTTGCCTTGTTAGCAGCAAAGGCAGCGTTGCGAACCTGCTCGACCTGTGCACACTTGTGCTGTTCGGGAAGACGGTGCTTGCCGCAGAATTTGAGGCTGCAGTGTGGGCACTCTCCTACAAGGTTGATCGCTGCATCTTTACACTGACCGTCTGTGCCTGCTCCATTCTGGCAACGCTTCTTGGCACCGCCACGAAGACGGAGGACAAGATGCAAAGTCGACTCCTTCTGGATGTTGTAGTCGGAGAGGGTGCGGCCATCTTCAAGCTGCTTGCCGGCAAAGATGAGACGCTGCTGATCAGGGGGAATACCCTCCTTGTCCTGAATCTTGGCCTTGACGTTGTCAATGGTGTCAGAGGACTCGACCTCAAGAGTGATGGTCTTGCCGGTCAAAGTCTTGACAAAGATCTGCATACCACCACGGAGGCGGAGAACGAGATGAAGGGTGGACTCTTTCTGAATGTTGTAATCCGAGAGGGTACGGCCATCCTCGAGCTGCTTGCCAGCGAAGATGAGACGCTGCTGATCAGGAGGAATTCCTTCCTTGTCCTGGATCTTGGCCTTGACATTGTCAATGGTGTCCGAAGGCTCGACCTCGAGGGTGATGGTCTTGCCGGTGAGGGTCTTGACAAAGATCTGCATCTGTGGAGTTGGTAGGTGGCGGAGGAGGAGGAGGAGGAGGAGGAGGTGTTACCAGAGTCAGAAGCTGGTCTATAAAGGGAAGGAGGAGGTAGCGTCGCAATGAACGATGGGATTGCGACTTACTTTGAGGTCAAGATGCGGATGCGGGTTTGAGTTAAACTTGGCTGGGTTGTTGCGGGTGAGATATGAGCTGGGGGTGTAGGAGTGCAGCGCTAGGTTGACGATAGCGGCAATGCGGTGAGGCGAGTAGGATCGAAGGTGGTGATGCCGACTAGGGGCTGGGTGAGTAACGCAGAAGCGGTGTTAGGTATGTTGATGGTTGAGGCAGAAGGGGAACAAAGGTTGTTGGGTGGTGGCAAGGTCTTATAGGAGTGGAGCAATGATTGATAGCCAATTGGGTGAGTTGAGTGACTCAGGTCAGACGAGCCTAGCCAGCGTTGCGTGTGTTATCGCGACTCTGAGACTTGTGTGACACGCTGCGAGTCGAGAACTGAGTTTGAATCTCGACCCACAACGCCAGCCGTCGATGCTGTGCTGTGCTGTGCTGTTGCTTATCTCTTATGTGTGTGTGTGTGTGTCTAGCCTAATAATTCGGATTTCCACTATTGAATGCGACCGATTGGAAATTGAGCCTTTTCCGTACGCAATGGCAGAAGCCAGACAAAGTGTCTCCGCTGCGCCCACCAAACTCCGAGTCAGACACACAACGTCGAGTCGATCTGGCGAAACCGCTGTCTTGGCTCGATTTTCTCCTCCCATGCGACAGAGGCAAGTCGACGCTCTTTGGCTTTCTGCGTCTTTCTACAGTCGCCTAATCTTTGGCTGGATGACGCGTCCCTGAAAAGGTTTCGCCACTTTGGAGCAAAAGAAGTGATCGACGAGGGGATCACCTTGGCTTCCCCTCCGAGCACAGCCCGTTTCTCGCTCTTCTTTCTGTTAGCAAGACCTTCCGGCTTCCATACCGGCCCAATCCAGCCTGTTTTGTCTCCGTACAGATACATACCATCTCCGTTTCCAGACGGCTTTCATTCCGCGTTCAGACGGAGGGTAACGCATGCTCATACAGTAGCCGCTATGCAGACTTGCGGGACTCCTTTTTCATGCTTCATCTCTGGCCCTCGTCTAGGCAGAGGCTGACAGGCTGTCTTCATGGTGTTTCCGGCCGGCTTGGCGAGCAGTTGCTTTTCGTTACCGCACAATCCGATGGGCAGCAGAGCAAGCGAATGAAAGTGCAGTTCCATCCCGTGTGTGGAGGGAAAAGCCAGATTAAAGCTGTCAATTTCTCAAAACAGCTCAGCGCAGAGTCAACTGTGTGAGTGTGCGGCAGAGTCCGAGCTCTGACTGACTCGGCTAGCTTGATAGACCCTCAAATCTCGTATGTCATTGAGCATGATCCTGAGCCAACAGCTTCGACGACTCTTTTTCCAGACTCGATCCGGCCATGGTCGGCCCTTGGGTAGGTCAACGTTGTTGAGCAATACACAAGCGACGAGCAGCGAGACAGACAATAATTGCAATGATATTAGAGAGCAACTAAGTACAAGGCAATGAGAAGCATATATATATCCCTCCCGATGACTAGTGTGTGCGTGCTTGGAATCAAGTGACACGTAGGATTGATTGCTATCACAATAGGAGCAAGGGGGTGATCATGTGCATCTGGGCAACGGTGGTGGCTAACGATGAGCAGTGTTGGTGGGTGATGATGAGTGACGACGGTGAGCGAGGTTGGCGGAAACGTTAGAACGAAGAGGAGAGGTCTTGTGATTTCACTAACATCACACTTCGAGCTAGTCCCCTCTTGTGTCATTCTATGAACACTCAGGTCCATGTTTGATCTCGCTTGGGGGGTCTGTGGACGACTGGCAGCCTGTCTCAACAGAGAGACTGTACCTTGGGAGCAATGGATCATCTGGGCTCTGATTGATGACAGTTCCTAAAACAAGTGAAAGTCTGAAATGATGGAAATGTCTTGCCCAAAATTTGACATTTGCCATCCATCGGATCACATCTGCATTGGTCGCAGGTTGTTCGATTTGGGAAGGAGACCTGCTGCTCATGCAGCTTTTTTGTGCATCTCAGGAACAGTCTATCAAACACGTCACATTTGACAGCAATACTGGGAAACCATAGATATATTCGAGTTGACGGTACAGCAAAGTGACGTGACAGCGGGGAACAAGAGAAGCATGAGGAACAAATATACAAATGGATGGATGGTATCTGTAATGATGTGTTGAGGTAGGCGTCTCTATGCCACGCGGCTGGCAAGACGACGAATCGCCGGAACCGAAATGTAGGCAGGACAGTACGTCTCGATACCCGTCACCTCTCTTGGCAACGGCAGCTCGTATGGTCCAGCCTCGTCCACCTCGGGAGGCAGAAGCAAGTGGTCGTTGCGATCGTTGGGAACCACACGCGATGCAACCGCCTTGAGGATCTCAGGCGAGATCGGGTTTTCGTAGTCAGCCACGTAGTAGTGCGAGATGAGCTTCTGGATCTGTGTCGGTGTCAACATCCAGCAGACGTCGTAGATAATGTCGATATCGCCCAACGTCGCCTTCTTGAGCTGTAGCAGCTTGGTCGCCTGCATTAGGTGTTCGAGTTGCAGTGTGCCTTCGGGCATGTCGTGTGACTTGCACCATTCCTCAATACGTGTGATGTTATACTGGATCTGCATCGCACGTTTCCAAGAGCAGAAGTTTCTTCGCATCAGCAAGTCGTTGAAGCTCGTGACACCGATCAACTTGAGCAGCTCTGTCACCACCTGCTGCGTCACCGAAGGCTCGACGTAGTAGCTCTTGAGACTCTTCCACACCTTGTTCAAGATGCCAAGGATGTCATCCATCGTGTGAGAGGGTGTCGAGTTGTTCGATAGCAATCGGTTGAACAGACGTCCTGAGTGGTCACTCGTCACGAAACCAGGCAGTGACTGGCTCTCGACGAGGGCCGGGATAACCATTTTGTGCAATCGCTTCTTGGCCTCTTGCATCCATGTGTGGTAGATGTTGTACTCCAACGAGTCCAAGTCATGCTTGACGATGGTAACCAGACGCTCGTAGTCGCCCCATTCGAAGGAACGGGCAGCGCCATCGACGCCAGGTCCGATACCTTGAAGCATGTCGCTCTCGGCAATGCAGACAAACGAAAGGATCTCGTGTACGTTCGAGAGCCAGAAGATGCCTGGAATGATGGCCTCCTCGCCCTGGAACGACATGACGTGCTGCTGGATGGTCTGCATGACGTTGGCAAGGAAGCGCTCCGACTCGCGCACAAGACCATACTTCCACATCTCGTTGGTGACCAGCGAAATGAGGTGCGCAGGGAACAAGACCTCCTTGGGCGAAGGAGGGTTCTGCAGACTAGGCGCGGGCACCTTGAGGAAGCGAATGAGACCGTTGAGGACGTCCTCATCGAGCTGCTCCTCGTTCTCGAGAATACGGATGATTTCCTCCGATGGGTCGTCCTCATCATACTCGTCGTCGTAGCCGTTGCGCTGGCCTCCAAGACCAGGAATCTGGTGACCGTCCAGACCAAATGCGACCGAGACGTGGCGGTTGGCCGTAGCAGCGCTGCGCTTGGCAGCCATCATGGCCTCTTCGTGCTCGTCGCGACCGGCAGGTGCATCGCTCCAAGGGCCGGCCTCGCTGTGACGACGAGGACGACGCTTGCTGTTGCCGTTGGCGTAGCCATTCTCCTTGCCTGTGGCCATGTTAAAGACAGGTGGTGCGGCATTCTCGATCCGCTGCGAGTTCTTCTGCAGTGTGTTGAGCGCGTTGGCACGGTTGAGCTGCTCGCGAAGGCCGGCGACTTCGGATCGAAGCGAGTTAATCGTGGCAACGTCGTCTTCCGCCGACTTGGTGACACCGTTGAGAGCTTCGGATCGTGCCTGCAACTCGTCGGCCTGACGCTCGATCTCGGCGGTGAGGTCGGCGATACGCTTGTTCTGCTCGGCGATGCGCTTGAGTGAAGTCTCCTGCTTGACATCGAGCTCCTTCTTAGCAGCAAGCAGCGCTTCGAACTCGGCCATAGCCACGGTGGGCTTGGCAAGCTCGTCATTGAGTCCGCGATTTTTGCTCTCAACCTCTTCGTGCTTGCCCTGCCATGTGAGGATCTGAGCCTCGAGTGCCTTGATCTTGGCCGAAAGCTCCTTGTTGTCCTTGATTCGCTTTTGCAGGTTCTGGGTGAGCTCGACGACCTTGTTCTCGAGCTTGTACGAGACCTCCTTGAAGTGCGATACGGATCTGGCCTCGGTTCGACGAGCGACGAGCTCCTTCTTGGCGAGACGACGACGGTAGCACGACTGCAGGTGGATGACACCTTGCCTCTCCTTGCGGTATTGCCTTCGGGCCAGGGCACCACGGAGCAAGGCTTGGAGACGTGTAGCTGAGAACTCGACCTTGGCGGTCTTGTAGGTTGATCGGACAGCACGTCCACGGACGACGGCCTGGATCTTGATGACAGCCTGTCGGGTGGTCTGGTACTGCTTGCGGGCCAGGAATCCACGAGTGACGGTCTGGATCTTGGTGGCGGCGGTGTTCTGTCGGAGAGCCTCGACCTGCTTCATCGCTAAACGCATACGCCACCACGACTGGATCTTGACCGTGTTGGCGCGCATTGCCTGGTACTTCTTCTGATGAACGTGACGTCGGAGGTTCTTCTGGATGATGATGGTCACTGCATTCAGGCGGTCGGTACGCTTCTGCTCGAACTGGGCAAGCATACCGGCTCGGAAGAAGATCTTGGTGAGACCCACCTGGTACTTGTCCTTCTCAGTGATAGTGGTGGAGAGGATGTGCGTAGCCAATGCCTTGACCTTGTCCATGTTCGACATGTTCCAGCGATCCGATGGTACAAGCATGTAGTATCGCTCGGCAAAGTCGGCGAAAGTCCATCGTGATGGGTAACCGGCACAGCTTATGCGAATGGTCTCGAGCACACCACATGCCCGGAGCTGTCCGAGAACGTTTTGCGGCTCGACTTCCCACGCCTTCTTGGCCTCGTTGGGCTTGATGCAACGAATGTAGTGGACGTTGGTGCTGTCGATGGTGGCCATGAGGCTGACAAGCGAGGTCTTGAACTGAGAACCGAGCGTAGGCTTCTTGATGCTGGCACCGGGCAGCTTCTTGGGTGCAGGCTTGGCGGGAGCACCAGCAGCGTCGGTAGCCTCATCTTTGGACTCCTCGGGCTTGTGCAGGTTGACGGCGGTGTCGAGGACTTCCTTGAGGAAGGGGTTGGCTGTGCTGTTAAGCAGGTTGAGGTGCTCATCAGGAACGGTATCCTTGTTCTTCTCGACAAAGCTGGCGCTCGAGTACTCGACGTCGAGAGCGTAATGGCAAACGGTGAAGCTAGTTGTGCCGAAACGCGGCTTCTTGAATGCATTCTTGAACTCGGGTCGCTTGTCCATCTGCGTGTAGAGCTTCTGTAGAAAAGACTCGTCGGAACCGGAGGGAAGACGCGACTCTTCGTCGAGGAGCGAAAGGATACCGAGCTTGCCTTCAATCATGTCGATGCAGGGCTGGTTGTCGGAGAAGTCGATGAATGTCCAGGAGATCTGTTCCTGAAGGTATTCTTCTTGCTCGAGCTTGAAGACGTGGTGGTTGAACTCATGCTGAAGACGCTCATTGGCGTAGTTGATGCAGAACTGCTCGTATGAGTTGATCTTGAATCGCTCGAAACCGTAGATATCGAGAACACCGATCATGGACTCGCGTGACTTGGATGAGCCAAGAGCAAGAGATCGGTTCATCTGGTCGACGAGCCAGTCAAAGAGACAGGTGTAGACGTACTTGGAGACGGAATCACGAACCACGATGGCTTGCGCCTGTGTCAAGTTGGTGACGACCTTTTCACCTCGAGTCTGGAGTTGACGCTTGACGGTCCATTTGCGGAACTCGGACGAGTCGATACCGAGCATGCGCGTAGCCATGAAGAGACTTGGCTCGTCGTCGGCCAAGACGGCATCGTTTCGTGCTGCAGTGATGTTGACGTTTCCGAGATGCAAGAGTGCGGCCAAGAGACGGAAGATGTTCCATTGTCGTTCGATGGTGAGACCGACGGTGCTGAGGGCCTTCTGAGTCGCTTTGAAGTCTTCTGCATCGTTCACGCCGTTGATGATATGGCTGCCGGCACCACCCTGGTTGAGATAGAAGAATTTGGATGCGTCTTCGAGGCCGAGATCCTTCTTTTCGGATGTAGGTGCGCCGGCACAGAGCTGGTAGAAGATGTGGTAGTTTCGCTCAGTCTCGGGCTGGTAGACGAGACGAGATCGTTCGAGCAGATATGTACGCATCTTGGCACCAACGATCTCGTGGCTTTTGTCGAAGAGGATCTCAAGGTACTTTCCGAATCGGGACGAGTTGTCGTTCCTCGTGGTCTTTGCATTACCGAAAGCCTCCATGATAGGATTGGTAGCGAGAATCTGCTGTTCTGTCTCGCTCATACCGCCGGGTTCCTTGCCTCCAGGACCGGCCTTTCTGCTGCCTGGTCGATCTGGGTCTTCGACAGTGGCAAAGTAGCGCATGATGAACTTGGCAGAGACAGTCTTACCAGCACCAGACTCACCGCTGACGACGATGGTTTGATCCTTTTCATCGCGAATCATGCATCGGTAGGCATCTTCTGCAATAGCGAACAAATGTGGCTCGAGTTCACCCTTGCGTCGACCCGAGTAAGCTTGAATGATCTCGGGACTGTACAGGCTGAGCGCATAGAAGGGATTGACCGCGATGAGGACGATACCAGAGTAGGTGTAGATGATTCGTTGGGAGTATCGATTGAGAATGGTGTGGAGGACTGAAGGCTCGTTGAGGTAACTCAAGTTGGTAAGATCGTCTGTGGCCTCGAGAAGTGGCGGGTTGCGTAGTGGTGGAAGCTGGTCCTCGCCATCTTTGGCTGCGAGCTTGGCCTCGGTGGTGGTGACGGTCTTGGAAGCGCCAGTGTCGTCTAGTGTAAACTCTAGGGCGATCTCGCCGGAAACAGATTTAGCGAGAGGTTTGGCGAGGGTTGCACTGATCCAACCAAGCTCCTTGTCAGGGAACCAAGCCTTGGTGCCTAGCACAAAGGCGGCGAGAAGGTCGGTTGCAGCGGGCGCCATGATGGTATTGGTCGTCTCTGCGGGGGCGTCGGAAGCAAGATTTACCTGCTATGGAACGGCGTGACGCCTGTGTCACTGCGACTTGTGGCAGCTAAGACGGACGGTGTAACACACTACCGCTGGACGTCGCAGCGTAGATGTGATACGAAGCAAAGGACCGCCGGGGTAGCTTGCTGAGCCAAGGTGAGAGGAGAAAGCCAGCGACACTGTCGAGAGCTGGTCTAGCGAAATGGAGAAGCCTGCTCTCGCAAAAGAAGGGAAAGGAGTCCAAGGGAGCAGCGACCGAGTCTTGCCTGGTGTTCAAAGCAGCCGGACAATCAGAACGACAAGCTCGACAAGCCCGGGAGGATGAAAAGGAAAGAGAAGAGAGGGTGAGAAAAGAAGGGAGTGTGGAGCGTAAAGAAAGCAAGTAAGATGCAGAGAGAAGCCAAGGGACAAGCACAAGTGAGAAGCTATTACCGACGCTTGCTGTGCGAGAAGGAATGGAAGCCAAGCCAAAGCCAGATTCAAAGACTTTGAGAGACAGACAGACAGCGAGCGAGAAGGCCAAAAGGAGAAACACACGCACAGAAATGCCACGCAACGTAGCACGGACATTCCATCCCAACAGGCAGCACCAGGGGCCAAGGTCCCTTTCACTCACTCACTCACTCACTCTCACTCGCACACTTTCACTCGACTCTCATTTTCAACAGCAGCGCCAGCACACACACACATATACACACACATATATATACACACACACACACACACACACACACACACTAGAGGGGGTATCAAAGTTTTTGTATTTTTAAAAACCCGGGCTTTTTTTGAAAAGCGCGTTTTTCCAAAAAAAAAAAAAAATTGCAAAAGCTTACATAAAGTTGAGGAAATTGATTTACCCGAGGTGCGTAGGAAGTGAGGATTGTGAATGAATGGCATGCATGCAAAATGCACATTGGTTGTCATGGCAATGACTCAGGAGCTAAGCATAAGAGGACAACCAGGAGGGCACAGTGGCAAACACATGATCAATGCAAGACAAAGCAGTATACCCAGAGATCATGCTGAAGTATATATATATCTATGTAGCTGAGTGTTCCTTAAAGTAATATCATCAAGCATTTTCTCAAAAACTTCAACTCATAAGCTGTGCCAAGTGAAAAACAAAACCGCATTTTTGAAAATGCACCTTTTTCGTGCATTCTCAAAAATGCAAAACCGAGTTCACTCCACAATGCTTCTCTCCTCTTCTCACTTTTGTCACTCTTTGCTCACTCTCTCCTTCCTTGCACTCTTTCAACATGACCACCACCACTGATGATTCTCTTGACATTTCTGCACAGTTGTTCTGGCAGTCCACTACACCTACAAGCTCTGCAACTCAGACCAGAAACATTCCTGCACTGTCTTGATCTGGTTTTACAAGCACCCCTGACAGTTACACTTCCTGTCCAAATTGAGTCTCTGGATCTGCCACAGGCAAGAAGAACTTCACTTTGGTTGAGTGCCAACATCCTCCACCTTGTCACAATCATCTACAACAGCAAGTCCTACCAGCATGATCTGCTTCCATCTTGAGAATTGACCAAGAGAAATCCAGGCAACAAACTTTGCAAACATTCCATTTTTTGGGAGATCTTCAAGTTGATTTTCCCAGGCACATCTGTCAAGCCCAATCACATTAAGGCCAAGCTGAGGTGGGTGCAAGAGACATACTACAAGGAGAAGAAGAAGCTGTCAGAGGTTGTGTGCCAGAAACCTGAAATCTGTAGTAGTACTACAACTACTACTGATCCTATCAAGATCTGTGGTAAAAGGCTATTATTATTATTCTTGCTGAGATCTGTTGTAGAAGCCTTCTATGACTTCTCTTGCTCAAATATGTCATAACTGATATCTATTGCAGATTTCAACTGACCACTGGGGACACTCTGCTCAGAGGTAGCTCAGCACAATTGCTAGTTGATAGATACTTTGAGGTGACACCAAGGTCTGGTGTGAATATGCTTGCACCAATACAAGTGTCCAGTGTGTCAACTGATTGATTGAGCGATCCCTGGACCACAGTGGACAACTGCCTTTGGTTCTAATGATCGAGAGAGCTGAACTGCAGTATGAACTGCCTTCAGATGGCATCAAGTGGTGATACAACACACACACTATGGTAGTAGCAATGCTCTGCAATTGCTACTGACAACGAATCTACTAAGTATACTTATTGTGAAGCTATAGCTAGTAATGTAATGTGTGGAGTGGATGGAGATCCACTTGACTACTATGACGAGAAGGTATGGTTATATACATCCTCACAGTGTTGCCTGCGACTCTGCTCCAGCTCTCTCTAGAGAGTACCTTCTTTGTTGAGCCCTGCTCCTCCCATCTCTTTGTGGTCGAGGATTGCCAACTGTCACTTCATGATTGACAGGGGTCACCCCACTTCATCCTAGTGGCAGTGCACCCCCTTTTCATCTACCTCCTGGTGCTGGCGCCCATCTTTGGCACTGATTTCATCATCATGCAAGGCCCCCTTCCTCATCCAGTGGCAACCTCTCCCATGTTCATCATCATCCTCTTGTGGCATTGGCAATAGATGCATCTTTGAACCAATTTCCATGAAGTCTGTTGTACAAGCATGATATTACCATTCCCACTGAACTCTGTAGTAGTGGCCTTGTTCCTACTGATCTCGACAAGTTCTGTCATAGAGCCATTGGTCCTACCAATCTTGCTGAACTCTGTTGGAACTCTCTTTTTGCCCAATCCATGATTATTGCGCAAGGCCTCTTCATATGAATCCACCTCCTGTGCATCCATCCAGTCCTGTGACAGGACCAAACAAAGTATTTCCCGCTGTCCATGTCCTGGTTTCGAGTTTTGCTTGCTCTAGTGGCTGGTCTTGTGTCAGCAGTCGTGCACCTGAAACCTGAGATCGGTAGTAGTGTCGATACTATTACCGATCCTGTCGAGTTATGCGATAATACTAGTGGTATTACGATTCTCAGTGAAATATGTAATAGAGTTGTCTCTATCCCTTTCTTGCTCGGAACTGTAGTATGGGCTTTGCTATTGCAGGTCTTGACTAACTGCTGTGGACACTCCGTCCAGAGGTAGCTCGGCATGATCAATAACAATGTGAACTTGTGATGACACCAAGGTCTGGTGTGAGTATCTTGTTGATGATGAGGTTGGTGGCATTGGCATGAGTGTCCAGTGTGTCAACTATTGCTTGAGGTGATCCCCAGACTGCAGTGGACAACTGCCTTCAGTTCTATCTTAATCTGGACCACTGGTTTGCTATGAACTGCCTTCAGATGTCAGTGAGTGGTGATACAACACACACACTACAATGAGGAGTAACCTATCAATTACTACTATGCTGACTGAAAACTAATGTATACTTATGCTGAAGTGATAACTAGTTATATGGTGTGTAGAGTGGATGGGGATCCACTCGACCACTTGTGATGAGAGGGTATGCTTATATACATCCATCATAGTGTTGCCTGCGACACTGCTCCGGCCCTCTCTCTCCAGCAAGTACCTTCTTCGTCGAGTACTTTACAGGGGGTCCCTGTAGTACCACCCCTGTTCTCCTTGAGCTATGTGTCGACCTCCCTTGACACTGCTCCTCTTCCTCATGTCCTGCTTGCTGGTGTCCCTGACACAGCTCTCCTTCTTTTGACCAGTGATGGTCCCCTTGACTCCTATCTTGTGAACCCCTGAGTGGTAACTGTCTACATGCTTCTGAGCTTGGTCCCCATCTTGGCAGGGCCTGGTCCTTGTCTCAGCAGAGCTTGGTCTCCCTCATATGTGAGCTTGGTCCTCCTTGCATGTGAATCGTCATATGGACATCCTTATTACTGATCTCTGTGGAATCTGCCATACCATCAAGCTTACTGCAGATTCTGGCAGAATTCGTGATATCAGCATTGCTCATGCAGATCTCAATGAGATCTGTCATAGCACTGTTCCTACTACAGATCTCACTGAATTCTGCTACAATTCCCATGATCTGCCCAATCCCTCGATTCCTGTGCTCCCTTCATATGAACTGATGGGTCTTCCTGCTTCCTGCGCATTCAGGCCCATGACATCTTGCACAATTTGAGGTGGTAGATGTGCTGGGCAGCTCAGGTGTCTGAGACAGATTTGCTAAACCTTCTTCAATGGTAAGGTCCATCTCCAAGAGGTACAGATTGACATATCTGGTGTTGTGGTGATGATTGGTGGACATGCGACAATTGGTGGACATGTGACGATTTGTGGACATGATTAAGTTGAGGGTGGAGAAAGAGGTTGTGAGGTGTGTCACAGGGCCAGCGCAGAGATCATAAGCAGCCATGCTGCGCAGCCACCGAAATGAGCTTGGCACATAGGAAGCAGGACTGGTCAAGACCCAGGGGCTCTGACCAATCTCATCAAGAATGGTCAGACAAAGAGCTGGGGGCAAAACCTCATCAAGAATGGTCAAGACAGTGGGTTGTGGGAAGTTTCACTGAGACTGGCCTGAGATGAAGTGGATCAATCAGTCTCACAACAAGATGAAGATGCTCCAGTAAGACTGTAGGGCCAGCCACTGGGAATAGGGGATGAGAAGACCTCACCACCCAATGAGGTGGGAGAGTAACCCCTGAGTACAATGAAGGTGGTGTAGGAGGATTGCTGCCTCAGCCAGAGAAGTAGGAGCAGGAAGGACTGGGATGCCAAAGGAGCCAGATAGACAAGGGTGGATGGAGAGGCCACACCCCTGCAAGGAGGGGGGCCATGGTGGAGTTGACACCATGGCACAAACATATATATACACCCCCCCATCATAGTGAATGAGTGGATCTGGCATCCACTCTATTCTTAACTAAACTATACTCTACTGTAATGTATACTTAGTTGTTCCATCACATAGTGCAATTGTAGGCTGTTGCTACTAATCTGAGCAGGTGTGTCATATCACCCCTCACTGATGTTGTCTGTAGGTAGTAGTTACTGCAGTCCAGATAATCATCCCTCTGAAGGCAGTACTCATACTGCAGTCTGGGCTTCTCTCACTGATTTGCCATTTGATCATCAACACCTCAAACACTTGTGTCAAGTTGACAGATTATCATCCCATATATTAAGTGTTCTGCATTAAGCAGGAACTGACTGTGCCACATTACCACTGAACTGAGTGTTCACAGCAGTTAGCTGAAAACTTGTTGAACAAACAATCCTTCAAGCAGTCTCAGTGAAAGTGGCTGACAGGTGCATACTCAAGAGTGCTCACTGAAACTGGTTGAAATCACCCAAACCAGTAGCTTTCAGGTTCCAGGCACATGACTGCTGACAAGGTGGTGGCTAAACAAAAAGTGACTTCTACTCTGTGCAGAAAGGGACAAGGAGAGGAGTCAAGTGAAAGGGTTTTGTGCAGAAGAAAGGGTTCATGCAAAGAAAGCTGTGCAGGAAACAGGGAGGTATTTGTGCAAGTAGATCACATGCAACATCATGTGCAACATCACACAAGTGAAAACTCAGGTCCAATTTTGAAAACTATGCTGCAATGGTACTGCTGAAGCAGTGTTTTCAAAAACTAGAGCATTTGTCAAAATGGCAGAGCTTATGTAAGTAATAGATATTCAACACAATTTAAAACTCAAAAATAACTTGAGTTTTTGAAAGTAAAAATAAAATGAAACCCCCTACTCTCATTTTCAACAGCAGCGCCAGCACACACACACATATACACACACACACACACACACACACACACACACACACACAAAACCGTGTCGTGCACTGATAGGCGCGAGAGACGCGAAATTTCAAGGCTTCCTCTTTTAGACGCGCTATGGCCAAGAAGGACAGGGCGAGAGTTAAAGTTAAAAAGGTGTTACAAGTGTTGCACTCTGGAAATTTAAAAGCTTCTTTGCCGGCCTTTTGGCTTCCTAAGCGCCGACACGTATTCCAATTTGTATTCATCTTGTGTTTGACAGCTTAAAAGAAACAATAAAAAACAAGTCGTGCTTTTCCACTCATTTGAAATAATCCGGATGTCAATTATATTCGCTCCCCTGCCGCTTGCTCTCAGATCCTTGCTCAGCCAATCAGACCTGGACACTTCTCCTTCTCTTCTGATCATGATGACCCGTTCATCACATCTACAGCCTCGTCTCATTTGCGGTTCGAAGTTGACACATCTATGCGAACACAATAACACTCGTAATGTCTAAGATGAGAAAACAAAGGATGAAAGAAACGGAAAACCTGCAAACATGTCAATGCGAGAAAGGATGGAATGCTAGATAGAGAGTTTTGAGCAAATGCGTAGAGACACTACTCGGGTATGTTTGCAATGATGATTGACAGGCTTGCCGTATCCTGAGAGACAGAAGAGAAGATTTTACACGAGATACTGCTGCAGACCAGCCGCCTGAACCTTGTCAGGGATCTGAGTGTTGAGCTGGCTGACAAAACCGCACACCTGTCCGCGCAACAAAGCACCAAGGTTATCCTCGTCGCCAGCAAGAACGTGAGCGAAGAGTTGCAGGATGGTTTCGATGTTCTGCGAGGCAACAGCATTGTTGCTCTGGATCAAGTTCATCATGCAGTGAAGCACGGGTGACCACTCGGCCATGTCCTTCTGCAAAGGCAATGACGAGAACAAGATGGGAAGAGCCTGGTCTAATGGCACAGCCTCGGCATTCTTGATGATCATCCTCGACATGCAACCGCAAGCGTTGTCGCGAGCAGTCAACACCTCGTCAGCCTCCTTCTGTCCCTTCTCGAACAAAGGTTGGATGGCGTTGAGCAGCGCAGGGAAGTGCGAGCTCAAGTCGGCCTGCGTATTCTCGATCAGCACACCCGAGGCGAAAACAGCATTGGATCGCACCGAAGCCTCCTCGTCTGAGAGGGCACGCGAAAGGAGCGAGAGCATGTCCTGGGTGAAGGGGGTGATGGCACTCTTCATCCCAGTGATGATCTCGCCGAGCGAGCCAATTGCGGTAGCTCGGTCGCTGACCGATCGGCCGGGAGTGTAGTACTTCATGATCTGAGGCATGAACTGCTTCAATGGGTCGGTGAAGTCGCCACCAAGAACATTGGCCATAGCACCAACAAGGTCCGAAGCAGCCGAGATGAGAACCGACTCGTACTCGGAAGCCTCCTCATTCTCCTCTTCGGGGATCTCCGAGTCAAGCTGAGGTGGGCTCTTCTTCTCGAGGATCATGATGGTGTAAGTGCAAACCGTGTCGAGATGGTCAGGAGCAACGATCGCTGGGCCGTTCTTGTTCAGGCACTCGGCCAACGACTGACAGACCTCGATGGCAGCCGTTCTGTTAATATACAGGGCCCATCAAGAGAAGAGGTGGGTCAGTGTCAAAGCTCAACGCAGTGCAGGGTCGCAAGTGGTATCCACCGACGTGCAGAGACGGATGCATAGACCACAACCACCAATGGCTATTACTCTTGCCAAGTATCAGTTTTGGTTATATAAAAAAAGGTTATAGTCACGTCGACCGCTCCTATAACGGTCGTCATTGTGAGCTGAGAAAAGTTTGTCATCCTTCAAAGGTGGCCGACGTGCACTGTCCAGCTAGCGCATGTCTATGCATCCTTGTCTTCTGCAGTCTGCGGCTGTCTCTGGGTATCGATGGGAAACAAAGGGTATAGTGTGATGTGATGTGGGAATGGAAACTTACCGGTCATCTTCGCTCTCCCACATCTCCATAACGGCAGGGATGACGGCGTTGACGAGCTTCTGCACGTCGGCGTTGAGGGGTACCTTGACGTGCACACCAGCCTGCCATGGCTGAGGGTTGCTCAGCTCGTTGAGTGTGTTGATGAAGGTGAAGAGGGCCGAGACGGCGCTCTTTCGGATGCCCTGGTAGAAGTGCTCGAGCAAGATAACCAGCTGCTCGACCGACTCCTGGATGTAAGGCAGGAAGCCCGACTTGGTGTGCGCAAAGATCTCACCTAGCGAGTCGGCAGCAACCTCCTTCTCGATGGCAATGGCCGAGTTGACGTTGAGGAAAGCGTCGTTGAGCTCGTCAATGTCGACGAAGCCATCATCATCCTCGTCGCCATCACCAGCGCTCAAGCCGGGGATGCCGATACCATTGACGGTGCCGTCGCCGGAAGCACCAGGTACCGGGTCGTGCTCAGACTGCTGGCACGACTGGATGAGCCTGGGTACAACGTGCTGCAAGAAAGGAGTGAACTCTTCGCCAAAGACACGCGACATGACGGCGAAGAAGATGAAGCTGCACTCGCGAAGACGGGGGTTGTTGAGGTCCATACCCTCGAAGGCAAGCTTCATCAAGTCTTGGAAGTAAGGACGGAAAGCATCCTTGCCAACAGCCTCGGCAAAGGTGCCGACAGTGTCGGTGGTGATACCTCGCAAGTCCATAGCATCGCCCTCCTCGGTCAGGGTAAGGAAGGGCTTGATGCGCTGCATGGTCTGGTCGAAGTAAGGGATGAAACCCTCCTTGGAGGCGTGAGCGGCACTGCCGATGGCCCCAGTGACAGTAGCCTTGACAGGAATGGGGGCAGTCTCGAGGAGACCAGCAAGACGCTCCATGATAGCAGGCAAGTATTGCGAGATGTCGGAGCCCATCACTTCGAGCAACGAGTCAAGAGCGGTGCAAGCCGATCGCTGGGTGGCAGAGTCGTTGACGAGCTCCATGATGACAGGCAAGAGAGTAGCGTGCTTGGCAGCGCACTCGTCCTCGAGCATTTCGCAGAGGCATCCGAGGGCAACACAGGCAGCTTTGCGGACAACAGCCTCGTGATCCTTGAGACCAGCCTCGACAAAGGGCCAGAGGTCGTTCATGTGGGGGCGAATGTACTCGGAACAGCCTTCGACAGAGACACCAAAAGCCATCATAGCGGCCTTGCGGTGATGAGGGTCCTGGTTGCCCATGTATGCCTGCATCTGCTCGAGCAAAGGAGGGAAGACGTGGCTGGGAGGGAGCTCGGTAGCGAGACCATCAATGACACGGAGAGCAAGACGCGAGGGCGAGTCTTCGTCGACATCGTCCGAGTCTTGCTCGACAGCAATGGGCATCAAGCGAACAATCATGTGCTTGGCGAGACCAAGGCTCTGGACCTTGGAGCGCTTGTAAGAGCAGATCCAGATGAGCGAGTTGAGGCACATGAGTCGGAGATCCTCCTCATGGTCCTTGTTGGCACCGTTGGCAAGGAAGAAGTCGATCAGCTCGGCAATGTGGTTGGAGATGATCGGAAGTTCGAGCATGCAGATCTCCTCGAGCACGTCAAGGATCTGACGGACACCGTCCTGGTCGCTTGCCTCGAGACACTGGTTGAGGACACCGACCATCTGGGGCACAGCGGACTGCATAGCAGCAAGGTCAGCGGAAGCATCGCTCTCGAGGTTCTGGGCCACCTTACCGAGGGCACGAACGGTGGTGACACGGACTTCGAGCGACTCGGGGTCCTGAAGGCTTTTGGCGAAAAGCTGCATGATCTGAGGGAGGTGCGTGTCGAGAGCCTCACCACCGTCGACGAAGGTCTCGAGAACAGTGTAGAAGACAAAGAGCGAGATCTGTCGGTGTGTGGCGTTGGGCGAATCGGCAGCTTGGAAGAGGAAGGGGAGGAGAGCGGGCCATGATCCAGCGGGGAGTTCGCGCTTTGCAATTTCGGAGATAACACGAGCGATCGAGTTGCGGACTGGACCGGACTGCTCGTTGGTAACGACTTCGAGGAGCTTAGCCTTGATACCATCACGGATCTCGAGCGACTGCTTGGTCCAGACCTTACCTCCGCTCTTTGCGAGACGCTTCCTCAACTCGACGGCAGCGAGCTGTCGAACGGCAAAGTCAGGCGAGGTGGCCAAGATCTCGAAGAGTGCGGGAACACATTGCGGGTTCTTGTAGTAGTTATTCTGGAGCGACTCGGTAGCGGCCTTGACAGTGTTGGTGTCAGGGACACAGCTCTGCTTTAAAAGCTCATGAAGGCCCTGGACGTAGGAAGCCTGTCATTGCGAAAGTATCAAGGATGTACGGGTCAGTCAAAGATGCTCAATTGGGTGCGGAACAATGTTGGTTATGGCTGGGAAAGCGAACGGCGGATAGCATGGAGAACAACACTTACATCCATGGTTGTGGTGGGGAGATCCGAGTAGCTTCGGTCAAGCGAAAACGTCGTCAAGTGACGCTGATGAGGGTTGCCCTCCGTGCAGGACGGCGATGGAAAGGTGTGCGAGATCGAGCTGCACTAACGCTGACAGTCACTGCGAAACAGGCAGATACTACAACGAATGTAAAATGGTGGAGAAGGAGAGTCTGTAGGGTGGATAGAAGGTGGAGAAGAAGGTGAGGGTGAGGACACGAGGAAGAAGATCTCCAGCTCGGTTCTGTCTGCAAGCAAAAAAGAAAAAAATTCAACACGATCCAGAAGAACACTTTTTCTGGCCTAGAGAAGCGTGTCTTCTTGTTTGCTGACAAGGAGAAGTCAACTGACACAGTCGAGTGAGCGCCTGTGAGAAGAATTAGAAAATTTTGAGAAGAAAAGGACAAAAAAAAGAAAAAGAAAAAGAAAAAGAAAAAGAAAAAGAAAAAGAAAAAGAAAAAAAGGGGGCGCTTTGCTGCTTTTGTTGTGTGTGGTGCGTGCGTGCGTGCGAGTGTGTGTGTGCGTGTGAGCTCGCCTTGCTGTATCGCACGAGTCAGGCCGTGATCGACGATTGAGAGGATTTGCAACGTGGAAATTGCTAGCAGCCTCTGTTCAGCGTCATCTCCGCAGCAAATGCTGGCACAGAACGGCTCACGGCTCATTCGTCCGAAGGCGGAAGGTGGAGGTGTGAGTAAGGAAAATTAGTCCAGTCAAGCTTATTCGTGGCTCAGTCGCTCTTCTGTCTTCTCAGCTTTGAAGGGTATATATATCAACGAAGCGTCATCATGGCCCGGCCCTTTCTTTCTTCACAAACTCTGGGATACCTTTCCTCAGCTTCAGCACCTCGAATTGCTATCAGCCGTCCCATCGACTAACCTCGTTCTCACCATCCATATCACAGTTACTCGTTGATCGAAACTACACATCAGTACCTTTCACAGACATTCCATCATGTTGAGGCCGTCTTTCCAGACGCTTCAGCGCTCGCTGCGCAATTCCTTGCTGGTGGCTCGATCCTCTGCATCGGCATCCACTCCCACCACCAGCAGTGCTGTTGCCCAGCCCCTGCGATCCTTTGTTTCCGCAGCTTCTGCCGCCAAGCCGGCTCTCACCTCCACGGCTCGCGGTGGCCTGTCCGCATCCTCGACACCGCTTCGTCATGTTGAACAACAGGTTCGAGGTGTCCGCACCAGCCCTTTTCGTCCCAACGGCGATAGCGCTACTGGATTCGGCGGTCGTCTTGCATTTTCAGCACCACACGCTGCACCAGCTGCTAATGCCCCTACCAGCTTTTCGCAGCCCGGCGGATGGACTCGCGCCTTGGCCAGTCTCGGCATCATCGGTGGTACTGCTTTTGCTGCCAACATGTTCTTCAACCGCGAGACCCGTGATGCTTTGCACCCAGTCGAGGCAAGCTACCTGAACAGCACCTTCATGTATCTTGCTGGTGGCTTGGCCCTCACTGGCGCTGCTGCTGTCGGTCTTCACCGCTACGGTGTCTCTCAGCGAGTCATGATGGCCAACCCATGGCTTGTGCTCGGTGTCGGCCTCGTTGCTAGCATCGGTGGTATGATTGGTGCCACCTCGCTGCCACCCGGTCACCCCATGAAGGTCCCATCTTGGTTGCTTTTCAACGCTTCCCAGGCCGCAGTTCTCAGCCCATTGCTCTTCCTCAACCCTGCCGTCCTCTCGCGAGCTGCCCTCTACACCGCCGGTCTTGTTGGCTCGCTTTGCTACGTCGGTGCTACTGCTAAGGAAGACAAGTACCTCTGGATGGGCGGTCCTTTGCTTGCTGGTGTCACCATCGTCGCCCTGTCGTCGCTGGCTCCCATGATTCTGCCTCGCACCGCCTTCCGTACCCTCGCAGTCACCGAGTCGCTCTCGCTCTACGGTGGTCTTGCTGTCTTTGGTGCCTTTGTTCTCTACGACACTCAGCGCATCTTGAAGCATGCACAAGCTGTCCGAGCTGGCTACACTCAGGGTGATCCTCTTGCCGAATCCATCAGCCTCGAGCTCGACTTTATCAACATCTTTGTTCGCATGGTCCAGATTCTTGGCATGCAGCAGAACCGTCGCAAGTGAGATCCTCACTCGTTGACAAACTCGCTTGATTTGATTCGGTCTCGTTCCTGCTCTCCATTCGTCCGCTCAGCACTGTATTACCACCCGTCCAGCTTCTTTTTATTCGTTCAGCAACTCTCTCTTTCTCTCCTTCAGGTATTCGCAATCGCCCTCAAACACGCAAGTCTAATCATCACTCTCGTATTCCCAACCAGCACACGTTCTAATTGTAAGATACCTGCTTTGTTCGGGTCTGCGATCAGGGCCATCTTCATCTGTATGATGACGCCTCCGTGGTTGAAAGTACCTCGTTTTCAAACAGCTCCCGCTCGCCTGTGTCGAGTGTCGTTTCATGCCACCCTGTTCCCCGTACATTTCCCCGCCTCATTGCTTCCATTCTGTCGAGCCTCTCTTGCCTCCTTCCTCTCCGTGAGCTACCTTTCTGGGACCTTTCCTCCCGTTATATTCATCACAGTGTCCTTTTTTCAGTGGACATCTGGTTGAGGGAAAAACGGGAAAGAGCAACACTTTTATTCTCTCCTTTCCGGGAGAGGCAAAGGTGCGAGCACGATATACACATTACCTAGCTAGCAGGTCATTTACCTCTACCGCTTCTGGGCAAGAAATCGATGTCGACATTCGAATACTTTCACCCTTCACTTTTGCATTTGATCAAGATTCAATGCATCACAGTCTTTTGTTTGTGGATAATGACAATTGAGTATAGTTACGATGATGAAGGATTAGAAGAGATAGCGTTTTGCTGCTTCGATACGGTTTCGCTTGGACACAACAACTGTTTCACCTCTTCCTGCTACAGTGGCTGTTGCGGCTTGTTGCTCCTTCACCTGCTGGAGCTTTTGATCTTCTCTCTTTTGTACTGCCTCTGCCGACATGTTGAACCTCTTCTCCACTCCAGGTTCGACAAATGTCAATCGAAGCGCGGACACAAGTTTGCGCCTTCTAATTCTTTCCACAATCTTTTTCTGTTCTTTGGTCAACTTTGCTGTTGGATCCTCCGCCGTCGGTGCTGGTGCAGCGGTACCTCGACTCGCCTGTTCCACATTACCCGCTTGAGTCTCGTTCAAAGGCGCAAGTTTGATCGACACGGAATGAGCAGGTGTGTTCAGCATCCCTACAGCGCCAACCGCAGCAGCAGCCTCTGCAGCTTCGGCTTCGGGCAAGGGATACACATTGACCTCTGCTAAGATACCTAGTTCAGCCAAGTATGCATCATCAGCTTTCTGTCGATCATACTCTATCCCACGCAGATAGATCTTGAGATCTGTAAGCAGTGCTGAGAGCTCTTTGACTGGTGCTGTTGACTTGAAACTTTCTGCTGTCTTGTCTGAAGATTTCACAGCCTGCAGTTGAGCTTGTAAGGCCAAGAAGCGAGCCGAGTTGAGCCAATCGACAAGTCCAAATGGCGGAGGAGAGTACTCGTACTGTTGCTGCGGACGTCGTACCTTCCTGGGCGGGCGACCACTCGGGTCTCCCAAATCAGCTGGAGAAGATGGTATAATGTTGAAACTCTCAAGATGGTCCGAAGGGGAGAGGGGAGAGCTGGTGGTGGATGCTGTGTCGTCATAGAGCCAAGATGGGAGTTGAGCTGTCGAGCCGAGGTAGAGGTCGAGGAGTTCGTGGACTGATTCTTCCACGTCTTCGACAAGGACGTGGCATTCTGAGTCGCATCCAGGAAAGGGTTCAGATAGTGGGACTGGTGCCGGGGTTCGTGTTGATAATGAGGCTTCCTCTGCTGTCGGTGTTGCTGAAACGGACTTGATGCTATGCAAGAAGTTGACGATCGGGTCAGCATCTTTCGAGCTGGATGCCGCATCTCGATTTCCTTGCTGCTGCTCATTTGGGAAGCTGCGTGGTGGAGGACGTGCAAGCAAAGCAACAGCGTACAGAGCAGCCACAGCAATGACATTCGGCGGATATTGCATCGGCGCACTTGTGCGGAACATGTCCGCGGCAATCTTCCAAGCTGACCGAGTAAACGACTTGGATAGCTTGCTCCTCCTTGCCAGCTTGATGACCATCTTAAGCGTGATGTTGGCGCTGCTATGAAAGTTGAAGCACAAACTCTCGAGAATGAGCTTCTCGTGTGCCATGAGTCGCTTTCGATCGTATTCAACGAGGTTGGGATCGATATCGGCTTCTGCCACACTACCTATTGCCATCGCTAGAGGCTTTGGTGAAGATGAGCCAGTAGTGATGTCTGGTGCGTTTTTCCGCTTTTGACCCGCAAGAGCCGAGATAGTAGGATCGTGAGCTACGTTATTGTCAGCTCGAGTCGACAAAGGGCCAGCAGTGTCGCGGCCAGAGAAGTTGCCTTTCACGAGGTCAGGAAAGCGAAGTGCATAGCTGGCGAGCAGAATGTCTCTTGGTTTCTTATGCGTGTCGTTGAGTTTGGCAGCGACAAAGAGGGATGCTAAGGCAATCTCTCGAAGGGAGAATTCGGCGGGTGGGTAGAAGAGGTGGAAACGCTGGTAGATCTGCTGGGCAGTTGCGATGGTACGCTGTGGGAAGCCGAGTCTGGAGGCGACAGCCTGGATGAAACCGACGGCAGCATCACGATTGGCTTTCCATGTTGAAGCCGACATGCGTGCGCCGCGTTTGCGAGCGTAGAGGATCTCGAGTTGGATCGCGGTGAAGTAGGCAACGTGCGAAAAGGTGGGGATAGCAGGGGGGTCTGGGATTCGTGGAGTTGAGCTTGTGCCCGTGGCTGGCACTGACGCTGACACTGATACTGGAGCAGAGATCTGATACGAAGGTCCAGCAGGGGGCTGATACTGAGAATGCATACCTCGAGATGGACCTGTGGGTGGCTGGACTTGGCCTGGTCCGCCTGGCGCACAATATCTGGAATCATTGCGCCAGGTATTTGGGTCGGGCGCCAGCCCACGAGGATGAGCTGGCATGTTGATGGTGCTAGCGGTCAGAATTAGCGTTAAAGCAGTGAGATCATTGTTTTTGATCACCTTCGAAAGCCTGGGATGATGGAGGGCAAGTGACAGGCTCAAACGAGTCAACCAGTGATCCGGGTTGAGAAGTGGAGCTGATCTTTTTTCTTTTGAGAATGTTAGAGCTACGATTGTCTGAACAAATGTTAGGCCGCTAAAATTCTCAAAAGACAACATGTCGCTCGCTTCCCGGCGACTTTCAACAACGTCGAAAAGTGGCGCAGAAGAGCGTTCGGTCGGCAATCAGGCAGGATAGATCTGATCGGGATCTGGTGATGCAAACTTGATCGGGGAACGGGCTGAGCCGATACAAGACAGAGATTGGATACAACCATGTCCCACTCGTTGTTATATATTGTCATTAGGTAGGATGCACCCACAGTTGGGCATGTGCCACAGGTTTGTATATACAGCTCACATGTAAACTGTCCCAAGATTTTACATGTCACCATACATCACTCTAATGCTCAATAGCTATAAGTTGTATTGCCACACTGTCTGATATTGTCTGAAAGCCCTGCTTCTTCTCTCCAAGACTGTGGAAATGATATTGACATTGACTAAGAAAATTGTGCTATGAAGAAGAGCCAATTTTTTTTTATTGTGGGACAGTTTATGGAGTGCTCCTCGAGAACACCTTAGTACTTTGTATTCCCTCCTTTGGCCTTCAGAACTGCCTTGATGCAGTCCGGCATACTCTCTATTAGCGTCCTACATGTTGTCAGCGGTCGCACACCTGAAACCTGAGATCGGTAGTTGTATCAATACTATTACCAATTCTGTCGAGTTATGTGACAGCACTTGTGGTATTGCGATTCTTCACGAGGTATGCAGTAGAGCCGTCTCTATTACTTTTCTCGCTTGAATCTGTAGTTGTGATGATGCTATTGCAGATTTCAACTGACCACTGTTGGACACTCCATCCAGAGGTAGCTCGGCATGATCAATAACTTATGCGAACTCACTGATGACCTCAAAGGTCTGGTGTGAATATGGATTGGTGGTGTCAACACAAGTGTCCAGTGCATCGACTATGCTTGAGGTGATCCCCAGACTGCAGTGGATGACTGCCTTCGGTTCTATCGAGATCCGGACCACTGGTTTGCTAAGAACTGCCTTCTGACATCAGGAAACGGTGATACAACACATGCACTTCAATGAGGAGCAATCTATTGATTGCAACTTATGCTGACTTGAAAACTAATGAGTACTTATGTTTCTAAAGTATTGACTAGTTGTATGGTGAGTAGAGTGGATGAGAATCCACTCGACCATTAGCAATGAGAAGGTGTGGCTTTTATACCTCTTCGCAGTGTCGCCCATGTCACTGCTTCTGCTCTCTCTCCAGAGAGTACCTTCTGCATCGAGTACCTCACAGGAGTCTCCAATGAGGCTCCTCCTCCTCATTACGCCGTCCATCTGTCTTTCCTGAGCTGTGCTGACTCCATCGACACTGCTCCTCCTCTTTATGTCTTCCTCACTGGTTTCTCTTACACTGCTCTCCTCCCTTGGACCAGCGATGGACCCCCTTTATTCCTATCTTGTGTGCCCCCAAGTGGTAACCAGCTGCATGCTCCTGAGCTAGGTCCCCTCTTGGTGGTGCTTGGTCCCACTACTTGCATGTGAAGCTTCGCCACACTATCATCCTTACCACTGATCTCTGCAGAATCTGTGATAGGATCTTTCCTACTACTGATCCTGGCGGAATCCACCATACCCTTTCTTCTATCACCGATCTCGGTGTGATCCATAGTACCATCCTCTCTCGTGCCAATCTTGTCATCTTAGTACTATCCTTCCTTCTGCCGATCTCAGTGAGATCTGTCATAGGACTGGCACTACTACCAATCTCAGTGAAGTCCATCTCAAATCCCACGATCTGCCTGATCCCTTGATCCCTGTGCTCCCTTCATATGAATTTGATGGATCTTCTGGCCTCTGCGCATCCATTCCCATGACACATGTCTCTGGAGTGATTGCTGTCCATTCAGCTTCACATCTCTTGAGCAGTTCATCCCTGGACTTTGCAATTGTACTATACCATGAAAGTCACATTTTGAGATGGTGCCAGAGGTGTTCAATTGGGTTTAAGTCTGGCAACTGCTCCGGCCATTGCATAACCTTAATGTTATTGCCTTCCAACCACATTTTTGTCTTCTTCAACATGTGTTTTGGGTCATTGTCTTGCTGAAACATGATGTCAGTGTATGCATGCTGAAGCTGCAAATCTGAGATTGTTTTCAAAAGCTTGTCATTCAAGATATCAATGTATTGGTCTGAATTCATTGATCCCAGCACCAAGCATATACCTCCAACCCCTTCCCATGTCATACAGCCCCAGATCATGATGGAGCTGCTGCCAAACTTGACCATTGGCCTGACAAGCTTGCTGTTGAAGCCAGCATTCTTAATCCAACAGAACTGCTTACCATCCAGTCCAAAGAAGTTGATCTTCATCTCATTGGACCATACCACATTCTTCCAATCCTCAACAGTCATGTCCTTGTGCTCATTAGCAAATTTGCAATGGGCTTTGTAATGTCTCTTGAGTAGCTTCAGTTTTTTCACTAACCTTTGTGCTTTGTAATGACAGTAATGAAGTGCTTTTCTTACTGTTGTTGTGCATGTTTTGACTTGAAATGTCTCCTGCAGTGCATGACATGCTTTCCTGACCATGGACATTGAATTGAGCTCAAAATAGTGGTCCAGGAAGTGAACATGATGAGGCTAGAGTTTTCTTGGCCAGCCCCCCTTTGACTTTGGAACATAAGTGGAGGTGCTTTTGCTGGTGCAATTCACAGTAGACTTGCTCATACCAAGTTGCTTGGCAACTGAATGGGTAGATTCCCCATTTTGGATGTGAAAGAGTGCCAATCAGCACCTCTCTGGGGTGGTTTTTGGCATGATGGTATAGATATGATGGTGTCAGACTGGAAGTGCTGCCAGATCACTCACAGTCATCTGATGGAGCTGAAACTTTCCATGTCACTACTTTTGATGTGTATGAAGGTGCCTGTCACAGGGACGGCTGGCCCGCGCAAGAGAGTGCGCCAGATGATCAGCGGCAGTTATGATAATGTCGCGTAACGGAGCAGTATATGAAGGGTGCGCAGAAGATCAACATATGAAGGGTGCACCAGATTGATCAGAGTCGACAACCATTGGGGATCAACGAGATTAATCAGGTTGGCAGTGCACATGATTTACGAGATCAATTGAACCCTGGGAATCCAGATCGATCTCATGGGAACAGTTGGAGTCAGCTGGACCATTATGCTTCAATGAGTTGGCCGATCTGAACAAGTACTTGGAGCTATGCTGATGACGGAGGCAGTCAGATCAGCACGCCTCAACTAATCGGCCGATCTGAACAGGTATTTGGAGCTGTGCCAATGTCAGAGTCAGTCGGATCAGCACGCTTCAACTAGTCGGCCGATCCGAACAAGTATTTGGAGCTGTGCCGATGTCGGAGTCAGTTGAATCAGCACGCTTCAACTAGTCGGCTGATCTGAACAAGTCGAGACAGAACTGAGCCAATGTGACCACATAACCAGGGGGTATGGTCACGAGGTTCAAAAGGGGATTCACAAGATTAAGTTGAAAGGGGGCCGTGCTGGAAGGGGGCATCACACATCAGACAGAAGGAGAGCATGAAGGTGAGAGGGCAGTGTTGCATAACCCTTGCGCTGAGCAAAATGGTAGGAGCACAGTATCGAAGGGGATGATGCCAGCAGGGCAAGGCAGTGCCTAACAGGGGACAAAGGCCCCTCAAGAGGAGCAGGATAGGTGTCGAGGGAAAACACCGATCGAACATATAAATACTCTCTGTCTACCATAGCATTCGAGTGGATGGGCATCCACTCTGAAAACTCTACTACTTACTCTATACTTACTAGGTTACGTATCTTCGCAATAGCAGTGCTCTTGCAATGACTCTCAATGTGTGTGTTGTATCACCGTTAGTTGACAACTGTAGGCAGTGTTCTTTACACTAGCAGTCCAGTTCACAACTGTAGGTGGTGTTCTTTACACTAGTGGTCCAGTTCATTACTGTAGGCGGTGTTCTCACACTAGCAGTCCAGTTCCTTGCTGTAGGCAGTGTTGCTCGACACCAGCAGTCCAGTCGGTTATTGTAGGCAGTGTTTTACACCAGCGGTCCAGTAACTCACATTCTCTGTAGGCAATTGGCATATCGCAGTCCAGACGACATCCAAGAGCATATCAACAGTACTACAAACACTTGTACTGTAGGGGAGGGTGTATCACGCACTCACCAACAAATGACGTCCATGCTGCGCAACCTCTGAACAGAGTGTTCAAGGCAGTCAGTCGAGACTTACTAGGCAACGATGCTTGGTTATGTTTAGGCGAATCATATCGAGTAGTCCTTACTCAATCAACCCCAGCTAGTCTCTGGTGCGCAACCACTTACATTAGAGTGGATCGTTCAAGTTGTGCCCCACGACAACATGATGGAGCCTGACACCAAGGATAGGTTTGAGGAGCTGCAGAGGTTAATGGAAAGGTCCGAGGAAAGAATGGAGAAGCTCCTATCAATGAATCGGACAGTTACCAACCATTTCGTGCAAAGGTTGGAGTCATTGGAAGCCCTCATCGGGAGCAACAGTCAGTCTGAGGAGACTACCAACAAGGAGTCATTTGAACCCAACCCAGCACCCAGACCACACAGGACGGGGTCATTCCTAGGTCAAAACACACAATCATATTTGAACTACGAGAAGTATGTGACCCCTACCAGGCCGAGGTACAGTCAGCCCTATGAAGGAATACCTAGGGACACCAAATATGACGTCAAGAACATGGGGGAGCCTTCCCCTGGTCAGTCTAAACCACTTTCCACCCCTTTCCCAAAGTTCAATCTGAGGGATGTGGAGATCTTCCTGATCAAAGCTGAAACATGGTTTGCATTCAATCGAGTCTATGACCACAAGAGCATGATCCATCACATGGGGTCCCAGTTGGAAGGGAATGCTTGCAAATGGTGGACATCCAAGATATGAATTGATCACGACCAACAAGGGAGATTGTTCCATGACTGGCATTATTTCAGACAACGCTTGACTGAACAATACAACCCCTGCAATTCAAGAATCAAAGCTTACAACAAGCTACTCAACATGCGACTCACAACTGACACACCTGGTGCAGCTACTCGACATGTTGAATGGTTCAGGGACCTTGAAGGGCAAGTCAATATGGAGGACAGGGACTTGGTTATTGACTTATTCCGAAGTACCCTCACCCATGGTCTTCAGGAGAAGTTTGAGCGAAACCCACCTACAAGTATTTGGGAATGGTATCAAGAGGTAGAGGACATTGATCGTCAATGAATGGTGATGCAACATTCTGCCTCAAGATATCCCAGCGTACTTACATCTCACATGAACCTGGTCACACAAGCAACAACAACAGCAATCCCACAGGCCCGACAACCTGGACCTGTAACTGCAGGTACTTCATACCAATTTGGTAATCGTCCCCTGCCTCCTCACCTGTTACAAGCCCAGAAGCCAAGGGAGGCTAACCCTCAGGACAGCAACACTTGTCACATGTGCAGAGGCACAGGACATTGGGCAAGGGATTGTCCTACTAGGAAACCTCCCGTACCAACGACAACCAGACCTAATGGTCCAAAAGTCATGGTGACCTTAGAAGATGCCCCTGAGGGAGAATCAACTCCTGAGGAGGAAAGCACGACTGAAGAAGAACCGCAAGATGCATATTCAGTCAAGCAAGCCAGCCTCGAGCTCGCTCAGTTATCTCTCGCCGACGAGGCAGAGAGCAATTATGAGGAGGACGAGGAGGGAAACATCAGTGGGACGATGCCCTGATGGCATGCATTGCCCTACAACCTTGGTTGCCATCCATTTGTACATATCAAGATTGTTCTGTTTGTTTCTCTGCTAACACAAGCAAGGCAGTGCTTGAGTTAATGGGTACGATCCAAGATCACCTGGCCCGAATACTCGCTGACACAGGCGCAGGCTTATCCATAGTTTCAGAATCTTTCGTCAGCAAGTACCACTTAAACACAAAACCAACAAAAACACGAACTGTACATGGTGTCACTGGACACAAACTCACCATTAACAGCTCTGCTACGGTGCAGGTAGTTATTGGAAAACATGTACTAGGGGCGGTGGAGGCATCAGTAGCCAACACTGCTGAGTATGACCTCATTCTGGGTTTCTCGGAATTGAAAAGGTTGAGACCAATGATCCAGTGGGATACTGGCCAACTCAAATTCAAGACCCAAGCTCAGAAGGACCAACCAGAAGAGTCAGGAGCCCCATGACTGGTGCCCCCGAAGAAAAACAAAAAGGATCCCCCTGATAAGAACTATAAGTCTATAAAACTTCATGGACACGAGTTCATATCAGCGGAAAGATTGATCCAAGCAGCTCTGGAGGATGGCCCTATTGGGTACATGCTGCTAGACACTCCGCCCTCATCCCTTCCGGCATTCAGATTTGTGCCTACTGGAGCTGATCGAGGGGTAGAAATGGAGGTAGAAGCAGATAAACCAGTTATGATCAAGGACATACTGGAACCGTACTGACATCTACAAGAGGTGTTTGACAAGGTGGAAGCAGACAAGCTACCACCACACATGGAGAACGATCTACAGCTTGAACTGGCTGGAAATAGTAAGCCCCCTCAAGGACCATTATATCTCAAGGGACCAAAGGAAATGGCTGAACTCTGCAAGTACCTTGACGAAAACCTAGCCAAAGGTTTCATATGGCCATCGAAGAGCCCTGCAAGATCACCAGTACTCTTTGTACCTAAAAAAGATGGAGGATTGCGACTCTGCGTCGATTACAGGGGCTTGAATGAAATCACAGTCAAGAATCGAGCACCATTACCACTCATTGATGAACAGTTGTTCCTCCTATGCAAGGCAAGGATATATTCGAAACTGGATCTCAGAGCCGCATATAACCTTATCCGTATTGTGGATGGAGATGAGTGGAAGATGGCATTTGGAACCCAGCTGGGTCTTTATGAGTATTTGGTAATGCCTTTTGGCCTAGCTAACGCTCCTGCCCATTTCCAGTCGTTTATCAACCACATCTTCCGTGATATCATCGGAATATTCATGGTGGTGTACCTGGATGACTTCCTAATCTTTAGTGACATGAAAGAGGAACATATCACACATGTCAGCGAGATCCTGTCACGCTTGAAGAAGCATCGACTATTTGCCAAGCTGTCGAAATGTGAATTTCACATGGACACCATCGAATTCTTGGGGTATATCATAAAACCCATGGGGATAGAAATGGATCCAGAGAAGGTGCGAATGGTTACAGAATGGCCAATGCTGGAGTCGATCCATGACATCCAGCGTTTCCTAGGCTTTGCAAACTTCTATCGGAGATTCATAGCTCATTTCGCATGCATCGCAAAACCGCTTATGTCGTTAGTAAAGCCCACAGAACGATTCAAGAAGTTTGAGTTACTGGAAGTTGCCAAGCAGGCTTTTCACAAGCTCACCCAAGCGTTCACAACAGCTGGGGTGTTGAAACACTTCGACTATCACTTGCTGACATGGCTAGAAACGGATGCAAGTGACTTTGCCATTGCTGGGGTATTAAAGCAAGAACATGAAGGTCGTTGGCACCCAGTAGCTTACTATTCTCGCAAGATGGCATCAGCTGAAAAGAACTACGAGATACATGATAAAGAGCTCCTTGCAGTGGTAGCCTGCCTCACCCAGTGGTGCCATATGTTAGCCGGACTACCCAATCAGCTTATCATTCTGACAGATCACAAAGCCCTCAAGTATTTTAAGTCTCAATAACGTATTACTGGAAGGCAAGCTAGATGGGCAGTATTGTTGGCTGATTTTGATTTCGTGCTGCAATATCGTCCAGGCAACAAGGCTGGAGAACCAGTTGCATTAACTTGGAGGAGAGACATGCAACCCATTGGGGAGGAACAGGAACACAATGTGCAACAGTTACTACCATCCAGGGTGTTTGAGAAAGTTCAAGATGAAAACGAACCACAGGACATCCCCGAAACAGCAGGGGTTGCTTCAGTACTGATAGCAGCCATGCCAACAATGGAGGCTATCACTTCTCAAGGATTACTAGGCCTAGTCCGAACGTTCCAGCCCCTAGATCAGGAACTTCAAGAGATGCAAGCCCAGACACCTTTTGAAACCAGGAATGGGCTCTGGCACAAAGACGGATGCCTGGTCATTCCAAAGGTAACCATGCCAGGAAGAACCAACGAATGCAGGACACAAGGCGCACAAGAAGTAGATGAGCAATCCCTCTCAGTGGAACATCTACGATTCATGGTGATGTCTCAGTGTCATGATGGTGTAACTGCTGGACATGTCAGATGGGATGCCACTATCCGGTCTGCCCAAAGACACTACTGGTGGCCTAATATGACAGCCTGGATTGCAGACTATGTGGCGAGTTGTCCTGTATGTGCATGATACAAGACACCTCGACACCGACCCTACGGTCTCCTCCAACCATTGTCAACACCAGAAAGGCCATGGGGATCCATATCATTGGACTTCATTGAAGGACTGCCGATGTCAGGAGTCTATGACTCCATCTTAGTCATAGTAGACTGACTGACCAAGTATACAATCATGGTCCTGATGACAAAGACCATAATGGTGGAACAGACAGCTGTACTTCTCAAAACAAACCTCTTTCCACTATTCGGTGCCCCAGACCACATCGTCTCAGATCGTGGACGACAATTCATATCCAAGTCTTGGTCCGCATTCATAGACAGCCTAGGTGCAAAACACTCACCCAGTACATCCTATCACCCCCAAACCGATGGGCAGACAGAACGAGTAAATCAGGTTGTAGAGCAGTACCTCCAGATGTACTGCAACTATGAGCAGGATGATTGGTCTAGCTTAATTCATATGGCAGCATTCGTGTACAACAACACTGTGCATGCTAGTATTGGCATATCCCCATTTTTTGCTTGCTATGGTTGGAATCCCAAGTCACATCTGGAGATACCTGGAAAACTTGGGGTAAATGACCCAAAGCTTGCTGAATACTTCATGGACAATACTGAATGAATTAAGTATCTTCAAGATCATATCAGACAAGCTCAGAGTCCGGCAGTCAACCAATACAACTGCAAATGGAAAGATATTGAATTCAAAGTGGGTGACCTAGTGTACATCAATCGAAGAAACTGGAAGATGAGACGACCAACCCCAAAGTTGGACACGAGGTTTGCAGGCCCATACCCAATCAAACAAAGGGTTGGTAGAAGGGCATATCGAATCGGTCTACCAGTAAACCTCCGAGTCCACGACATTTTTCACATATCAATGTTGGAGCCAGCCAGGACGAGCACACTTCCACACCGCGCGCAGATTCCAGTAGAGCCATCGTTACTGGAGGAGGACCTCGAATTCGAGGTCAAGGCCTTACTGGACAAACGAGTTCGTAATCACAAGATCGAATACAGGGTACTTTGGCGAGGGTACCCAGAAGAAGCAGCATCATGGGAGTCGATCGACCTTCTTGATTGCCCAACCCTCATCCAGGAGTATGAGGAATTGGCGGGGGGATGACGACTATAAGTTTCAACAAAAAAGCGACACAAAAACTTCCACAAAAAGCGACACAAAACGGAGGAGAGCAAAACGTATTGACGGAAGGCAAAAACTCTGTTCAATTTCGTAGCATCTCACGCAAGTTGACAAAAAAAAAAAGAGAGACACAGGCTTTAGAGAAAAAAGGAGCAAAAGAAAATTGAATTGGGGGCAGATACAAACATGTTGTTACACGTCACGTTCACAAGTAGGAATGAGAGGAGGACGAACCCAGCATCCTTGGAAGAGGAAATCAGCATTCTCGCCAGGTACCATGACAGACTCATGAGGTTGATGCTCTGAGCACAACTTATCATGACAATCAAGGTACAAGAAGAGAATCCAAATGATTGGGAATGCCATTGCTCAGTTAGGCGAGCGCCAGAGAACACTGATGGCAAATATCCATTCATCGGAGGTGTCGGGGTCAGTCACTCGATCATCGGCATGAACAAATCCCAGACCATAACCATTGGTCACAGTCAGATGTGCATGCTCCACCAGGTGAGTGCCCCGAGGCTGCCTGTTGGGGGGACTGTCACCAAGGTACTCCATGTCTGGAGAAATGGGAATTGTCTGTTTGCAATGTGACAAGTTGCCAAGGTGACAATGAGTGCAGGTGCGAGGAACACATCCATAAGGGATGAAGGGGTTGACAAATGCAGAAGGAAAACAACTAAAAAAGGGGGTTAGCGTCGGCAGTAAGAAAGAGAATGGTGTACAAAAGACTACTTATGGGAGACTAAGACTAGCACACTGGGCACATTGCCAGCTAGGCCAGGGCATACAACCCTTGGTCATTCAAAGCATGGCCAGATGGTGCAGTCGCTGTTCAGTCGAAGAACCTCTACCTACCTCCCACTCTGGAGGATAGTCCCCAGTAGCGATTTTTACCACCAGCCTAGACACCACCAATCCTTCAGACCAACCAGCTATCTCACTGTTGGTAGGTACATGACAATCAAGGGAAGGAGGGGCTGGAGTACATGCCAAGTCTACTTCCACAGCATCACGATGGTCAGAGGAAGAAGTCGTGGGGTGTTCCAGGTCAAGGAATGAAGGATCAGGTCCGTACATGTGCCCAAGGGAGGAGCAGTGGGAAAGCAAGGAAGTGTCAGGGGTCTCGCGCCTGAAACCCAGGTCGGTCGGTCGAGATACTCGGTGACTATCAAACTGTGCGACAGCTATTGTCTCGGTATCGGTGACTATCAAGTTGTGCAGTGACAGCAGGTGGCGTTCGTTGTATATACTATCGTAGGTTTCGGCTGACCTCTGTGGACACTCCGTTCAGGGGTAGCTCGGCACGATCAATATCAATGTTATGATGACACCAAGGTCTGGTGTGAGTGTTGATGATGATGAGGTTGATGGTGTTGGTGATGAGATTGGTGATGTCGATGATAATGAGGTTGATGGTGTTGGTGATAAGGTTGGTGGCGTCAACACGAGTGTCCAGTGTGTTGACTTGATGCTTGAAGTGATCCCCGGACCGCAGTGGACTACTGCCTTCGGTTCTATCTTGATCCGGACCGCTAACCTGCTATGGGCGCCTTCGGATGTCAGGTAGTGGTGATACAACACACACACTACAATGAGGAGCAACCTTTGATGGATTGCTGCTATGCTGACTGAAACTAATATATACTTATGCTGAAGTGATAACTAGTTATGGTGAGTAGAGTGGATGAGGATCCACTCGACCTATGATGATGAGAAAGCATGGTTATATACCTCTTCTCAGCATCGCCAGCGATGCTGCTCCTGCTCTCTCTCCAGAGAGTACCTTCTTCATCGAGTACTGCTCAGGGGCCTCTCCTGCTTGGCACCCCTGTGCCTCTTGAGCTGTGTCGACTCCTTTGACACTGCTCCTCCTCCTCATGACCTGGTGTCAACTCCTTCGACACTGCTCCTCCTCCTCATGACCTGTGACAGTTCCTTTGGCTCTTGTCTCTCGAGCCCCTGAGTGGTAACCATCTGCATGCTCCTTGAGCTTGGTCCTCTTCGTGGCTGTGCCTGCTCCTTGAGCTTGGTCCTCCTTGTGGCTGTGCTTGGCCCTCCTTTGCATGTGAGTCCATAGGAGTCCATGGTCTCCATGGAGACTGCACTACGACCATGCTCTCTACTGATCTCGACTAGATCTTCGATACCTGTGCTCCTTTCATATGAACCCGTGACCCTCCTGCTTCTTGAGCATCCAGGCCCATGACAGGAAGCAGCTGGGCTCGAGAAGGCCAAGTCGTCAGGAAGGGAAGACATAGGCAACAGGGGAGTCTGGATAGAAGAAGTCAGACTAGGCAATGGGGGAGTCTGGATAGAAGAAGTCGGACTCTGAGGGGTGGGGTCATCATTAGAAACCTCGACCATTGTAGTAGGAGGTGAAGGGGAAGTCCTCGAAGGACGAGAATGACGAAGATGGGGCATACCGAGTAGAGGGATATCGGTTGCATGATATGGTAAGAGGAGAAGAAAGAGGGGATGAAAAGAAAGATGAAGGAGGGCTTATATAACCTCGATGGAGCTTGGCTCTGGAAGGGGGGGTAATGTCACAGGGACGGCTGGCCTGCGCAAGAGAGTGTGCCAGATGATCAGCAGCAGTTATGATAATGTCACGTAATGGAGCAGTATATGAAGGGTGCACAGAAGATCAACATATGAAGGGTGCACCAGATTGATCAGAGTCAACAACCATTGGGGATCAATGAGATTAATCGGGTTGGCAGTGCACATGATTTATGAGATCGATCGAACCCTGGGAATCCAGATCGATCTCATGGGAACAGTTGGAGTCAGCTGGACCATTATGCTTCAACGAGTCGGCCGATCTGAACAAGTACTCGGAGCTATGCCGACGACGGAGGCAGTCGGATCAGCATGCCTCAACTAATCGGCCGATCCAAACAGGTATTCGGAGCTGTGCCAATGTTGGAATCAGTTGGATCAGCACACTTCAACTAGTCGGCCAATCCGAGCAAGTATTCGGAGCTGTGCTGACATCAGAGTCAGTTGAATCAGCACGCTTCAACTAGTCGGCTGATCTGAACAAGTCGAGACAGAACTGAGCCAATGTGACCACATAACCAGGGGGTATGGTCACGAGGTTCAAAAGGGGATTCACAAGATTAAGTTGAAAGGGGGCCGTGCTGGAAGGGGGCATCACACATCAGACAGAAGGAGAGCATGAAGGTGAGAGGGCAGTGTTGCATAACCCTTGCGCTGAGCAAAATGGTAGGAGCACAGTATCGAAGGGGATGATGCCAGCAGGGCAAGGCAGTGCCTAACAGGGGACAAAGGCCCCTCAAGAGGAGCAGGATAGGTGTCGAGGGAAAACACCGATCGAACATATAAATACTCTCTGTCTACCATAGCATTCGAGTGGACAGGCATCCACTCTGAAAACTCTACTACTTACTCTATACTTACTAGGTTACATATCTTCGCAATAGCAGTGCTCTTGCAATGACTCTCAACATGTGTGTTGTATCACCATTAGTCGACAACTGTAGGCGGTGTTCTTTACACTAGCAGTCCAGTTCACAACTGTAGGTGGTGTTCTTTACACTAGCGGTCCAGTTCATTACTGTAGGTGGTGTTCTCACACTAGCAGTCCAGTTCCTTGCTGTAGGCAGTGTTGCTCGACACCAGCAGTCCAGTCGGTTATTGTAGGTGGTGTTTTACACCAGCAGTCCAGTAACTCACATTCTCTGTAGGCAATTGGCATATCGCGGTCCAGAAGACGTCCAAGAGCATATCAACAGTACTATGAACACTTGTACTGTAGGGGAGGGTGTATCATGCACTCACCAACAAAAAACATCTGTGCCGCACAACCTCTGAACAGAGTGTTCAAGGCAGTCAGTCGAGACTTACTAGGCGACGACGCTTGGTTACGTTTAGGCGAATCATATCGAGTAGTCCTTACTCAATCAACCCCAGCTAGTCTCTGGCGCGCGACCGCTTACAGTGCCCACCAAGTTACATTGCAAGTTATATTGTAGTCAAAAGCCCACTGTCATGGGCCTGAATGCTCAAGAAGCAGGAGGGTCACTGGTTCATATGGAAGGAGCACAAGTATCGAAGATCTAGTTGATACCATTGGAGAGCATGGTCGTAGTGCAGTCTCCATGGAGACCATGGACTCCTACAGACTCACATGCAAAGGAGGACTGGGCCCATATGCAAGGAGGGCCAGGCACAGCCACGAAGAGGACCAAGCTCAAGGAGCATGCAGACAGTTACCACTCAGGGGCTCGAGAGACAAGAGTCAAAGGAACTGTCACCAGTCAAAGGAGAAGGAGCAGTGTATAGGGAACCGGCAAGCAGGTCCTGAGGAGGAGGAGCAGTGTCGAAGGAGTCGACACCAGGTCCTGAGGAAGAGGAGCAGTGTCGAAGGAGTCGACACCAGGTCATGAGGAGGAGGAGCAGTGTCGAAGGAGTTGACACCACTCAAGAGGCACAGGGGTGCCAAGCAGGAGAGGCCCCTGAGCAGTACTCGATGAAGAAGGTACTCTCTGGAGAGAGAGCAGGAGCAGCATCACTGGCAATGCTGTGAAGAGGTATATAACCATGCTTTCTCATCATCATAGGTCAAGTGGATCCTCATCCACTCTACTCACCATACAACTAGTCAATACTTTAGAAACATAAGTACTCATTAGTTACAGTCAGCATAGCAGCAATCTATCAAGGTTGCTCCTCATCATAGTGTGTGTGTTGTATCACCACTACCTGACGTCCGTAGGCGCCCCATAGCAGGTTAGCAGTCCGGATATAGATAGAACTGAAGGCAGTAGTCCACTGCAGTCCGGGGATCACCTCAAGCATCAGTCAACACACTGGACACTTGTGTTGATGCCACCAACCTCATCACCAACACCATCAACCTCATTATCATCAACACTCACCAACCTTATCACCAACATCATCAACCTCATCATCATCAACACTCACACCAGACCTTGGTGTCATCATAACCAAAGCATTGCTATTGATCATGCCAAGCTACCCCTGAACGGAGTGTCCACAGAGGTCAGCCAAAACCTATGATAGTATATACAGCGAACGCCACCTGCTGTCACTGTGCAACTTGATAGTCACTGAACAACTAGCTCATCGAGACTGATACCAAGACAATAGCTGTCGCACAGTTTGGTAGTCACCGAGTATCTCAACAGACCGACCTGGGTTTCAGGCATGAGACCCCTGACATTAGAGTGGATCATTCAAGCAGCTCCTCACGATCACCATGACAGACCCAGACCTCAACAATAAGCTCAATAGACTACTCACTCTATTGGAAGCTCAGCTAGAGCTTACTAGGCAGGGTCATCGAGAGGAACAACTACAACGAGCTCATCTGAGCAGGGAGGAGATGATTGACCTCTCTCACTCAGAAGACCAAGCAGGAGGAGGAGATGAGTCTATGATAGGAGACCCACATACTCCTACTCCAGCTCCACAACCAAGACAATCAGTCTCATTCGTCAACCTGGATGAGCAGGATGATGTCAACTACAAGAAGTATGCCTCACCCACTGGGCCAAGATATGTCAAGTCCAGGGTGGATCCATACAACAAGAGCAGGACAGAACACTACACTCTTGACCAAGAGGAGGACTCTAGCATCATGGCAGAGCTTAACCAGTCAAAGCCCATCACCACCCCCTTTCCAAAGTTCAATCCCCGAGATGTGGAGATCTTCATTCTAGAAGCCGAAGCATGGTTTAAGTTCAACCAGGTGTATGAGCAGTCTAGGATGATCAATCACATGGGTGCTCAACTGGAAGGGACAGCATGAGAGTGGTGGACCTCCAAGCTCCGTATTGATAGAGCTAGAGAAGGAAGGTTGTTCAATGACTGGCACTACTTCACAGAGCAACTGTCAGAGCAGTTCAACCCACACAATGCTAGGATGGAGGCATACAACAAGCTGTTGGCTCTCAGACTCACAAGTGATGCCCCTGGTGCCGCCACACATCATGTAGAGTGGTTCAGAGACTTGGAGGGACAGGTCAACCTAGATGACAATGAGCTAGTGATTGTTCTCTTCAGAGGAAGTCTCACTCGCAGCATACAGGAGAAGTTCGAGAGGAATCCACCTGGGAAGAGATGGGAGTGGTACCGAGAGGTTGAAGAGATCGATCGACAGAGGATGCTACTACAGCAGTCCTTGGCTAGACACTCACTCCCAAATGCCACGTCACCTCCACTAAGAACTGGGTCTCAGCCAAATCAAAGTTCAATCCCCATATGTCAATCCACTCAACCTTATCCAGCTCGATCATCAGCACAAGCAACTACACAAGCAACTACACAAAACCTAAACTGACCAACTAACCGACCCCTTCCTCATCAACCCACCCAAACTTTGAAACAAGGAAGCCCTGCACCATCAGGTACCAACACCTGTCATGTATGCAAGGGTATCAGCCATTGGGCCCAAGACTGCCCCAGCAGGAGGATAGACCCTCTTAGCTCTCGACCCATGGGTCCAAAGGTCATGGTCACCACAGCAGACCCCTTCGAGGAGGCCACTGACTCAGGAGATGGCCACACAGGCAGCACTGAGATGGGTGACCCCAAGGCCATGGACCTCAGCTCATACCAGCAACCCATGGACCCCGATCACGAGGAGGAGCATGATGATGATGACGACGAGGGAAATGTCAGTGGGGTGATGCACTGATGGCATGCATTGCTCTACAAACGTCCTTGCCATCACTCTGTATATATCAAGATTGTCAAGTATGTTTCTCTACCAGTGGAGGCAAAGCAGTACTGGAGCTCTCTGGAATGTTTCAAGACCATCCTGCTTGGATACTAGCTGATACCGGTGCTGGTTTGTCCATAGTCTCAGATTCTTTCATTAGTAAGTACCAAATACCCACAAAACCCATAAAAACAAGATCGATCCATGGTGTCACCGGGCACCAACTCTCCATCAATAGTTCTGCAAGCATGCAGGTATCTATTGGTACACACAATCTGGGTGTGGTCGAAGCTTCAGTGGCCGACACTGCGGACTATGACCTCATCCTGGGGTTCACTGAGCTATGGAGGCTCAAACCCACCATACAATGGGATACGGGCCAGCTGGAGTTCAAGACTCAGGAGCAGGACCGACCCCCAAGGAGACCCCCTGAGGCAGCAAGAGCAGGGGACCTAACCATGAGGAGACCAACCCTTCATGGTAACGAGTTTGTCTCAGCAGAGCGCATACTACGAGCAGCTCTAGAAGATGGACCCATAGGATTCATGCTGTTGGAGGAGCCACCATCATCACTCCCAGCCTTTGGTTTTGTACCTACAGGTGCAGACAAAGGAGTCGAGATGGAGGTGGAGGTAGACAAGGTGGTGATGGCTGCAGACATACCAAAGCCATACCAACACCTGCGAGATGTGTTTGATGAGGTGGAAGCAGACAAGCTGCCCCATCATACCAAGCATGATCTCCACCTCGAGTTGATAGAAGGAGGTAAGCCACCTCAAGGGCCCCTATACCTTAAGGGACCCAAGGAGATGTCCGAGTTGAGGAGGTACTTGGATGAGAACCTCGAGAAGGGGTTCATAAGACCATCGAAGAGCCCGGCACAATCACCAGTGCTCTTCATACCAAAGAAGGATGGAGGTCTCAGACTCTGTGTGGACTACAGAGGTCTCAACGAGATCACTGTCAAGAACAGGGCACCATTGCCCCTCATCGAGGAGCAGCTGTTCTTACTCAGGAAGGCAAGGATCTATACCAAGCTAGACCTTAGAGCAGCATACAACCTCATCTGGATTGCTAAAGGAGATGAATGGAAGACAGCTTTTGGCACTCAGTTGGGACTCTATGAGTACCTAGTGATGCCCTTTGGCCTAGCCAATGCTCCGGCTCACTTCCAGTCATTCATCAATGACATCTTCCAAGACATCATTGGGATATATGTGGTAGTATACCTAGATGACTTCCTGATCTTCAGTGACACTGAAGAAGCACATGTGAAGCATGTCACCGAGGTCCTCACTCACTTAAGGAGCAACAGGCTCTTTGCTAAGCTGTCGAAGTATGAGTTCCACACCAAGACAGTCGAGTTCCTGGGGTACATCATCAAGCTGATGGGCATAGAGATGGACCCAGAAAAGGTGCACACTGTCAAGGAGTGGCCAATGCCAGAGTCAATCCATGACATCCAAAGGTTCCTGGGTTTTGCCAACTTCTATCGAAGGTTCATAGCCCACTTTGCTCGCATAGCCAAGCCCTTGACAGCACTGGTAAAGCCTATAGAACGGTTCAAGAAGTTCGAGCTACCAGAGGAGGCCCAACAGGCCTTCCACAAGCTCATCCAGGCATTCACATCAGCAGGAGTGCTTCAGCACTTCGACTACCACCTTCCAACAAGGTTGGAGACTGATGCAAGTGACTTTGCTATAGCAGGAGTACTCAAGCAGGAGCATGAAGGATGATGGCATCCAGTGGCTTTCTACTCTAGGAAGATGTCTTCTGCCGAGAAGAACTATGAAATCCATGACAAGGAGCTCCTAGCTGTGGTCGCCTGCCTTACTCAGTGGTGACACATGCTAGCTGGACTACCAAACCAACTGGTCATCCTCACTGACCATGAAGCCCTCAAGTACTTCAAGTCACAGAGATGCATCACAGGTCGACAGGCTCGATGGGCCATACTACTAGCAGACTTCGACTTCATATTGCAGTATCAACCAGGAGACAAAGGTGGTGAACCCAATGCTCTCACCAGAAGGACAGACATGCAACCAGCTGGTGAAGAGCAGGATCACAATGTGAGGCAACTACTGCCTCCTCGAGTGTTCAGGGAGACAGCAGACCATGACTCAACCCTAGTGGCCCCTATGCTCTCGATGGAGTCCATAGCATCAAAAGGTCTCAGAGACCTGGTCAAGATCTTCCAGCCCTTAGACCAAGAGCTACAGGAGATACATAGGAAGAAGCCCTTCGAGGTCAAGGATGACCTATGGTACAGTGGAGGAAGGTTGGTTATCCCCAAAGTGATCATGCCAGGGAGGACCAACAACCAACACTCAAGGAGTGCCAAAGAGGTAGATGGACAGTCTCTCTCTGTAGAGCATCTGCAATTCATGGTGATGACCCAATGCCATGATGGTATTACTGCTGGACACGTAGGAAGAGATGCTACCATCAAGGCAGCTCAACGACATTACTGGTGGCCAAACATGACAGCTTGGATTGCAGACTATGTAGCAAGTTGTCCTGTATGTGCTAGGTACAAAGCTCCTCATCACTGTCCATATGGTTTGCTACAGCCACTAGCAACACCAGACAGGCCCTGGGGCTCCATATCCCTTGACTTCATCGAAGGACTACCACCATCAAAGAAGTATGACTCCAAGACCTATGACTCTATCTTAGTCATTGTTGACAGGTTAACCAAGTTTGCCATACTAGCTCCAACCCATAAGACAGTCACAGCCAAACAGACTGCAGTGTTGCTATATGGACACATGGTTAGACTTTTTGGATACCCAGATCACATGGTCTCGGACCGAGGCAGGCAGTTCATATCAGGAGCATGGAAGGCATTTGCAGAGCAAATGGGTGTGAAGCACTCACTTAGCATGGCTTACCATCCTCAAACTGATGGTCAGACAGAGAGAGTCAATCAGGTCATAGAGCAATACCTCAGGATGTACTGCAACTATGAGCAGGATGACTGGGCCAACCTGCTGGACACTGCAGCCTTTGTATACAACAACACGGTCCACAACAGCATTGGTGTCTCACCATTCTTTGCATGCTATGGATGGAACCCCAAAGCTCATCCTGACATCCCTCAATGACTAGGAGTCAATGATCCAGGTCGCTTCGAGTACCTCATGGATGGAAAGGAGCATTGCAAGTACCTCCAGGAGCAGATCAGAGAGGCACAACATAGATCAGTAGACCAGTATAACAGGAAGCACAAGGACATCGAGTTTAAGGTGGGTGATATGGTCTATATCAACCATCGAAACTGGAAGACATGGAGACCCACACCCAAGTTAGATACCCGGTTTGCAGGACCCTACCCAGTTCAGGAACGGGTAGGACGCCGAGCTTATCGAATCACATTGCCAGCAAACCTTAAGGTGCATGATGTGTTCCATGTCTCCATGCTTGAGCCAGCAAGAACAAGTTCTCTTCCTCAATGTGCTGAACAGCCCACCATACCATCACTTCCAGATGAGGACCTCGACTTCGAAGTCGAAGCACTCATCGACAAGCGTTCACACAATGGGACTACAGAGTACAAGGTGTTGTGGAGAGGGTACTCAGAAGAAGCTGCTTCATGGGAACCAGTAGAGAACCTCAACTGTCCTGACCTCATCCAGGAGTATGAGGTGTCGGAGGGGGGACGAGTGGGTAGACAAAGTAGAGAAAGGAGGAGAGAACAGGAGGAGTAGAGAGAGGAAGAGGAAGGAGGATGACGTTGAGAGAAGGAGGAAGGATGATGTTGGCAATGTTGTCAAGGAGGAGGAGGAGGAGTCAGCATGAACCAGACCAGAGCATGCCTCGACGGAGCTCGGCTCTTAAGAGGGGGGTAGTGTCATGGGCCTGGATGCTCAAGAAGCAGGAGGGTCATGGGTTCATATGGAAGGAGCACAGGTATCGAAGATCTAGTCGAAATCAGTAGAGAGCATGGTCGTAGTGCAGTCTCCATGGAGACTGTGGACTCCTATGGACTCACATGCAAAGGAGGACACGAGCCACATGTGAGGAGGGCCAGGCACAGCCGTGAGGAGGACCAAGCTCAAGGAGCAGGCACAGCCACGAAGAGGACCAAGCTCAGATGGTTACCACTCAGGGGCTCGAGAGACAAGAGTCAAAGGAACTGTCACCGGTCAAAAGAGAAGGAGCAGTGTATAGGACACTAGCAGGCAGGTCCTGAGGAGGAGGAGCAGTGTCGAAGGAGTCGACACCAGGTCATGAGGAGGAGGAGCAGTGTCAAAGGAGTCGACACCACTCAAGAGGCACAGGGGTGCCAAGCAGGAGAGGCCCCTGAGCAGTACTCGATGAAGAAGGTACTCTCTGGAGAGAGAGCAGGAGCAGCATCACTGGTGATGCTGTGAAGAGGTATATAACCATGCTTTCTCATCATCATAGGTTGAGTGGATCCTCATCCACTCTACTCACCATATAACTAGTTATCACTTCAGCATAAGTATACATTAGTTTCAGTCAGCATAGCAGCAATCTATCAAGGTTGCTCCTCATCATAGTGTGTGTGTTGTATCACCACTACCTGACGTCCGAAGGCGCCCATAGCAGGTTAGCAGTCCGGATCAAGATAGAACCGAAGGCAGTAGTCCACTGCGGTCTGGGGATCACTTCAAGCATCAAGTTGACACACTGGACACTCATGTTGATGCCACCAACCTTATCACCAACACCATCAACCTCATTATCATCAACACCCACCAACCTTATCACCAACGTCATCAACCTCATCATCATCAACACTCACACCAGACCTTGGTGTCATCATAGCATTGATATTGATCATGCCGAGCTACCCCTGAACGGAGTGTCCACAGAGGTCAGCCGAAACCTACGATAGTATATACCACGAACACCACCTGCTGTCACTGCACAACTTGATAGTCACCGATACCGAGACAATAGCTGTCGCACAGTTTGATAGTCACCGAGTATCTCGACAGACCGACCTGGGTTTCAGGCGCGAGACCCCTGACACAGTGTTGAAGGAGTCGACACCACTCAGGAGGCACAAGGGTGCCAAACAAGCAGGATAGCAAAGAGGAGGAGCAGTGTCGAAGGAGTCAACACACATCTCAAGAGGCATAGGGGTGCCAAGCAAGCAGGAGAGGCCTCCTGAACAGTACTCGATGAAGAAGGTACTCTCTGGAGAGAGAGCAGGAGCAGCATCACTGGCGATGCTGTGAAGAGGTATATAACCATGCTTTCTCATCATCAAAGGTCAAGTGGATCCTCATCCACTCTACACAACCATCATAACTAGTTATCACTTCAGCATAAGTATATATTAGTTTCAGTCAGCATAGCAGCAATCTATCAAGGTTGCTCCTCATCATAGTGTGTGTGTTGTATCACCACTACCTGATGTCCGAAGGCATCCATAGCAGGTTAGCAGTCTGGATCAAGATAGAACCGAAGGCAGTAGTCCATTGTGGTCCGGGGATCACCTCAAGCATCAGTCAACACACTGGACACTTGTGTTGACACCACCAACCTCATCACCAACACCATCAACCTCATTACCATCAACATTCACCAACCTTATCACCAACACCATCGACTTCATCATCATCAACACTCACACCAGACCTTGGTGTCATCGCAACCTATGCATTGATATTGATCATGCCGAGCTACCCCTGAATGGAGTGTCTGCAGAGGTCAGCCGAAACCTATGATAGTATATACAACAAACACCACCTGCTGTCACTGCGCAACTTGATAGTTGCCGAACAACTAGCTCGTCGAGACCGATACCGAGACAATAGCTGTCACACAGTTTGATAGTCACTGAGTATCTCGACAGACCGACCTGGGTTTCAGGCGCGAGACCCCTGACACCCACAAGGTTAGGAATGGAGTGGTGTTGCTATTTGGGAGCATGCTCCATAAACTGTCCCACAATTTAAAAAAAAAATTGGCTCTTCTTCATAGCACAATTTTCTTAGTCAATGTCAATATCATTTCCACAGTCTTGGAGAGAAGAAGCAGGGCTTTCAGACAATATCAGACAGTGTGGCAATACAACTTATAGCTATTGAGCATTAGAGTGATGTATGGTGACATGTAAAATCTTGGGACAGTTTACACATGTACTGTATATATATATATCAAGCTGAAAACACTAGGCTCTCACCATGTTCATTCTATTCAATTGAGTATATGTGTTTCTGTCTTAAAACAGCAGTGACATCGTGCTCCGACTCTCACGGATCGTCGACTATCGGGACCGATCTTCTTTACTTTACATTATCGAATTGTTCCGCTCTCCGCTCCTCTCTTCACTACGATCATCTTCACCAAAGCCAAGCGTATTATTAGCAGCCTGGTTCGTTGTTATTCTCCCTCCCTGTCTGTACATTGCCGCTCGTTCCTGCGCTCGACCGGCCCCCTCTTACGGCCGGCTGGGAGACCTCCTTGTTGAGCTTCGAGGACCTCACGGCTCTTTGCCTGTTAGTTTCGTGTTTTATATATACACAATTTTGGTTACCTTTCGTGCGATTGAGTCCAGAGGGGATGGCCAATTTTCTTGTGATTCCGGTTGGCTTTTGTGTAACGCTAGGCTGCTGTCACCCTAAAATTCTGAAAAGAGAGAGCCCTTTCTTGTGTTGGTGTGCTTGTGTTGGTGCTGGTGTGCGCTTGTGCGCTTGTGCGACGTCACTTCTTTGTGTGGTTGCCGAGTAACTTAGACCGAACAAATGTGTGTGACTTGAGGCTTTCGTGCCAGTTTGTGAGTTCAGGGACCAGCCAAATCTGAGCAGCTCATCTGTGCTTGATTGCGCTGCCGCCGCTTCAGTGACTTAAAACTTCCCCTCTGCCAGCGCGATAGGAGATCCTAAGCATCTCTCTGAGCTCCATCTTCCCATCCAACTACATCGCTCTCCAGAGCTTGCGACGGTCCACAGGTACAACAACATCAGGATCTAGTCGCGGCAACATAGTATCTATCTTCGACTCACCACGCTCGCCTTTCCTGCTGGTCAGAAGGTTGGACTCGTCTATCAGGCATCTCTTTCCCACAGAGCATTCAGATTAGCTCTTTTGTAGCGAGACGGATTTGGTTGCCTGCTTAGCGCACATCATCAGCACTGACGCTATGGCGCCTACTCCACCGCCCCTGCGCTCTCAGGTGTCGCTGCCTGACAGTCTCCCTGGTGGGCTCGCATCGCCACCCTACGAGCGACAGAATGCACAAGAGGCTCTCCCACCCGTCTATGCCAGCCAGTCCAACCTCGCTGCTCAGGATTCTCACGACGGACATCACCTTCTCCGTGATGTTGCCCTAGCTGCTATCGCATCCGGCGACACCAACATGTCGCGACAGCACAGCACAGATCATGCTTACCCGCCCGAGTCAAGATCACGTCAATCAGGACTCCACGACCACAGCATCCTTGCAGACTCCTCGAACAACAGCTCTCGACCTGGCATCGCTGGTCCACGTGTTGCCATCACAGATCCTCTCGCCGACTTTCGTGATCGCAATCTCCCCAAGCCTTCCGGTCTTGGTCCCAAGTCCGACTATCCACCTCACGAGACCAATCGCACACCAGGCACGTTCAACTACGACAGAAACGTTCCCTACAGACCACCCCTCCTTCGTCAAGACAGCGAGGTCTCATCTACCGACGGCGGTGACCGCGACTATGGTGAATTCAATTGGTCCGATGAGGAGGACCTCGATGAAGCCGCGCGCTTCGAGAACGAGCAGGCAAAGCAAGTTCGCATGGGTCGTTTGAGTCTTTGGAAGATCCTCAACTTTCTCGCTACAACTTTCCTCGGCAATCTCATCATATCTTGCTGCATGCTCATACCCGTCATTGTCATCCAGTACGTCTATCGCAAACGCGGTCCTGACGAGGGCCACCGTGACTTCGTTGCAGACAACGTCCAAGCTTGGTTCATCTGGGCTGCTTTCAACCTTCATGTCGAATGGTGGATCCATATCCTTGTAGAGCTCTTTCCTAAAGCTGTACTCGGTCTCATCCAGCTCGTTTGGGGTCGTCCCAGTCAACGAGTCCTTTCACTCGCAGAGTACTTCAACGCCATCAAGCCCTACGTCAAGCTCGTCTGTTACGCTGCACTCGGTTGGGGTTCCTGGGCCATCATCTTCAACTCCATCTATGGCCTCTACAGCCAATCCGACCCACGCAACAGCCGTGCTCGATACCTGTACCGCATCTACCAGGTCATCCAGTTCATCTTCTTCTTCACCCTTACCATCTGTGTCGAAAAGGTCATCATCAAGCACATTGCCATGTCCTTCCATCGCAGCGCCTATGCCGACCGTATCGCAAAAGTCACCAAGTCGCTCAAGGTCTTTGACTGGCTCCGCGACCACAAGCCGAAGCTCAAGGGTCGAGACAACACTTCCGCTTTCGGTTTCCCTCGTTCAGCTCGGGGCTCTCCGAGCGCAAGCGGTGCTGCCACCCCTGTCCATCCGACCGATTTTGCCCTTGAAGATGACGAGAAAGACTCGCGCGTCAACACGCCACCAAGCAAGAGCTCATGGCTCAAAAAACACAGCAAGAAGCGTCCCTCCGATCAGGCTGCTTGTGCAGGCACCAACGACCGTGCCATCGATCTTGCTACCGGCAAGCCTGCAGAAGGTCAAGCTCCTGCTCGAGGCAATGGCAAGTCCAACATCATCGCACGGGTTGCAGCTCGTGGAGGGCGCAGGGTTCGAGTCACTGCCGCTCAGGCTAGCACCTTGGCTCGTGTCGCCATGAACGACCCTTTCGGCCTGCTTCGCAACGAAGCCCTCGGTATCGGTACTGACGTCAACTCACCCGCTGAAGCCAAGCGACTTGCACGATCCATCTTTGTTGCCTTCCGAGGTTCGCACAAGCGCAGCTACCTTATCCCTTCTGATTTCGAGCCCGCCTATACCAACGCCGAGGACGCCAAAGACGCTTTCAGTGTCTTTGACCGTGACGGCAACGGTGACATCTCACAGTCCGAGATCAAGAACACCGTCATGCAGGTGTACAAAGAGCGTCGCTTCCTCAGTAGATCCATGCAGGATGTCAATCACGCTGTCGGTCAGCTCGATGCTATCTTCATTGTCGTCTGCCTCGTTATCATCATGTTTGAAGCTCTTGCCATCTTCAATGTCGACATTGGCAAGACGCTCACCACTTTCTACTCGCTCGCCATCGCCTTCGCCTTCGTCTTCAAGGAGTCTGCTGCTAACGTCTTCGACTCGATCATCTTCATCTTTGTCACCCACCCTTTCGACACTGGTGATCGAATTCAGATCGGTGAAGCTGTGCTTGTCGTCAAGCACATGTCCTTGCTCTCGTGTCTCTTCACCGACTCGCTCAACCAGGATGTCTACATCAGCAACGTCATCCTGTCTGCTACGAGCATCGTCAACATGCGACGATCAGGCTACCAATGGGAGGCCATTACAGCGCAGTTTGACTTCAACACACCACTCGAGAAGCTTGATGCTGTTGAGGCGGATATGATCCACTGGCTTCAGACCGAACCTGAGCGTCTCTTTGTGCCGAGTACTGCCATTGTTCCGCAAAAGATCGAGTACATGCGTTCGCTCGAATGCACCATCGGTATGACACACGCAGACACCTGGCAGGACTGGGGCCGTCGCTTCTACCGCAAGAACGCCTTCTTTGCCGCCTTCTCGTTCTATTGCAAGAAGCACGGTGTTCGTTACGCTAACCCCGTTCAGCCCATCGTTTACTGGACAGAAGATGCAGCACAGCTTCCTCCCAGCTACGATACCAACACGAAGGGAGCAGCAGACGAGGAGGACAACGGATACGTTTTGGATGACTTTACCCCATCTCCATACTCAAGCCCACAGATTCGCGCTGCGGGTGGGGCAGTCGCCTTGCCACCTAAGAAGTACAAGTCATACATGAACTTCACACCCCCTCCCGACGAGCTTGAGGGAGACGCGGCCAATGTGCGTGCTCGAAAGGCCAAGCGCGAGGCCAAGAAGTTTGCCAACCAGGGTGGCGATGGCTAAGCATTGTAGTGCTGTCCATCATGTATGCAGCTTTCTTTTCCTTTCTCAACCTTTTCCTCGAACTGGACACTATCTTATCCTCTAGATCACAATCATGCACAGCATTTCCTCTCATCTCACAGTCTCCTGCATTAGTCTCCTATCAATCGCATTTCAGATTTGTCCAACTCAACAGACTGTGTACGCAGAATACAGATTCTCTTGTGTTGCCAATGAACTAGAGTTGCATGACTCGTGTGGCGGAGCACGTTTACAGTGCAAGCAACAAGGATATCAAAAAGAGAGCTGGCTTCGTTTGTGACGGCTACTGCGTGGGGGTGCTAGTCAACGCCGTCCTCCGCTCGAAGTCATCAGCCAAAGCCTGTGCAACGACCTTGTGAATGTCCACCAGACTTGCATTGATCGCTTCTAATGCTTCATCCAGTGTATCCACCTCGATTCCTGCACCTATTGGAACGCTTCCTTGACCCACTCGGTCTTGACCCGCTTTCGAACTGAGCTGACTCGACCCCGCCGAGACATTCAAGCAAGTCACTGATGCCAGGGCTGGCATGCCACACAAGAGTACCCTCGTTGCTGTCTTCATCCCTGTCACCAACCCCAAGTCTGACGAGCTTGGGTCTAGCAATACCCGCTTATCCTTCGCCAACTTTTCAGGCGAAGATGGGATGAGTGCGACACTTCCAACGACGAGACCGTACATTTCGATGCCGGCTGAGGCGAGTGCGGTGGTGGCAGCGATACAGGCTGCTGCAATGCAAGACTCTTCCAGCCCATCGGTCTGGAGGACCATGATATGGATATCAAGTGATGCTTTGGGAAGGAGGTCGAGTCGAAGGGATGGCAGCAGCGCTTGATGGAGTAGGTTGGAGAGATGTGCGCTCTCGGTTGTCTGGGCGAAGGCAAGTTTCATAGTTGAGAGGACGTCAGCGAGCATGGAATGGAATAGAGATGTCTGCGCGATAGAAATATGTTACTTACCCTTCCAGGTTGTCTACGACGTCTACTCGAGAACGGCGCAAACTTGACCTCTACATTGAGCTCTGCTTTGCCGCTGTACTGACGACCCTTGACCTGTCTGGGGCCAAACACGGAGCATGCGAGCTTAAGGTCGCCAATCTCTACATAGGAGCTTCCAGATGCTGAAGGTACCAAGTTGGTCTGCAAGAAGATGGGCCGGAGCTCTGCGTACGATCTGTTGTCGGGTCGTTGCTGCGATGTGCTTGCTAGAGAAGCCGAGCTTGGGGCGGTCGAGGTAGATGCCTCGGAGATAGGAACATAGCTAGGTGGGCCATTGACCCTTCGGCGGTCGTGTTTGGACATGCTGCCTTGTATGCGGAGCCTATCGTATGAGCAAGGTAGCTAGTGTTGCTAGTGAAGAGTTGTCTAGACCAACATGTGAGAGAACCAACGATATCAACGAGAAGAACAGCAATCCGAAAAAGTTCCAGCTTTCCGAGTGGAAAATACGAGGGGGTGTGAGATCGTGGATTGCAACATGACCAGATCTTTCATTGCACATTTTTTGGCGCTCGAGCCTCCACCTGAAGGAGCGGAAAGCTGAGCATCAAGCCAACATGCCAACTTTGGCGCATTCTCCGACACCTCTTCTTCCACCCGTTCCTCCATCAAAATCCAAGCCAACGCTCTCTCTCGCCAACATGGACGAGGCCAGCACTTCCGCTGCGGCGAACGTCCCTTCGACGTCGTCGTCGCCGAGCTCATACACGAATGTGACCATAGGTCCTGACGACAACTTTGACTGGGAAGCTTATGTGTAAGTCAACGACCTTCACCTCACAATGCCGGAACATACAAAGACAAGAAGCGCAAGTGCTGACAACTGGCTGATCCTGGGTTTCTCTGCCACACAGCGCTGCGTATACGGGTCCAGCTCGATCTCAGCGCCTCATGTACATTGCGACACACTGCCCTGCTCTCCGCAAGACGTGCAGCAAAGTGGCAATCGACCACATCAGAGAAACCACCCGTGATGTATCTGCCTACCAAGCGATGGTCACAGTACACAACACCGAACCTGGGACGGGAAATCTCATCTTAGCATCCGAACGCATTCAAGCTGACTCGGAATGGATCCAGTCAACCCAACAGCGCAACAATGCCGAACGCGAAAAGCTCGAGCTCGAAATGCGCAACTACCAGAACAACCTCATCAAGGAGTCAATTCGTATGGCGCATCGCGACCTTGGCGACCATTTCTGGGACACTGGGGACTACGCTGAGGCGCTCAAATCGTATACCAAGACACGAGACTACTGCTCGACGACAGACCATGTCATCGAGATGTGCATGAATGTCATCGAGGTCTCGCTGCGTATCGAGAACTGGACCAACGTGCAAACTTTTGTCAGCAAGGCAGAGGGCGTCTTGGAATCGTATGTTCCTTCTGGCAGTGCAGGTGGCCGAAAGTTGAGTTCGCTCAGCACATCGAACATTGCTCCTCCAACCAAGGGCGGATCGACACCGGGAGCAGATGCGATTGGAGCGCTTTTCCGAGCGGGTGGAAGCTCAGCAGCACAACCAGCACCGACCACGTCTTCAAGTACGCAGGCTGGATCGAGCGGCGAGAGCGCATCTCAGACTGCGGCCAAGAAGCTGGTCGCCGAGACAGGCGCCAAGCTCCGTGCTGCCAATGCCATTGCATGTATCGGTCAAGGCCGATACGAAGCAGCGGCAAAGCTTCTGCTTAGCATCGACCCAGCACACAGTCCTGCATTCGCAGACATTATCACTCAATCTGACGTTTCGATCTACGTTGCGCTATGCAGCTTGGCCACGATGGAACGAGGTGCTCTTAAAACACAAGTCATGGAGAACAGCAAGTTCAGGGGCTTCCTCGAGCACGAGCCTTACGTACGTGAGCTGTTGGAAGCCTTCAGCTCAGCACAATTCAAGAAGGTCGGCGAAATTCTGAATCAGCACGAAGCGCGGCATCTTCTTGACCCGTATCTTGCTTCACACGTGAACAGCCTCCGCACATCGTTCACCAGGCGAGCGCTGCGACATTTCTTCACACCTTTCGACCGAATCAGCATCACCAGGATGGCAGCAGCATTTGGATGGGAGGAGGATAGGATGACAAACGAGCTGGCGGCGTGTATCGAGCGTGGCGAGTTCAAAAACTTACTAGGCAAGGCGGCAGAGGTGGGAGATGCGAGAATTGATGCGACCACGCAAACGCTCGAGTACCGTATCAAGGATGCTCGCAGGGCGGTGTTCGATTCTGCCCTCGAGCTCGGTGACAAGAGGTGTAGGGAGACAAAGCGACTTCTATTGCGGATGAAGCTGGTCGAGAATGGCGTGGTGGCCAAGGCGAACCGGTCGTATACTGCCGATGCTTAGCGGTAGGCTTTCCAGCATTTGATCATTCCTGCACATCCTGTAATTGTTGACTTTCGCATTTGCATATCATCCATCTGGTTTCAGGTGGGTTTCAAGTCAAGCTGTCCGTCAATCTGTGCTCTGTTGAAGCTCATCGAGATGTGCAGAAGGGAGCCTGATTTTTTCCTCGCCGCTACCTGTGAGATCGTAATTACACCACAAATTTGGTGAGCGAAAATGATGATGCGGCGCGAGAAGAGGACGCGCGAGCTTTGTGATCGGAAACTCCACTTTGAAGCCTTGAGAACAGCGCTTCAGCCATGGAACTGAGCTCACGCAGCCAAACGACCAAAGCCAACGTCTTGCTTCCAGACACACACATCATCACAAAGTCCACCTCGTCCTCACGCCTCATTCCGCTCACCACCCCTCGGTTTTGCTCGTGGATCAGTCACCACAGCCTCAGAACACGGCAACACTGGCGTTCGAAGCTCATCATCCGGATTGACAAACACTCCAATCGGCGCCTTCTCCATTCATAGATTCGACACATCATGTCCGACGCTCAACCTCCTAACGCCGGCAACCGCGAGGATCGTCAACCGCCCGCCGACACATCACAGGCCGGTCCTTCCTCCTCCTCCACCACTGCTGACGGCGATGCCAAGATGGCTCCTGCCGAGCCAGAAGAGGAGCCTCTGCCAGCTGAGATCCTCGAAGCTTCCATCGACGAGATCCAGACCCGCACACGTCTACTCGAAAATGACGTCAAAGTCATGCGATCTGAACACATGCGTCTCATGCACGAGCAATCGTCCAAACGCGACATGATCAAAGACAACTCGGACAAGATCAAGCAGAATAAGATGCTGCCATACCTCGTAGGAAACGTTGTTGAGATTCTCGACATTGATCCAGATATCGACGAGGACTCGGAAGAGGGAGCCAATGTCGACTTGGACGCAAGGAGGAAGGGCAAGTGCGCTGTTATCAAGACAAGTACACGACAGACCATCTTCCTGCCTCTCATTGGTCTTGTTCCCGCAGAAGAGCTCCGACCAGGTGACTTGATCGGCGTCAACAAGGACAGCTACCTTGTTCTCGACAAGCTTCCAGCCGAATACGACTCGCGAGTCAAGGCCATGGAAGTCGACGAGCGTCCTACCGAGACATACACCGACATTGGTGGTCTTGACAAGCAGATCGAAGAGCTTGTTGAAGCCATCGTATTGCCCATGCAGCAAGAGCAAAAGTTCAAGAACCTCGGTATCCGACCACCCAAGGGTGCGCTCATGTACGGTCCTCCCGGTACCGGTAAAACTCTGCTCGCACGTGCCTGTGCAGCTCAAACCAACGCCTGCTACCTCAAACTTGCCGGTCCATCCCTCGTTCAGATGTTCATCGGTGACGGAGCCAAACTCGTCCGAGACGCCTTCGAGTTGGCCAAGGAAAAGGCACCTGCTATCATCTTCATCGACGAACTCGACGCGATAGGAACCAAGCGTTTCGACTCAGACAAGTCTGGTGATCGTGAAGTGCAACGAACCATGTTGGAGCTCCTCAACCAGCTCGACGGTTTCTCTTCGGATGAGAGGATCAAGGTTATTGCTGCTACCAACCGAATCGACATTTTGGATCCTGCGCTGTTGAGGTCAGGTCGATTGGATAGGAAGATTGAGTTCCCCCTACCTAACGAAGAGGCTAGAGCGAGGATCATGGAAATTCACTCGAGAAAGATGGCGGTAGGACCTAATGTCAACTTTGAAGAGTTGGCCAGGTCGACAGATGAGATGAACGGTGCTCAGCTCAAAGCCGTTTGTGTTGAGGCTGGTATGATTGCACTCAGGGAAGGTGCGACGGTGTTGGATCACGAACACTTCCATGGTGGTATTCAGGAAGTGCAGGCTAAGAAGAAGAACGACCAGTTCTACTTCTCGTAGTCTTAACTTGTATCGGGTAGAATTTGGCAATAACATCTTTCTCATCAGAAGCCAGCACGGCTAGTGGGCCTGTGGAAACAATGCGTGTGCCTCTGTTTGTATGAAAACTGCGTGATTGTGATTCCGAGTTGTAAAAGTACAATTTTCCGGTCAGGAAAGATCATCCCATCCAGTCAAGTCTGGCCCGTCATCGTCTTCTGTTGGCTCTAATTTGACTTTGCTCTTGTCGTCTTCCTCTTCTTCAACAGACTCAGTCTGCGCTTGGTCAGTAGCAAGTGGGAGCGACACGGTGTCCTCTTCGTCCTTGACCCGGATTGGCGCGTCGAGTGAAGTAAGTGGTGGTTCCGGCTTTACCGTGGGAACATTTGCTTGTGAGGTTGAAGGGCTGGCATCTGGTGTAGCATCGTTGGAAGGCATTGGCTCGTCCGCTGCTGGTTGCTCAGTCGACTCGAGATCCACTTTCGCTGCCACATCTTGTGAGCTTAAAGGAGCCTCTGCAACCGTCGTCGACACTGCTGTTTGCGAAGACTCCGCTTGCGGCAGGACTGCTTCGTTCTCGCTCGAAGACGGCTGTATATTCGTCGTCATGTCCTCTGCTTGCTGTACTTCCACCTGCGAAGGTGGCATCGACTGATTCGTCCAGCGATTCTGTAACGCGGCAAGCGCCTTCTGTCTCGCCAACCACAACCTTTGTGCCCGCTCCATTGTCAGATCCCTATACTTGTCCACCTGCACATCCGCAGCTGCCTCCTCGGTCCGCTGCGCTTTCGCTTTTATCCTTGCAATCTTCTGATCCAGATGCTGTATCCTCTGCCTGAATTCCTCCACTTCTTCCTTACCCATATGTTCCTGTAAAGCTGCTCTTGCCGCATTCTCGATATGGTCAAACCGCACCGGACCCAGCAGCTCACCACCATACCACCTGCTCACAATCACCAACACATCCGACGCTCCCTCATCCCTCGCTACCTTTAATACACGATCTCCACCCCACCTCTCACCATCATCTTCCTTGTCTTCTTGCAACGAGAAGTCGTCTGGACCTGCGAGTCCAGTTCGACCACGTTTGAGCTTGAAAACGCGGTAAGCATACATATCGTGCGAGGAACCGCGCTTGTTTGCTGGTGCATTTGCGAATTGTGGCGGCAGCAAGTCTGTAGGGACTGTTGGGTGGACGACACGGGTGATATGGGAAAGAAGCGCAGAGATGTAGGCAGACGATGCGTTGGTGAGCGGGTATACATAGCCGACGAAGAGGGAGTTGCGGTCGACGATTTGTGCTGCTTTGCAGGTAGTGGGCATCGGAAGGGAGGCTGCGAGTTCAGAGAGGGATGAGGAGGCAGAGGGACCTTTGCCGAGCCATGCTGTGAGAGAGGGTGCAGAGGCTGGCTTGTCTGCTGTTGGTTGGGACGTTGGCTTTGAGGTGGTGCCATTTGTGCTTGGTGGTGCTTGGCCAGCTTCCTTGCGTCGACGAACGTCTGCCCATGCAGCTGCAGCCTCTACTTCTGCCTGAACTCGCTCTGCTTCTTGGTGGAAAGAGTCGTAGGCTTCCTCTTGATCTCCTTCTACTCCTTCTGTCTGCCGACGAGGACGCTTTGTTTTGTCCGCAGTCGTGTCTCCATTCGCCTTCTTAGCTTTGGCTGGCTTCTTGGCTGTTGTCTTGTTCGACTTCTTTAAAGCGGGTTCTTGGTCTGACTGAGCTTCTTCTAGGGCGTCATCATCGCCGTCTTCTGAGCTCGATTGATGCCGACGGCGTTTGCTCCGCCTAGCTGAGCGTCGCGATGCAGGTTCTGGCGGCTGCCATTCGTCCTCTGAGTTGTCTTCCTCTTCAACTATCTCGGCGTCCAGATCGTCTTCGTCGTCAGCATCCTGCTCGTCAGCCATCTCCCCATCGTCGCCTTGATATTCCTGCTGCTCATTGACAGCTTCGGCTTGCGCTCCATTTTGATGGCCAGCGGCGGCAAGGATCTTCTGCCGTTCCTCCTCGAGTTCGCGCGCAAGTTCGTCGTCTAGTGTGTGATCCTCGATGAGCTCCTCTTCGTGATCAGCGGGAGGGCTGACGCTTTGTTGCTCCCTGCGCCGCCTCGACATGATGGTGCATCCGCGAGTAAGGGGGGGCGGGTATATGGTGCGCTCGGACGTTGTTGAAAAGAAAGCATTGCTTGGCGAGAACGGTCAGAATGATAACTCAGCCGCGAGAAGGTGTTGCATGCAGAACAAGTGGAGGCATGACTGCGCAAAAAAATTAGCGTGAGCGTGTTACGCCGTATAAAACGACATTAGAGAACTTTGAGCTTCTGAGACGAGACGCGACGCGACGCGTCGCAGTTGGCGTTGATAAGCGGAGCAAAGGAGAGCGTCAGACCAACACTTGGCAAAGGAACAGCCAGAGCGTCGACTGGGCAGCAAGAAACATTTAAGCAGAACGTGGAGCAACTTTGAAGCCCTTTTTGCCGATGTCGGCCCTTTCTTCTCCAACACCATTGCAGCCTACCGGATCCTTTTCCTATCTCCACTTATCTCCACCTATCTGCAACCATGGCCGATGCAGACGCCATCTATGAGCTCGCACAACGCATAGAGTCCAACATCGAGGTCGACAAACGCGTCGCTGCGTTGAAGTCTCTGCAGTCACAACTGGAATTAGCCGGCTATGTCGTCGAAGCAGATGCGGTCACCTCGGCCGTCAAGGTGGCTCTCAAGCATGCTAACCAGGCACTCAGCACAGCCTCGCTCTCCTTCATCCCGACCTATGCGTCAATGATCTACTCGGGCGACGAATCCGAATCCCACTCAATCCTTAACCACAACGTTCGCATGCTCGTCAACTCGGTCACCTTGCCCGTCATCGAGAAGCTAGGCGATCAGAAGGAACGCATCCGCGAGGCTGCACGGACAGCACTGATCGAGATCGGAAGTGCTGCCTACGCTATTAGCTCGGGTCACCTCATGACAACCGGAAAAGGCAAGGAGACAGAGACACCGCTCGGCATCTTCGAAAGAACACTGCGTGAAGCGGGACTGGCGGCCAAATTTGCCAGGATCAGAGAACAGACCGTCTTGCTGATGCCAATCTTGCGAGAGAATTGCGAAAAGTATCCTGTCAGACCGCTTCTCCCGACCATGGTGGACTTGCTTTCAGATGCCGATGCAACGGTCAGAGAAGGTGCACGATCGACACTTGTCGCTCTCTTCAGCAGCGCAGCGCCAGCAGCGAAAGCAGATCTCAAGAAGGAGCTCGAAAAGAAAGCGGTTCGCAAGCAGACTGCCGATGGGATCTTGCGTGAAGTTCTAGGTGTACCCTCAGCAGCAGTAACTCCCGCATCTGTACTCAGCCCGCCAGCACCCACATCATCTGTTCTTACCTCTCGCAATCGCACTGCCTCCTCCTACGGCGAGGCCGACACACCATCGTCATCGTCCAGACCAGCACCGTCAACAGGTACAGTTCGCGATGCACCAGCAGCGGCGCCAACGGCTTCAGCTTCTGCAGCAGCCACCGCAGCAGCAGACAACATTCGACCAGTCTATATCGCTGCCCGCTCCGACCTCGAACGGACATTCGCAACGATGATGCCTTTCTTCGAGAACAGGGAATCCGAACACAACTGGCTCAATCGAGAACAGTCCATGATCAGGATCCGTGGTCTCATCGTTTCGGGCGCACATCGTCAGTTTGGCGAGCCATTCTTCGTAGGTCAACTCAAGACTGTTCAGGAGGGCATTTTGAAATGTGTCGCAAGTCTGCGAACAACGCTTTCGATGCACGCTGTCCATCTGGCGCAAGAGCTAGCTATCGAGCTCGGTGATGACCTTGGTCCCTGCGTCGAAGGCTTTCTCATCAATCTCACTGCCATGGCTGGGTTCACGAAGAAGCTTATCGCCAATGCGACGCAGCAGGCTGCGGCAGCAATCATGGTCAATGTCAGCTTCCGGCCGCTGTTTCTACAACTCATCTGGCAAGGCACACAGGATAAGAACGTTGCAACACGTACTGCAGCTGCAGAGCACCTCTGCACACTGTTGACACATCATGCACCGCACCGCAAGCATGCCGTCGAGTCGCATAGTGGATTGGATCTGCTAGACAAGTGCTTGAGGAAAGGCGTCGGCGATTCAAACCCAGGAGCAAGGACCAAGAGCAGGGAAGCATTTTGGATCTTCCATCGCTATTGGCCGGACCAGGCCAACACGATCCTCAATTCGCTGGATCCAGCCACCAAGAAGCAGGTTGCTGCGATGGCGCCTCCCGATGTAGAATCTGAGATTGTCGCTGAGGTCAGGCCGAAGGCGACTGTAGGACCAGCAAGGGCAAGACCTGGTGGAGCGTCGATGGCGTTGATGCAGGCAAAGAAGGCAGCTGCTCTCAAAGCTGCCCAAGAGAAGCAGGAGCAAGATAGGAGGAGGGCTGAGGAAGCTGCAGCTTCGCACGAAGCAAGAGTGGAGGCTGCTCGTGTTGCGTTGGCTGAACAGCAGCGGCAGCAGCAACACTCCCAGCATCACAACCACCACCCCGGAGCACCGCCAGAGGAATATGCCACACCCGTCGCTGCACACAAGAAAAGCACCGGCTTCATGCCAGCAAGACATCGTTCACAGCAATCTAGCCATCTCAAGTCCTCGACTGAGCTGTCGGTGCTAGTCAGTCCGACTGCGCATCAACGCATCCAGACAGCCGTTGCTTTGCCCTTACCCACCAGTCCTTCTCCCGCACCGCCGGCGCACAGCACACCGCAGGCTCGGACCAACAGCAAGCTCTCCCAACCCAGCTTTGAAGCGTCGTCGTTGCGAACTCGATCGCCCGGACTCAGCCCTCGCCCTATTGTCTCTGCCCGGAATCGTGCTGTATCGTCATCTTCCTTGTCCTCCCACGGTTCTGGTTCGGCATCTTCTGCACGTCATCAAGCGTCATCAGTCACACCACAACGGACGCACCGTGCCCCCAGCTCGACCCTCGACGCTGACCTGGACGACCTCAGCCTAGACGGTATTCAGGATGACGACGATACTGCTGATGCCACCCAGCAACCGCGTTTCCATTCATCGGCCAACGGCGAGGATGACACAGTGCAGCTAACAGCACCCGAAGATGCATCAGTGGATCTGATGGGGATGAACTTCAATTCCCCTTTCAAGATTCCTTCTTCCACCGGTGTCAATACTCGGAGCGCGAAGACGCAATCGGTGCTAGTGGAGCGACAAAATGCATTAAAAGCACTCGAAAGTGCAACCCCGCAACGGCCCAAGACTGATAGAACGGTATCGACGTCAAGTGGATCCAGCAACAACTCCAACACTCCGTCTAATGCTGTACGGAGGTCGGGGCTGCCGAGACCCGTGTCGATGATGCATTCCCCTTCACCCACCAGCGCTGGTGGGATGCAGCCGTTTCCTAGATCTGCTTCGAGTCGTATGCTTGCGTCTACACCTTCACGACAGCCTCAATCGAGGCATCTATCGAATCGGACTGGAACGGGTCACAGTGTGCTGGACAATCGAGGAAAGAGACTAGAAGCAACACATACAGCCTCGTCTTCACCAGCAAGAGCAAAAGCGGAAGTTTGGTCCTGGATTACCGCCCTCACTTCCTCCACCGCTGATCTTGGCGTCTTCCGACGACTAGCGCGGCTAAGTGCGGAGATCAAAGTCTCTCCCACCGCCCCTAACTTAGACCGGGGCGAGGAGGGAGATGAAACGGTCTTACGTCCTGGTCCGCTGAGCAACTCTGCAAATCGCACATCGGACAAAGAAGGTGAAGGATTCACCTCGGACATCGAAGCTTGGCTCGAAGGCGGCCTGTTCAGCGCTCTCTTGGACGGGCTGAAGAAGTATCTTAAGCCCACTGAGGGTGGTGGTGATAATGTAGTGGGAGCGGAGTTGCAAATGAGTGCACAAGTGGTGTTACATCGAATGGTCGAGTACCAATTCCCACTCTTCGGTGCAACTGGGAAGGAAAGAGAAGTGGTTGAACTCACACTGGAATGCATCTCTACTCTTTCCTCCACTAGCACCGCTGGTGGTGGCGGGTCAAGCAGTGCAATAGTTGCGAGAAAAGCGGCGATACAAGGGCATGAAACAATCCTTAAAAGTTGGGCCACTGTATGCGACCCTGTACTCGGGTTCGACCTACTCCTATTTTCTTCCACATCCTATCTCTCAACCGCAACCTCGACAGCGGTAACTGCAGCAGTGCTTAGGAGTGGTTTGACACCCATTTTATTGCGGCTACCATCCGAGCTTCTACTCGAGGACTTCCTGCCTCGGCTTAGCGAGATAGCCAGAACGGCCCTCAAAGCGCAGTCCACGGATTTGAGGCTGGTTGCTACTACAATGCTTAAATCTCTCAACGACAAGTTGAAAAAGGAAGGCGTGGAGGGTAGTCATGATCGAATCTTCACTGCACTAGGGTTGAACGGTGGAGAAGGAGGGGAGAATAAGGCATTGCTGGATGTTTTAATGTATTACTTTTCCAAAAAGTAAACCTACGCCTCGCTTGATCGAGTCTTCTCATCTGGAATGCTCAGCCTTCGATGCTCCATTCTGTGTGTGTGGCCGGCATGAGAAAAGCTCTGATTGTGAATGCAATTGCGGTGTCTGTGTGCAAAAGGCGGAATCAACTGGCTATGCTAACAGGGGTCAACAATCCTAAAGCCTGACCTTCAAATCCTTCTATCAACCTCTTTACATCTTGCACCTCTCTTTCCACCCACTCGCTCTCCCTTCTCCCCTCCCCTGCATCCCCTAACCCTTTCTCGCTGTGATGGGAAATCCATTCTTCACTAGCCTCCACACTTTCTTGTTCCATCTTCCACTGACTGATGAGGCCTTTTAGAGTCTTAAGCTTTCTTGCTGCATCAGCAGTGCTGCTTTTCGTAATCTGCGTGTGTTCGTACAGCGTTGTTAAGGAAGTGAGTAGGGTGGTTGTTGAGGTGTATAGTGGAGCAAACAGGCCTCCTTCCAACAAAGGTTTATCGGTGGAAACGGTTAGGGGGGTTAGGTCGGTGATGGTCGAATCGCTTTCTACTGATGCTGTTGCTCTATGTCCTCTTGATTTGGTTGGTGAGATGGGAGAGGTGGGAGAAGAAGGTAAAGAAGAGCTTTCGTCTTCTATCAAGTCCGGCAGTTCCATCCCACTTGTACTCGGCGAAAGAAGAGTGTCGTTACTAAAGCTGCTCGACATTCCAGAAGAGGGGTAGGAGAGCAATCGGGAAACTTTTCTATCCAACTCTCTAAGCTCTCTCACCTGTGTTTCCCTCTCTGCTGTATATTGCGAGATAAGGGTTAGGTACCTTGATGCACCTTCCTCTAGCTTTGCTGTATCTTCTCCCACCCCTCCTGCTCCGCTAAGACGAGAAAGAAAAGATGATGTGGCAGCTATGCTCTCCGCCACCTCCTGCGTCTGTGTTGTTGCTAGATGCGATATTTCCGATCCTACCTGTCTAGAAGAAGCTGATGTACGCGTTCCTGAGCTAGAAGCTTCGATCGAGTGAGGGTCTAGCTCCGTTGCAAGATCAGAACTCAAACAAGCTTGATCGGGGTGGAGGTGAAGGGAGTCAAGTTGAGCATCCAAACTCAACCCATCCACTCCTTGTGTTGTGGTGGAGGGATCTTCGTATTCGCTCTGTTGGTGGTGCAGGTGATCAAACTCATCGCCGAGCGTCGAGTTGAGGGTGGAGTGCGCATGGAACTGAAGTTCTGATTCATCAAAATCGGTGGAGTTGCCAGCGTGAAAGTTTAGTTCGTCTGCTAGAGAGAATGCTGGATCCATCTTTCCACCCTGCCTCTCCTCTGCGGTCGAGGAGGTGGCTTAGCTATCGAGGTAAACTGTCACCGAGGTTGGGTTGGGAGTCGAGTGAGAGTGCAGTGGAGGCTGAATCGTCGAAAGTTGTGCAAAGTGTCGTTTTGTGATGGTTGACGTTGTGAACAAAGCCTTGGTAAGGGTGCGGGAGATAACGAGTCGCGTTGGGTGTTCCTCGTGTGCTTTACTGCCAACCAAACGAAGAGCCCGGTTACGACAAAGTGGTGGTGAAAGCAAAGAAAGGATGCGGAAACAAGAACTACAGAGTAAGCGGAACCAACTTTACTCGGCTCCTTTCAGAGACCAACACTTTGAGATTCGGCTGTGGCAACGCACACGCACGCACCCAGACATGCATAAATCTCGGTTTCCGCACAGCTTCACTTGCACCCCGTACCAATACTCACATCAGACCAACTCTTTGTTCACAAGCCATCGATCACAGTTCCAAATCGGCGTGGATAGAATAAGGAGGTAGGGAAAGGGGAGATATGCTTTTCTGATCATGAGATACAAGTACATTGACCGAGATTACAGCGCGGAAAAGTGAGATCGCTACCACCGAGGCGTGTCTGTGTGCTTCCACTGCTCCATGCATTGCTGGGGCCAGGTACATTGTGATGCCTCTACTCGGCTATCTGTTGTATTCACCTTAGACGGGAGGGAAATCCGCCTCCTCCAGCTCAAAATAAGGATGCTTCAACGCATCCGCAACCTTGATCCTCTTGCTAGCATCGAACTCCAACAACTGCCTCAGCAGATGGAGCAACCTCGAGTGATGTTTCGCATACTGCCCCTGTTGTGCTGTCGGCCCATTGATGAGATCCTGCAACTTTTTCATCTGCCTAACATATTTCCTACTATCCTTGCTAGTTTCCGGGACCGGATACTTGAGTGCACCGTGCTTGAAGTACTCGGGTTTGTACGTTTCCGCTTTTCTCCTATAGTCATCCGGCATTTTACCGAGTACCGCTTCCATCATTGCGAGATGTTCGAGATTGTCGTGGGTCTGAAAGAGGGCATCGCCGGTGAAGAACTCGACTAGGATGCATCCAATGGACCATACGTCGCACGGGAAGGACCAACCCATGGACAAGATGATCTCCGGCGCACGATAGTGTCTAGTGGAAACGACGGAAGAATGAAACTCGTCGTTGAACGTCGCCGATCCAAAGTCGATCAGTCGAATCTCGGTATTGTGCAAAACATGTTTGCGTTTGGCATTCTGCCTCCTTGATGTCGCCACGATGGAATGCTCGCTACTGACAAGCAAGATGTTTTCCGGTTTAAGATCCGTGTGAACCAAGTTGAGTCGATGCAAGAAAGCAACACTCTGCATAAGCTGTTTGGCAAATTTCCAGATATGCAATGGCGGGAAAGGCTGAAACTTGTTCTCCTTTAAAAAGTCGAATACGCTCTTGCCCAACAGCTCGGAAACGATGCAGACGTGGTTCTTGAAGTTGAACGTCTCCAACAAGTGAATACACTTGTTCTCGTTGCCTGGATCGTTCTCGCGCAGTGTCCGCAGGACTCGAATCTCGATCTGACTCGCATCGCGATACTTTTGCACCGCTCGAATGATCTTGATCGCCACATACTTGCGTAGCTTCTTGTCGTAGCATTCCACGACTTTGCCGAATGTTCCTTGACCCAAGAGCCGCAAGATCTTGTATCGACTCGTGACGTAGTCACCCTGGTTGACAATGAAATGGCCTTGATCGTCATCGACAGGACCATTGTTGGCGGCTGCTGCTGCAACGTAGGATGCTGAGCTGGCGTAAGAGTCTCGTGTGCTGGCGGTGCCTTCGTAGCCGTGATGCGCTTGTGCAAAGGCAGCAGCTGGATCGTAGCGTGCAACATAGTCGAGTGCACCTGTGCCTGCTGGATAGCCACCTCGATAGTTGGGCGCCACCCTCGGCTGTGCCATTTCAGGTGCAGGCCGTTTTGCAGATAGCAGACCTGCTGCACCTGATGCGGCAAGATGTGCTGCTGTGGCGGGATCGTTTGGATCATATGCTCCTGCACCTCCCGCCACAAGGTTATCGTCCGGCTTGACAGGGTGGCTGCGTTTTCGTCGCTTCTGGACGGGAACTTGGGCTGGGATTCCGTCAAGGCCGGCATGCGGTGCTGGAGCTATGAGGTCGGCATCATGAGGCAACATGTCGAGATGGGAAGCGGAAGGACCTGGATGCGCATTCGTAGCGCGGCCATCTTGTGCTTTCCGTTTACCCTTGGCCAGTTGTGCAGTGGCATCGTATCGTGGATCGGCAGCGTAGCCGTGGAGTGTGGAGGTGTAGGGTGCGGGAGCAGCACGGTGACCATTGGCGGCGTGTGCATAGTTATTGAGGAGATGCGGATCACGAGCGGCTTGTACGCTGAGCGGATTGGATGGCGGTGGTGTATCGTCGTCGATGACAAAGACTTCCTGGATCTGCAGTGCGGCCAAGGGAAAGAGACAAAGAGTGTAGCGAGGTGAGTGATCTGAAGCAAGGCAAGAAGCGGAAAGAGATTGGAGCCAACTGCGGACCTACCTTTCCGCCAATGAGTTCATTGACCTTTTGAAAGCCTGATGCGGGTTTGATGGGCCGACTGCCACTTGCAGCCGACATGTTGTTGTGGGTGGAAGTGGAGGCGGCGTTACTGGTGGTGTAGGGATATTGCTGTTGATGGGACGATGGGGGTATAGGATGTTGTTGATGTGCTAGCATAGCGTGATGATGGGTTGGTGATGGTAGTGGATCGGCGCCTTGTAAGGACAAAGGAGCGAGGCCGATAAGCTGGTCAGGTATTGTCCTCTGCTTCTTGGCGCGTGGTACGATGGTGGCCATTGAGGCGGTGAGGAGAGCACCGCAGGCGAGATGGCAGAAGCGGATAGGGTGCGGAAGCGAACGAGGCGGTGGAAAGTGCGCGATGTGTTTGCGGGAAGAAAAGGCGACAAGGAAATGACCCTATCTCTAAAGGGGAGGTGGACCAAGTGGAGGTGGGGGGGGGGGGGGGGGGCACTCTTGCAGACTGTCTTGACGATGAAGGAGGCACCGATGCAGTACTTTACAGTAGAGCAGCCAACGATGGATGCTACGGGTGTATGAAGTTGGTGGCAGCTTGATGAAGATTGTAATGCAGATGTGGTATCGAAGATATGATGGATCGTCCCGAGATAGTCGCACGAGTGTCGATGGAGCGAGGTTTGTACAGGTGAAAAACGACTTGCGTTTCCGAGGGCAGAAAGAAGTCGGTGAGATGGATGGGGATGGGGATGGGGATGGGGATGGGGATGGGGATGGCCGTGTGATTTGATGTGAGTTGGAAGGAATGGATGAGCGAGCAAGATTGTGTTCAAAGATGGGACGAGGACGAGCAAGAGAGTGTGCAAAGTGTCGCTTGCCTGAGCCAAGCAAAGTGGGTCTGGCCAAGCTTTAGAAATGAAAATAATGCCGTTGCAGAGCGCATTATTTTCAGAGCGGAGCACAGAGTGGAGCACAGAAAGCAGCAGCACACAGCAGCAACGCCTCATTATGGAAGCTAGTTGACTATGTTTGTACATCGACCTTGTTGCCATTTCATCGCTGGTCGAGAGGGCGAAAAGGGGGGAAGGGGGGAAGGGGGGAAGGGGGGAATGGGCACGAATGCGAGATGGAGCAGCGGAGACACTGTGAGCCGCTACGGTTGACTGTGGCACAAAGAGCGAGTCCCGGCTTTGGACGCACCTTGCTTAGCCCACACTCTCGCACTGTCAGACGCGTTTACGACAGCTTCTCTGCCTTTGCTTTCGAGGAGAATTGAATACAAAATGTCGGTCGGAAAAAACAAAGCTCAGCAAGCGACTCTATTTTGGACTTTCAAGTGCCCATTAGAATGCATCTCAAGCCTTTCGACCCAACGTGCCTCGTTGAATACAATCCTCTTGTATTCGCTACTCGTCACAGTTTGCATTCCAAATTCACCAGCTTGGCTTGATTGGCTCTGTTAAGCATCGCTTGTGAGGATTGCCCTCGGAAATGACCTCCTCGCTGTTAGGCTTTTTCCAGCCACACACACCGATCTGTCAAGAAAATCACCGGCACTGAATGCTTTGTTAAGTTCCGAGTGCCGAGCTTCTGGAAAGAAGCGTGTCTTGGTTGCTTTGTTGCGATTGATTATTTTAGCCGTTCAACTGGCTGTCCTTCCTCCGCTTTCTTCTCCACACAACACCATTACCATCTCCCTTTTCCACCACCTCTTCTCCCTCGACACCCTTCCGCATTCGAGGAGGTCAAGTTCGGACCCTCACTACCCCTTCCCCCCTCAGCGCCTCGTAGTTCCACCGCATTGCATCAGTGCCCTCCACTTGGTTCCGCATCTGCATACCCGCACTCGATAGCGTAGCACAAACCACGCTCCGATCATCACCGCGCCAGCGGGCTAGCAGCTGTATTCCCTTGTCCGTATTCCTCGGCCCAAACTCGAACCTCTCCTCCACCTCTAGCTGCGCTCCTATCTTAGCACACATCAACAACAACAATTATGGCGGGCATCTGCAGGAACCGCCTAGCCGAAGAGCGTAAGCAGTGGCGCAAAGACCATCCATTCGTACGTCAACGCTCCACACCACCACTCTTTCCGCCCTCGCTTTTTACCTTGCACGCTCTCGCTGACATTCCACCCCTTGCTTCCATGCTCACCTCCCCTCTTATCTCGGATCGCACAGGGGTTCTACGCACGTCCAGCCAAAGCATCTGATGGCTCTCTCGACCTCATGAACTGGGAAGTCGGCATTCCTGGCAAGGCAAATGCAAGCATCTGCCCCTTCCCACTCTCCTCTAGACCTCGTTTCAAGATCTCGCTGACACACTCTCCCTCTCCATCCACTTGCTTATCGCATGCACCGCTTCGCCCTGAACAGACACCATGGGAAGGCGGACTGTACAAACTCCGCATGATCTTCCCTGAAGAATACCCCTCCAAACCACCCAAGTGCAAGTTCACCCCTCCGCTCTTCCACCCTAACGTCTTCCCCTCTGGCACCGTCTGTCTTTCCATCCTCGACGAAGATAAGGGTTGGAAACCAGCTATCACGATCAAGCAGATCTTATTGGGCATTCAGGACTTGCTCAACGATCCAAACCCACACGATCCCGCTCAGAGCGAAGCATTCACCATGTTTCAAAAGGATGCTACGGCCTATGAACGAAGAGTGCGACAGCAGGCCCGGGAGATGGCTACCGCTGCCTGAACGCGCATACCAAAAGCACTTGAGCAGAGAAAGAAGGATGCAACGCAATACATTCATCCCTAGATGGCCTCGTCTCGAATTTCAGATGTAACAACACATGCTAAGCTCGGTTTTGTGGCTGCGCTGCCGCAGTGAAGAAGAACGAGTGACATACATTTATCCGTCGGCCAAACGCAGGCTGTAGATCTACACGATCAGAGTTCTTCCCACAACTTGCCTGTTCACACCCAGCGACCATTCGAGTTTTTCAAAAAGCGCCTCTCGACAACATTCTACACTGTCCGACGCCAAGCGGCCCGCAACAGCTGTGCACAGGACCACATAGCAGCATAGCAGCACAGCAGCACAGGATCACTTTTGAGATAGATTGCAAAGCTTAGACTGTGATTGCATCCCTTGTTCTTATAGTGCGACCCGATCTTCAATCCTCATCCTCCTTAATCTTACTAGCCTGTCCCCGAGCCTCCTCTTGTTGAACCCAATCCAACCAGCTCCCCTCGTAATTCCTTACATTCCACCATCCCTGCTTCTGCGCAAACTCTGATGCCTGTTGACTTCTCTTGCCTGATCTGCAGTAGAAGATGATCTTATCGTCGTATTTAGGTCGGTTGAAAGCATACTCTTTGACAAAGTCTCCACCTGAACCAGTAAATGCTTTTTGAAACTGAGAAAGGGGAACGTTGACAGCGGAAGGGATGATTCCTTGGGCTACTTCGTTGGCTTCTCGGACGTCGATGATCGTTATCTCGCCAGAAGGGGAGCAAGTTTCGGGTTTGAGTTCAGAGTATTTTACTACTCCTTTGGATCGCCACGTTTCGTCTTTCGATAGACCGAGGCGAGTAGAAGAGAATAATCGGGGAACGGGAAGGGTTGAGGCAAGGGCAAGATGGAGGCAACCTTTCGTGGCTGAAGCGAGGGCAAAGCGAGGAAGCGTCCAGGTGAGCGCGAGGGTGCGTGGTGCAGTACGAGCTGCGATTCGGGGTACAGTGCGGGCTGACATATTGGGCAACGAGAGTTTTCGGGTGGTGATGGTGAGCAAGAAAGCACTGTTGCTTCGCGATGAAGCGCTGAGGAGAAAAGCGAAAAAATCAAAGAGACAAGGCTGAGCTGTTGCGTGATTCTTCTGCTTTTAGTTTATTCTGGTTTATTCTGCCTGGTTTGTGCGGCGTTTTTTCCCACCTTGGCTGCGTCTCAAGGTGGCGACTCCAACACCCAAAACAATCTTCAAGTGCGAATCTTCAGCATAGTCGCTCTGATCCATCAGCTCACACTCTGACATGATCTGTCTTGCACTCGAGCACAGAACATCCGCAACCTAGTCAATTAGATTCTTGGTTTCCGACCAAAGGACAACAAGCCTGTCAGCAGTTGGCCTCCATCCAAAGCTCCGACGCTTAGTTGTCCCTCAACCTCTTCTCCTTCTCCCCTCTCTTCATCTCCAGCGCAGCCAGCTTATCCTCCTTGGTCGCATCATAAGCGAGACTCAGCTGATTAAACGGATTATCCGGATGCTTCTGAAACTGCTTGTACAGCAAATCATGATACTGCTGCAATCTCAGCCCTTTATGTTCCTCCTTCACCCTCGGCAACTCTCTTTCCTTATACGCCTCGAATGCAGCCTTGAACCTCCTCTCTGGATGTCTTTCAATCTGACTTGCTGCTGCGCCCTTCCCTGCTTTATCCGTTTTCTCGTTCACCAAACTCATCGCATCCAGTGCATCATCCAAGTTGTCGGCCGAGAAAGATGCGATGGCACCATCGATACCAGTAGGAGCGCCCGATTTGAGCGCAGACTTCTTGGGAGCACCTTTACCCTTGTTGGCTGATTTGACAGGAGCCGTGGGGAGGCAAGCTTCGTCTTCTGCTTCAAGACGTTTCTTTTCTTCGGCTTTGCGAGCTGCTTCGGCTGCTTTCTCGGCTTTCTTTTCGGCGGCGGATTTGCCTTTGGAGCCTGCCGGGTCTTCCCATCGAGCTGCTTCGGCTGCTTCGGCTTGGGCAGCGGCTTGACCGGCTTTTTTATCTTCGTTGGCTGCTTTTTTGGCTTTGCCTGATTCTTTTTTCGCGTTACCGCCTCCTGCAGTACCGGCATGAAGAGCGGAGGTGTGAGAGGGTCAGTCGGAACGAGAGCAGATGGCTTGGAAGAAGAAGCAACGAGACTGACACCTACCTTTAGCTGCCATCTTTACGGATACTCGGTGTGAATAGGGTGAGGATGATGGTGGTGTGTGGTGAGAAGCATGCCGATCACGCCAGAAGAAGCGAAATTAAAGCTTGCAAAACCTCCACCTCAAGCTCTCTGCACAGCCCTTCCGGAACTCGGCACACTTCGGCTCTCAACTCCCGCGGCTCATTCCACACACTTCTACCTCACACACGCACAGTCTGGAGTTGGCCTATCTAATCTGATTGGCTTCCCCTCTCCCCTAAACCAACCCCCCCCCCCCCCCTCTCTCCTCATGCAATGCAGCCGCAGCTACTGTGTCGATTAGATCCTAGTTGCCTTCCTTACTCGGGCCTAATCTTCCTCCTCAAACCCGCCATTACCGCTCAGCGTCCCTCTGCCTCCAAAACTAGCATTGAACTTGAGCAACGTATTGATATCTCGTACCCAGTCATCTTGCTCCCTGTCCGAGATTTTTTCTCCAATCCCCCCGCCCGCCGCCGGACTCGTGGTAAGCGAAGGCGAGCTCGAGTGATCAGAAGAAGCCTTACGACTGACACAAGGGATAGGAAAAGGACTCATTGAGACCTCAAGGTATTCTCCGGGTTGTAAGAGTTTGCTCACTCGACCGTCTACGGTTAATTCGGCTGGTGAACGCGAGTCTTCCGATATCTACATTGGCCATTCAAGCCACGATAGAAAAGAGTCAGTTACGACGATGCAAGGTCAAGTGGCGGCGGGAAATGGTCAAGTGCTTACTTTGAGCTGAACAACCGAATCACTCGGCAACAAGACCGTCCTAAAGCTCAAACTCCTCGGACAGATCGGTGTTAAGACCAAACATTGTACGCTTGGATGCACGATCGGTCCACCCGCCGAAAGCGAATATGCCGTCGACCCTGTTGGAGTTGCAATGATTAATCCATCCGATATCGCTTGCGTTAGATGCTGTCTATCGACAAACGCATCGATTTTGGTCATATGCGGCTCTCGGCCTCTATGCAACGTAACTTCGTTCATGAGATGAACATCGTAGCATCCACCACCTTCCATCTTGTCTTGGATTTGACAAAAGGCCTCCCCTCCAGCCCTATGACTCGTCTGTCTCAACCTCATCCTGAGCAACAAGCTTATGTTCCCCTCTACCGTATCCTTCACCGCCTCTCTGTACGAACTGATATCGTAGGGAAGCAAGAACCCCAACGTTCCCATCGAGAAACTTAGGACTGGTGGAACTGCATCTCTATCGAACAGACTCGAGACATGTAATATCGATCCATCCCCGCCCAACGTGATCACAAAATCCGTCTTTTGCGCTAGCAATTCCTTCTCGCTCGGATCCGCCGCTATGAGTTCCGGATAGGTTGAAGCGAGGTGACCATCGTTGGAATCGATGACAGAGCGTTCCAGGATGATGTTGAGCGAAGGATAGCTTTGTCGAATGTGGGAGATGATGCGGGACATAGCTTTTGTTGCGCGTGTATCACGAGCTTTTTTGACGATAAGGACATTAGAGGGGGGAGAGATCCAGGAGAAAGTGTGTGTACCGGCATAGCTGGATCCGACGCGGGTTGTGATTTTGCATCCTCGACGAGGTTGCATTACTTTGGAGAGGCGACCGGCGGGGCCTACATTTACGTCGACTTTGTCGGGGAGTGAGGAGAGGATTGGACGAGATGAATGGTGGCAGGCTTGTTTTTCTGCTGCTCCAAGGCAGAGAGTCGTCGTTGAGAAGAGTCTATGGCCTGCACCGAAAGGTAAGAGCAGAACTGGCCTGCGGTTATGAGTGCGAAGAGTTGGTCGAGTGGTGGTTTGGAGGTGTCGAGAGGTGCCAGGAATGGCCGTGCGAGGGATGTGTTGCAACAAAGGCCGTGTGTCTGTTGCTAGTTCTGTGGCAGCAGCTAGGCTTCTGCTCGGCAGAGAGCTTCGTATTGGTGCTGCCATGGTAACACCTTCGCCTTCTGGTGGTTGTGTGAAAGATTGATGTGGTTCAGCGAAACCCTTGTTGAACAGCTCATCTCTGGGGAACCACAAGTCCAACAAGGCTCGGCTGACTCGAAGATGCGCTTTTACTCCACTTGTCGGGATTCAACGCTATGTTACGCCGTCATGTGTCACACTTTTCCAACTTTTGGAAAGTTGATCTCTCGAAAAGCTTTCCCCTTTCCCTCCATCTAGCAAGGATAGATGGCGCAAACTCTCGCAAATAAGAGACCGACAGAGGTCGCAAGTGACGAAGGTCTTGAACAAGGCAACACAAAAACGGTCCGATTATCGCTTATCTATTTGTCGTGTGCCAAAAGATCTCATACCGGTCAGCGCATAACACCGAAGAAATCCGGAATCTTGACGGAAAGCTCCGTTCTTGCCCGTGTACTGCGAGTACAAAGGTTTGCCGGTGATGTTGACGGCTGCTCAAACGGACATTTGTTGCACCATTTGCTGGCCGATGTTGTTCTTCACCCAAAGAAAACTTGGCCTCTGTCGTCGTGACTCGGCGGCATGAAATGCTAGAAGCGAACAAGATCGTCTGGATGATGGATCGAGTTGCGCTTACCCCGCGTGTCACCGAACTCTTCTTCGCCGCGATACCTGAAAGCTTACTGATGTGTGGCCTTCCCATCTTCTCGCCTCACCATCACATCCCCATCCGCTCATCGAGTTGCGCACGATGGCGTCCACCACCGCCGTTTCCGAGCGCCGTCTCTTATGGAAAATAGACCTCCTCCTCATGCCCCTAATGACCTTCGCCTACGGTCTGCAATTTTATGACAAAGCCATCCTCGGCTCCGCGTCCATCTTCGGAATCCTGACCGACCTCGACCTCTCCGTCGTCGACCCAGGGCCCCCACGCAAGACCTCGTTGCAACGATACTCCACCGCCACCTCCGCTTTCTACTGGGGCTACCTCGTAGCTGCCTTGCCCATGGCCTTGCTCGTTCAACGATTCCGACCGAATCTTTTCTTGGGTTGTGCGATTATTCTTTGGGGTGTTATTGTGATTTTGACTCCTGCGATTGGTAGTTGGCGAGGATTGATAGCTCAGCGCTTCTTCCTCGGGAGTATTGAAAGTGCCGTCTCGCCTGGCTTTATTCTACTTACGAGAAGCTGGTACAAGAGATCCGAACAACCGTTGAGGTTGGGGATATGGTATAGTGCCACAGGCTTGTTTTCCATTTTTTCCGGGTTGGTGAATTATGGGTTAGGAAAGGCCGGGAGCAAAGCGGGAGCAAAGTTGCATGCTTGGAAATATATGTTCCTCTTTGCTGGGTCATTGACGATTCTGTTTGGTGGCGTGATGTTGTTGTTGCTACCCTCATCTCCCGTAGGTGACGCTTTGCTTAGGATCCCGGGGTACAACAAGTTCTCACCTGAAGAGAAAAGTCTTGCTGTCGGACGACTGCGATCCAATATCACAGGCGAAGCAGAAGATGATGACCAGTCCACCACTGCAAGAGCTTCTTCTGTTGACGACCAACACAAAGCAGATCCCCTCCAAGACGATTCTTGCCACCACGAACCACCATCAGCACCCCTACCCACAGCGGGGTTGAAGGATAATTTAGCATCGCTCAACATCTCCGCCTCCACCTCCGGTATCCGAGAACATTGGAACATCTCGCAAGTCAAAGAAGCATTCCTCGACTACAAACTATACATATTCTTCCTCCAAGCCATCTCCATTTACATTTGCAACGGTGGAGTTACCGCTTTCGGTGCTTACATCATCAAGTCTTTCGGCTATACCTCTCTTCGTTCCATTATCCTGCAAACTCCTGGTGGAGCTACAACTTGCGTTTCGATCTATATTTCCACTCTCATCGTTCTTAAGACCCGAAACACCCGGTCCGTCTTACTCATTCTCACCTGTTTGCCGGTGATAGTGGGAGCAGCAATGGTTTGCAAAGGAGACTGGACAAACCGAGCTATCCCTCTCGCTGGCTACTATCTCCTACCCATCTTCGGAGCACCATTCGTTCTGATGCTAAGTCTAAGCACAGCAAACGTGGCGGGTGCAACAAAGCAGAGCATAACTTCAGCCATCGTTTTTGCTGGCTATAATGTGGGCAATATTGTCGCACCGTATTTGACACTGGCGAGCGAGGCACCGATTCATTACAGGACTACATTTCTTGCGATCATTACCTGTATGGCCATTACGATCGCCTTGACGCTTATACTGGATGCAGGCTTATGGTGGCAGAATAAGACAAGGAGGCAGAGAAGGCAAAGCGAGGGAAAGAGTAAGCAGGAGGTAGAGGAGATCAAGAAAAAGGCGATATTGGAGGATTGGACTGATTGGGAGAATCCTTATTTCGAATATGCCTACTAGAGGGGGGAGAAGGATGGGCTAGTAAAAGGGATCATAATGATATAAGTGAAGAAGTTTTGGTCCCGATAACTGGCGATCGGGGAGAGTCTGAGCACGATGTCACTACTTCTTTAGGGCAGAAACATGTATACTCAATGGACTACAAGAATGTGGTGAGAGCCTAGTGCTCTCTGCTTTATATACAGCATGCATGTAAACTGTCCCATAATTTTACATGTCACCATACATCACTCTAATGCTCAATAGCTATAAGTTGTATTGCCACACTGTCTGATATTGTCTGAAAGCCCTGCTTCTTCTCTCCAAGACTGTGGAATTGATATTGACATGGACTAAAAAAATTGTGCTATGAAGAAGAGCCAAATTTTTTTTTATTGTGGGACAGTTTATGGAGCATGCTCCCAAATAGTGACACTGCTCCATTCCTGACCTTGTGGGCTGTTGACTACAATGAAACTTGCAATGTAACTTGGTGGGAGCCTTCATATACATCAAAAGTAGTGACATGGAAAGTTTCAGCTCAATCAGATGACTGCAAGTGATCTGGCAGCACTTCCAGTCTGACACCATCATATCTATACCATCATGCCAAAAACCACCCCAGAGAGGTGCTGATTGGCACTCTTTCACATCCAAAATGGGGAATCTATCCATTCAGTTGCAGACCAACTTGGTATGAGCAAGTCTACAGTGAATCACATCAGCAAAAGCACCTCTGCTGATGTTCCAAAGTCAAAGGGGGCCCAGCTGAGAAAACTCCAGCCTTGTCATGTTTGCTTCCTGGACCACTATTTTGAGCTCAATTCAATGTCCATGGTCAGGAAAGCATGTCATGCACTGCAGGAGACATTTCAAGTCAAAACATGCACAACAACAGTAAGAAAAGCACTTCATTACTGTCATTACAAAGCACAAAGGTTAGTGAAAAAACTGAAGCTACTCAAGAGACATTACAAAGCCCATTGCAAATTTGCTAATGAGCACAAGGACATGACTGTTGAGGATTGGAAGAATGTGGTATGGTCCAATGAGATGAAGATCAACTTCTTTGGACTGGATGGTAAGCAGTTCTGTTGGATTAAGAATGCTGGCTTCAACAGCAAGCTTGTCAGGCCAATGGTCAAGTTTGGCAGCAGCTCCATCATGATCTGGGGCTGTATGATGTGGGAAGGGGTTGGAGGTATATGCTTGGTGCTGGGATCAATGAATTCAGACCAATACATTGATATCTTGATTGACAAGCTTTTGAAAACAATCTCAGATTTGCAGCTTCAGCATGCATACACTGACATCATGTTTCAGCAAGACAATGACCCAAAACACATGTTGAAGAAGACAAAAATGTGGTTGGAAGGCAATAACATTAAGGTTATGCAATGGCCGGAGCAGTTGCCAGACTTAAACCCAATTGAACACCTCTGGCACCATCTCAAAATGTGACTTTCATGGTATAGTACAATTGCAAAGTCCAGGGATGAACTGCTCAAGAGATGTGAAGCTGAATGGACAGCAATCACTCCAGAGACATGTAGGATGCTAATAGAGAGTATGCCAGACTGCATCAAGGCAGTTCTGAAGGCCAAAGGAGGGAATACAAAGTACTAAGGTGTTCTCGAGGAGCACTCCATAAACTGTTCCACAATAAAAAAATAAATTGGCTCTTCTTCATAGCACAATTTTTTAGTCAATGTCAATATCAATTCCACAGTCTTGGAGAGAAGAAGCAGGGCTTTCAGACAATATCAGACAGTGTGGCAATACAACTTATAGCTATTGAGCATTAGAGTGATGTATGGTGACATGTAAAATTATGGGACAGTTTATGTGCATGCTGTATATACATTGGTGTGGCACTTCCCAAAGGTGGGAGTACCCCTACTTAATGATTTACCATGACAATGAGCAGGACTGTGTTGCACCCGATCCCTTGTCAGATCGGCCCTGCCGAATCTCTGATCAGATCGAGTGTTCAAAGCAGTCAGCTGAAACCTACCAGAGTCAAGCCTTCTGGTTCTTCTCACAAAAGCACTTTGGAAAGAGCTTACTCAATAGATCAATTGAAGATAACAATTAGTATATGCCGTTAATGGGGTCACAATCAGGCTCCCTTACCACAGTCATATGTCTTCTTGTAATGCTTAATATTTCTATAGTCTGAATCTTAATGACAAGCACATATTTATACTCTATTGCTACCCTTGATCATGTCTGAGCCAGATGAGTCACCTCTTCTGTAACCCCCTAAGTTGCTGCTTTCTGCGATGCCCCTGAGCCATTGCTATGGCAACCTTCATGTGCTTTATTGTGTTCATTGCTTATGCATGCATTTGGTCCCTTGGTGTCTCGGCTATAGCTCATGCATTCTTCTTGAGATGCCGACACATCTTCAACTAGATCTCACCGAGATCAACCAGGATTGTCAAACTCAGGTTTTAGGCATGCGATCGCTTACATGCTGCTGCTGGAGCTTGGCAGATGCGAGGGTGGTGAAGACGACATGATGGAACGGTGAAGCCCAAGCACACTAAATGCTAGCCGATATTGTGTAGACATAAAGCTGTGGCAAGAGATACTGTGTTGTGGTGGTGGTTATGGTGATGTTGATGAATCCAACCTGAGCTTTGACAACATGTGCCCATTCAGTTCAGTTCAGCTCAGCTCTAATTTCCGAGTTTTGGTTGGGGTCACGTTACGCTCTAACAGTTTCAAGGTTGATGCACGTGACGAGGCATGCGCATCTGAGCTGGACCAACACGCGTCGCAACCCACTCAATTGGCTTTGTTTGCTCCTTACTCCTTTCCCACCTTGCCACCATCATCTTCTCATTTCGGCAAGTGTCGCTTCGAGATCGACCTTGCCAATCTTCTTACGTTCCAACAGTTTCAAGGTTATGAATATTGGTGCAACACTACACAAAATGCCAGCCACATGCATTGCAACGATTGAAGCACGCTAGCTTGGACTTGACAAACACGTCGGCACGGTCGAGCAGAAACTCCTGCATCTGATATTCGAAGGCGTAATCGTGGCTGTCGATTGACATCGTAGCGGCTTAAAGTGAGGGTGATGGATCAATATGGATGAACCGTGAGAAGATGAGATGCGGCATTGAGGTTGGTCGTGATAAGATGGAAGGTGAGGAGGGCATGGAGCTAATCTTTCGGAAGAAATAAGGATTCGGAACTCGGAAGTGTTGGTCTTGACGGTGTTTATCCTCATGCTCATTTCCGCTTCGGTAACACTTTGTCCTTGACTGTCACATCCTCATCATCACTTGGCTCCTTCGACGGCCCATTCTCTGGCAGTCAAACTGGAACTCCAGCCTTGAAGCGCTCCACAGGGCCGTGACTAAGCAGCTGTCTGTTGGCGCGGCTGCGCACACCACCACGGAACAACAATGATTCACACCCGCCGGAAGACGTCCTTACTGTCGTATGGAAGGATGAACGAGCCGTTCCGCATGCTTGATGGCTTGACCGCCATCATACAGACAGATGAAGCCGTGATACCACGCTTTGTCGTAGCCTCAGTGTACGAAACACCAGGATCAGGCGATGCGAGAAGGGAATCCAGTCCGGCGAATGACGAGGACGATGAGGAAGAAGAATCCATCTTATCGTCCCACAAGACATACCATGACGATACCAATGGCGAGACAGTAGCAAGTATTACAGGAACATGGACCGTTACGGTAGGCTGCGAGAAAGGCTGGTGGAGCACCTCACTTGACACTCAGGCTCTCCAGGATCTACTTGGCCATCCCAGCGTATCGACGAGCAAAGCTCCTTATCCCACTCGAAGCGACATCAAATCCTTCACCGAGCGCATCACATCCGCCTATGATCGCAAAAGCATCCTCTTTGGCGGTATTCGCACCAAAGACCCCTCTTCCTGGGGCGCCGTCAAACTTTTCCTCAACCCCGAATCCGATCCTGTTGAGCTCAAGCTACACCGACTTTCCCAAGCAGCTGCTTTGGACATCAGCACAAAGCTCATCCTTACCTCTTCCCTCTCCTTTCCTTCCGCTGCTATCGCCTCATTTAGCAGCTCAGCGTTCGAAACCCACCAATTGCGACGTAAACTAGAAAGCACCCAACAAGCCCTCCGAGAAGAACGACACAAGTATCGATCACTCCTAGCCGCTCCTTCCGCCGTCAACTCGCGCACGGGGCGCAGAACCGTCGTAGGTCTAGGTCCTAGCTTACCCAGTGTCTCACAACGGACGCAATCGCAAATGATTTCTTCTTCGCCCTCGTCAGGATCAAGAAGTAGAGGTGGTGTAGCGAGTAGTAGTTCCGGCGTAGCGAGTAGTAGTTCCGGCGTAGGGCCTAGCTCCGAGGATCTAGCTAGTATCTCAGGCGACAATAGAAAAGTTGGAGGCTCGCAAAGAACACTGTCGTTGGTCAATCCGACAAGAGTTCAGAGGGCGAATCCTGGTGAGAATGATGGGTTTATCGGTGATGATGATGATGATGATGATGATGAATTCTAGTACCACAGTTTTTCTGCATTTGTTTTTCTTTTGGTGACTTTTCTGAGAAGTGTGAATAAGAGCCGAAATCCGAGAGCCGAAATCCGATAAACAAAACTGAAGATTTCCTCCCCCCACCACCCTTCCGAGTGCGACCTTCTTACCACCATCAACTACACCCGCCAGAAGAAGGAAAAGGGGGATCATGGTTTCTGCACCGCCAGGTAGATCAGCCACAGTGACTAGCTTGAGTGGCCGTGTCAATGCGTTGAAGTTTATGCAACGTGCTTCTCCCTCTTCCACCCCTACTAAAGCCTCAAATTCCACCGCATCCAACACGGCAGCTTCTACGTCACATACACCTCTCGCTTCTCCTTCCCTAGCCGCTTCTGCATCGGGATCATCAGCGCCATTTGGCGCCACTGAAGGGGCAATAGAGGAACAGTGGAGTTTGTCTCCTGCTGCGATAGCGAGGCTTCGTGCAAAAGCAACTGGAAGTAAGGAGAAGAAGAAAGAGACTACGGGGCCAGAAATCTCCCAGCAGGCTGGGTTTGACGCTTGGCTCATTACTCGTGATCAACCTGCTTCGGCCGCTGGGAAAGGGAATAGTAGGCAGACCTTTGGCAAACTCGGCAAGAACAAAGAAGAAGATCCAGACGACACAGAGCCAGGTTCATCGAAGAAGAGATCGAGGACAGACGAAGGAGAAGGAATAGAACCGGACTTTGATTCAGCTTCCAACTCTTCCGAAGCAGACGAGCTTAAAGGTTTCGTCAAACCTGGTACGCTTCAAGGTGCGCGTAAGCAACAGAGACAATCAAGTCCATCTTCGGCAAAGCAAGCGAGGAGTGGAGGGAAGAAAGATCAGGATAAAGTAGTGTTTGCTAGGAAGCGTGGTGGGAAAGCTGGCATCTCTGGTGGCGGACGATAACTTGCTCCTCAAGATGTCGACCAAAGTAGGCAAGGCGAAGAATGCAGAGGTGGAATTCGAAAAAGTGCTCTGGCGCAAACAGCCGTTTCCGGACAACCATGTGCCGGCGTCATTCCTTGCTGATCTTCGGACCAACTCTCAAATCATCCTCCCGAGCCTCGGAGAGCTAATGATAGCATCGTTGCGGCTTTCAGCAAGGTTCTTAAGCGTAGTGCTATTCGCGTTGCTGTTTGTGCATCTGCATCTAGGAACGCTGGATTCGGAAATGTTGTTGCTGGTTATTCTCAGCGTTTCGCTGCTTTCCGCTCTGCTTTCCTCCCTGCTGGAGAAAGGGAAGAATGAAGACAGAGAGGGAAGAGGAGGAAGGAGCAAAACAGTCAGCACAGCCCTAACCAAACTCATCATGGGCCTCGTCCTTCTTGCAGTCTCGCCGGTCCTCCGAACGCTCACCGAATCAACCACCTCAGATAGCATATGGGCTTTATCCACAGTCCTATTCTTTCTGCACCTCGCATTGGCTGACTACACTTCTCCTTCACCTCAACAAGGTGGAAGAAAGTTGTCAGATACGCTCTCGTTCAACGCTGCTATTTCCGCTTCTGTTGTGCTTGCTTCTCGGTTGAACTCGAACACGGAGACGTTTACTCTTTTGACGCTGGCTATCGTGCTTTTCGCCCCCACAAACTCCTCTTCTGCGCCAAAGGGGTCGTGGGGAGGGGTTGGGAGGTTCTCCTTGTTGTATCTGGTAACGATGGCTACAACAGCATCCTTCTTATTTTTAAAGGTTGGCGAAAAGCGGTGGGTAGTGGTAGTAGTAGCATGGACGAATCTTGTCGTGGGATTCGTATCGGTCGTCTGTCCATACTGGATCAAATACGCCCAGGGCTGGAAGATGGAGATCTTGGGACCTTGGGATCCTGCTATACCCATCCTCTCCTCTTCTCGCACACCTTAGCACACCTCACACAGTCGCCTCACAGCGAAATATAACCTTGTTCAATACAAATACACTCAATCACCAATCAAGTACATTCCCAGCCGAATCTTTGACCGTGATCGAATCAAGATCGAGATTTGACCAGAATTCTTCCTCTCCCTCCTTCTCTTCTTCACCTGACACAGCCTTTAGTGTTGCGTATTCGCCGGCTTCGCTTAGCTTAGCAGCGGGTGCAGGGGTGAGCTGTATCCGAGCCAAAGCTTTTTGCTGAGCCGCATTCTGATGTTGCAAAGACTGAGATGTGCGCCATTCACAACCATCCATCCATTCACAAGTCCAACATCTTTTCGTTTGGTCTACACTCACACCCACCAGCGAACGCTCGCCTTTCCACATCGCTATCATCTTGCTTAGATAGTCGTCGAGTGTTTGGGGGTCGTAGGGAAATGTGACTAAGCCGATGATGTTCGTCTTCTCCTCCCCCTTTCCCTCCTCTCCTGGCGGGGGAGAAGTAGGAGAGGTGGGTGATTCTTGGGAGGTTTGAGAGAGGGAAGGCTTCTTAGGTGTACAGGGAGGAGCAGATAAAGCTTGCTCGATTGCGGCGGAGGCATCGTGATGTCCTTCTATAGCGTCGATTGATTTTCGAGCTTCTTGTTCTGGTGGTGGTGCTGGCTCAACCGCAGCCTCTACCTCTTCTGCCGTTTCTTCCATAGAGGTGGTTGGTAGTATTTTTTGCCGTAACCCATCCGCCTGCCCTTCTCCAACTGAGTTTGTGGTGGAAACAGCTTTTTTCCTCTTCCGCCTCCTTCTCTGAGATTGTCTACGATAAGTCAACGCCAAACTATCCTGAATCACACCCGCTCCCTCTCCTTCCCCCAAGCACTGTCTTCGCCGCGCATCAGCAACCAACTCCCTCAACCCGCTCTCCAATAGTAACCTGATGTGATCTAGCGTGCACACATCTGCATCCCTTTCCGCTATCCAAAGAGCTAAATCCGTACCCCAGCTACCACACAACGGTATTGCATCACGTAGAAAGACACTTGATAGCGGCCGATGCGGGTCAAGATCGAGAGAGCCGAACGTTGCCCGCCAATCCATCGGGGTTGTGTTCCGATGAAAGGTGCTCGTACTCGCGCTTACCGAGGCGGAGATAGTAGAGGTGGGGGAAGAGGAAATCGCACCGAAACACAACCCATCAAACAGCCGCTTGTACGTCATGCACTGCATCCGAGCGCTAAATTGATCTTCTTCTGCGGGAAGCCAGGATGAGATCCTTGTTTTGGTATCTGATAAGAAGTAGCCCCAGCCTTGCTTCGGATGTTCTTCCTCGGTGGTGTTGCTCGGTTGTTCTGGTTGTGGTTGGGAAGAACCAAAGAATGCGGTCAACGGCTTTGTAGCGTTCTTCTTTGCATCTGCACCACCGCCCTTCTTTGGGCTTGTGCTGGCGGCTTTACGCAATTGATCCTTCTTCCATTGCTCTTGACTCGCCCAAACTCTCTTCTCCTTCTTGCCACCATCTCCAACATCAACCCTCCTCTTCTCGATCTCATCAATCACCCCCATAACAAGCACCCCCTTTATCCAACCGTACACCGGCACTTCCCTCACACAATTCACCCCCATTCCCCCTCTTCGCTTCCCTTCGCTGCCCGGTTCTAACCTCAACAACCCCACCACATCGCACCAAAGATTCAACAACCTCAACGCCCAACTATCCTCTCTAGTCTCTGTCTCAACATATATCTGTACTGGTGCAGCCTCTTTCTCGAGCACTGCATGAACAGCTTTTCCGGCGGTGAGGGTTTTATCCTTCTGTTGGACTAATTCAGGTTGTGCGGCGAGTGTTGTGCCCTCGGTGGTGGTGATGGTAGCGGGTCGTTGAGAGGGTGGAAGATGGGAAAGGGAAAGGATACCGTATTGATAGCTGTACTCGCACCAGGAGGGACCGACCAGATCGGAGACGCTGAGGTAGCCTTTGCGTGTGAAATGGTCTGGGAGTGAAGTTGGGGGAGTTGGTCTTCTCCGCCGCCGGTCGGAGCCATGGGGCGGTTCTTGTTCCGTGGTGTCTTGAGACATCGTCTAGCCAAACATTCTCGAATTTAGAACCGAGGGGAACCTGTTGAATAGGCGGTGCTGAGCTGCACGTTGAGTTGTAAGAGCTGATAGAGCGAAGATACGGCGGTGATGATGGTGTGGAGTCAAAAGTGACACACCGCAGGCAACTCAGCAAGTTGTTTTCGGCGAATAAGCCGCGAAGAAATCGGTCTTTTTCTTCTTTTTCTTTGACGTGTTGATATCAACGTCTTCGCTGGTCACTTAACTGATACACGATGTCAGAGATGGGAAAGAGAATTGATTGCCTAACTCGGGTGAGTCGCTTGCGAGCTCCCAGTCGTGACCGTAAGGGCCACAGATGGTCGAGCGTCGTGTGAGAGCGAGGCGGACCGCGCGTGAGAACAAAGTAACAAAGAAGTGGGTGGGTGTGGTGGATGAGACAAAAAGCGCGGAGAGAGAGATGATGGTCGTAAAGGAAGAGAGATGTTGAGCGAGTGTGCACTAAGATGCGCTCCCGCTGGGGGACGCTTGTATCGGTCACATGCCTGATCGCGAATGCATTCAAGTCAGTGTCCGAGACCCGACACTATATCACCAACTCTTGTTTTTGGCGCCATTCTTCTTCTTGCTCGTCATCATCATCCTCCACCTCCCTCGATACTCACTTGTAGGTTCTCAACAATGCCAAGAATTCAGCTCCCAAGGTCAAAGCTAGACCCTCCCGAGGCAATCAAAGCCCCGCAACCTCAGCCTCAATCTACTCAACAACCTCCACCATCATCTCCACGAATCTACATCCCCGCTCCATCGACCTCGCCGATGCAACAAGACCATCCTCACCCCGCTCACACCACCACCACCTCCAACACCTCAGCCGCTTCGATCCTCACATCCCTCCGTCAGCTTCTATTCTCGCTCCTAATCAGCACTCCCCCCACCCTCACTCCCGCCCAACTCTCGTCAGACCTCCGCATGCGACATCAAATGTTATCCCTCCCCTCGATCCCACCCTTGGCATACGACTTAGTCGAAAGATCCGTTTTATCCGGCGGCTTTCCCTCTCCTGCTTACCTCTCTGCAACCCATGACGAAAGGATTGCTTCCCAGCACGCTTTTACCTCCTATCTCTCCAGACCCCCCGTAGAGCTTGTACCGAATGCGAGCAGTGTAGATGTTAACCGGACGAGTGTGGCCTTTTTCTTCGAGCGCATGACGGCAATGCAAGTTGCGTTGCGCGGCGAGGAGGATCCGGTGAAGGTGGAGGATTTTGGGATTTGGTGTAAGCAAGATTGGCATGGAACGGGGGAAGGAGCGGGCAGAGTAGTTGTTAGGTTTCCGAACAAGAGATGTGGTGGTAATTTAGGGTGGCTATGTTTGATGCTAGTCCTAGATGGCGACGAGGGGAAGGACGGGGTGAGGGTGAAATTGGATAACCTTTTCAGAGTGGAAGAGTGGGATGAGGCTAGAGAAGGGTTGCATGAGTGGACGGAGGGGTGTATGCGGGCGAGGGGGAAGGGGACGGGAAAGGGCAAGCAGAGGGCTATTTCGACAGATCCAGAGCAAGAGCAGGAAGGAGAGGAAGGGGAGGAGGGGGGAGCAGAGTACATTATTGATGCGAATGATTTTTGGGCCGGTTTCTCGGACGAAGATGAAGCAGAAGCAGATGAGGAGGATAAGATAGGGACTGTTGCTGGATCCAACGGTGTGGTTATCCGAAACTCAACCACAACCATCCTAGACCCCGCAACACGGACGGAGCAAGAAAAAGCAATACAAGACATCATCCGAGGAGCATTCACCCTCTATCGCCGCCACAATACCACTGCCGATGCAAAAGATTCATTTGTCGATCTTGTACTTGGCACCATCTCATGAACCCCCTTCTCAAAGCACACATTTGTATAACATAACAAGCATTCTTTCATTACTACACAACAAGCTCTCGCCAGAGTTAGAAAGTGGGTCCGGCCTGATGCTTAACACTGAACCCTTTAGGATCAACTTTCTTATACACCTTCTTGAGCTGTTCATACCAACCGTAACTCTGCAACGTCTTCTGTTCCACATCGACCTCGTTCAGAAACAGCGGTAGACCTTTACTACTCGGATTATCCTTGATCCACCTCTGCCTATCCGCTTCGAAGTCCGCTGGGAAGCTATCCGTACCTTCGGCCAAAATTTGGCTGAACAAATAATGCATATAGCTCCCACCCTGGGGAGGAGGGGAAAGGGCGTTTCCTCCATTGGCATATCCTGCGTTGATCTGGGTAGTTTTGACTGGGGTCAAGGACCAGAAACTGGACGCGAGGATGGGTTCGTGTTTGGTGATAAGGGTAAGGGCGTTTGCCCAGGTGGTGAGCCAGCTAGTGGGGAGGAAGGGGTTGGGGAGGGTGTTGTTCAGGAGTTGTCCGATGATGGGGAGGGATGAGACCGGGGATGGGAGGGTGGAAGAGGGCTGGGGGTAGAGAGAACCACCAATCCATTTGTATGCCTGCGTATCTTTCCATCCAAGAGGGATTGTGTTGGCTGCTTCAACGTAGGATAGGGGTTTGAGGTCTGGGATGAGGCCGGGGATGGAGAGGAAGTCTTTGAACGCTGCCTCGAACTCTGATTGAGTGCCACGGTAGAAGAGGAATGTGTTTCCGAGGTACAGTGGGAGGCCCTGCTGTTTGAGCATTCCGAGATTGGTGAGGACTGTAGCTTTAGGATCGTCAGGAGTGAGGGTGAACTGTTCGGTAGCCTGAATCATCTCTACGATTCCAGTCGGGGTAAGAGCGGTGATACTACCACCGTACCAGTTCTTTTCATCCTTCGTTCCAGTAGGGAACGCTTTCAACTCGTACTTGGTCACAATCCCAAACCTCGCTCCACCACCCTTAATGGCACGCAACAACTCTGGATCAGATTTCGCATCCACCTTCTTAACGCTCCCATCAACCATCACTACCTCCGCAGAGAGAAGTCCATCACAAGCATACCCATATTGCGGAGACAACAAACTCAGCCCACCTCCCAAAATCAAGCCTGTCCCCACATGATACACCCTGCCACCCATCGGTGCTACACCAAAAGGCTCGCTCATTTCATTCACCTCTCCCCACCTCAATCCCGGCTGTACTGTCACACTTTGCCTCTCTTTGCTGTATTCGTAGTTTCGCATGTTGCTAAAGTCGATCAGAACTCCACCTTGGACGCTGTCCCAACCAGCCATACCAGTATGACCACCGGCTCGAACCGCATAGTGCGCATTGTTGCGATAGATAGCCTTCATGGCAGAGGCTACATCAGAAGTGGTGGTGGGCTGGATGATGCATGTCGGTGAAAGTTTGTTGTTTAGGGGGTTGTAGCCGCCTTGTTTTGCGTCGGAGTAAGAGGTGGCGTTGGTGGTGGGGGTAAGGAGGATAAGGGAGCAAGAGGTAAGGGTGCGGGTTAGATCAGAGCATGCCCCTGCAGCTGCTGAACCAGGTGGAGCAGCAGCAGCGGGGGCTGGGGTGAGGGTGGTAGCTGTAGCCATTGCGGCGATGAGGATGGTGGCGAAACGCATTCGCATTTTATATCTCCAAGGGGGAATGGGGTGAGGTTTATTTGATGGGGAGGCATAGAGAAGGAGACGTGGATCTATTGTGTATATATGTTTTCCTCGACCTTACGATCGGACACACGATGAGAATGTTGTACCCTCTTGGGCTTCTGTGTGCATTCGAGATCAAACCGCACCAACCGATCGAGGCATCCAAGTTATGGTTGTGGTGGTCGTGGGAGGCTCACTGCGCGCAACTGGATTCGGTTGCCTTGTAACTGAGAAAAAGTGGATCGCACGGGTCCCGATGACTGGCGATCGGTGGGGTCGGAGCACGATGTCACTGCTGTTTTAGGACAGAAACGTGTATACTCAATCGACTAAAGAACGTGGGGGGTGCCTGGTGCTCAGTTGAGGAGTATGGTATTGAACGATGATGATGGTGGTAAGAGACAGAGAGCGAGAGAGCGAGGAGTCTATATATATACAAAAGGAGAGCGGCGGAGAGCCGCATTAACTGCGGAGCATAACAAAGCATTTGCCTTGAGTAGGTTGTGACACATTTTAGTCCTTCTACTCGGCCGTAAGCACTACCCTCATGCTGTCTCCACGCTTTGTGCGGCTTCAACTTCCTCAACTGCCTCCCTCAGTGGTAAGGCAGGAGGCTGCCGATCCACTGCATCATGCTTGGCCTTCAGTCCCAATCCCTGTCGCGCGCGCTGTAACGTGGTCTTTCCCACCGGCTTGGTAAAGAGGTCTGCTAAGTTGTCTGCAGTGTTGATGTACTTGATCTTGACCTTTCCGTCTTGCACGTTATCTCTGATGAAATGGTACTTGGTATCGATGTGCTTTAACTTCCAGTGTTGCGCGGGATCCTTGCTAACCTGAATAGTGCCAGTGTTGTCCGAAAAGATTGTGGGGATACCGACGTCAATGCCTACGGTCTTGAAGAGGTGTTTGAAGAACAGGATCTCTCGTGCGGCTTCTGTCGCGGCTACGAATTCTGCTTCCACTGCCGATAGGGCGGTGCAGCGCTGAAGAGCTGACTTCCATGCTACCAGGTTGCCGCACACGAACACCGCTGAGCCAGATGAGCTCTTGCGTTGTGCTGTGGCATCGCTTGCCCAGTTTGCATCGCTGTGCGCTGTCAGGAAATCTTGTTGCTTGTCGCTGCCATATTGCAAGTGGGTGTCACGTGTGTGGTCCAAATATTGGAGTACCTTTTGTGCAGCGTTGTAATGCTCCTTTGACGGCTGTGTCATGTAGCGTGCAAGCACGCCGACGGCTTGGCTGATGTCCGGACGTGTTCCATTTGACAGCCACAGAAGTTTGCCAACGATCTGTGGGTATTCCTTTCGCTCTGCCATGCTTGCTGCCGTCTCTGGGACTGGGATATCTTGGAGTGGGACGCTAGATTTCCTCCTGCGCTTGTCCAGGTGTTCATCCAGAAGCTGCTTGACATAGCTGGTTTGCTCGAGATCCATGGTTTTTGCTTCTCGATTCCTGGTGATTTTGATCCCGAGGAAGTGGGAGACGTTGCCGCCATCCTCCATCCGCCATTTTTGGCCTATTTCCTCCTTGATGCGCCTTACTGTTTCTAGGGTTGGGGCTATAATTAACGTGTCATCGACATAGATGACCACTATTGCGAAGTTATCCCCTTCTCCTCTGGTGTAGATGCATGGTGCGCAGTCGAGCCTGTGGAAGTTTGAACGTCGCAGGAACTTATCAAATTCCATGTTCCACTCCCGTCCCGACTGTTTAAGACCATATAGTCCCTTGATGACTCGGTAGGCTTTCCCCGTCGGCACCTTGGCGCCTTCCGGTGGTTTCATGTAGATCACGTGGTTGAGCGTGGAGTTAAGGTAAGCCATTGTGATGTCGAGCTGATGGACTTCCCAGTTGCGCTCTACTGCCAAGGATAACAGGGCTCTTATTGCGCTGAGTGGTGCCACAGGCGCGAAGGTCTCTTCAAAGTCAATACCCTCCCGCTGTGTGAAGCCCCGTGCGACGAGTCTTGCTTTGTGCCGGACGGGTATGCCGTCGGCATCCAATTTTAGCCGAAGGACTATTTTGGAGTCGACCAGTCTAGTGTTTGGTGGAACATCCACTATCTCCCATGTTCCCATTGCCTCGAGTCCATCTAGCTCCTTGCGTATGGCTTCCTGCCATTGTTGCGCATCATCACCGGCAAGTGCTTCCTTTAAGGTCGGCGTGAGGTTCAAGGCGGCTGTATGTGCTTCTCCAATCATCTCTTCGACATCGAGCTCCGACCTGTTGTCGTCGGTAGGGTCGGTGGGCGGTGCAGTGTGTGGCTCGGGGAGTGGATCCTCCATGTCGAGTACTTCCACCTCCAGTTCGGGCTTGTCACTATCTGCCTCGGGTCTAGTGCCTTCTGCTTCGAGGCTCTCGAACCCGAACTGCAGTGGGCTCTGCACGCTGGGGCGATCATGCCAACCTTTGGCTTCGTGGAATGTGGCTGAGTTGCTCCACCGTATGGATGGGGAGTGGCCGGGGGTGAAGAATTTCCATCCCTTGTGCTCGTCATCGTATCCGACCATGATTCCTGGGATTGCTCTTACGCCGTGCTTTCCTGCGTGATCTTTCCTGGGGAGGTGGACCCAAGCGAGGCAACCGAAGACACGCAGCTGCTTGGCCAAACCATGCGCAGACTTGCGATAGAAGTCCTCGTATGGAACCCTATTTGCTTCGGTGGAGGGTGTCAAGTTCAGTGTGTGCCCTGCGGCCATGATGGCGTAGGGCCACAGCTCCTTTGGTACCGATCTCTGAACCAGCATTGCACGCATTTTTTCTTGAAGGGATCTAATCATGCGCTCTGCTCTCCCGTTCTGGGCGCTGACGTATGGTGTGGTTTTCTGCCACCTGAACCCTGCTTCTCGTTTCCATTCCTCTGCTCCAAAGCTGGACCACTCTGTTCCGTTGTCGCTGCGGATGCACTTTAGTGTGTGGTCCGTTGCTATCTCTGCCGTCTTGATCCATGCTTTTAGGGCAGGGAACGCTTCGGCCTTGCTGAGGAGTGGTTTCACATATACGTAAGATGACGAGTCATCTACAACTATCAATGCGTGGTGGTAGTTGGGATGGCCTTTCAGGTCCGTCATCAGGTCAATGTGTACCAGCTCCAGAGGTGCCTGGGCTCGCTCTGTCTTGCTGCTTGTCATTCTTGCGCGTGTTTGCTTTGCTTGGCTGCAACAGTTGCAGTCCCTTGCGTCATGTCCAAGCTGTGTCTCTTTTCCTAAGTAGTGGGCCTGGATTTGCTTGGTCTTGTTCCTGCCAGGGTGACCGAATCGTTCATGCCATAGTTTGCTCGTTGTGTGGCTTGCGGGCTTTGCTGGTGTTGTGGTGGCATCAATGCCCTCTAGGGGATCATTGAGCTGTGCTGCTAGGGCGTCACTGTAGACCTCCCATCTCTTCTTGCGCCGGTTGGTCTTGCTCTTGACCATGCTCCCATCGTGTTGGAGGATAGTAGCTCCAGACTCTTCAAATATCACGCGTGCACCATTTTCAGTCAGCGCTGGGATTGACAATAGGTTCTTGCTAAGGTTGGGGACGTGAAGTACATCAGTGAGCGGTATCTTGACGTCTCTTACTCGCAAAGTTGCATCGCCTATAGCCTGTACCCGCAACCGTTCATGCCCAGCAGTGTCTACGGATCCTTGCTTCGGCGTCGAAGCAATGAGCTTACCCCCATCACGTACCATGTGATGTGTAGCTCCTGAGTCGAGAATCCACGTGCTGTCTTGGTTGCGGTTGCCAGTGTTGCTTACGAAAGAGGTGCACCCGAGTCCCTATTCCTGCTGAGTAGGGGTTCGCTCCTGGCTGTTGGTGCAGTTGATGGCGATGTGCCCGGGTTGCCTACACTTGTAGCACTTGGCCGGTTCATTAGGGTGCGCAGGGTCACGCCTGCCCCTGTTGTAGCCCTCTTGGTTAAGGACCTGCCTGTGCTCGCCAGCTTGGCCTGCCGGACTTCTGTTGCTTGCAACTCTGGCCGTGGCTCGGATACGACCTGAGAGCTCGGCTTCTTGGTGCTTCTTGGCTAGTGCATGGTAGGCATACTCGTAGCTGCAACCAGGTTGAGCGGCTTTGAGGGAGTCTACTGTCTGGGTGTAGAGCCAGTCGTCCTTGACGCAGCGGTACAGAGTAGACTTCTTGAGCTTTTCGTCCATGCGGCTTCCGAGCCTGGCTGCGTCATTCCAGATTTGGTCGAGCTCCTTACCGAGGTTGACAATGTTCCGCTGGGCTAGTTTTACTTCGTGTACTCGGTCGTGGATGGCGGAGAGTTTAACTTCGTCGTTTATTGTGAGTGCGGCCTTGAGTTTCCTGTAGAGTGTAGAGCCGAGTTGCTCCTCCTCACCTTGCTCCCGCACTGTGTAGGTGTCGATGCGGCTGGTGGGTCCGTGGTCGCAGGAGGATAGGATGAGGCCCAGCAAGTGGCTGTCCAGTTCCTCATCATAGTCGGTGTGGCCCCTGGGAATCTCCTCAGTGAGGATCCGCTTGGCGTTCTTGACCGGCCGGATACAGTCCATGAACATCGGCTCCCAGATGGCCCAGTTGTTCTCGTTGAGCTTGACGATTTGCGATATGATGCTGAGCACCGACTTGGGGATCTTCTCCGCTTGGTTGGTGTTGGGTTGGATGTTTATTAGCGAGAAGGCGCGCTCCAGGACTTGGTCTTCATCCCAGTCGATGTGAGTTTCCCTGATCATTTGCATTGTGCGTTCGAGTAGCGCTACGCTGTCTACTCTTGGTGGCATCTTGGTGGCGGTGGGCTGGAAGCTGCTGAGCTTCAGACTCTATCTTGGTGGCGGTGGGCTGGAAGCTGCTGAGCTTCAGACTCTTAATCAGTTGAGGAGTATGGTATTGAACGATGATGATGGTGGTAAGAGACAGAGAGCGAGAGAGCGAGGAGTCTATATATATACAAAAGGAGAGCGGCGGAGAGCCGCATTAACTGCGGAGCATAACAAAGCATTTGCCTTGAGTAGGTTGTGACACATTTTAGTCCTTCTACTCGGCCGTAAGCACTACCCTCATGCTGTCTCCACGCTTTGTGCGGCTTCAACTTCCTCAACTTGCTCTCAGCTTGATATATATACATCGTGGTGGCACATGCCGAGTGTGGGAGCTGTTGTACTTAATGATCTAGCTTGACAACGAGCGGGACTGTGTTGTACCCGATCTCTGGTGAGATCGGTCATCTAACCGGATTGGCTCTTGCCTGATCTCCGATCAGATCGGCTCTGGTCGGAGTTGGAGGGAAACAAACCTTTCTTGACGAAGCCGAGAAGCGGACAAGGGGGATTATGTCAGCTTCGGTCTGTTGAAGAATTTGGCTCTTTGACATCGTTTATCAGGAGATGTCAATCTAAGCACCCGGAGGTTCAGGGAAGCAAATCGTTCTCAACGAAGGCGAGGAGGTGACATGGGGGATTATGTCAGCTTCAGTCAAGCAGAGTTGAGTTGAGTCCTTTTTTCCTCTCCTGTTCTTCTCCACAGTCACATTGAGGAGGTGTGTTTCTTTCCAAAGTCACATCAAGCAACACAGGCATGGACACACAAATGCACAGATGCATGCCAGGCAGGCAGTCAGTCTGTGTTCAGCCTATCTGTCTTCCTTCTCCTCCTCTTGTTCCTTTCCATACTACTCCTTGTTCTTGTCAATCTGGCAGCTGAGTCATCTTGTTGCCTCATCTCAAGCCAAGGCAACATGGCTCAGCAACTCAAGTGTCACATTGGCGACTTTGGCTCAGTACCTTGATGAAAGGGATGGGATGGCTCGAGCAATTCAAAACAATGGTTCAGCTCAGCTTCACCTTCAGCCTTGGCTTCTCTCCTCCTCTTCTTCCCTTCAGCACCTCAGCCAACAATGAGTGGTCCAGGCTGGCTAGCTGGACAGCTTGGGTGAAAGCATCAACCTTGCTCAGCCTGGCATGGTGCCAGTGTTGCCCTTGGGAAAGGGAATGATGCTCTCCCTTTGGCAGGACTTGCTTGCTGCTGGCTTTTCATGGTGCATATAAGGGGCCCAGATCATTCCCACATCCCAGATTTGCCCTTCCTTTCCCTCGTCTTCCTTGACCTTCAGCTTCTTTCTCTCAGCTTCACTCTAAATTTGTCTGTAGCATCCCTCTTGCAACCAACCAAGCCAATCAAATTCACTTTCAGCACCACTTTGCTTCCAAAGTGGCACTCTCTTGCAATCATGCTCCTCCTCTGGTCACAGAAGGTACCACTTGTTTGCCATCAAACTCTGCACCTTGTATCCTCTTCTCTCTACCATGTCAAATGCACCTTCACACCCTCTTCAGGGATTTGGCCAGGTAGTGCCAACAGGAGCAACTCGCATTGGCAAGTTTGGTGACCACACCTCCCTCACAGAGGAACACCTTGTCAGGCAGGCCAAGGAGGTATCGAATTGCTTTGATGATAATCCAGCCTTCTTGGAGTTGTGCAAGAATCTAGCTGAGGTGGAGCAAGACCTTAATGATATGTTCCATGCACAACACCTCTCACCTGGCACCCACTTGGGGAATGCTGTGGTGGAGCAAGTCTTGCATACTTTTTGTGACAAGGTTTTCCTCCCACATGCTTATGGTCCTCACTCAATCATCACTGCTGATGACATCCTCTCATCCCCACCTAGACACAATGTCTCAGCTAATTGCTTGTTTTGGAAGATGGTTGCCAAATTCTGCATCTATCATCAGAAAGAGTTGTTTGTCAACCCAGAGCAGAAGCAATACCTATCTATGGCTTGCAGCAGCTGGCAGCACATCAAGACCATCTATTACCATCTGACACACAAGTGGATTGACTATAACATTGCCTTGGAAGTGTTGGCACTGATTACAGTGGAAAGCATCCACAAAGCAAAACCCAAACCAGTGGCATGTTATTGTGATCTTGTCACTTTTATCACAGATGGCATCTTTGGCAATCATCTTTTGCTTTGTTGTCCTCATGAGCAGCTGCAGCTTGCTGCTCTCCACCTCATTGTCTCATACTGCACAGCTCGACCTGGCAAGGTGGCACTCACTAGGCTTGCAACTGATGCCCTCAAGTATTGTGATCTAGATTTCTACCTGACACTCTGGGACAATGATGATGATGATGAACAAGATGATGATGATAACAAGTTGATGGAGGATGATGGTGGCATGCTTGTTGTTTGGGATTCAGGTCATGAAGTGCAACCTTCACAATGTTGATGAACCCAATACCACCTTGGCTGCAAGGTCACCTTCTGTAATTTGAAGGGTGGACAAACCAATCCCAACATGTACCAGAGTCAACCCCTTTATGACAATGGCAGTCCAGCCTTCATGGAGCCAGCAATCATCCTTGCCCAGCTGGCCGAAGAGGATGGCATCTTTGACCATGGCATCAGCATTGCCAGCATGATGGAGACAGCTGATCCAGAATACTTTAAATATGTGGGTGAGTTCCTTCCTATTCCCATTAAGGCTGAGGCCAAAGATCGCTTTGTGCTTCATGCAATCAAGTCAGCATTGTCTTCAGGAAGAGGTACCACTTCAGTAGCAATGGCCCAGCATCAAAGTGCCACTTCCACTTCCACTTTGCTTGCAGCTGACAACAACAGCCCAACAAGCAGCAGCAATTGGGTCATCTCGGAATTGGCACCCTGGATGACAAATATGTCTGATGTTGCCACAAAAAAGATTGCTCTTGCTGCTGGCATGCCTGAATACACAATGTACTTGCTTTGATGCATGACAATTCAGATGCTGGACTGTACCTCAGTGACAGAGGGAGCAAAGAGGCTCTCTGTTGGGCACTCGATTGCCTCTTCACAGATTGTCAAGAGCTACTTGTCACAGCACAACATCATTGACATTCAGGGCTTGGTCCAGAGGGGCAAAGAGTCCAAGAATCGCATCATGCTGCATGGTCTCCATTGTGTCAAAGCCATCACAGATACTCTGAGCTCTCTGCATGCTGTTGGAATTGCTGGTTGTCAGAGGTCGCACACCTGAAACCTGAGATCAGTAGTAGTATCAGTACTATCACCGATTCTGTCAAGTTATGCAACAGTGCCAATGGTATTTCGATTCCTAGTGAAATATGCGACAGAGTCATCTCTACTGCTTTTCTCATTGGAATCTGTAGTTGTATTGACGTTATGACAGATTTTGACTGACCACTGTGGACACTCCATCCAGAGGTAGCTCAGCATGATCAAACTACAATATGACTCTAAGGGAACTTGATGTTGACACCAATGGTCTGGTGTGAGTATGGATTGATGATGTTGACACAAGTGTCCAGTGTGTTGACTAGCACTTGAGGTGATCCCCAGGCTGCAGTGGACAACTGCCTTCAGTTCTATTGCTATCCAGACCACTGGTTCATTACAAACCACCTTCGGACATCAGGAAATGGTGATACAACACATGCACTTCAATGAGGAGCAATCTATTGATTACTACTATGCTGACTGTGAACTAATGATACTTATTTGCTTGAAGTAATACTAGTTATTATGGTGTATAGAGTGGATGAGGATCCACTCAACCATTTGTGATGAGAAGGTATGGCTATATATCTCTTTGCAGCATCACCAGCGACACTGCTCCTGCTCTCTCTCTCTCCAGAGAGTACCCTCTTTGTCGAGTACTGTACAGGGATCTCCAAAGAGGCCCCTCCTCCATATCAAGCCTTGTCCCCCCTGTCTTTCCTGAGCTGTGTCAACTTCATTGACACTGCTCCTCCTCTTCATGTCCCTCTCACTGGTGTCTTTTACACAGCCCTCCTTCCTGTGACCAGCGATGGTTCTCCTTTACTCCTGTCCTGTGGGCCCCTGAGTGGTAACCAACTGCATGTCACTGAGCTCGGTCCCTCTCGCATGTGAATCGTTGTACGGACATCCTTACTACCAATCTCCACGGAATCTGCCACATGATCTCGCTTGCTGCAGATTCTGGTGGAATTCGTGATATCAACAATGCTTGTGCCGATTTCGCTGCGATCTGCCATAGAGCTGATTCTACTGCCGATCTTGGTGAGTCCTGCTGCAAACCTTATGATCTGCCCGATCCCACAATTCCTGCGCTACCTTCATATCAATTCGGCCTTCCCTCGCTCTGTGCAGCTTAGGCCCATGACATTACCCCCCTCTTAAGAGCTGAGCTCCATCGAGGCATGTTTTGCACCATGTCTAAGTCATACTACCATCTTGTTCCATCTACTCATCATCAGCATGAGCTCTTGTTACAATACTCATTCGTGGTCCTCTGCTAATGATGCTACTCCCACCTCTAGTCATTGTCAGATCATTCCTCGACTACGTCTGCATGAGGATTCGGCTCCAACAGCTGAACCTCTGCCTCCTCCTTCTTCTGCTGTTCCCCTGGCTTCTCTGGTGGCTCATTCACCACTGGAGCCTCTTTTCTTGGGGATGGATGATGATGCAGTCATCACTCCCCTCCCTTCCCTGTACTTGGCTCCCATCGTTCCAAACCCCATGGGGAATGACCATTCCCTGGTTTCTCCAGCCATTGACCTGTATGAGGTCAACTCACGATGTGCTGCACTGGAGATGATGAATCTGGAGTGCCAAGCAGTTTGGGAGGCTGAATTGGCCCAGTCTCCCACTCCACCACCTGCTGCTGATGAGGTGATTGACACGATCCTGTTGGCCCCTCAGGCTGAGACTCCAGTATATCGGCTGGTGGTCCAACCTTTGACGCCCCCTCCCCACTGGGTGGCTCGACGAACTCCTCCTCCAGACTGCCACCTTCCCAGCAATGGTGAAATTGCTGGGTGGTCAGAACAATTTGTCATGGCCAAGCTCTTGACTCAGGTCACTGACCATTACTACCCTCCCGACTGGGACATACCAGTTGGTTCTTTACCAGCTAAATGTCTTCACTGTTTAGTCATGCTTCGCCTCATGGAGGGTTGCATGCCATGGCCGAGTTGGCAGTGTCGTTGCTGCTTCAACTTAGGCATTCCATAAGTACACTTCTCACACTTCGCTTTCGACTCTGAACTGATACTGATGATCTCCTTTCTTCACTTTTTAGCTGCTTTGTGTCTGCATTTACCAACCCATTTGGTGAGCATACCCAAATCCCTTGTGCCTGTGTGCACTGCTACTTGGCTGGGTTGGGTCACTGCGAGCATAGCATCCCAGCCCATCCCAGCATGGATTACACCAGTGATGGGACTCTGAGTCTGCAACCTCGTGGGTCTCATCAGGTAGAACACGCACACCTAACTGTAGCAGATGGATATGGTCCTGGCTTGGTTCAGTCAGAGGAATGAACCACCAACCCAGTGACGACCCATGGCTGGGTGGCCACAATGCAGGTCATGTGGCACTTACACCGACAGGAATTGGTAAGTTCCCTCCTCCATATGCTCCAGCTATACATCAAGTGTCATGACCGACTGTACTTGGAGCATCAGCCTCATGGGTCTGTCATGGAGTCTGGTGGTCCCCCAGACCTCCTTCACGAGTGGGTTGCCCCTACTGAGGAGGAACTGGTGATCTGTTCATCACTTGCCCCTCCTCCTCCTCCTTCTTCCTATGTCAACATGTAGTGACATGTCTCATTCTGTAATATCAATGCCCTTGTTTCTTGAACTGAGTCTGTGGCCTGACTCCTGTGATGTTGATTATGAGCCTGGCTGTTGAGTACCATGCTCTTGACCCACTTCTTGTATGGTGAGAGTAGTATTTTGAGTCCTCTTCCTGAAATCTGCCATACCACAAGTACTGTGACAGATTTCCATGTAGTCTGTAATAGTGCCTCTACTCTCACATTTTTCGCTCAAATCGGTTCTAACACCCTTCTTACTGATTTCTCCTTCTCCTCGTGCTTGTTAGTCTCGTCCCCCCGCCGAAACCTCATGTCATGGGCCTGGATGCTCAAGAAGCAGGAGGGTCACTGGTTCATATGGAAGGAGCACAGGTATCGAAGATCTAGCCGATACCATTAGAGAGCATGGCTGTAGTGCAGTCTCCATGGAGACCATGGACTCCTACAGACTCACATGCAAAGGAGGACCGAGCCCATATGCAAGGAGGGCCAGGCACAGCCATGAAGAGGACCAAGCTCAAGGAGCATGCAGATGGTTACCACTCAGGGGCTTGAGAGACAAGAGTCAAAGGAACTGTCACCAGTCAAAGGAGAAGGAGCAGTGTATAAGGAACTGGCAAGCAGGTCCTGAGGAGGAGGAGCAGTGTCGAAGGATTCGACACCACTCAGGAGGCACAAGGGTGCCAAACAAGCAGGATAGCAAGGAGGAGGAGCAGTGTCGAAGGAGTTGACACAGCTCAAGAGGCACAAGGGTGCCAAGCAAGCAGGATAGCAAGGAGGAGGAGCAGTGTCGAAGGAGTGGATAGCTCAAGGAGGACAGGAGTGGTGCCAGAAGGGCCCCCTGTACAGTACTCGATGAAGAAGGTACTCTCTGGAGAGAGAGAGCAGGAGCAGCGTCGCTGGTGACGCTGTGAAGAGGTATATAACCATGCTTTCTCATCATCAAAGGTTGAGTGGATCCTCATCCACTCTACACCCATCATAACTAGTTATCACTTCAGCATAAGTATATATTAGTTTCAGTCAGCATAGCAGCAATCTATCAAGGTTGCTCCTCATCATAGTGTGTGTGTTGTATCACCATTACCTGACATCCGAAGGCAACCCATAGCAGGTCAGCAGTCTGGATATAGATAGAACCAAAGGCAGTAGTCCACTGCGGTCCAGGGATCACCTCAAGCATCAGTCAACACACTGGACACTTGTGTTGATGCCACCAACCTTATCACTAACACCATCAACAACCTCATCATCATCAACACTCACACCAGACCTTGGTGTCATCATAACCTACATATTGTTATTGATCATGCCGAGCTACCCCTGAATGGAGTGTCCACAGAGGTCAGCCAAAACCTACAATAGTATATACAATGAATGCCACCTGCTGTCATCACGCAACTTGATAGTCACTGAAGCAACTAACTCATTGAGACCAATACTGAGACAATAGCTGTTGCACAGTTTGATAGTCACCAAGTATCTCAACAGACCGACCTGGGTTTCAGGCGCGAGACCCCTGACATGACCCTCCTGCTTCTTGAGCATTCAGGCCCATGACAGATAGCAAGGAGGAGGAGCAGTGTCGAAGGAGTCGACACAGCTCAAGAGGCACAGGGGTGCCAAGCAAGCAGGATAGCTCAAGGAGGACAGGAGTGGCGCTAGAGGGGCCCCCTGTACAGTACTCGATGAAGAAGGTACTCTCTGGAGAGAGAGAGCAGGAGCAGCATCGCTGGCGATGCTGTGAAGAGGTATATAACCATGCTTTCTCATCATCAAAGGTTGAGTGGATCCTCATCCACTCTACACCCATCATAACTAGTTATCACTTCAGCATAAGTATATATTAGTTTCAGTCAGCATAGCAGCAATCTATCAAGGTTGCTCCTCATCATAGTGTGTGTGTTGTATCACCATTACCTGACATCCGAAGGCAGCCCATAGCAGGTCAGTGGTCTGGATATAGATAGAACTGAAGGCAGTAGTCCACTGTGGTCTGGGGATCGCCTCAAGCATCAGTCAACACACTGGACACTTGTGTTGATGCCACCAACCTTATCACTAACACCATCAACAACCTCATCATCATCAACACTCACACCAGACCTTGGTGTCATCATAACCTACACATTGATATTGATCATGCCAAGCTACCCCTGAACAGAGTGTCCACAGAGGTCAGCCAAAACCTATGATAGTATATACAACAAATGCCACCCACTGTCATTGCACAACTTGATAGTCACCAAGTGACTAGCTCATCGAGACTGATACTGAGACAATAGCTGTCACACAGTTTGATAGTCACCGAGTATCTCGACAGACCGACCTGGGTTTCAGGCGTGAGACCCCTGGCACAGTTCCCCTTTACTCCTGTCCTGTGTGCCCCTGAGTGGTAACTGACCACATGTCACTGAGCTTGGTCCCCATCTTGGCAAAACTTGGTCCTCGGCCCAGCAGAGCTTGGTCCTCCTCGCATGTGAATCATCATACAGACATCCTTACTACTGATCTCTGTGGAATCTGTCACACAATCTTGCTTGCTGCAGATTCTGGCAGGATTCATGATATGGTTGATGCTCATGCCGATTTTGCTGTGATCTGTCATAGAGCTAATTATACTGCCAATCTCAGTGAGCTCTGCCACAAATCCTACATTCCACCCGATCCCTTGATTCCTGTGCTGCCTTCATATGAACTTCGGTTCTTCCTTCTTCTCTGCGCATCCAGGCCCATGACACAGGGCTCACAAGATTCTGGCTGCCAGGCACTGTGGGCCGTGTGAAAGATGCTTGCAGGTCAGCATTGACTGTGTGCCTGCTGACTCTGGCAGCTATGAGGTAAAGTGCAAGCCTTGCAATGGCAAGTCAAATCCCCCCTGTCACCACAAGTTCTGGCTGGATCAGACTCTAGTCACAAAGTGGGATGGGCTTGTGAGCCAGGGCAAGGCTCACATAGTTGCTGATGTCATGGTCTACAGCAGCTCAGCTGTCTTTGGCCACCTGCAATATGACAAGGTAAGTCTCAATGACTATCTTGCTGGTGTCACCCCCAAGATTCTAAGGGTGCACTGTGGGAATAAGTTTGACAACCAGGGCACAAAAAGAGGAGCTGGATACAAGGTGGCCTGACATGGTGCAGGCCAACCCACCACCACCTCCTCCAATCCTCTGAGCAGTTCCAAGCAAACTGCTGCTGAAGCTGGGTTGGTGACAAGTCAAATGAGACCAGGGCCCTCTCTTTCACAGGGTTATAGAGCTTCACCCCAAAGACCAGTGCCTTTGCAGAGCAATATCAATTTGGCTTACAGAAGTGTTGATATTGCCAAGGGAACAGATGCAGAAGCTGCCCTGGAAAGAATCTCCACAGCAGCTAAAGGGCTTGTGGAGTATTTTGGCATTCACAACCGCTCCGAAGAGGAGTCAAAGGAAGAGGCATGCTTAGAGGCTCTTGAAGAGTTTGCTGATGTGGTGATTGGTCAGTTACAATGGCATGCCAACTTTACCGACCTTTTCGGTAAAGCTTCTGACCAACGCAATACCACTATCCTCACGCCATCACACATCGCAACATAGCATTATACAATCTTGAATAAACAGTGCAATCATGAGTTCACATCCAAACCCTGATCCCATCCTCAACTTCTCCTCCTTCCTGCCTCGCCAGAACCACCGGGGTTAGCAACCCCCTCCCTCTCTCTCCTCCCCAAACTACTCTCCGGCATCCCCATTGGTCTTTCCACACTATCCATCTCCCTCTTCGCTTCTTTCCAATTATCCAAATTCGCCTGAGCAAACTCTTTATGCATCTTGGCAAAGTCCAACATCATCTCCCTGAAGTCGCTCACCTTTTGTCTTTGAAACCTATCCAGATCTGCTTGAATCGCTGTTGTGGCATAGTGTAAATCGTTCGATGTGAGGGCGAGACCTTCTTGGAGGAGAGCGATTTCTTCACGCAATTTGGAGATGTTGGATCGACGGGATGCATCGCGGTCTACATCCATGACTGATTGGAATGTGTGAGTGATTGCGCCGAGGAGACCGTAGCCGGTGCTGCGGGAAGAAGAACGTTTGGAGGGTGATGCTGGCGGCGAGGTTGCTCGAGATCGAGCGCTGGCGTCTGTCGTAGTGGAGGAGGGGTTAGCCTCGGTGGCTTTACTGTTGCTCGTCGAATCGGGTTCCTGATCACTAGCCCGACCATAGACGGAGGAACAAGGTCGGAACCCAGACCCGACTCCATCCCTTATCCCGTTCGCATCAATCCCTCCACCGCTCACTCTCCCATTATTGCTCAACAACCCGGCCCCACCTCTCTCCAAAGCCTCATCCAATCTCTTTGCTTCATTCTCCACCCTCTCCAGCTCCTCAAGTTGAGTCTTTTTCGCCTCCAATGCATCCTGTGCCAATTCATACTGCAAATGCTTCAAATGTCTCCACTTCAACACCTTCTGCAGAATCGCCGCAAATTGAGTATACTCGTGCAAAGGTTCCGTAAACTTCTCTTCCCACGTTCTGAGCATTTGACCCGTTGCAATGTACGCCGCGTCCGCCGCCTGTCCTGTTCTTTCAATCGCCGTGGCCAACTGGCCACTTTCTGTGAGCGAAAAGCCATTCAAAATTGCCCCCAACTCAGCATAATCCGTAGACGCTTCCGTCCATCTCCGCATCAACCTCCGATTCACTTTCTCCATACTACCCGAAAGGTGGTTCGCAAAACGATTCGTAAACGCTTCCGAATCAATAAACCTCTGATTCGGCTGTCGTAGTGACGACACCGACGAAGGCAGCGGGAGGTGCGCGTATGCTGGACTAGCGTGTGGATCGGCAGGATTCTGTACCGGAGCACGGAGGTTGTTCTTGGACAAATGCGCCATTGGCGGACTGGCGGTAATGTCGTTCCAGTGATACCGTCCGTCGAGGAACTTCTGCAGCACTTCGTCTCCTCGCAGCTTGGGATGGTTGTCGCATCGACGGAGGAAGCTCTGAAGCATGCGTTTACGACGCGCAATGATGGTAGCGTCTTCTTTGGCTTTGCTCTGTTTAGCAGCGTAGTCGGACAGTGTATGTTTCGAAGGAATAGGAGCGATGATGATGGTAGGATGCAAACGGATGAGCGCTTCACGTAATGCTTCGAATTCAGAGTATCGACGTTTGGCTTCTGTTGAAGCGTTGCGGATGACATAGACGATGAATGAGGAACCGCCGTCGCCGGACTTCTGCGCATCTACAATCTCGATTACGGAGAGAGGCGAGGCGAAGGTGGCTCGAAGCATGGAAGAAGGTGAAAAGGTGTTACCGGCTGCGCCTGCGCCTCCAGCTGAAGTGGAGGATGGATTACCAGTAGCAGCGTCCATCAGCGCTCGAGAGGAAGAGCTTCCCCATCCTTGACCATCGTCATCTTCTGGGACTCTATTCGCATCGCCATCTGTGGCGTTGCGTACGGATGAGTGCGAAGATGCAGCCAAAGCCTGGTTGGTGGCATCGGCCGCCGCTTTGGAAGCGCCATTCTCGTCGTCGGGAATCTGAAACGGGTTCAGATCGTCATTTTGATTTGCGCTCATGTTGGGCGAGGGTAGCGCAGTGGTAGAAGCGCACTGATGTTTCTAGGATACTATGTCACTGCTAGTACCGAGTCTTTCGATTTTCAATCGGGATCCTTGCATGGGGTTTGTAACCTGTGTCGTCGCTTGTATTGTCACGATTTCGTCGTCGTTGCCGAGAGCAGTTACACTGGATGCCAAAGCTGGCGTAGAGGAGGTGCGAAATATGCTGCCGCGTGCGGCGTGCCGATGCAGATGCGACGAGGTGAAAGGAGGATGTCGTCGTGATGATGGATGTGACTCCCCTAACCGACACAGCCTGTTTCTCGTTGTCATATCTGCTCTGTGCTCTGTGCGCTGTGCCGTGTCTCCCGTGTGCTCTGGTGCCGCGTTTCGCCCAAGGCTTAACATTTATCGCAGTGCCATTTTGGGAGAGATTTCTTCCGTGCGAGAAAAGGGCGATGCACTTGCTTCCACCTCATCAGATGCTCGGCTTGTGCTTGCACCTCGATCATTAACTCTCCTTCAACGCTTCTCACATCACCACCACGCCCACCACATCGCCTACAGCAAGTTATGTTGACGTCTCTGGCACCAGCCAACCCAAGATCGATCGTTTTCCTCCTCAGCCTCCTCTATCTCCAAGCCTACACTGTTGACGCAGCCATTTCAACCTCGGCAGGATTCCCACAAGATGTTTTCGCCAAGCCTGCATTCCAAGTACGCTTGGGCGGTCTACTCAAAGATACCTCCACCTTACCAATCAAACGTACTGATGCGGTGAGGATCTTGGAGCAGCAGGAAGCTTCTTCTTCCTCCTCCTCATCCAGCTTGTTCAATCGCGAGACTTGGCATTCACTCTCTGTACCGGGCAACTCCGATTCATACCCTTCCTACACGCAAGAAGGGAATTCACGCACGTTGTTTTGGTCGCTCCAGCGAAGTTCACCTACTGAATTGCAGCTCTGCTCTATACCGGACTTCACTTACACTCCTGCTGTCAAACAACGTCGTGGAGCACCGACTCCGCCGCGGTCGAAGCAGCAACTCATCCGGAACGCACAAGCGCTATTGGATCCGCTGAAGAAAGTGTGTCTCTATCATACGACAGATTGGTTCACCTACAGCTTCTGCCACGGAAAAGAAATCCGCCAGTTCCGGAGATTGGGACCGCAGAGTGCGGCGCATAAAGCGTTCAAGAAAGCAGGTGGAGGAGAGGCGGGGAAGAAAGCAGCGCTAGAAGCAGCGGAAAAGGTGAACAGCTTTGTTCATCCTGTTGCTGATCCCGAGTATCCTGCTTTCATTCTTGGGAGATGGACGCCGCAGAGCGAAGAGATTGTTGATGAGAACCCCACTCATCAGCAGCAGCCGGCTTTGGAAGAGTCGAAAGGTGTATCAGCCGTATCATCTTCCAACTCTGCCAACCGCGGGGGAATGGGGTCACTAGTCAACTCAGCAGGATTGGATCTCGTGGAAGAAGTGCAATTTGGCGATTGGGACGAGGAAGAGCTCTTCGCTGCTGAGGCAAAAGCTCTGTCTCAGTTCAAACACTCCGATAGCGCGATCGAGTCTTCCTCCGCCACGAGCAGCGGCGGCGAATCGCAGAGGCACAGGCATCTAACGCAGCGATGGACAAATGGAACGATGTGCGATATGAACCATCAACCGCGTACCGTTGAAGTTCAATTCCATTGTTCCAGCCGCAAACCACTCGAGGATAGGATTGTGATGTTTAAAGAGACTACCATTTGCAATTATGTGTTGGTTATCGAGACTCCCAGGTTATGCGCAGACCCAGCGTTTGGGAGCGAGACAGAAGACAAGCCGTTACCCATAGAGTGTCATAGGGTCGTAGAGGATTCGTTTGGGGGTGCGACTTTGGGGGATCCAAAGAAAGTTCAACCGGCCCTCGGCGAGATTGATGCAAAGGAGGCTAGTAAGAGTCAAGAGCAGGGGGATGGGGAGGGGGAGGGGGAGCGAAAAGAGACGAGTAGTGCGGAAGAGGCAAGTTCGACGTCGCATACATTTGGGGATCTGTCGAGATATGGAAGTGTACATGATGATTTCTTCGATGAGGCTCTGGGTGGGCATGGTGCGTCGTTCCATGAGTATCAGGGTGAAGAGGGGTTGGAAGTGGGAGGGGAAGAGGAGGCCGAGATAATGGTGGAGGTTAGTATGGATGAGGAGGGGAGAGTGCAGGTGAACAAAGTCGTCGCCTCTTCCGATTCCGCGACTAATCCAGACGCGAAAGAAGTTCGGAGGCGAGAAGGCGGGAAGAAGCGCTCGGATGATACCACTAACGAGTCCGGAGATGGGGAGGAAGAGGAAACGTTAGAGATTCAGCTGGATTTGGAAGATTTGCCCTCCGTCCTTCGTGGTGAAGAAGGTGCAAGCTTGGAATCAAAGTTGGCAGAACAGATTTCAAAGGTGCTCAGTTCGAAGATGCTGCAACAGTACGGATCGTCAGACGCTGAAGACGGAGAGGAGGGGAAGCAAAAGAAGGAGAAGCAAAAGAAGGGGAAAGGCAAGGGTGAGACACCAGACGAACTTGCCAAAATGTACAACAAGCTCATGGCCGGTGTCAATGGCGCTAAAGAGATCAAGGGATCGGGCAAGGTAAAGCAAGGCAAAGGCGCAGCAGGGAAACAACCTCGTCCATTGAGAATGGAAAAGGTGGGTGACAGTTTGAGTGAACGCGTGAAGCGGTTCTACGATGCCAAAGAGCGAGAAGAAGGCGGTGACGGAGGCAAGAAGAAGGAGGCACCGCCTATTGCCGAGCACTTGGAGCTTTGATGGGACTCCTTGTTTTGCGCTGTTAATGTTTAGCTTCTGACTCAGATGGTGGGCGTGCTTGTGGTTTGTGCCGAGTTGATCCATGTCGAGTTGATTCGTGTCGAGTCAGATGATCCAACGTCACAGCCATGTCTGAGTGTAAGAGTTGTCACGCCATCTTCCGAAGCTGACAACGCTTTGACATGGTGTGTTGCGCTTGCCCTGCCGTAGGTCTGATTTGGTATGGAATGGTGGTTGAAAAAACGTTGCGTGCGATCGTATCGTAACTCGTGTCTGTATATACATGGCGTGTCGGCGTCAACTGCTCGCTGTGCCTTTTGTGATGATCGTCCGGCTCTCTCGATCTATCCCCTCCTCTCCACTTCTCCCATCAATCTCTTCTTCCAGCTGCTTCTTAGACGTACTTGCCAAAGAACGGAATCAAACTCTGAGCGATGGTGAAACTGAACACCAACTTTGGTCCCACAACCAACACTTTTGGTGTCAAACCCTTGAAAAACGCACTGAAACCTTCATTCTTTACCATCTCCTTGATGATTTGCACACCTCCTACCTTGCTTTCAAAGTTAGCATTCTGTATTCTGGTCTTTACCACATCAAGCGGGGCGGCTACGGTGATGGAAGCGACTGAACCGCCGATGGAAGCGAAGAAGTTTTGGGTCCAGGTGGCATCTGAGTAGTTTTTCAACCCGAAAATGTACTCTTTTGTGAATGCACTTCCGCCGAACAGTGCGAATGAGCCTGGAGCGTTTCGGGCTGCGGTCCAACCCCATCCGCGGTAAAGGTTTACGTTTTCGTCGGCAAGGATGCGCAAGAAACCCCTGGATCGGAATGCCTCGGGGTTGGTCTGCCTCTTAATCTTAAGTACGTCTAGGGGTAGAAGTACGATTTCTCCAATACCAGTAAGCGAGCCAGCGGTAGCAGACATGATACTCTTTCCTGCTCGTTCACCGAACAAGTTATCGAATGACTTTTTGTGGTTCGAGGTAAGGTAATCGTTAAAGTAAGGTTGACCACCGAACTTGTAGATTCGTTGAAGCACTTTGTATCCTGCAGCATAACCTAGACCGGGGAAGAGGGAGAGGAATTTGGTGGAGACGTTGGCGGAAGCTTTGTCTTTGAATACGATTTGAGTCATAGATAGACCCGTGGTTTTATTGGACATCAGTCTTTTGGCGACTGTGTCGACAGGGTGGAAGACGAGTAGTTCAGCAATGCCGGATAGACCCGAGCCGAGAAGTCGGGCTTGGGCTGATTCACGCTTCATTCCTGGAGGTGGCGACATTTCGGCGGTGAGATGATAGGAAGGGGTGGGTGAAGGTTGGTGGTGTGAAAACGAGGAAGCAAGGGGTGAGGGCGATGAGGAGATGGAGTGAATGTTGCCGAGTCAGAGACCAATGCACGGCCGCGTGAGAAGAAAGTCGGCAGCCAACGGGCGAAGAAAAAAAAAAAAAAAAAAAGAAAAAAAAAAGTCGCTTTTTTGAGACGCGGAAACGTGAAATTATTGCCCGCACTCCTTACCCTTAACCAGTGGTTGGCGCTTCGATTCTCGATAACGTTGGATCGGCTCCTCCCAAAAAATCCCGATAACAAGTCCGAGCGATTCCGGCTATCTCACTTTTTCCTTTAGGGGGTATCAAAGTTTTTGCAATTTTAAAAACACGGGTTTTTTCGAGAGCATGTTTTTGGAGGGAATTTGAACCCCCCCCAAGGAAAAGCAGGTTTCCAAAAATGCAATGAAATCATATGGCCGATAAAATACGTAACCTAACAGTGGTCATGTTACTTGTCACTCTCATTGCTATTACCCATTGCTTGCTTATATCTTGCTTTCCTCTTCACACAATGCACTCAATGTAATGTTTCATATGGTGGTGAGAAGAATTGTATTGAACAGAAGAAGAGAGAGTGCCTGTCAGATCGAGAATGGTTGTGTCAAGACTTGCTCCTGTCTCTGAGCTGATGCACTTTGAGTCATGGCAATGTAGTCCACAGTAGTCCTCTCATGACGTCGAGACAATGCAGTAGTGTCTTCCTCATTGCACCCAGTGGATCTGAACAGCACCTGGAACAAACCCTCTCAAAGATCATGTGCAGCAGAACTTCAAAGTCTTGACACTGCATACTGTGACATTCCTTGTGTTGCAGTGGCAAGATCCAGTTCGTATTCCTGCTGATTTGTGCATCTTGTCCTCCTGAGCTCTTGTGTATCACTGGCATCAAGTTGGAGGCTTTGAACAACCTCACTCACCTCATCCTCAGAGAAAGAGGGCAACAGCAGGTTGGCAATATCAGCAGGACGGTCATATTGACTTGCAAAGGTGTGGGCAACAATGCAGGCTTGGATCATCTCGGCAGCAGTGATGTGGTCCTTGAAATGGTAGATGTTACCACAATAGCCTGTAAGGCACTGGAAGCGGTTCTTCAGGTATGCAATGGCATGTTTGACTTGTACTCAGACTCAAGAGAGCATGTAGTTGAAGTGTCAAAGGTCTTGACTCTTGTCAGCAGCAATGTGAGAGAATGGTCCAACTGTGAAGGCAGAATGGCCATATCCACCATCAACCCAGATGAACTCACCTTCATCAAGGTACAGGTGAGGCTTCTTCAGGATGTTGCTGCCTGAGGCCCAAACCTTCGAATCCTGAACACTGCCAGGCTGTCCAACAACTGATTTGACAATCCGAAGTGAGTGTGGCAGGATCACCAGTGCTACATTGATGCTGGGGAAGCCTTTGTAGCAGAAGTGCTCTTGACTGAGCACTCCTGGCTTCCAGGCAAGAGGGATGTGTGTGCCATCCACCACAAGCCAGCCCTTACCCCACTCTTCAACCCCAGTTGTATTGTGCACCCAGGCAGAAGCATGTTGTCTCTCTCCCTCTGAAGCAAACTGCATGACCTCATTGTTTAGCTCGAGGAGGCCAGCAACTGTGTGATTGGTGTATCCAACAATGCTCCCAACACCACAACCACATTGCAAAGCAGCATCATGTTCACCACCTCCATTTCCAGAATGGCCAAGTCTGTACAGAGCCACTGAAAGAATCTCTTGCACTTTGTTGAGAGACATCACACCTGAGCTGCTGTAGTTCCACCAGAAAGCCTCTGTTTGCTGGAGTCGGATGGCGAGATTGTTGAATGCTTCAGGTGACATATGAACAAGTCCATGATACATCCTATGATTGCTTGATTCATACCTGTTGAGAAGGTGGATAAGCTTATCAGCACAGCCAAGAGGAGTGCAATGTGTGATTGTGTACCTTTGCTTGCATATGAAAGTGTACAAGCAGACAAGGTGTCGTGAGAGCAGAATTGGGTCGCCATCATCGTCCAAGTTGTTGATGTCAGTGCTGCAGGAGTGCTGCACTCTGTCAGTGTTTTGGATGACCTCTGCAGGTATAGAGAGCTTGAGAGTGCAGACAATGTCAGTGAGAATTACTTGCTTGTTGCTGTAGCACACCATGGCTGGAAGGAGGAAGGGAGTTGGAGAGGGAGCATGGAGAGGGGGGATGGAGAGGGGGGATGGAGAGGGGGGATGGCAGCAAGAGCGATGCCGAAAGGTTGCAGAGTGGAGTGGTGGTAGTAATGGAAGAGGTGTGAGAGTGAAAATTTTTGTTTAAATGCTTTTGAGCTCATTATGTGACTGTGCTGCACATCATTTTTATTCACCTCATACTTGCACTCTACAGAAAAACACTCAGAAATGACTTTGCATTGAGACTGGATGATAGTACATGTAATGCTACAAGACAGGAAGATTGAATGAAGAGTCTGTGTTATTGTTGTTGTTGCTGGTGTTCTGATGAGCATCCTGTTTGACACTGGCCTGAGAAGCAAGGAGGTGCACCATCTCCATCACCATTTCATGATCACATGCATGAACACATTCATCGCGCTCTTTCTCCTCCCTCTCGTGATGCAGGTGCATCTCCTCGCACTTGGTATGCTCAGTGTCATGGGCCTGGATGCTCAAGAAGCAGGAGGGTCACTGGTTCATATGGAAGGAGCACAGGTATCGAAGATCTAGTTGATACCAGTAGAGAGCATGGTCGTAGTGCAGTCTCCATGGAGACCATGGACTCCTACAGACTCACATGCAAAGGAGGACCGAGCCCATATGCAAGGAGGGCCAGGCACAGCCATGAAGAGGACCAAGCTCAAGGAGCATGCAGATGGTTACCACTCAGGGGCTTGAGAGACAAGAGTCAAAGGAACTGTCACCGGTCAAAAGAGAAGGAGCAGTGTATAGGACACTAGCAGGCAGGTCCTGAGGAAGAGGAGCAGTGTCGAAGGAGTTGACACCAGGTCATGAGGAGGAGGAGCAGTGTCGAAGGAGTCGACACCACTCAAGAGGCACAGGGGTGCCAAGTGTCATGGGCCTGGATGCTCAAGAAGCAGGAGGGTCACTGGTTCATATGGACGGAGCACAGGTATCGAAGACCTAGTCGATACCAGTAGAGAGCATGGTCGTAGTGCAGTCTCCATGGAGACCATGGACTCCTATGGATTCACATGCAAAGGAGCACTGAGCCCATATGCGAGGAGGACCAGGCACAGCCACGAGGAGGACCAAGCTCAAAGAGCAGGCGCAGCCATGAGGAGGACCAAGCTCAGATGGTTACCACTCAGGGGCTCGAGAGACAGGAAGTCGACACAGGTCATGAGGAGGAGGAGCAGTGTCGAAGGAGTCGACACAGGTCATGAGGAGGAGGAGCAGTGTCGAAGGAGTCGACACCACTCAAGAGGCACAGGGGTGCCAAGCAGGAGAGGCCCCTGAGCAGTACTCGATGAAGAAAGTACCCTCTGGAGAGAGAGCAGGAGCAGCATCGCTGGCGATGCTGTGAAGAGGTATATAACCATGCTTTCTCATCATCATAGGTCGAGTGGATCCCCATCCACTCTACTCACCATACAACTAGTCAATACTTTAGAAACACAAGTACTCATTAGTTACAGTCAGCATAGCAGCAATCTATCAAGGTTGCTCCTCATCGTAGTGTGTGTGTTGTATCACCACTACCTGACGTCCGAAGGCGCCCATAGCAGGTTAGCGGTCCGGATATAGATAGAACCGAAGGCAGTAGTCCACTGCGGTCCGGGGATCACTTCAAAGCATCAAGTCAACACACTGGACACTCGTGTTGACGCCACCAACCTTATCACCAACACCATCAACCTCATTATCATTGACATCACCAATCTTATCATCAACACCATCAACCTCATTATCATCGACATCACCAATCTCATCACCAACACCATCAACCTCATCATCATCAACACCCACACCAGACCTTGGTGTCATCATAACACTGATATTGATTGTGCCGAGCTACCCCTGAACGGAGTGTCCACAGAGGTCAGCCGAAACCTACGATAGTATATACAACAAACGCCACCTGCTGTCACTGCACAACTTGATAGTCACCGAGTATCTCGAGACAATAGCTGTCGCACAGTTTGATAGTCACCGAGTATCTCGACAGACCGACCTGGGTTTCAGGCGCGAGACCCCTGACATTAGAGTGGATCGTTCAAGCAGCTCCTCACGATCACCATGATGGACCCAGACCTCAACAATAAGCTCGATAGACTACTCACTCTATTGGAAGCACAGCTAGAGCTTACCAGACAGGGTCATCGAGAGGAATGATTACAACGAGCTCAACTGGGTAGGGAGGAGACAATGGACCTCTCTCACTCGGAAGACCAAGCAGGAGGAGGAGATGAGTCTATGATAGGAGACCCACATACTCCTACTCCGGCTCCACGACCAAGACGATCAGTCTCATTCAACCTGGATGAGCAGGAGGACATCAACTACGAGAAGTATGCTTCACCTACTGGGCCAAGATATGTCAAGACTAAGCTGGACCCCTACAGCAGGACTAGGACGGATCCTTACCCCCTGGACCACGAGGAGGATACCAGCATCATGGCAGAGCTTAACCGGTCAAAGCCCATCGCCACCCCCTTTCCAAAGTTCAATCCCCGAGACATGGAGATCTTCATTCTAGAAGCCGAAGCATGGTTTAAGTTCAACCAGGTGTATGAGCAGTCTAGGATGATCAATCACATGGGTGCTCAACTGGAAGGGACAGCAAGAGAGTGGTGGACCTCCAAGCTCCGTATTGATAGAGCTAGAGAAGGAAGGTTGTTCAATGATTGGCACTACTTCACAGAGCGACTGTTAGAGCAGTTCAACCCACGCAATGCTAGGATGGAGGCATACAACAAGCTGTTGGCTCTCAGACTCACAAGTGATGCTCCTGGTGCCGCCACACGTCATGTAGAGCGGTTCAGAGACTTGGAGGGACAGGTCAACCTAGATGACAACGAGCTAGTGATTGATCTCTTCAGAGGAAGTCTCACTCGCAGCATACAGGAGAAGTTTGAGAGGAATCCACCTGGGAAGAGATGGGAGTGGTATCGAGAGGTTGAGGAGATCGATCGACAGAGGATGCTACTACAGCAGTCCTCGGCTAGACACTCACTTCCAAATGCCACGTCACCTCCACTAAGAACTGGGTCTCGGCCAAATCAAAGTTCGATCCCCATCCGACAACCCACTCAACCTTATCCAGCTCGATCACCATCACAAGCAACTACACAAGCAACTATACAAAACCTAAACCGACCCCTTCCTCATCATCCCACCCAACCCTCGAAGCAAGGAAGCCCTGCTCCATCAGGTATCAACACCTGTCATGTATGCAAGGGTATCGGCCATTGGGCAGAGACTGCCCCAGCAGGAGGGTAGACCCTCTTAGCTCTCGACCCATGGGACCAAAGGTTATGGTCACCACAGCAGACCCCTTCGAGGAGGCCACCGACTCAGGAGATGGCCACACAGGCAGCACTGAGACGGGTGACCCCGAGGCCATGGACCTCAGCTCATACCAGCAACCCATGGACCCCGATCACGAGGAGGAGCACAATGATGATGACGACGAGGGAAACGTCAGTGGGGTGATGCACTGATGGCATGCATTGCTCTACAAACCTCCTCGCCATCACTCTGTATATATCAAGATTGTCAAGTATGTTTCTCTACCAGTGGAGGCAAAGCAGTACTGGAGCTCTCTGGAATGGTTCAAGACCATCCTGCTCGGATACTAGCTGATACCGGTGCTAGTTTGTCCATAGTCTCAGATTCTTTCATTAGTAAGTACCAAATACCCACAAAACCCATAAAAACAAGATCGATCCATGGTGTCACCGGGCACCAACTCTCCATCAATAGTTCTGCGAGCATGCAGGTATCTATTGGTACACACAATCTGGGTGTGGTCGAAGCTTCAGTGGCCGACACTGCGGACTATGACCTCATCCTGGGGTTCACTGAGCTACGGAGGCTCAAACCCACCATACAATGGGATACGGGCCAGCTGGAGTTCAAGACTCAGGAGCAGGACCGACTCCCTAGGAGACCCCCTGAAGCAGCAAGAGCAGGGGACCTAACCATGAGGAGACCAACCCTTCATGGTAACAAGTTTGTCTCAGCAGAGCGCATACTACGAGCAGCTCTGGAAGATGGACCCATAGGGTTCATGCTGTTAGAGGAGCCACCATCATCACTCCCAGCCTTTGGTTTTGTACCTACAGGCGCAGACAAAGGAGTCGAGATGGAGGTGGAGGTAGATAAGGTGGTGACGGCTGCAGACATACCAAAGCCATACCAACACCTGCGAGATGTGTTTGATGAGGTGGAAGCAGACAAGCTGCCCCATCATACCGAGCATGATCTCCACCTCGAGTTGATAGAAGGAGGGAAGCCACCTCAAGGGCCCCTATACCTTAAGGGACCCAAGGAGATGTCCGAGTTGAGGAGATACTTGGATGAGAACCTCGAGAAGGGGTTCATAAGACCATCGAAGAGCCCGGCACGATCACCAGTGCTCTTCGTACCAAAGAAGGATGGAGGTCTCAGACTCTGTGTGGACTACAGAGGTCTCAACGAGATCACTGTCAAGAACAGGGCACCATTGCCCCTCATCGAGGAGCAGCTGTTCTTACTCAGGAAGGCAAGGATCTATACCAAGCTAGACCTTAGAGCAGCATACAACCTCATCCGGATTGCTAAAGGAGATGAATGGAAGACAGCTTTTGGCACTCAGTTGGGACTCTATGAGTACCTAGTGATGCCCTTTGGCCTAGCCAATGCTCCGGCTCACTTCCAGTCATTCATCAATGACATCTTCCAAGACATCATTGGGATATATGTGGTAGTATACCTAGATGACTTCCTGATCTTCAGTGACACTGAAGAAGCACATGTGAAGCATGTCACTGAGGTCCTCGCTTGCTTAAGGAGCAACAGGCTCTTTGCTAAGCTGTCTAAGTGTGAGTTCCACACCAAGACAGTTGAGTTCCTGGGGTACATCATCAAGCCAACGGGCATAGAGATGGACCCAGAAAAGGTGCGCACTGTCAAGGAGTGGCCAATGCCAGAGTCAATCCATGACATCCAGAGGTTCCTGGGTTTTGCCAACTTCTATCGAAGGTTCATAGCCCACTTTGCTCGCATAGCCAAGCCCTTGACAGCACTGGTAAAGCCTATAGAACGGTTCAAGAAGTTCGAGCTACCAGAGGAGGCCCAACAGGCCTTCCACAAGCTCATCCAGGCCTTCACATCAGCAGGAGTGCTTCAGCACTTCGACTACCACCTTCCAACAAGGTTGGAGACTGATGCAAGTGACTTTGCTATAGCAGGAGTACTCAAGCAGGAGCATGAAGGACGATGGCATCCAGTGGCCTTCTACTCTAGGAAGATGTCTTCTGCCGAGAAGAACTATGAGATCCATGATAAGGAGCTCCTAGCTGTGGTCGCCTGCCTCACTCAGTGGCGACACATGCTAGCTGGACTACCGAACCAACTGGTCATCCTCACTGACCATGAAGCCCTCAAGTACTTCAAGTCACAGAGACGCATCACAGGTCGACAAGCTCGATGGGCAATACTACTAGCAGACTTCGACTTCATATTGCAGTATCGACCAGGAGACAAAGGTGGTGAACCCGATGCTCTCACCAGAAGGACAGACATGCAACCAGCTGGTGAAGAGCAGGATCACAATGTGAGGCAACTACTGCCTCCTTGAGTGTTCAAGGAGACAGCAGACCATGACTCACTCCTAGTGGCCCCATGATCTCGATGGAGTCCATAGCATCAAAAGGTCTCAGAGACCTGGTCAAGATCTTCCAGCCCTTAGACCAAGAGCTACAGGAGATACATAGGACGAAGCCCTTCGAGGTCAGGGACAACCTATGGTACAGTGGAGGAAGGTTGGTTATCCCAAAGTGATTCATGCCAGGGAGGACCAACAACCGACACTCAAGGAGTGCCAAAGAGGTAGATGGACAGTCTCTCTCTGTAGAGCATCTGCGATTCATGGTGATGACCCAATGCCATGATGGTATTACTGCTGGACATGTAGGAAGAGATGCTACCATCAAGGCAGCTCAACGACATTACTGGTGGCCAAACATGACAGCTTGGATTGCAGACTATGTAGCAAGTTGCCCTGTATGTGCTAGGTACAAAGCTCCTCATCATCATCCATATGGTTTGCTACAGCCACTAGCAACACCAGACAGGCCCTGGGGCTCCATATCCCTCGACTTCATTGAAGGACTACCACCATCAAAGAAGTATGACTCCAAGACCTATGACTCTATCCTAGTCATCGTCGACAGGTTAACCAAGTTTGCCATACTAGCTCCAACCCATAAGACAGTCACAGCCAAACAGACTGCAGTATTGCTATATGGACACATGGTTAGACTCTTCGGATATCCAGATCACATGGTCTCGGACCGAGGCAGGCAGTTCATATCAGGAGCATGGAAGGCATTTGCAGAGCAAATGGGTGTGAAGCACTCACTTAGCACGGCCTACCATCCTCAAACTGATGGTCAGACAGAGAGAGTCAATCAGGTCATAGAGCAATATCTCAGGATGTACTGCAACTATGAGCAGAATGACTGGGCCAACCTGCTGGACACTGCAGCCTTTGTATACAACAACACGGTCCACAACAGCATTGGTGTCTCACCATTCTTTGCATGCTATGGATGGAACCCCAAAGCTCATCCTGACATCCCTCAACGACTAGGAGTCAATGATCCAGGTCGCTTCGAGTACCTCATGGATGGAAAGGAGCGTTGCAAGTACCTCCAGGAGCAGATCAGAGAGGCACAACGTAGATCAGTAAACCAGTATAACAGGAAGCACAAGGACATCGAGTTTAAGGTGGGTGATATGGTCTATATCAACCGACGAAACTGGAAGACAAGGAGACCCACACCCAAGTTAGACACCCGGTTTGCAGGACCCTACCCAGTTCAGGAACGGGTTAGGACGCCGAGCTTATCGAATCACATTGCCAGCAAACCTTAGGGTGCATGATGTGTTCCATGTCTCCATGCTCGAGCCAGCAAGAACAAGTTCTCTTCCTCAACGTGCTGAACAGCCCACCATACCATCACTTCCAGATGAGGACCTCGACTTCGAAGTCGAAGCACTCATCGACAAGCGTTCACACAATGGGACTACGGAGTACAAGGTGTTGTGGAGAGGGTACTCAGAGGAAGCTGCTTCATGGGAACCAGTAGAGAACCTCAACTGTCCCGACCTCATCCAGGAGTATGAGGTGTCGGAGGGGGACGAGTGAGTAGACAGAGTGGAGAGAGGAGGAGAGAACAGGGGAGTAGAGAGAGGAAGAGGAAGGAGGATGACGTTGAGAGAAGGAGGAA